>NC_133657.1:32165221-32871140 GCF_009905375.1 Apium graveolens | reverse complement strand
AACCTAAGTCTAATCTAATGATTAATTAACTTGCAACTTTTGGGTTAAGAGCCAAGCAACCTAGAGATAGAGCTGGATTAGGTTCTGATGAAGAAAAGATACAAACAGGAGTAGAAGTCACTCTCAGAGATCCTTTCATGTTGATAGACAAACCATATAAATAAATCAAACAAAAGCACCTTGACAAAGTGGTGTCTGCACAAATTGTGATCGATGCTCATGATAAAGATGATCTAAAAGAGAAATTGATCTTATTTCTCAATGATGGCAGAACTTACAGACTAGCTGATACTGATGTGCCAAAGAAGTCTGTCAAAGAGCTTCAACATATTCACTACCTTCTGGAAATAAAATCTGATGTTACAAGAAGATGGTCAGAATATATTTTGAAGGATATAAGAGATCTTCTCAGAATCTCTGGTACAAAGGCTTCTCAATACATTCCAAAAATAACTGAAGATGATGGAAGAGAAATTCCTATGAGGAAGAACTCTGCTAAGGTGGAAGTTATTCTGAAAGGAAAGTGTCTATGCTACAATGAAGACTCTTCACATCCTAGAGTTATCAGACTTGGAGATGGTCTTGAAAGAACACCTATTCTAGCACTCAGAACATCCATTTATCAAATTGGTGATAATGAAGATGAAGAATTGATGCAAGTCAAAGCACAATTAGTTGAAGTTTTGAGAAAAGCTGAAGACAAGCTAGTAAAAGACTTTACAAGGAATCACTCTGGATTCAGATTGATCTAGTGATATTGGTAAAGCTACATGTACTGTAACTTGTAGTTAGTTGTCTAAATAAACTCTCATTGCATTTGTACTTAAATGTTTTTGACATCATCAAATCTATTAACTTGTATATTTTTCATAATTTACAAGTTGGGGGAGATTGTTAGATATATTTGTGATGTCATGTCTAATCTATTGTGTTTAGTTTCAGAACTTAATATCAGGACTTATCAGGAATTACTGGAAGTCAGAACTTACGGAAGTCAGAACTTATATCAGAACTTAAAGCGTCAGAAGATATATCAGGACTTAAGTGTGGGAAGATTTTAGATAAGGAATGCAGATGATTTACATGAGAGGATCTGGATTAAATAAGTAAATATATGCATGGAGAGTTGGACATCTATAGGACTACAAAAGATAATATCTGATTGATATATTTTAGGAGACATAATTATATTCCATATCAATTAGAAGATATCTTGTAACTGTGTACTATATAAACACAGCTTAGGGTTTACACTATAAGTGTTATTATTCACGAGAACATTATCCGTTGTAACCCTAGCAGCTCTTAGTGATATTGTTCATCACTGAGAGAGTAGTTTAACCTACTTTGTAATAAAGCTTATTATATTGAATAAACTTGATTACTGTTACATACTTGTGTTCTAAATCGATTTGATTGTATAAACACTATATTCAACCCCATTCTATAATGTTGTGTGACCTAATAGATCTTTAAAAGAATTTTGCTCTAATGGATTGCACATCTACAAAAAATGTAATATCCGGGAAAATTATATAAATATTATATGTTAAATGAATAAATATAATGTGTTTTATAAGTTAAAATGTTCATTACCATGATATTACGTGTTTTAAATTCTATTTGTGTTTCCGTGCGGATCAGAAAATTTTTCGAGTCATTAATATGTGTTCAAAATGCAATTATATGAATCGTTCTACAATCGAAACATGTGTTTATTAACGTCTATATCGAGGTACTCATTTTATCTCATTTTTATGTGTGCCTGAATGTATTTTACGTGTTTTCGGGGTTTTATGTTAATTTAGGAATCATTTTCGTTTTTCAAAAATCAACGGACCGGGACCCCACCGGGATGTCAAAGCCCACAAAATTCATGTTTTTAATTTTATCAAATCAATCGTATTTCAAATACCCAATATTTTTGCATATTTGCATTATTCGTAATTTTTGGGAAATTTTGATATAAGTTTTATATTTTACTGTTTTTAAAATTATTCCCCGTAATTATAATTTTGGGGCTTAATTATCTTAATTATAGGAATAAAAACACCCTTAATTAATTTTAGGGATATAATTTTAGATTTAATATAAATAGTTATAACAAAAAAATTAGAAAATAAAAACAAAAACCAAGAAACTTGTTCTTTGGGGTGTTCTTAACTTGGAGAATCAATCCTTTTGTTTCTCGTGAATTTGATTTCGGATTTCGAAGTTTGAGTATCCAAAACGAAGCCTGAATCATCAGCTTCATATTCGTATCATCAGATTCAACAACCGGTAATCAAATCGAAAATTTGATTTTTATTCTTGAAGCCCGAATTTGATTCTTGAGTTTTACGAATTTGTGATTGTTTATGATGTTACAATTAGCTTTATTATGAATGTTAGAGTTGATTTGGACAGGTTTTAATCACGTTGTGGTTCAGAATAATATGAACCGAATTCTTGTATTCTTGGGTTTGTATATTCGGTTTTCAGGATTTGTGAATGATTTGAATTAGATAATTAGATTCCAGGGAATTGTAGCTTTAATTTGAGCCATGTATCCTTGAGTTTGGTTTAGAAATGGTGCAGGTCGGAGTCTGGACGGACATATCGCCGGCAGCGAGCTGCAGATCGTCGGAATCGACGATTGGATCGTCGATTCGGGCGGCTGATGTTCGCAGTCGTGTTGTTGAACTGCTAGGAACAGATACGTATTAAAATATATTGGTTTCGACTGTGTTCTGGGTATCGAAGGGACTACCGGAGCTCTGTCGGATTTTTCCAGGCCGGCCGAAATCTGGGGAATTTCCAGATTTCCAGCGAGTTCTTAAGAACTCCGCCCGGTGTTCATCAAGGTCCGGTGTGACCCGTTTTTTTAACCCAGAACGACCCGAGTTTGATACCTGAAACCCTAATGCCCAATTCCCAAAACTGTTTTGTTGATTTTTGTTTTTAAATAAATCAAAAATCATTTTTCTATTTTCTAAATATCAATTCTTTTAATTTCAAAAATCATTTAAGTATTATTTTAAATTCTAAAAATTAATTTCTTAATTGTTTTATATTCTAAAAATTATTTCTTTTATTATTTTCAAAAATCTATATTTGTTTTAAATATTTATAATTTATTTAATTTATAATTTATAGATTTAATTAATTGGTTAATTCATTTAATCAATTAATTTTATTTATAAATAGTTAAATAAATACAATTATTCATAATTAATTCAAATAAATCCTAAATTTTTTTTAAGCTTTTAAAAATTATATTTTGGTATTTAAAAAAATCAATTAATATTATTATTAATTGATTTAATTCTATTTAAATCTTATTTTATTCGTAATATATGAACCGTTCGTCCGTTTAATACGAAACGAGCGTGTACAGACTCAGAAAAACATTACACTTTCAATAAAAATACTTTCAAGTCCTAATTTCTTTTGTATTGCAATGTTATTTGATTTGTGTATCAGTCTGAGTCGGTATTTAATCGATAAACACTGTTATTAATCCAATTTCAGTTCTGAACGTTCTAAAACCTATATGTTGACTATCTGATCTATGTGTTATATGGAATACGTGATTATGTGTTATACGAATACCATGATTACATGCTATGTGATATGCATCCTATCTGTTTACAGTTTTAAAATGCCATGATTAATTATAAATGACTGGGTAGACGTCAAGACGTATAGTTACGTCAATTGAGTTTGGTTCCGTCAATAAAAATAGTCCTTTTGTTTATAGAATCAAGTAGCAAGGAGTGAAGTCAAGTATTAGACGGAGTCAGTAGCTAGCAGTTGTAATCCAGAGTTATAGTAAAAGGTTATCAAGCATACCAGGCAAGTATCCCTACCTTCACTTATTATTCAAGTGATGTTTATTATGAATCCTGTTATGCAAATATCTATATCTTCATTTATCATTCAAGTGATATTGAATCTGAACTCTATTATATCAATTTCTATACTATTCTAAGTTCAGAATAGTTAAAAGTTTTTATATTTCGCTACAAATTACTCTATACAGTGGAACATTGAATTGAGATTAGCGAATAACAAATTGTTCTAGTTATTTCGCCATCGGTTGTTGAGATAACTCTGGACCATGAGAAATGGGGAGTTATATGGTTAAGGATGTCATTTAATCTGACTCCTTTGATTAAAAATGTTTTTATGGATTGGATGGTAGCGTAAGAGGTCACGACGACGGTCCAGTGTGAGCCATGTATTATACTTGATTATAATACCTCGCTATGCCAATATGTGCCTTGGGTGCCCCGTTTGTTTAGTTGGATATGCTTCGATATTCCGGTGTTGCTCCGCGGCTGATCACCGGCGGCAACATACCGTCGTTCGAGCCTTCCAATCCAAAACAAAAAGATTTTTAAAGGTATGGTTTATTATCAAAACTTATATCAGTTTTTGATATTGTTCAGGTATTGTTGTTTGGTTTTATTCTTCAAATATATTGTTGTTGTTGTTTTAAATCATAAGCTATATACTTCTTGCAGAGCATTTCTTTCACTCATACTCGTTTATTATTCTAATATTTCAGTTAAGCCAGATCAGGCTTGAGATCCAGGTTTCACCAGGAGAGGTGTACACTTATAAATAGTTTGTTGTGTTTTCAGGAAGACTGTTTTGGGACGTTTGAATAGTCTAGAGGTTTGTAATAAAATTTGAATAATTTGTAAAACTAATTAGACTTATGGTTTGTAATAAACACTTGGTTTGTATTAGTGCATGTTCCATACTATAACTCGTGATCAATCCAGTTGCATGCAAGGGGTCATATTTATTATATTATTTCACTGTGATTATTTTATTATAGTTTATTGGCTAGTGACCCCCAAATCTAGACCCCGGGTTTGGAGGGCGTCACAGGTTGGTTTTAGAGCTATAGGTTATGGTCACTGAAATAGGCTTAGGATTTTCATAAGTGAGTCATAGGAGGATCACATATGATAAGTGCGCATAGTTTAACTCTGATAGGGTTAAATTTAGGTTTTGGGTTGGGTTATAGTTAAGTTGTTCAGGCTCCCTATTTTTTGTTCAGCATTAGGCTTTTAGGCCATTGTTTTGCTATTTTGTTGGTTTCTGAGATAGTAAGATGTGATGAAAGATGGTGGCAGGTTGTGTTGCAATCCTATCCACTGTTTGTTGGTTTAATTGAGATTTTTGAGTAAGAGTTGGAAGGTTTGGATAAATTTCATTAACTTTTCTTTGTGTTACTATTCTCGAGATAATAAGCAGGATTATGTGATAATCATGTCGCATTTGTTAATATGGTAGCAAGTTTATGATATTTTGAGAAAAGATAATTCTTGAGAATTTTGATATGCTAAAAGATTGCTACATATTTAACACCATGCTTGACAGATTATTATATAAGTTGCTTGTTTTCTTACCAAAATAATGGGTTCGAAGGAGAAAAGTAAGCTAGCAGAAGGTCAATTTCAGGATCCCAATCAACAGAATTCCAACTATCCACCGCAGCCATATTGCAGAACTTGTAGAAGAAGGCACTTTGGGGTTTGTAAGGCTAATATATCATGTTTTAAGTGCAATCAGAAAGGACACTACGCGAGTAGATATAAAAATCGAATGTCTGTTGAAAAGTCGAGGATTATATGTTTCAAGTGTGGGAAGGTTGGACACCTCTACAGGAACTGCCGTGTATCAGGTCCAGTTGCAAAGGTGCCAAGAATTAAAGGACTAGCAGTTGGAAAGAAAGGTCAACGTAATCAGTCTCAGAACCCGAATCAACAAAAGGCTAGTTGTCCATCAGTTCTAGATTGCAGAGTGTACGGTAAGAAGCATTATGGACCTTGCAAGACTACTGCTATTTGCTGCCGGTGTAACATGAAAGGACATCATGCTTATGAGTGCCGTAACCAGATGCCAGACATTATATGTTTCCGATGTGGGAAGATAGGGCATTATGTTAACAACTGTAAGGAGCAAGCTCCAGAGGTAAATGTGCCAAAGACTGCAGGACCATCATCCCAGATGATGCTAAGGAGTGAAGGACCACCAGCTCAACCCAAAATCGGGACGTTCAATATGATCATGAAGGATGCTGTTCAAAGTTCCGACGTGGGTGCAGGTACACTTCCAGTTAACTCTGTAGATGCTAAAGTTTTAATTGATTCTGGAGCTACAAGGTCATTTATTTCTAAAGATTTTATCGATAAACTGCATTGCGAAGTTGAATTGTTAGAGCAAGGGTTAATGATAGAATTAACTAATAAGAACTATGTTCTCGTCGACCGAGTGTGCCCGAGGTGTGATATCGAGATAGCAAGACATCATTTTTGTGCCAACTTAATACCTTTTAAGTTGGTAGAATTTGATGTTATCTTAGGAATGGATTGGTTGTTAGAGAATAACACTCAGATTGATTGTAAAAATAGGAAAGTGAGACTTCAGACTTTGGATAGTAAGAAGAAAGTGATATTTCGAGGGAATAAGCAAGATAAGAAGTTCTTAACGATAGCTCAAGAGAAGAAGTTATTGCATCATAATTATGAAACGTATTTGGCCCATGTGATAGACACCAACAAAGAAGTTCCATCATAAGAAGTAATTCCAGTTGTCAATGAATTTCTCAATGTCTTTCTAAACAATCTTCCAGGATTACCTCATGATAGAGAGATTGAGTTGCAATTGATTTAGCACCCGGAAAAGAACCAGTTTCTAAAGCCCCGTATCGAATGACACCAGTGGAGATGAAGGAATTGGCAATTCAGTTGCAAGATCTATTGGAGAAAGGAGTTATAAGACCCAGTGTATCCCCATGGGGGTGCACCAGTGTTGTTTGTCAAGAAGAAAGACGAAAGTATGCTATTGTGTATTGACTATCGAGAATTGAATAAGCTGACCATTAAGAACAAGTAACCGTTGCCAAGGATTGATGATTTATTTGACCAAATGAAAGGCGCTGTGCGGTTTTCCAAGATTGATTTAAGATCAGGATATCACCAACTGAAGATCAAGACAGAAGACATTGCGAAGACCGCATTCTGAACCAGATATGGGCATTATGAGTTTTTGGTGATGGCATTTGGATTAACAAACGCACCAGCAGCTTTCATGGATCTAATGAATCGAGTATTCAAGAAATATTTGGATAAATTCATGATTGTGTTCATAGACGATATTTTGATCTATTCCAAGATGGAAGGAGAGCATGCAGAGCATTTGAGGATAGTTCTGAAGACACTGCGACAGGAGAAATTGTACGCAAAGTTTTTCAAGTGTGAATTTTGGTTAAAAGAAGTACGATTTCTTGGGCATGTAGTTAGCAACAAAGGAGTGGAAGTGGATCCGGAAAAGATTGAAGCTATAATCAACTGGGAGAGACCAAAAACACCAACATAAGTAAGAAGTTTTATAGAATTGGCAGGTTACTACAGAAGATTCGTGCAAGATTTTACGAAGATAGGTACACCTTTGATAAAGCTCACCAGAAAGAACCAGAAGTTTGAATGGGACGAGAAGTGCGATGATAGTTTCCAGGAATTAAAGAATAGATTAGTATCCTCTCCAGTGCTAGTCTTACTAGATGATCAAGGAAATTTCGTGATCTACAGTGACGCGTCATACAAAGGATTAGGATGTGTTTTGATGCAGCATGACAAGGTGATAGCCTACGCTTCGAGACAATTGAAACCACATGAAGAGAGTATCCAACTCATGATCTTGAATTGGCAGCTATAGAATTTGCATTGAAGATATGGAGGCACTATCTATATGGGGAAAAATGTGAGATCTACACGGACCACAAGAGTTTAAAGTATATCTTCAGTTAGAAGGTTTTGAACATGAGGCAGAGAAGATAGCTAGAACTGATCAAGGACTATGACTGTACTATTAACTACCATCTAGGAAAAACAAATGTGGTGGCAGACACTCTGAGCAGGTAAGAAAGGTTAAATGTGTAATATCTAGGATATATCGTGTAATTATTTTTGCTAATAAAAAAATATTATGTATGTTCATTATTATTTTGTGAATTATTTGTTAAGTGGTATATGTGTTTGGATGTTTAAAAATAATATAAATTGAGTATTTTAATTTTTATATATCCAAAATAAAATATAGATAATTGTCATATCTTCCTATTTATTTTTATGTTGATTTATGATTTTATAGGAAATTTATGGATTTTATAAATTCTTTTTTCGAGTATTTATAAACTATTTTATATAATCGGGAACCAGCCAACTTCACCCGTTTTTACGTTTTTATAACCCGAAACTCTTCCGAGAACTCCTTCCTAACATAATTGCAATATTCCGAGCATTTTCCATATTTCGACTTTTTCGATCATTTTGATATATTATACTTCAAATTTGGAGTTCTATAATGTGTCCAATTTGTGGTTTGATTATTGAATTATTGAATTAGGGTTTTCTTGGTTTGAATGTTTTCAATTCGATTTGGGGTTTTCCGTATCTGGGGTTATCTGTTGAATTTGATGATTGATATGTGTTCCTGGTTGAATATGGAATCGATTCGTATATATCATAGTAAGTGACGATTCCCAGAAGTCTGTAAATTGAGCTCGCCGGAGTTCTTCGCGTTCTGGCCGGTTTTTGGCCGAAAATTCGACTGGGCAATTGTTGATGATGGATTGTTGTTTGACTGTGTTTCTAGAAGGAATTAGAGTTGTTTTGCATCAAATAATAGATCAAATGGAGTTGATTTGGACCCCAATTGAGGTCACCGGAATCCGGGAGGGGTCGCCGGAATCTGGGTTCATCCGGTGTTCTTCCCTACCCGGCAACCCGGATTCTGACCCGGTCCCTCACCCGGTTTTGATCCGATTTTTGCCTAAATAATCTCTGAAATGCTGTTTTTGTAAATTAGTCCTTGGAAGTTTCAGAAGTTTTCTTAAATAGGATTTCTGTTTCAAAATTTTTTAAAAATCAGATTTCTTTTATAAATTCATTTCCAAAATTGATTTTTATTTTCAAAAATTCCAAAAATCATTTATCTTAATTCCAAAAATTGTTTTTAATTTAAAAATAAATATAAATTACTTAGTTAATTAATTTTAATTAATAATTAATTGATTAATTAATAAATTAATTTAATATTAATTAATCAATCAGTTTAATTATTTATTAATTGATTTTAATTAATTATTTATTTGGATTTAATTATTTTTAAATGATTTAAAAATTCCGAAAAATAGTTCTGAGCTTTAAAATATTATTTTAAATTGTTTTTAAGGCTCGATAATTATTATAAAATTATTATGAAGCTAGATTTGGCCAACCGAACCCTGTTTATTGTTTCAAAAATGGTTCAACGGCTCGTTTAAATTCTGAAAAATATTTTAAAAATCATATTAAATACCCAAATGACTGTTTATGACTCGAGACCTCTTTACAAATGAAATTTCATTGATTGTTTAACGTGCTATGTGTTATATGTGACTTGTTTGTGTGACCATCGGTCTATGTGATCAATATTTACTTGTTTTTATCATAACTTTCAATCCGTTAGTCGGATTTGGGTAAAACGAAGGGTAGATAGAAGTGTATACCAAATAGAATCGTATGAGTTGAGTATTGATAGATACTTATGATATGTGAGCATAAGAGGCAAGGCATAGGAAACGGAAGCAGGTAGTCGAGGAATAAGAGATCGTGATTGGAAATTTGTGAAGTATAGCAAGCTAGTACCAGGCAAGTATTCTGAACCTTCTCAAGATATTTTGTAGATAATTGGTAATCCTGTTTTATATTGCAAGTGCTTTGAAGCACTGAACCCTAAACCTTGATTCCAGTTATTGATCTTTGAGCCGTAAACCTTATTCTTTCTGAACCATTGATTGTTGATTACCTAAATACAAACCACTGAGATACGATATTATTCCACAAATACACACCAACTAAATACCAAACACTGAACCAAGATTGCTTATATACTCAAACCATTGTACCTTATGCATTGAAAGATCGAATCCTTATAACCTTAAAACTTTGATTCTTTTGTTATCCAATTCTTTCACCACCTGATAGACATTCTTTGAAATTGCCATATTATTCCTTTGTGAAGATTGAAACCATCTCATTATTGGACATCCAATGTTGCTTATGAATCTGTTTATTGCTTTACATTGTTTATTCTGTTATTATGATAAAATTTGATTGTTTTATAAAATTGTGGACCAGATTCGTGGTCAGACCAGATTGGTGGTCAAGTTAGGCCAATGTGTGCCTTGGATCCAGTAATTAGAGCAGAGCTGTGTGCCTTGCTCGATGTTAGTGCGTGACTGATCAACAGCCTAACCTTGTTTTTTAAAATGAAAATATAATATCCAATTCTAAATCATTATTCATTGTTCACTTGATACCTTAACTCTTTTCACTTAATGATCATTATTCTCAGTCTTGTCAATGTGACTTGCTGAGCTAGTTAGCTCATTCGTGCAATTTTGTTTATGTTCTTTTCCAGTTAAGAAGGAACCTGTTGGTAGCGAGGATCCCCAATCCAGTGCGAGAGCTAGGGGTCCAGGTTGATCGAGTTAAGCTAGCTGACATCTTTTGGGATATTTTAAGTTTGTAAAGTTTGTAATGATGTTTAATATTCAGTTTTAAGTTTGAATAGTTGGGATTTGGGCATTTATAATATAAGTGTGTGTGGCTTGTGTGCATACTTTAACCTATTGCGGTCCGTGGTAATTGATAAGTAGGGTCACTGCATATTATTATTTTTTTTATTATTGTTATAAGCAGGTTATAAATAAGGTGTGTATGTGTGTGGACCCCAAACTTCTGACCCGGGTTTGGAGGGCGCCACAGGTTTGGTATCAGAGCTACATGTTATAAATCACTGACACAAGCCTAGGTTGACGGGAATGAGTAGAGGGTTAAGATTAGAAGTAAGGAAATTGAAAGATAGAATGTCAATAGGTTGAGTGTGACAGTATAACAGGTATTAGTATGATTCGCGTCGTGGTTCGAGATTCTTATTTTATGATATGATTTCAGATAGCAGTGATGGCCAACTCTTTCATCCCCGTATCAGCTGATCACTCAAAGCCCTCAGTTTGAGGACCATCTTCAGATCCACGTCCTGTTGTTCCACCAGTATTGGCTATTTTACCTCCAACTGTGTTGAAGCCCGTACCACTGCAGGCTATTCCAGCCCCAGGCATGAGGCCACCTATCAGAGGTCCCCCACCTGCTGATTCTAATTCCACTGGGCATTTAGTTGCGGGTGCCCCATTCCAGTCTATATTGCATCCTGTTCCTTATTACCGGTATGAGGCTCTTCTACTGGAGCGTGATTCCTTGTTGGAACAGATCTGAGAGCTTCAGAATATCATCAGGACTACAGATGTTGATCGTGGTGTGAGGGAGCTTCAAGAGGAGATTCATGTGAGACGGAGGGTTCTTGAGGCCAGGCTACATGAAGCTACATTAGCTGGCCCTGATACATTTATAGGATGAGCTAGTAAGGTGATGGAGGATCTCAAAAGGCTAGGTGGACCAGAGTTTCCTTGGAGTTAGAGCCAGAGGCACAGAGATGGAG
The DNA here is from genome assembly GCF_009905375.1 of Apium graveolens. Lineage (NCBI taxonomy): Eukaryota > Viridiplantae > Streptophyta > Magnoliopsida > Apiales > Apiaceae > Apium > Apium graveolens. Next base: position 32,859,599 of record NC_133657.1, on the reverse strand, counting down.
ATGCTGATCAGTGTTGTTGTGGATGTTTAGTATGTACAGTAGTGTGTAGTATGTACCAGTAGACTTTTGGGTTGTATTTATAGACTAGATCTGCTGACTAGTGAGTAGGTTTGTTGTACCCTTTTGCTTTTACTTCCGAAGCGTCTTTACGCTTGTACTACCTAAAACTTTTGATCTCTATATATCAGTACCTTTCCTTTCCAGCATTGTCATTTACATTACTGTAACTATTTTACTTTACTTTATTTATTGCACCAGTTATACCACCTGTGACACCATGTACCCTACCCCTTTAACTGTTTACATTCTGTAAAGAAGCATGCAATTTACTTAGTTTAACTGTTACAACTTTTTTCAAAAAGAGATATTTCTGTTTTACAAAACATTTCTTTTATGTAAAGAATTTGATTTAAAAGCTAAATAAGTTGTTTGATTCTTTACAGAAAATGCCTCCCAGAAGAAATACCTGCACCAACACCCAGAATGAAGAAACCAACAACAACAACAACCAAGATAATACCAACCAGAATGCAAACCCATGACCCATAGACCTAACAGTAGCCCAGATTCTTCAAATCTCGGCTCAACAAATAGTTCACCTGACTCAACAACAACAAAGGCAAACCAATCCCAAGGTAACTTTCAAAACTTTTCAGGCAGTGAAACCACCAGAATTCAAGGGTTCCTTAAATCCGATTGAAGCAAATGTTTGGTTAAAGGAAATAGAGAAGTCGTTTGCTTTAGTTAAGGTAAAGGAAGAATAGAAGGTTGAGTTTGCAAGTTATTATTTAAAGAATGAGGCCACCTATTGGTGGGAAACTGTGAAGACATTGGAAGGTACATATGTTATTACTTGGGAGAGGTTTAAAGAATTGTTTCTAGAAAAGTATTTTCCCCAGTTTGTTCAGGATCAAATGGAGCTGAAGATTTTAGAGTTAAAGCAAGGAAATATGTCAGTAGCTGATTATGAGATTAAGTTTGAAGAGTTGTCAAGGTATGTGCCATCATATGTAGATACTGACAGGAAGAAGGCCAAGAGATTCCAGCAAGGTCTGAAGCCATGATTCAGAGGAAAGGTAGCTATATTTAAATTGGATACCTATGCAGGTGTTGTACAGAAAGCTATAATTGCAGAAACAGAGAGCGAGATGTCACAAAAAGAAAAGGAAAGTAAGAAGAGGAAGTTTGGAGGGAGTGAAGGACAGTCACAACCAGGGAAGTTTCCAAATTTTAGGAAGGGCAAGTTTCAGCCAGGGAGAAATTTTAATTTCAAGAAGCAAAATGCAGGCGACGGATGTCAAGGCAACCGTCCAACTAATGTGAATCAGCCGAATCGGTTGAGACTAACTTTTCCAGATTATCAGGTATGTGGGAAGAAATATGGAGGAGTTTGTAATAAGTTGAATGTAGTTTGTTTCAAGTGTAATCAGAAAGGGAACTATTCGAGAGAGTGCCGCAATCAGCCAGCAAGAGAGCTAGTGAACAAGGATCAGCCTACTCGGAATCCATCAATTAAGGTTTCAGCTATTGGATTTACATGCTTTAAATGTGGGAAGCCAGGACATATAGCCGAGGATTGTAAGACACCAGCCCCAGTCAGTAATGCATTGAGAATTATGGGATCTACTTCAGAAGTGAATGAGACTCCAAGGGCTAGAGTTTTTGATATGTCTATGAAGGACGATATCTAGCATACTTATGTCGTGGCAAGTACGCTTAATGTGAATTCTTTATATGCTAAAGTGTTAATAGATTCGGGAGCAACTCGATCATTTATTTCTCAAGATTTTGTTAATAAGTTAAATTGTCCAGTTAAGTATTTAAATAAAATAATGACTGTGGAATTAGAAAATCAAGAACGCATATCTGTTAATCAAGTTTGTGGGAATTGTGAAATTGAGATTTCTGGTAATAAGTTTTGTGTGGATTTGATACCAGTTAAGCTAGGAGAGTTTGACGTTATCTTAGGAATGGATTGGTTATCTAAGCACGATGTCCATATAGATTGTCGAAATGAGAAGGTAATGGTGAAGATGCCAGACGAAAGAATAGTAACGTTTTAGGGCCAGAAATAAGCAAAGAAGTTTTTAACGATAATCCAAGCTAAAAAGTTACTACGACAAGGATGCGAGCATTTTGTTGCACATGTGATTGATAGAAGTCAGGAGCCAGCAAAACTTGAAGATATTCCAGTAGTCAATAAATTTCCATACGTATTTCCAGATGAGTTACCAGGACTTCCTCCAGATAGAGAAATTGAGTTTGCGATCGACTTAGCACCTGGAACGGAACCAATATCCAAGATCCTGTATAGAATGGCGCCCGTTGAGATGAAGGAACTAGCAAAGCAATTACAATAATTATCAGAGAAAGGAGTAATCAGACCCAATGTATCCCCGTGGGGTGTACCGGTGCTATTTGTCAAGAAGAAGGATGGAAGCATGAGACTGTGCATCGATTATCGGGAGCTCAATAAGCTTACAATCAAGAACAAGTATCTGTTACCCAGAATTGATGATTTATTTGACCAGTTGAAAAGAGCCAAGTACTTCTCCAAGATCAATTTGAGATCGGGATATCACCAACTAAAGATTAAGCCAGAAGATATACCAAAGACAGCTTTCAGAACAAGGTATGGACATTATGAATTTCTAGTAATGTCTTTTGGATTAACTAATGCCCCGGTAGCATTCATGGACCCGATGAACAGAATTTCCAAGGAATGCTTGGACAAGTTTGTTATTGTGTTTATAGATGATATTTTGATTTATTCAAAGACTGAAGAAGATCATGCAGAACATTTGAGTACAGCTTTGGAAATTTTGAGGAAGAAACAGTTATATGCTAAATTCTCGAAGTGTGAGTTTTGGTTACGGGAAGTTCAGTTCTTAGGATACATAGTACATAGTCAGTAATGAAGGGATCAAAGTGGACCCAACAAAGATTGAAGCAATTACAAATTAGGAAAGACCGAGAACACCGACAGAGGTAAGAAGTTTCTTGGGATTAGCGGGATATTATCGCCGATTTGTTCAAAACTTCTCAAGGATTGCAACACCATTGACAAAGCTTACACGAAAGAATGAAAAGTTTATATGGAACGATAAATGTGAAGAAAGTTTTCAGGAATTGAAGCGAAGATTAATTACAGCACCTATTTTGTCACTTCTAGACGATCAAGGGAATTTCGTAATCTATAGCGATGCTTCTCATAAAGGACTCGGATGCGTTCTGATACAGCACGATAAGGTTATTACGTATGCATCAAGGCAATTGAAACCACACGAATAAAAGTATCCTACTCATGATTTGGAGTTAGCAGCCATTGTATTTGCTTTGAAGATTTGGAGAAATTATCTATATAGAGAAAAATGCGAGATTTATACGGATCACAAAAGCTTGAAGTACATATTCACACAAAAGGAGCTTAATATGAGACATAGAAGATGGTTAGAGTTGATTAAGGATTACGACTGCACGATTAACTATCATCCTGGTAAAGCAAATGTTGTGGCGGACGTGTTAAGATGGAAAGAAAAGTTGAATTTGTTATTAGTACCTCGAAGAAATATACAAGGAATTTCAGAAATTGTAATTGGAGATCAGAGTTTGCAAGCCTGATGAAGCAAAAGTGTATAGTATGACTTTCCAACCAGAGTTATTAGAGAAGATAAGGAAGTGTCAAGAAGAGATAATAGATCAGGATATTAATCGTTTGGTAGGTGAGGAATTGTGTACACAAAATGACGATCAAGGTATTCTTAGATTTTCTTCTAGAATTTGGATTCCACCAGTAACGGAGTTGAAGAATGAAATTTTACAAGAAGCTCATAATTCAAGGTATTCAATCCATCCCGGGAGTACCAAGATGTACATAGATTTTGAAGGAAAATTATTGGTGGCCATACATGAAAAGGGAGTTTGCAGAATGGGTTAGTAGATGTTATACATGTCAAAGAATTTAAGCAGAGCATGAGAGACCAAGTGGATTGTTACAGCCATTAGAGATTCCAGAGTGGAAGTGGGAACACATTACCATGGATTTCATAGTCGGATTACCAAGGACGAAAGCCAATCATGATGTTATTTGGGTTATAGTGGACAGACTTACCAAGTCAGCTCATTTTCTACCTATAAATGAAAGAATTTCACTAGACAAGTTAGTCCATATGTACCTGGAAGAAATTGTTGTTCGTCATGGAGTTCTAGTGTCTATCGTATCCGATCGAGATCCGAGGTTTAATTCAAGATTTTGGAAGAGTTTTCAAGAATGTTTGGGAATGAGACTGAATATGAGTACGGCTTACCATCCACAGACGGACGGCCAGAGTGAAAGAACAATCCAGACAATCGAAGACATGTTACGTGTTTGTCCTATTGATTTCAAAGGAAGTTGGGATGAGCATTTATCCTTGGTAGAATTTGCTTACAACAACAGTTATCATGCCAGTATTGGGATGCCACCCTATGAAGCTCTTTATGGACGCAAATGTCGATCTCCAGTATATTGGGATGAAGTAGGAGAACGCAAGATACATGGACCCGAATTGGTGCAACAGACGAAGGAAGTTGTTGAAATTATGCAGAAGTGATTAATAGCAGCACAAGACCGTCAAAGGAAGTATGTAGATCAATCAAGGAAAGATATGGAATTCGAAGAAGAAAATCTAGTATTACTGAAAGTATCACCGTGGAAAGGATTGACAAGATTCGGGAAGAAAGGAAAAATGAGCCCTAGATTTGTCGGACCTTTTGAGATTCTAAAACGTGTGGGCAAAATAGCTTACGAGTTGGCGTTTCCCCGCACATGGAGCACATTCATAATGTTTTTCACGTATCGATGCTTAAGAAGTATAATCCAGACTCCAGGCATGTAATCGAATATGAACCAATAGAACTTCAAGCAGATTTGTCGTATGTAGAAAGTCCGATAGAGATTCTAGAAGAAAGAAAGAAAGTGTTAAGAAATAAAGTAGTAAAGTTAGTAAGAGTACTGTGGAGAAACCCGAAGGTTGAAGGATCAACCTGGGAGTTAGAAAGTGATATGAGAGAAAAGTATCCTTATTTGTTTTCTTAGGAGATTCTAAGGACAGAATCCTTTTAGGGGGAAGGATATAATATCTGAGATATATCGTGTAATTATTTTTGCTAATAAATAAATATTATGTATGTTCAGTATTTATTCTGTGAACTATTTGTTAAGTGGTATATGTGTTTGGATGTTTAAAATTAATATAAATTGAGTATTTTAATTTTTATATGTCCAAAATAAAATATAGATAATTGTCATATCTTCCTATTTATTTTTATGTTGATTTATGATTTTATAGGAAATTTATGGATTTTATAAATTCTTTTTCCGAGTATTTATAAACTATTTTATATAATGGGGAACTAGCCGACTTCACCCGTTTTTATAAACCGAAACTCTTCCGAGAACTCCTTCCTAACCTAATTGCAATATTCCAAGCATTTTCCATGTTTCGACTTTTTCGATCCGGCATACGGTTTGTCCTGTGCGGGTCCCGGCGCAATATTTTCGATACAAAATTCGTTTCGGTAATCAATAAAACTCTTATTTTTGATAAACATGATCTTTTTATTAAACTATTATAATTATCACCTCGTAATACGTGTAACCAGGTGCTGAGACCAAGACCGCAGTACAAATTGTACAGATTTGGATAAAACCGGTACCGTTTGGATCTGTCTTTATAAATAAACATACTATTTTATATCCGAAATGATCCAACGGGATACTAATTTTCTGTAAGTATAAATAGCCTTTACCGTAATTATTTCTGTACCGAAAATCATTTGCAAACCAGTAAATCTTTATAAAACAGAGAAAATATTATATTCATATTTCGTTCTTCATAATCAAACTCAAATCCAGAGGCGTTATCTATATCCGATTTTGGCGTACGTATACTCAAAATGAAGCTACTGAAATCTAGAATCTAAATCTTTCATCAATTTCAATCCAGAAATATCAGGTGATTTTATATTTAATGGTTTTAATTCGAATTTCTTGATAATTAAATTATGAATTTTTGTTCGAGCTATTATTTGTATGATTTGATGCTTGCATGTTGTAGAGTTTTTGATGCTGATCATTTTGGTATATTATACTTCAAATTTAGAGTTCTATAACGTGTCCAATTTGTGGTTTAATTATCGAATTATTGAATTTGGGTTTTCTTGGTTTGAATGTTTTCAATTCGATTTGGGGTTTTCCGTATCTGGGGTTATCTGTTGAATTTGATGATTGATATGTGTTCCTGGTTGAATATGGAATCGATTCGTATATAGCATAACAATTGATGATTCCCAGAAGTCTGTAAATCGAGCTCGCCAGAGTTCTTCGCGTTCTGGCCGGTTTTTGGCCGAAAATTCGACGGGGCAATTGTTGATGATGGATTGTTGTTTGGCTTTGTTTCAGGAAGCAATTAGAGTTGTTTTGCATCAAAGAATATATCAATTGGAGTTGATTTGGACCCTAATTGAAGTCACCGGAATTCGGGAGGGGTCGCCGGAATCTGGGTTCATCCGGTGTTCTTCCCTACCCGGCAACCCGGATTCTGACCCGGTCCCTCACCCGGTTTTGATCCGATTTTTGCCTAAATAATCTCTGAAATGCTGTTTTTGTAAATTAGTCCTTGGAAGTTTCAGAAGTTTTCTTAAATAGGATTTCTGTTTCAAAATTTTTTAAAAATCAGATTTCTTTTATAAATTCATTTCCAAAATTGATTTTTATTTTCAAAAATTCCAAAAATCATTTATCTTAATTCCAAAAATTGTTTTTAATTTAAAAATAAATATAAATTACTTAGTTAATTAATTTTAATTAATAATTAATTGATTAATTAATAAATTAATTTAATATTAATTAATCAATTAGTTTAATTATTTATTAATTGATTTTAATTAATTATTTATTTGGATTTAATTATTTTTAAATGATTTAAAAATTCCGAAAAATAGTTCTGAGCTTTAAAATATTATTTTAAATTGTTTTCAAGGCTCGATAATTATTATAAAATTATTATGAAGCTAGATTTGGCCAACCGAACCCTGTTTATTGTTTCAAAAATGGTTCAACGGTCAATGTTTTAAAAATCATATTAAATACCCGAACGACTATTTATGACTGGAGACCTCTTTACAAATGAAATTTCATTGATTGTTTGACGTGCTATGTGTTATATGTGACTTGTTTGTGTGACTATCGGTCTATGTGATCAGTATTTACTTATTTTTATCATAACTTTCAATCCGTTAGTCGGATTTGGGTAAAACGAAGGGTAGATAGAAGTGTATACCAAATAGAATTTTATGAGTTGAGTATTGATAGATACTTATGATATGTGAGCAGAAGAGGCAAGGTGTAGGTAAGGGAAGCAGGTAGTCGAGGAATTAGAGATTGTGATTGGAAATTTGTGAAGTATAGCAAGCTAGTACCAGGCAAGTGTTCTGAACCTTCTCGAGATATTTTGTAGATAATTGATAATCCTGTTTTATATTGCAAGTGCTTTGAAGCACTAAACCCTAAACCTTGATTCCAGTTATTGATCTTTGGGTCGTAAACCTTATTCTTTCTGAACCATTGATTGTTGATTACCTAAATACAAACCACTGAGATACGATACTATTCCACAAATACACACAAACTAAATACCAAACACTGAACCAAGATTGCTTATATACTCAAACCATCATAATATAAGTGTGTGTGTGTGGCTTGTGTGCATACTTTAACCTGTTGCGGTCCATGGTAGTTGGTAAGTAGGGTCACTGCATATTATTATTATCTTTATTATTTTTATAAGCAGGTTATAAATAAGATGTGTATGTGTGTGGACCCCAAACTTCTGACCCGGGTTTGGAGGGCGCCACAAAATATGATCACTTCATCTGAGGAATTGATCAAGGAATTTGAGAAGCTTGAAATAGAGGTCAGTATTTCAAGAATGTCTATAGATATGTTGTCTGCAATGTCTTTTTAACCAGAACTATTAGAGAAGATAAGAAGATGTCAGGCAGAGGTAATGAGCCATGAGCAAGAAGAGATGATAAGAGAAGAGAAAGGGAGTCAAAAGGATAATAAAGGAATCTTAAGATTTTCTTCCAGGATATGGATACCCAATGTAGCCGAGCTGAAAGATGAAATTCTTCGAGACGCTTACAACTCCAGATATTCAATTCATCCCAGAAGTACGAAGATGTACAGAGATTTAAGAGAAAACTTTTGGTGGCCAAGTATGAAGAAAGAAATTGCGGAATGGGTAAGTAAGTGCTACACTTACTAGTGAGTCAAAGCGGAACATCAAAGGCCCAGTGGACTGATACAACCATTGGACATTCCAGAATGTAAGTGGGAACATATTGCAATGGATTTTGTAGTTGGATTACCAAGGACCAAGGCAAATCATGACGCTATTTGGGTTATTATTGACAAATTGATGAAGTCAGCACATTTTCTTCCTATTAACGAGAGATACTCATTGGATAAATTGGTTCGTTATACCTGAAGGAAATTGTAGTACGACATGGAGTTCCAGCATCTATAATTTCAGACAGAGATCCTCGATTTAATTCAAGATTTTGGAGAAGTTTTCAATATTGCCTCAAAATGAAGCTGAATATGAGTACCGCGTATCATCCGCAAACAGATGGTCAAAGTGAGAGGAAAATTCAGACTATAGAAGACATGTTAAGAGTATGTGCTCTAGATTTTGAAGGAAGTCAGGAGAACATTTGTCATCAGCTGAATTCTCCTACAACAATAGTTATCATGCTAATATTGGAATGCCGCCTTACGAAGCTTTGTACGGAAGAAGATGCAGATCTCCAATATGTTGGGAAAAAGTTAGTGAGAGAAAGATTTTGGGTCCAGAATTGATCCGATAGATGAAAGAAAAAGTAGAACTCATTCGGAAACGATTAGTGGCAGCTCAAGATCGTCAATATAAGTATGCTGATCTTGTTAGAAAGAATATGGAATTTGAAGTTGGTAAAGCACTTCTATTGAAGGTTTCACCTTGGAAAGGTTTATCAAGATTTGGAAAGAAAGGAAAGTTGAATCCGCGTTATGTTGGCCCTTTAGAGATTTTGAGGCGTGTGGGAAAGGTTGCATACGAGTTAGTGTTACCACCTCACATGCAGCATATCCACAACGTGTTCCACATGTCAATGTTGAAGCGTTATTTTCCTGATTCGAATCATGTGATAGAATATGAGCCAATCGAGATTCAGCCAGATTTGTCTTTTATAGAGCGACCCGTGCCGATTTTAGATAAGAAAAAAAGAGTGCTTAGGAATAAGTCTGTGTCTTTTGTGCGAGTCTTGTGGAGGAATCCCAAGGTTGAGGAGTCGACCTGGGAGTTGGAAAGCAAATGTGAACCGAATATCCTCACTTGTTTTCTTAGGCTGATTCTGAGGACATAATCCTGTTAAGGGGGGAAGGATGTAATATCCGGGAAAATTATATAAATATTATATGTTAAATGAATAAATAATGTGTTTTATAAGTTAAAATGTTCATTTCCATGATATTACGTGTTTTAAATGCTATTTGTGTTTCCGTGCGGATCAGAAAATTTTTCGAGTCATTAATATGTGTTCAAAATGCAATTATATTAATCGATCTGCAATCGGGACGCGTGTTTATTAACGTCTTTATGGAGGAACTCGTTTTATCTCGTGTTATGTGCGTCTGAATGTATTTTACGTGTTTTCAGGGTTTTATGTTAATTTAGGAATCGTTTCCATTTTTTCAAAAATCAACGGACAAGGACCCCACCGGGACGTCAAAGCCCAAAAAATTCGTGTTTTTATTTTTATAAAATCAATATTATTTCAAACACCCAATATTTTTGCATTTTTGCATTATTCGCAATTATTGGGAAATTTTGATATAAATTTTATATTTTACTGTTTTTAAAATTATTCCCCGAAATTATAATTTTGGGGCTTAATTATCTTAATTATAGGAATAAAAATACCCTTAATTAATTTTAGGGATATAATTTTAGATTTAATATAAATAGTTGCATTAAATTTATTTTATTCCTTTTTTTCTATTTAACAAAAAAAATCAGAAAATAAAAACAAAAAACAAGAAACTTGTTCTTGGGGGTGTTCTTAACTCGTAGAATCAATCCTTTTATTTCTAGTGATTTTGATTTCGTATTTTGAAGTTTGAGTATCCAAAATGAAGCCCGAATTATCAGCTTCATATTCGTATCATCACATTCAACAATCGGTAATCAAATCGAAAATTCGATTTTTGTTCTTAAAGCCCGAATTTGATTCTTGAGTTTTACGAATTTGTGATTGTTTATGATGTTACATTTAGACTTGTTATGAATGTTAGAGTTGATTTGGACAGGTTTTAATCACATTGTGGTTCAGAATAATATGAACAGAATAATATTCGGTTTTCAGGATTTGTGAAGATCTGTGATTGATTTGAATTAGATAATTAGATTTCAGGAAATTGTAGCTTTAACTTGAGGCATATATCTTTGAGTTTGGTTTAGAAATGGTGCAGGTCAGAGTCTGGCCGGACATGTCACCGGCAGCGGGCTGCAGATCATCAGAATCGACGATTGGATCATCGATTCGGGCGGCTGATGTTCGCAGTCGTGTTGTTGAACTGCTAGGAACAGATAAATATTAAAATATATTGGTTTCGACTGTGTTCTGGGTATCGAAGGGACTACCGGAGCTCTGCCGGATTTTTCCAGGTCGGCCGGAATCCGGGGAATTTCCAGATTTCCGGCGAGTTCTTAAGAACTCCGGCCGGTGTTCATCATGGTCCGGTGTGACCCGTTTTTTTAACCCAGAACGACCCGAGTTTGATCCCTGAAACCCGAACCCCCAATTCCCAAAACTGTTATTTTCTAAATATCAATTCTTTTAATTTCAAAAATCATTTAAGTATTATTTTAAATTCTAAAAATTAATTTCTTAATTGTTTTAAATTCCAAAAATTAGTTCTTTTATTATTTTCAAAAATCTATATTTTCTTTAATTATTTATAATATATTTAATTTATTATTTATAGATTTAATTAATTGGTTAGTTCATTTAATTAATTAATTTTATTTATAAATAGTTAAATAAATAAAATTATTTATAATTAATTCAAATAAATCCTAAAAATTGTTTTTAAGCTTTTAAAAATTATTATATTATGGTATTTTAAAAAAAATCAATTAATATTATTATTAATTGATTTAATTCTATTTAAATCTTATTTAATTCATAATAAATGAACCGTTCGTCCGTTTAATACGAAATGAACGTGTACAGACTCAAAAAAATATTACGCTTTCAATAAAAATACTTTCAAGTCCTAATTTCTTTTGTATTGCAATGTTATTTGATTTGTGTATTAGTGTGAGTCAGTATTTAATCGACAAACACTGTTATTAACCTAATTTCAGTTCTGAACGTTCTATAACCTATATGTTGACTATATGATCTATGTGTTATATGAAATATATGATTATGTGTTATACGAATACCATGATTACATTCTATGTGATATGCATGCTATCTGTTTACAGTTTTAAAATGCCATGATTAATTATAAACGATTGGGTAGACGTCAAGACGTATAGTTACGTCAATTGAGTTTGGTTCTGTCAATAAAAATAGTCCTTTTGTTTATAGAATCAAGTAGCAAGGAGTGCAGTCAAGTATTAAACGGAGTCAGTAGCTAGCAGTTGTAATCTAGAGTTATAGTAAAAGGTTATCAAGCATACCAGGCAAGTATCCCTACCTTCACTTATTGTGCAAGTGATGTTTATTATGAATCATGTTATGCAAATATCTATATATTCATTTATCATTCAAGTGATATTGACTTTGAACTCTATTATATCAGTTTCTATACTATTCTAAGTTCAGAATAGTTAAACGTTTTTATATATCTCTACAAATTACTCTATACAGTGGAACATTGAATTGAGATTAGTGAATAACTAATTGTTCTAGTTATTTCGCCATCGGTTGTTGAGATAACTCTGGACCATGAGAAATGGGGAGTTATATGGTTAAGGATGTCATTTAATCTTACTCCTTTGATTAAAAATGTTTTTATGGATTGGATGGTAGCGTAAGAGGCCGCGGCGGCGGTCCAGTATGAGCCATGTATTATACTTGATTATAATACCTCGCTAGGCCAATATATGCCTTGGGTGCCCCGTTTGTTTAGTTGGATATGCTTCGGCATACCGGTGTTGCTTCGCGGCTGATCACCATCGGCAACATACCGTCGTTCGAGGATTCTAATCCAAAACAAAAAGATTTTTAAAAGTATGGTTTATTATCAAAACTTATATCAGTTTTTGATATTTTTCAGGTATTTTTGTTTGGTTTTGTTCTTCAAGTATATTGTTGTTGTTATTTTAAATCATAAGCTATATACTTCTTGTTGATAATTTCTTTCGCTCATACTCGTTTATTATTCTAATCTTTCAGCTAAGCCAGATCAGGCTTGAGATCCAAGTTTCACCAGGAGAGGTGTACACTTGTAAATAGTTTGTTGTGTTTTCAGGAAGACTGTTTTGGGACGTTTGTATAGTCTTGAGGTTTGTAATAAAATTTGAATAATTTGTAAAACTAATTAGACTTATGGTTTATAATAAACACTTGGTTTGTATTAGTGCCTGTTCCATACTATAACCTGTGATCGATCCAGTTGCATGCAAGGGGTCATATTTATTATATTATTTCGCCGTGATTATTTTATTATAGTTTATTGGCTATTGACCCCTAAATCTAGACCCCGGGTTTGGAGGGCGTCACAAAAACTCACAAAGCACATAAACATCAAGTACCTTTTCATTAGAGAACATATAATTAATGGTACTGTGGAACTTCATTTTGTTCCAAGTGAGAAGCAACTTGTAGATATCTTTACCAAGCCACTTGATGAATCCACCTTCACTAGGTTGGTAAGTGAGTTAGGTATGCTTAATTATTCTTAAACATTTTTTTTGATAATTTTGCTAGTTGAAATGCAAGCAGAAACTTAATTGATTCTTTTATTTTGGATGAAGATTTGGTTAAGTCAAAATCTACATATTGACGGATGTTCATTATCCATCAAGTTTGATCATCCTCGAAATAGAATAGCTTGGTAAAAATCAATTACTTTTCTGGATTATTTTTAACCCGACGGATAATTGCTTTATTCTCATTCGTCGAATTGTCTACATCTTAGCCGTTAAAGTTCGGAACATTATCCATCGGATTTACTTACAGTCTGTAAGTATATCACGACGGATAATTGACAGAATTTTAACAGTCTCTTTTACTTTTAAACGACTATTTTGGGCAATTTTCATTGGGTCTTAAATTTTTACCCTTAATTTTTATCCCATTTTATCTGAGAAAATATAAACTCCTAATTTCAAGTTCATTTTAGCTTTTATCTTTCTCTATTGCAATTCACTTCCCTCTTCTTCCTCAAAGCAAAACCCTCTTTCTTTCTGCAACTTTCCTTGCTTAACAATGGCACCAGTAGTCAAGATCATGTGTTAGTAAGGATTCATTTATGAGAAGAACAACTTTGCGGGTCTTGTGAACAAAGAGATTCCAGCCTCTGAAGTTTATCACAAAATGATGGATTTTGTGAAGGGATGCAAACTTAACTATGCCATGCTGGAATCACCCACAATCTACTGTGAAGTTGTGGAGGAGATGTGGACCACTGCTGTGTATCAAACAACTGACAAAACTATAACTCTTTCCATTAAAGGTAAGGAATTTTGTATTAACAGTGATACTATTCAAGCATGCTTTAAAATTCCTGAAAACACTACTACTAAACCACACACAAATGCTGATATAGTTAAATTGCTTAATTCTATTGGCTATGCTCTTCCTACCACTAAATTAAGTGAAATTAGGAGACCATGTCTTAGAAAAGAGTGGAGTTTTCTGTGTGATATAGTTACCAAGGTATTTTCTGGTAAAATAAGCAACTTTGATTCTATCAATACTACTATGCTCAACATGCTCTACATGCTGCTTACTGATAATTACAGTAACTTTAGTGATTCTATCATGTTTGAGTTAGGCTAAAAGTTAGGGGAGATTAACAAGAGATCTAGAAATGTTTATATGCTAGATTCTTTATGATTATTGCTAACCATATTTGTGATAATCTTATGATTGAGAACCTGTTAGGGCGAAATCACGCACTAATATTCACGCAAGTATACGCGTTCGCAAGTAATATAGAATATTTTCTAGTTCGTTCCCTCAGAGACTCAGACTAATTTATTATCTAATTAAACTCACTCACCAATGTATGATTACTTCTCAATATTAAGATAACACTTAAAATTGTTGATTAAATATTAACTATAATTAACTACTTAATTAACCACTTAATTAACACTTCAATTTATCAATAATAAAACACTCATGAGATCACAACTTCATTATTACTTCCTTCTATAGCCATAGTTATTACCTTTAGCATGTGACAGTGATGATATTAATCGAATAACACGAAACTGATAAAAGCCAACTTTCATTGTACTAATACCATTCTACCAAACATCCACAATTAAGATAGAAGTTGAATAGTCATCAATTATGTTGAGTTCCTATATGTCTACAGAAATTGACAACACAACGATTTAAGCACAAGTTATTCCTTTTGATTACATAGGGCAAATAAAACTGTTAGAGTTACCCACTAATCATGCACAATGTACATGAACCTATGCTAGCATGGCAAGTTCTAAATCTCAAGATCCACCGTCGCTTCACAAGAGATTAATACCCTATCTTATATGTTCGCGATGCACATAAGACGAATACGCACAACCAATACTAGATATCATGCAATCATCACATACTAAAGTATTAAACAATTAACTAAAGAATTCCATAATAAATCCGTTGCAACCCCATGATCACGATTAGCCCATAATAGAACTTATCGCCATCATGGGTTCATATGAAATCATGATAACAAACACAAGAAAATAATAACTAAACTGATTATATTAAAACAGAGTACGTCACAGGAGTAAATAAGTCAAAGCAAGAAAACTAGCATCCAACGTTACAACGAAACAAGAATCACAAGAATATATGCTTCCTCTTCGCTGCTGTATGCTAAATCGGTCTTCTTCCTTATCTCCTTCGCTTCTTGCAAAACACAATCTAAAACATAATCTCCTCTTAATACTCTGTGAAAAACGTCTCAAATCTACTTATATAATAGTCCCATAAAACTCAGATTACATAGAAGTTGGAAGCCAAACAGAAGTAGAAGTCTAAAATAATATATCTTTTTCCCCGACCCTGCGCGGCCGCTCAGCATTTCTGCGCGGGCGCGCAAGGCTGCTGCGCGACCGCTCAGCATTGCTGCGCGGGCGCGCAGGATCCTTCTGGAAAAATTCCATGTTTGCTCCGTTTCTTCGCCGTAATCTGCCCGTTCTTTTCCTCTCGCAATGGTGAACACATGCCAAGGCTTATTCTTGATGATTCCTCCTCCGAAATGCAACTAATACCCTGAAATGCATAAACACTAGAAAAACGCATCAAATACACAAAATACTTAATTTCAAGACACCAATTTAAGCCATTTTAAGACGTTCTAAGTGGTATAAAATGCCACTTATCACACCCCCAAACTTAAATCGATGCTTGTCCTCAAGCGTCACAGACTCAAAAACAAATAAAAATATGCATGAATGCAATCTATATGAAAATGCAACGATCCCCCTTACTACAATTAACCAACCAAATTGTCACATCTCAACGAATGCAGTTAGACACTAAAGATCAAGAAACTCATGCAAACGGACATACCGCCAGAAACGCGGTGTGTGCAAATGCTTAACAAATATGCTTTGGAACTAGACTAATTACTATGACTAGACTATCCTCAAGGCAATCCTACGATTATACAAAGAATAAAAATTCTAGGCACAAAGTGATATACAACACTACAAGAACTCTAGAGCTTACTACGGAATTGTGCTTTTTATTTACAACTCAAATGCTTATTTGACCGTGCAATGAGTGAGGTCCACAAAAGACTTATACAATGGTATCCATGTAACGAGCGTTAGGTTAGCGGATCCCAGACTCTAAAAGCCTTAGGTCACTAGGCACAAAGTCCCCTAAGAACTTAATAACTCGAATACCAAAGAGCCCACTCTTGATCAATTACGCAATTTTTTTTTTTTCTCTGAGCAAGTGCGTTTCGCTCCATCTTGCTCAACCCTAGACTACTTGCATAACATGCGAGCCGGCTACTAGCCATTTGACGCCTAGCCACAACTAGCAACAAATTCCATTTTTACTCCATTTTTTTTTCTTTTTCATGCCTTTACCACTAAGAACCTATTATCAAATTCTAAGCATAATAAATAGATTATCCTCGAAAATAATCTGATCATAACAACAATCTAGTCCTTAAGCATTCTCTAAGACTTATTGACAATACAAGTGCTTCTAGCATGCATATCAACCTACACAACTTAATATCACTTTAATGCTATCACTACACTCGCATCAATATCACAATTCAGTCGATAAATCATTGCAAAAGGGGTCATGGTATATGCATGAGCTATATGATTTGACAAACAACTAAAGCTATATAAAAAAAACTATATGGAAAAAATTATGCAACTATATGAACTAACTATCATGAATATGCAGCTATATGACACACACAAAATATTCCTTAACTACCACCCCCAAACTTAAAATCTTCACTGTCCCCAGTGAAGGTAGTAGAAAGGAACACAGGGTATACCTACTCGGAGTCATCATCATCATCACCCTCAGTGGGTGGAGTATCAGGCGGCGGGTATGCAGAGTCCTCACCAAAAACTGGCCACTGGATATCAGCTCCAAGGCCTCGAAAAGCAGTCCCTAACGCAAGGGTGAGCTCCTGAGCAAACCTGCTCTGTGTCTCATACATGGCATCCATCCGCCGTGAAAGCCTCCTATACTGGGCATCACCCATCCCAGCACCCTCCTGAGCTCTCGAAGAACTAGCCTCACCACGCCCTGGCCTGGCCATAGTAGCACCTCGTGCTGGACGCCCTCCTGGAAGACGATAACCCAGCCCATGCTCCTCAGGCTCACCACCGGTCCACTCCTACATCCCATTCAGAGTGCCAGAATCTATAGGAGCTGCTGGCAACTGCAACTGCTCATGAGCCGGCCAGTTCACTCCTACTGCACGGCATAGCTTTGTAACCGTGGATGCATAAGGGATGTTCATATGCTTTGCTCCCCTCAAAAACTTCAGAATTCCTTGGTAGATAAACTCACCAAGGTCCACATAGTATTCCTCATTCAGAACTCCCCACAACAGCGGTGCTCTCTCAACTGTGACCTCATGTGCATGTGAAGAAGGCAAAATATTAGCACATATAAATGCATTCCATGCACGGGCATACCTGTTCATGGCGATCGCCGGAAAGTGACAATACTCATTATTGGCTGGACTGCGGTTCCAAACTGTGCCCGGTCGATAGAGAGTCGCACAAATCAAATCCAAGTCAAAATCCTCAGCAGTCTTTTCATTCCAGTTCTCCTCCTCGGGCTTCCTCTCTCGCTGTCCAATCACACGGCGAATCGCCGCAGGATGATAATCAACCGTCAGCCCACGAACTACAGAAAACCCATTCTTTTCAGCCTTCGCGTTCGCGTAGAACTCGCGAACAACACTCATCGGTACTGCTTCGGGTGACTCACAAAAAGCTATCCACCCCTTCTCTACAATCATGGGCAACAACTCACCATCCCTCCCTGATGGTAAAAACCCCCTCTCCTTCAGAATCGGCTTCCCCAACAGCCTAGTGTACTCCTCCTCCGCGGCTCTGTCAGTTAACCGAGGCCTTGCAGCAGTACCCCTTGATGAATCAGCAGTAGGAACTGTGCTGCTGCTGTCAATAGTGCGTGCTCTCTTGGGTGCCATTGATTTGTGAATAAAAGTGTGTAAGAACTGATTTTTTTTTGATGTTTATGAGAGGGTTTAAGTGTAGGAAGTTGTGGGAGATATGTAGGATAGGTGTATGCATATATAGGGTGTGGAGTAGGTTAAATTAGATTAGGAGTGGGGTTGAGGGATAAAATCATGGGGTAATGGGAAAAGAATTCGTGGGTTTATGGGCTGTAATGGGTTTTTGTGTTTTTGTTTGTTTTTTTTTTTCTGAACTGTAAAAAATTTTCTGGAACTCGACCCCTGCGCGGCCGCTCAGCATTTCTGCGCGGGCGCGCAGAAAGCTGCCCGGCCGCTCAGCATAGCTGCGCGGGCGCGCAGAGGGTCTCTGGATTTTTTTTTCAGCCCCTGTTTTCTGATTTTTTTGTGTTTTTGGATAGGTTATTAACTTCTAAGGGTTCCTGTAACAATAATTCATGGGTTGCCTCCCACGCAGCGCTTCTTTTTCGTCATTAGCTTGACGTTCCGTACCTTTCTCACATAGTCAACAAAATGGCACTAATCACCTCTCGGTTTGCCATGTCCCCATAGTAGTGCTTCAACCGCTGACCGTTAACCTTGAATGCTTGGTCCGAATCATTCTCAAAAATTTCCACCGCTCCGTGTGGAAACACAGTTTTGACAATAAAAGGTCCAGACCACCTTGATTTCAACTTCCCAGGAAAAAGTCGGAGCCGAGAGTTGAATAACAGAACTTGTTGCCCTGGCACAAATAACTTAGGATGTAGCTTCCTATCGTGCCACCTCTTCACCTTTTCCTTATACATTTTGTTATTCTCGTACGCTTGAAGTCGAAATTCATCAAGTTCATTAAGCTGAAGCATTCTTTTCTTACCAGCTGCATCTAAATCCAGGTTCAATTTCTTCAATGCCCAGTAGGCCTTATGCTCAAGCTCCGCCGGTAGATGACATCCCTTACCGTACACCAACTGAAACGGTGACATCCCAAGTGGGGTTTTGTATGCTGTTCTGTAAGCCCAAACAGCTTCATCGAGCTTTAAAGACCAATCCTTCCTTGACGGACAAACAACCTTCTCTAGAATGCGCTTTATCTCTCTGTTAGACACTTCCGCTTGACCATTTATTTGCGGGTGATAGGCAGTAGCTACTCGATGATTCACATTATAACGCTGCATCATAGAAGTGAACTTATGGTTGCAAAAATGCGATCCTTCATCACTTATGATTACCCGAGGTGTTCCAAACCTTGTGAAAATTTGCTTATGAAGAAAATTTAGCACTGCCTTTGCATCATTTGTCGGTAAAGCTTTAACTTCGACCCATTTTGAGACATAATCGACTGCCAGCAAGATGTACTGATTATTGCAAGACGAGATAAAAGGCCCCATGAAATTGATTCCCCATACATCAAAGACCTCGACTTCAAGCATCACATTTAATGGCATCTCATCCTTCCTTGACAAATTTCCCACTCTTTGGCAACGATCACACCTTAAAACAAACTGATGAGCATCCTTGAACAAGGTGGGCCAGAAAAAACCTGCTTGCAGAATACGAGCTGCCGTCTTCTCACCTCCATAGTGTCCACCATAAACCGTGGAATGGCAGTCTCGTAATATCCCCTCCGTCTCACAGAACGGGATACATCTCCTGATGATCTGGTCAGCTCCCTGTCTAAACAAATATGGTTCATCCCACATATACCACTTCACCTCATACAGAAACTTCTTCTTTTGCGCGGATGTCAAATTAGGAGGCATTATATTGCTGACAAGATAGTTTACAATATCTGCAAACCATGGTTCTTCCTCCTGAATTGCAAACAACTGCTCATCCGGAAAAGATTCATTGATTAACGTCCTATCTTGTGAAGTAGAATCGGGATTCTCCAACCTAGAAAGATGGTCAGCTACTTGATTCTCGGTACCTTTTCTATCTTTGATCTCTAACTCAAATTCTTGAAGTAAAAGCACCCAACGAATGAGTCTCGGCTTCGAATCCTTCTTAGAAACCAGATAGCGAATAGCTGCATGATCAGTGAATACTGTCACTTTCGTACCAAGAAGATAAGATCGAAATTTCTCAAAGCCAAAGACTATAGCCAAAAGCTCCTTCTCAGTAGTGGTGTAGTTCAATTGGGCCCCATTTAAAGTCTTACTCGCATAGTAGACCACATGGAAGAGATTTTTCTTGCGCTGTCCCAGAACTGTACCTACCGCATAGTCACTCGCATCACACATCATCTCAAACGGTTCTGTCCAATCTGGTGCTGTAATAACTGGTGCCGTGATCAAACTCTCCTTGAGAGTCTCGAATGCTGCCAAACATTCATCATCAAATTTGAAAGGCACATCTTTCTCAAGTAAATTGCACAACGGCTTAGATATCTTTGAAAAGTCCTTGATGAATCGCTGATAAAAACCCGCATGACCGAGAAAACTACGGATTCCTTTCACCGAATTAGGTGGGGGAAGATTTTCAATGACTCCCACCTTGGCCTTGTCCACCTCCAGACCTTTGCTAGAGACCTTATGCCCAAGGATAATGCCTTCACGCACCATAAAATGACATTTCTCCCAATTAAGCACCAAATTAGTTTCCACGCATATTTTGAGTACGGCGCGCAGATTATTCAAACATTCATCATATGAGTGTCCAAAGACGGAGAAGTCATCCATGAACACTTCGACGTTATTTCCAATCATGTCAGAGAATATAGCCATCATACATCTCTGAAAGGTGGCCGGGGCGCCACATAACCCAAACGAAACTCTTCGAAAAACAAATGTGCCAAATGGACAAGTGAAGGTAGTCTTTTCCTGATCCTCTGGTGCAATACAAATCTGATTATACCCGGAATACCCATCCAGAAGATAAAAATACTCATGTCCCGCCAATCTGTCAAGCATTTGATCAATGAATGGGAGAGGGAAGTGATCCTTCCTTGTGGCTTTGTTCAATTTTCTATAATCCATGCATACTCTCCATCCTGTAACTGTTCGAGTAGGGATGAGCTCATTCTTTTCATTTGCGACCACAGTGATACCTCCTTTCTTAGGTACACATTGCACGGGGCTCACCCACGAGCTGTCAGAAATAGGATAAATGATGCCTGCATCTAGCCATTTCAGAATTTCTTTCTTCACCACCTCCTTCATGATTGGGTTCAGTCTTCGCCGCCGTTCCACAGTTGGCTTACTAACTTCCTCTAACAGAATTTTATGCATACAATATGAAGGACTTATCCCCTTGATGTCTACTATGGTCCATCCTATAGCCGATTTGAATTCTCTCAAAATCCTTAAGAGCTTGTCTTCCTCACTACCTGAAAGGTCAGCTGAAATAATAACAGGTAACGTAGATGAATCACCTAAAAAGGCATACCTCAAGTGTTCAGGTAATGGTTTGAGCTCTAAGGTAGGCGCTTCCTCTATTGATGGTTTGAGCTTCCCTTCAGCGTTCTTGAGGTCAGAAGTACCAAGAGATTCAAATGGTATATCCAGCTTTCGCTTCCAGGGAGAAGCGTTCAGATATTGTAATTGCTCGTTGCTATCTTCATCATCACTGTCAAATTCCCCCACTAAGGCCTTTTCCAATGCATCAGACATTAGCATGTGATCGAGTTCCGAAGTAACTGCGGAATCAATCACATCCACTTTTAAGCACTCCTCATCTTCTGTAGGGAATTTCATTGCCTTGAATACGTTGAAGGTCACATCCTGATCTTGAACCCGCATAGTAAGTTCCCCTTTTTGCACATCTATCAAGGTACGACCAGTAGCCAAGAAAGGCCTCCCCAAGATTATGGGAATCTTCTTATCTTCCTCAAAATCCAGAATAACAAAATCAGCAGGAAAGAAGAGCTTATCCACCTTGACGAGCACATCCTCAACTATGCCCCTTGGGTAAGTAATGGAACGGTCCGCCAATTGTAGCGACATGTATGTGGGTTTTGGATCAGGCAGATCCAGCTTTTTAAAGATCGACAAGGGCATCAGATTAATGCTTGCTCCCAAATCACAAAGGCACTTGTCAAAAGTTAGATTGCCAATGGTGCAAGGAATGGTGAAGCTTCCTGGATCTTTCAGTTTTGGTGGTAACTTTTACTGCAGAACAGCGCTGCATTCTTCCGTGAGAGCAACGGTTTCAAGGTCATCCAGTTTCACCTTCCTTGAAAGAATAGTCTTCATAAACTTCGCATAACTAGGCATTTGTTCCAGAGCCTCAACGAAAGGTATATTGATGTGAAGTTTCTTGAACACCTCCAAAAACTTCCCGAACTGTCTATCCAGCTTTTGTTGCTGCAATCTCTTAGGAAAAGGTGGTGGAGGATAGAGCTGTTTCTCCCCTGTATTAGCCTCAGGCAGAGTGTGTTCAACAGTAGTCTTCCTTGGTTCCGCCGCTTTCTCCCTTTGCTTAGATTCTTCATCTCTAACTTCAGCTTCAACTTCTTTTGCCTTTTCAGCATCAGCTACATTTCCAGACCTTAAGGTAATAGCCTTGACTTGCTCTTTAGCTTCCTTCCTTCCTAGTACTTCCGTGTCACTGGGAAGAGTGCCAGGTTGACGATTGAGCACTGCATTGGCTAATTGACCGATTTGATTTTCCAAGGTCTTGATAGAAACCGCCTGACTCTTGCACAACAGCTTAAGTTCTTCAAAATCAGCACTAGTAGGTGCAGCTGCACTTCCCTGTTGAGGATATGATTGTCTTGTAGCATACTGCTGTGGTTGCTGGAATCCAGGTGGGTTAAACTGTTTACTCACTCCTTGCTGATATGGTGGCTGAATAGCATTCTGATTATTTCCCCAGCTGAAATTTGGATGATTTCTGTTGTTAGGATGATAAGTCGCTGGCACAGGCTGCTGTTGTCGCTGATAATTATTCACATACTGAACAGATTCGTTGACAAGAGAACACTGATCCGTAGCATGAGAACCTGCACAAAGCTCACAAACCATAGCTATTTGATTAACTCCATATGTAGCCAAAGAATCAACCTTCATTGATAGCGCTTGGAGCTGGGCTGCAATAGCGGTGGCTGCATCAACTTCCAGAATACCTGCTACCTTGCCTGATGTCATCCTCTGAGTTGGGTTTTGATGCTCATTTGCAGCCATCGTCTCAATAAGATTGTACGCCTCAGTATAGCTTTTAGCCCATAAGGCGCCTCCAGCTGCTGCATCGAGCATGGGCCGAGATTGGGCCCCCAAACCATTATAAAAACCAGTGATTACCATCCAATCCGGCATTCCATGATGTGGACATTTTCTCAACATTTCCTTGTAGCGTTCCCAAGCCTCGCACATAGATTCTGTAGGTTGCTGCGCAAACTGAGTAAGAGCACTCCTCATAGCAGCAGTCTTTGCCATTGGATAAAACTTCACCAGAAACTTTTGCGCAAGATCTTGCCACGTAGTGATGGACCCAGCTGGTTCAGAATGTAACCAGTCTTTAGCTTTATCCCTCAGTGAGAATGGGAAAAGCCTCAACTTGATAGCCTCATCAGTCACGCCATTATACTTAAAAGTGCTGCAGATCTCGACAAAATTCCTTATGTGCATGTTGGGGTCTTCAGTTGCCGCTCCTCCAAAAGAAACAGAATTCTGCACCATCTGAATAGTGCCCGGCTTGATTTCAAAGGTGTTAGCTTGAATAGCCGGATGAAGGATGCTTGACTGAATGTCATCAATTTTAGGCCGAGAAAAATCCATAAGAGCTGGATCAGCTTGAACAATACGATCTCCCATGTTTACTGGTTCTTTCTGCTCAGTTCCTGAATCCGAATCCTCAAAATCTAACTTCTCCGGAGTATCAATAACTTCATCTTTTCCTTCAGCTGTATCTAAGGTCCTCTTGCGAGCACGAGAACGAGTTTGCATAAACGCTTGCTAAAGTACATGAAACACAACCGAAAAGAGTAATTAACTACTACGTCCTAATCACTGAGTCCTAATGACCAATGATGGTAAGTACATAAACTAAACAAATACGCCGAGTCCCCGGCAGCGGCGCCAAAAACTTGTTAGGGCGAAATCACGCACTAATATTCACACAAGTATACGCGTTCGCAAGTAATATAGAATACTTTCTAGTTCGTTCCCTCAGAGACTCAGACTAATTTATTGTCTAATTAAACTCACTCACCAATGTATGATTACTTCTCAATGTTAAGATAACACTTAAAATTGTTGATTAAATATTAACTATAATTAACTACTTAATTAACCACTTAACTAACACTTCAATTTATCAATAATAAAACACTCATGAGATCACAACTTCATTATTACTTCCTTCTATAGCCATAGTTATTACCTTTAGCATGTGACAGTGATGATATTAATCGAATAACACGAAACTGATAAAAGCCAACTTTCATTGTACTAATACCATTCTACCAAACATCCACAATTAAGATAGAAGTTGAATAGTCATCAATTATGTTGAGTTCCTATATGTCTACAGAAATTGACAACACAACGATTTAAGCACAAGTTATTCCTTTTGATTACATAGGGCAAATAAAACTGTTAGAGTTACCCACTAATCATGCACAATGTACATGAACCTATGCTAGCATGGCAAGTTCTAAATCTCAAGATCCACCGTCGCTTCACAAGAGATTAACACCCTATCTTATATGTTCACGACGCATATAAGACGAATACGCACAACCAATACTAGATATCATGCAATCATCACATACTAAAGTATTAAACAATTAACTAAAGAATTCCATAATAAATCCGTTGCAACCCCATGATCACGATTAGCCCATAATAGAACTTATCGCCATCATGGGTTCATATGAAATCATGATAACAAACACAAGAAAATAATAACTAAACTGATTATATTAAAACAGAGTACGTCACAAGAGTAAATAAGTCAAAGCAAGAAAACTAGCATCCAACGTTACAACGAAACAAGAATCACAAGAATATATGCTTCCTCTTCGCTGCTGTATGCTAAATCGGTCTTCTTCCTTATCTCCTTCGCTTCTTGCAAAACACAATCTAAAACATAATCTCCTCTTAATACTCTGTGAAAAACGTCTCAAATCTACTTATATAATAGTCCCATAAAACTCAGATTACATAGAAGTTGGAAGCCAAACAGAAGTAGAAGTCTAAAATAATATATCTTTTTCCCCGACCCTGCGCGGCCGCTCAGCATTTCTGCGCGGGCGCACAAGGCTGCTGCGCGGCCGCTCAGCATTGCTGCGCGGGCGCGCAGGACCCTTCTGGAAAAATTCCATGTTTGCTCCGTTTCTTCGCCGTAATCTGCCCGTTCTTTTCCTCTCGCAATGGTGAACACATGCCAAGGCTTATTCTTGATGATTCCTCCTCCGAAATGCAACTAATACCCTGAAATGCATAAACACTAGAAAAACGCATCAAATACACAAAATACTTAATTTCAAGACGCCAATTTAAGCCATTTTAAGACGTTCTAAGTGGTATAAAATGCCACTTATCAGAACCCAACCAATAAACTGGATTATTGGGTTCAAGAAAGAAGAATAATTACAGATTTAAACAGAACCAATCGCCACAAGGAGGTGCCCCTTATTTATTTGCCTATCCTGGAGGGCCCTCAGGTAAGTGAGGTAAATACTTCTGTCCCTACTTCTTCTACCTCTCAAGTTTCTTTACCATTGACTGTGGTTATGACATATGTGTCAATGACCCAACAGATGCCTACCCAAGCCACAAAATCCAAAACATCAAAATCCAAATCAAAGAAAACATACTATGGTGTTTCTCAAAAGATGCCAGTTTCAAAATCTACCAAAAACAAAGAGGGGAGTGTGAAGGGGGGTGAGATTGGTGAGGGACATGGTGAACATCAAAGAAACCCTAAGAATAAGGATGATGAGGTGAGTGTAGTGAATATGTTGTGAACTTGATGATTTCATTAACAAAACACCTTAGTAGATTTTACTAAGTGAAAAATGTAGCACTCGACAGATAAGGATTGTAGTCCCAACGGATGACTCAATATAGTCCCGACGGATGATGATTTATTATCCATCGAGTGAGTAGCTTTTGTAACAATAAGTCTGTAGCACATTTCTACATACACATTGTTTAGATTCTGTAGTAGTACTCAAGTCATGTTGACTTTAACTAGATATGCAGAATAGGTTGATTAATTGTACATAGATGATGTCTTGTAATTCTGCATAAATGAAATGAAGTCAAGTGCCAGATAGTTACCCGACAGATAAACAACAATGCTACTCGACGGATGATCAACTAGGCAACCCGACGGATGATCATCAACCCGACGGATAATGAATTCAAACATCTGTTGATAGTGACAACACAGTCACATGCGTCGAATGTATGCAAATAGAATATGGAAGCCTATTCAACTGGGTTTTAGAGAACAAAGAAGCATTGCCATTTCCATGCTATTATGAAAATATTCAAAGATGCTGGAAAAGAGTAATGAAGTAGCATAGTATTAGACTTGATAGTTTTTGTTTTACTATCATGTCTTATTACTTTGTAATCTTGGTGTTATATAAACCAAGAAGTAACAAATAGAACAACTAACTAAGCAACCAAGAGAGAAACATTTGTAAGATGTATTTTTAGCATTTCTCTGCAATCTTAGTTGTTAAAATTTGTAAGCAACTGTGAGCTAATTGCTACACAGATTTCTCTTGATATATTATATATCTATGGTGGATACATTCAAATCCACCGGAAAGTTTTTAAAGACTTGTGTTTTTAATTACTTGTGTTTTGATTCATTTTATGTTATTATTCCGCACTCAACAAATCAATTCACACTGATATAAATATATATTTAAGTTAGAACACTTTTTATTTTTGAAAAAGTTTCAAGAATTCCATTCAACCCCCTTTCTGTAATTCTTGTTGCATTGTTAAGGACTAACAATTGGTATCAGAGCAAGCTCTTGAAGAACAAAGAGTTTAAAGATCACAATAAAATAGCAAGATGAACAAGAAGGATGTTGGAGTCAAGATTCCTTTTTCTGGATAAAGATAATTACCATCACTGGAAGGTAAAGATGCATCTTCATTTACTTTCTCAAGATGAGGCCTATGTAGATTTCATAGAGAGAGGCCCTCATATACCAATGAGAGCTGCAACTGGAAATGAGCCATCTGTCCCCAAGCCAAGGCATGAATGGTCTGATCCTGATATTGAACAAGTCAGGAAAGATAAGAAGGCCATGAATAGATTGTTCGATGGAGTTGATGGTAACATGTTTGACAACATCATCAATTGCAAAACTGCCAAGGAAGTTTGGGATACAATACAGATTATCTGTGATGGCACTGAGCAAGTTAGAGAAAACAAGATGCAGCTACTGATTCAGCAATATGAGCATTTTCATAGTGAAGAAAGTGAGTCTCTCACTAACATTTTTAGTAGGTTTCAAAAACTACTAAATGCTCTGAAGTTACATGGAAGGGTTTATCAGACAAAAGACTCAAATCTTAAGTTCCTTAGATCTCTTCCAAAGGAATGGAAACCAATGACAGTCTCATTGAGAAACTCTCAAGATTATAAGGAGTTTACTTTGGAGAGACTGTATGGCATCCTGAAGACTTATGAGCTTGAAATAGAGAAAGATGAGAGGATGGAGAGAGGAAAGAAGAAAGAAGAAAGGAGGGTCCATTGCACTAGTTGTTGAGTTAGAGAAAGAGAAGGAGATGAAGATGGAAGCTGTTGAATCAACTTCAAAGGTCTGTGAAAATAAGGGCAATGGGCTGATAGCAGAAAATGAAGATTCTTTGAGCCAAGATGACATGGAAGATATTGATGAATATCTAGCATTTCTTTCCAGAAGATTTGCCAAGCTCAAGTTTAAGAAGAACTTTAGAGCAGCTAAGCCAAATAGAAACATGGTGGATAAATCAAAATTCAAGTGTTTCAAATGTGGCTTGGCAGGGCACTTTGCCAGTGAGTGTAGAAAGTCAGATTCCAACAAAATGAAGTTTGAGCCTGTGGATTATAAATAGAAATACTTTGAGCTGCACAAACAAAAGGAAATGGCTTTTATTACACAGGAAAATAACTGGGCAGCAGAGGGTCTGGATGAGGATGAGAATGTCAGCTATGTCAATCTAGTCCTAATGGCCAAGTCTGATGAAACAGAGACAAGTTCTTCAAGTAATCAGGTAATCACCACTAACCTTGCACATTTATCTAAAGATGAGTGTAATGATGCTATAAATGACATGTCTACAGAATTATATCATTTGCGTGTTACACTTAAGTCTCTTACTAAGGAAAATGCTAAAATCAAAGAAAATAATTTGTTTTTAAGTGAGAGGAATAATGTGCTAGAGTTTCAGTTCATTGAATTTGAAAAATTAAGAATTGAGTGTAAAATTGCTAAGGATGAATTAATTGAGTCCTTGAAAAAAGAAGAGATCTTGAAGAAGCAGCTTGAACGAGAACAAGAGGTGATTAAGGCATGGAAAACATCTAGAGATGTTCATGCTCAAATCACTAAAGTTCAAGGGTTGAGTCCTTTTGTGATGCAGCCTGGAAGAAGAACAAGGAGAAGCTGGAATCCAATTCGGTGGAAGGATTGCTAACAGATGTAGACTCGACGGATGATGAGGGTCATCCATCGGATAACAAAAATCCTCATCCGTCGAGTGATATAAATCCTCATCCGTCGACTGTGAGCAAGCCTGTGAGTAAAGCCAAGCTTGTCAAGTTAAATGAGAAATATGGATCAGTTTCCAAGAATTTTGTTCCAGGAGAATCTAGTCAAGTGAAGAAGGAGAAGAAGGCTAATGTTGGTCATATGACTGTCAAGCAATTGTGTGACAGACTTGAAAAGATTGAGGTTAAAACAGAGGCTAAAAAGAAAAATAATAGAAATGGTAAAGTAGGGATTAACAAACACAATAACTACACACCTGATAAATATGCTCCTAGAAAAATTTGTGTCAAGTGTGGTAGTGTAAATCATTTGTCTGTTAATTGCAAATCTGCCATGCCTACTTCCATATCTGTGCCACCTCACTTTCCCAAATGCCTTCTATGCCTATGAATGCTATGTCTACACTGAATATGAATGCACAGTTTGCTAATATGCCATTTGCACCTAATCCTTATTATGCTCCATTTAGTATGCCATAAATGCCATTTAGCATGCCTTACTGGAATAACATGTTTACTAATAGCATGCCATTCCCTGTTAATCAAAATATGCATGATAATTCTGCTGCAATGAATGGTTTCAAAGGCCCAACTCAAATAACTAAGGATGAATCTGATATCCCCAAGTCAAATGAGATCAAACATAAGAAACAGAAAAAGAAAGCTAACAAGGCAGGACCCAAGGAAACTTGGGTACCATAATCAACTAGATTTGATTTTGATGTGTGCAGGGAAACAGAAAGAATCTATGGTACTTGGATAGTGGTTGTTCAAGAAAGATGACTGGTGATTCTACCGTGCTCACAGAGTTCAAGGAGAGAGCTGGCCCAAGTATTACTTTTGGAGATGACAGCAAGGGTTATACTGTGGGATATGGCTTGATTTCAAAAGACAATGTCATTATTGAGGAGGTTGCCTTAGTGGATGGTCTCAAGCATAATTTGTTGAGTATCAGCCAGCTTTGTAATAAAGGCAACTCGGTAACCTTCAACTCAGAAGCCTGTGTTGTGACTAACAAGAGGAGCAACAAAGTGGTTCTCACTGGTGTGAGAAAAGGAAATGTGTACCTAGCTGACTTCAACTATCAAATGCAGAATCTGTTACTTGTCTTCTCAGCAAAGCAAGTCAGGATGAAAGTTGGTTATGGCACAAGAAGCTATCCCATCTAAACTTCAAGACCATGAATGAGCTAGTAAAGAAAGAACTGGTTAGAGGCATTCCTCAAGTGGAGTTTTCTAAGGATGGATTTTGTGATGCCTGCCAAAAAGGAAAGCACATCAAAGCATCATTCAGGAAGAAGCTTGATTCAACAATTGAAGAACCTTTGCAACTGCTACACATGGATTTGTTTGGACCAGTCAATGTGTTGTCCATCTCAAGGAAAAGATTTTTCCTAGTAATTGTAGATGATTTCTCAAAGTTCTCTTGGACATATTTCCTAAAATCTAAAGATGAGGCTAGTGAAATCATCATCAATCACATAAGGCAAGTCAATAATCATCCTGATTTCAAAGTTAGAAGAATCAGGAGTGACAATGGAACTGAGTTCAAGAATTCTATCATGAGAGCATTTTGTGAAGAAAATGGGATTTTGCATGAGTTTTCAGCAGCAAGAACTCCACAACAAAATGGAGTAGTAGAAAGGAAATATAGATCACTTATTGAAGCTGCAAGGATAACGCTTGAAGAGTCTAAGTTACCAATATATTTCTGGGCTGAAGCTGTAAATACTGCATGCTACACTCATAATATTTCTCTGGTTAATCAAGCAAAATGCATGACTCCCTATCAATTGTTCAAGAACAAGAAGCCAACTCTAAATTTTCTTCATGTCTTTGGCTGCAAATGTTATATCTTGAGAAATCAGACTGATCAGAATGGGAAGTTTGATGCTAAAGCAGATGGAGGAATTTTTGTTGGATATGTTGTTGGTAAAGCATATAGAGTCTACAATCTAAGAACCAACATTGTTATGGAATCAATACATGTTGTGTTTGATGATAAAAAGATTGAAGGACTGCAAGATGGAGATTACCATGAGAGCCTCAAATTTGACAATGTGGAGATGGTTAGTGATGACAGTGATGATGAAAGTGATCAAGGAACAGTATCAAAGGATAATGCAGAAAAATCTCCTACCAATGAAGCACAAAATTCAACATCTGGCGAGTTGCAAAATGCTTCATCCATCGGGAGACAATCTGCTTTATCCGTCGGGAGACAACCAGCTTCATCCGTCGGTACTCAAGATTCTCCATCCGTCGGGCCATCAGCAGAAGCTGGAAGTTAGAATAGATCACTTATAGAAAGCTCCCCTTTCTCAAATCAGAGATCCATTAACTCAGGGGGAGTTTCTAACAATCAAAACTCAATCACACATCAAGACAACAATGAGGCCTCTTCATCTAAAGCTAATCTACCTCAACAAAGAAAATGGACAAAGGATCACCCCTTTGAGATCATCATTGGTGATGTATCTTCTAGAGTTCGATCAAGGAGAGCAACTCAATAAGAGTGTCTATGTAACAACTTTCTTTCCAAGGAAGAACCAAAGAAGGTAGAAGAAGCTTTGTTGGATCCTGATTGGATTTTAGCTATGCAGGAGGAGCTAAACCAATTTGAGATGAATAAGGTATGGAAGCTGGTTCCCAAGCCTAAAGGAAAGAATCCAATAGACACCAAATGGGTATTTAGAAACAAGATGGATGAAAATGGCATAGTAGTCAGGAACAAAGCCAGATTGGTTGCTAAGGGTTATTGTTAACAAGAAGGAATAGATTTTGATGAAAGATTTGCTCCTGTTGCAAGACTTGAAGCCATCAGAATCTTCTTAGCCTATGTAGCCCATGCCAATTTCAAGGTCTATCAAATGGATGTCAAAAGTGCCTTTCTGAATGGAGACTTGGAGGAGGAAGTCTATGTTAGTCAGCCTCCTGGTTTTGAAGATCCAAATTTTCCAGAATATGTCTACTATCTTTTGAAAGGACTTTATGGACTGAAGCAAGCACCTAGAGCCGGGTATGACACTTTATCAAAATTCCGTTTGGAAAATCACTTCACAAGAGGTACTGTTGATAAAACTTTATTCTTTAGAAATGTTAATGGCTCTAGTATACTTGTTCAAATTTATGTAGATGACATTATTTTTGGCTCTACAGATGAAAAACTTTGCAAAAAGTTTGCCAAATTGATGTAGAAGAAGTATAAAATGAGTATGATGGGAAAACTAACTTACTTTCTTGGTTTGCAAGTTAAGCAAGTTAGTGCTGGAATATTCATTAGTCAAACTAACTACATTTATGATCTTTTAAAGAAGTTTGATCTAATGGATTGCACATCTGCAAAAACTCCCATGGCCACTGCAACTAAGCTTGAATTAAACACTACTGAAAAGTCTGTGGATATTTCAAGTTATAGGGGCATGGTTGGCTCACTTCTGTACTTACCAGCTAGTAGGCCAGATATAATGTTTGCTACATGTTTGTGTGCTAGATTTCAGGCTGATCCTAGAGAATCTTACTTAGTAGCTATTAAGAGAATTTTCAGATATCTCAAGGGAACACCAAAACTTGGCATTTGGTACCCTAGAGATTTTGGTTTTGATCTAACTGGTTATTCAGATGCAGATTATGCAGGTTGTAGAATTGATAGAAAAACTACAACAGGAACCTGTCAATTTCTAGAAAACAAGCTTGTGCCATGGTTCAGTAAAACGCAAAATTCAGTTTCTACTTCTACAGCTGAAGCTGAATATATTGCTGCTGGCAGTTGCTGTGCATAGATTTTATGGATGAAAAATCAATTGCTAGACTATGGTTTGCAAGTTGAAAGGATTCCTATTTTATGTGATAACACAAGTGCAATTGCCATCACTGAAAATCCAGTACAACATTCAAGGACAAAGCACATAGACATCAAGTACCACTTCATAAGGGAACATGTAATGAATGGTATTGTGGAACTACATTTTGTTCTAAGTGAGAAGAAGCTTGCAGATATTTTTACCAAGCCACTGGATGAATCCACCTTTTCAAGGTTAGTAAGTGAGTTAGGTTTGTTCAATTATTCTTAAATTTTTTCAGATAATTTGCAAGTTGTAATGCAGCCATAAATTTAATTGGTTTTACAGTCTTGGATGAAATTCTGGCTAAGTCAAAATTTACATCTCGACGGATGATCAGTATCCATCGAGTTTGATCATCCTTCGGTATACATTTTATTAATAAAATCAATTACTTTTCTGGAATATTTTATAACTCGACGGATAACTGACTTACTCTCATCCGTCGAATTGTTTTGAATCTTAGCCGTTAATTCCCTGAACCTTATCCATCGAGTATACTTATAGTTTGTAAGCATAACACGACGGATAATTGGTGGAATTTTTAAAGTTTATTTTTAAACGGCTATTTTGGGCAATTTTCATTGGTTACTTTATTTTACTTTATTATTTTTGACAGTTATTTTTGAGATAGTATAAAAGCTTAATTCATTTCCATTACTTTTCTTTTATCATGCTCAAATTATCTGCTCTAAATTCTCTCTTTCTCAAAAGCAACTATCATCTCAATCTCTGCAGATTCCACTCTCTAACAATGGCACCAGTAGTCAAGATCATGTCACAAATTGGATACATCTATGAGAAGAACCACTTCACGGCTCTGGTAAACAAGGGGATTCAACATTCAAGTGACTACCACAAAATGATGGATTTCGTGAAGAACTGCAAACTCAGCTATGCAATGCTAGAATCACCCACCATCTTCTATGAGGTTGTTGAAGAGATGTGGACTACTGCTTCATATAAATCGACAGATAAGACCATCACACTCACCATTAAAGGTAAGGAATTCTGTATTAATAGTGTTGTTATCAAAGCATGTTTCAAGATTCCTGATAATACTGTGACTTCACCACACACAGACACTGATATAGTTAATATGCTTAATTCCATGAACTATGCACTCTCTACTTCTAAGTTAAGTGACATTATGAGATTGGGTCTTAGGAAGGAATGGAGTTTCATGTGTGATGTAGTGACCAAGGTCTTTTCTGGTAAAATCAATAATTTTGATTCTGTCAATATCTCTATGCTTAACCTGCTTTACATGCTTGTAACTGATACATTCTTTAACTTTAGTAATCTTGTTTTGTTTAAGTTGGGGTTTAAGTTAGGGGAGTTAAATAAGAGGGGTAAAAGTGTTTACTATTCTAGATTCTTCATGATGCTTGCTAACCACCTCTCTGAGGAAATTGTGCTTGAGAACCCAAATAACAAATTAGATTGTTAGGTTCAAGAGAGGAGAATTATTGCAGATTTGAACAGGGCAAATCATCACAAGGAGAGGCCACTCTTCTATTTCCCTGTAATGGAAGCACCTCAGGTAAGTGAGGTAAGTTCATCTGTCCCTACTCTTCGAACCTCACAGATTTCTTTGAATTCTAGTGTAGCTATGGCAACTGTGCCAATGGCCCAATAGTTGCCTACCCAAGCTACCAAACCATCAAAAGTTTCAAAATCCAAATCAAAGAAAGCCTCCTCTGGTATCTCTCAAAAGATGCCAGTTGTAAAATCCACCAAAACCAAAGAGGGGAGTGTGAAGGTGGGAAAGGTAGGTGAGGGACAAGGTGAACATAAAAGAAACCCTAAGGATAAGGATGGAGAGTTGAGTGGTTCCCAGCCTAGCCACACTGCAGTTTCCCAACAAACTGCAGTAATTAATAAGCATAAAAGCTCATTTCTAGTTGCATCCTCCCAAAAGGATGTGACTATTGAACAAAGCTCTCAACCAAGAGCACATGTCAAAAAGGTAACGACACCAGCTCACCTCAAACTTATGCCAGAAAGAAGAAATCCAAAACCTTTGGGGATGCACAGGGTTCATACACTGTGCAAACTGGTGTTAAAGATACAGTCACTGCACCTTCACAAATCCAGCTTGATGTGGCTCCAATAAATGTGGAGTCACAACCAAAATATTTAGTTATAGAAGCACCTCAAACACCAAATTCTCCCATAAACTCTCTGGATGTGGATATGATCAACACATCAATTTCTGATTCCCCTTCTTTAACTTTGTTGGGGAAGCCAAAATCTAGTGCAAGTGAGCATCATCTTTTGGATGATTTGTTGGCTCACTTGCCAATTCTTTCAGGAACTGTTGAAACATCTATGCCCAAAATCTCATCAATCAGCACAGAGTTTACAATAGTTTCAATTCCAAGTTCATTCATTTCTACTCTCTCGATGGATATTGCTCATCCGTCGAGTAGTGATTGTATCCCGACCGATAAGCTTAACAACATTTATCCGCCGGATAGTCAAACTGCTAACCCGATGGATATTCCTCATCCATCGGGTATCTCTCCACAACTTCAAATTTCATCTATTATCTCTAGTGCAGAAGACTTAATGGTTGTACAGTCACTCTTAGGATTGAGGGAAAAGAGTATTATGAGTGAGAGTCTGGGTTGCTCCCAGGAAAAAGGAGAGGAAAAGAGTGAAAATAAGCAATCCAGTTCTTCAGGATTGGCAAAAGAGAGTGAGAGGAGTCCCACCTTAGATGGTGAAGGTGAGGGTGTGAGGGTGGGAAGCCAGGGTGAGACCCTGATGCAATAAAAGAGAGAACAAGAGAGAAATGCAGGTACATGAGCTATAAGAATGGATGTCATTGCTAGTGAGTTAATGAATGTTCAAGATGCAGACATTGAGGGACTATCTCAGCAACCTCAAGCTGTTATAGATTCCACCTCCCTTGATGCTGAGACATTTACTCACCCTGTTCCAGCTTATCAACTTCTAGCTGAACAGGGCAATGATAATGCAGAAAGGATGCTCAACTTGGTGCACACCACACAGTCAATGCTAAGGGATAAGGATTCCATCACAGCTTTTCCCTCTATAGCTGGTGATGTTGATTATGAGACTGGTGGTTCAGCAGAGTTCTTTGGAGATGAAGGTGGAGATAGTGAAGAAGAGCCATTGGACATAGGGGAGAAGTAGGTTCTAGCTCAAGATCAGGCATGCCATCATGGGCATTTTCAAAGCATTGTGATGAACACTACTTCAAGACAACCCTGATTCAACTCATAAATCAGACAAATTATGCTCTTCAAACCACCACAAATGCCAACACCAAAAAGCTCCTTCAAGCACATCTTGCTTCTCTGCAACTACAACAGATTCAAGGCTTCCAACATGCTAGAGATATCAACACCATTAAAGGAGATATTGATGAGATGAAGAAGGCTATTTCTGACAAAATGGACTCTAAGCTTCCAGAAGCTACAATGCTTGATATTAAGAGACAGCTCAGGAAAAATTCTGATCTTTCCACAAAGATGGATGCCTAGGATACAAGGATGACAACTATAGAAGCATCTCTTACAACAATTCATCTGCATCAAGCTCAACAGACAGACTTGCTTCAAAAACTGGTGGCTGCATAAACCTCCTCTACTCAACTTGCTGATAACAAAAAGGGGGAGAAAGAGAATTCTAGGAGTGAGGGGGAGCAAAAAGTGCTCAACATTGAAGTTAGCAAAGTAATTGTGCATTTAATTACTTTCACCAAGCCACCAGCCAAAGATAGCATTGATCTGATAAATGAAGCAGCAGCCAATTTAAGAGCAGCTGAAAAGGAGCAGTTGAAGCCAATCAACTGGGAGGAGATTGATGAGGACATTCAGAAAAAGTTTGGGCTAGCAAAGAAGCCAGAATAGTCAGCCATTCATCACTCTCAAGTTAGGCAAATCTCTGTGAATGAAATGAGCATGAACTATCTGGAAAGGAGACAGCCATCCTGCATCAAATCTCCAAAGGCTGAAATAATTCTGAAGCCAAGGGTGAACTATCCAAAATCATCATTAAAGAACCCTTTGGATACAGTGTATGAGACACCTAAGCCTGATGAGAAGAAGCTTATGTCAAGATCAATTGCCTTCTACAAGGATCCAGCTAATTCAGCTTTAAAAAGGAGAATTGCTAAAGTTTTCAGAAATGGTAAAGAAATTTGTGTGGTGGCTGGTCATCCTCAATTTGCTCAAGAAAAGAGAGAAGAAAAGGCAAGACTAAAGCAAGAAAAGAAGCAAGCTGCTCTAGATGCCAAAAAGGCTAAGCAAAAGAAAGAGCAAGCTGCTATCTTGGCCAAGCTATAAGCTGTGAAACCAACACAACAAATTCCTGCTCAGCCATCTGAAATCACTGAGTCTCAAGATCCAAAGAAGCAAGTTGAACCACAACAGAAGAAAGCTCCAAGATACAAGGAATTGGCCAAAAGAACCAAAAGGAAATTGGACCTTGTTGATAAGGAATCGGAGTATCAGTTTTCCAAGGAATCCACTCCAACTACAACTCAAGCATCAAAACCCTCTGTGGTATTTGAAGACATCAAGGTGGTGGATCCTTACAGGAACATTCATGGTGAACCTATTGTGCCTAAGGATGAACCAATAGACTGGGAGAGTCTACCAATTCCTGACTTCAATTTGCCAATCCTTAGAAAGCCAAAAAGAACAAAGTCAAGAGCAGTCAAGAAAGTGAAGTTGTCACCTCTCAAATCCAAATCTCTAACTAAATCTCAATCCAAAGTCAACAAGGGAGATTACATGTACTTATGTGACATCAAGGAATTTTCTGATCTAAATCTCTATCTAGATGAACTAGAAGAAGTGAGAGGGATTGATGCCTACAGGAATCTACCTGAAAGGTTAGTTTTCAAGTACAAGGGAGGAAAGGAAATTCAATGGCCACTTCACAGGATCCTTCAAGAAAGCTAAGATGTGCTGATAAAGGTTTATTCATCCTTCAAGAAGAACTTTGGATTCAATGTAACTACAAGAAGACTGGTTCTAAAGAAGATTGAAGAACTGAGGAGTATTAGAGCTAAAGATGCACTCCCAAAGACTTTAATCATTCCCTACACAGGGAAAAGAGTGCATCTAAGGCCCTACTGGCTGATGGAGTTTATGGATGACAAAGAAGTGAGAAGATTTTTCAAATTAGAAGACCAATTGAGCATCTCTAGAAATGAGACTCTTTTGGAAAAAGTCAGAATCTGATGAACTGGAATTCCACAGACAGCTCCAAAATCAGATAGAAGAAAATAACAGAATGCTTGGAAAGAGATCCAGATCTTTAAGGAAATAGATTAAACTGATCAGGCTAGAGGAGCACCTTGAAAATGATTGTGAGCAAATCTTTGTACATTTTGTTAATTGAAGCACTTTACAGTATTATCTACTTTCTTTTGAAGCTGTATTTTTAGGGTGTTTTGTTATCATCAAGTTTCTCTTAATTTATGGCTATAATTCCAGTAGACATAAATTAGGGGAGATTGTTGTGAATATGTTGTGAACTTGATGATTTCATTAACAAAACACCTTAGTAGATTTTTGTTATGGATAAAAACTAAGGTTATTATTTGCTGTATTTATTACTAAGATTCGGGAGCTCAAGGCCTTTAATGGCTGCTCTCGTGTTTCGTAGCTTAATTCTGCCTTTACGAGATGCCTACGTATCTCTGTGAATTAGAGAATCAAGCCAAAAAACATAGTTCTGATCTGTGGGGTGAGACCCCTTATATAGGTGTGAGAGTCCTTGAATTGGACTTGGCATAGGAGACTTGGTGGTCAAGTCTCTGAATTAGGATAGACTTAGGAGTCCTAGGAAGTAGGAAGCTGACTCCTTATCTCATGAGGTTCCTTGGAGGCCTATCTACAAGGATTTATATTCCCACTAGGACGTATCTTAATAGCTGTTTTCCTCCCTTATTTATTAATTACGAAATTAATAAATAATCAGGGCTTTTCGGCCTTCTTTGTTCCATCAGGCCTGATCTGGTCCATTAGGCCTGATCAATGTGTTGACCTTTTTGGTCTGAATGTCATACATCTTCTTATTGGGCCTAGCAGCCCACACCTTACAATATTTAATTATACAATCAGGATTTATTTAACCCTATCATTTTCCCCCCAACTTGTGGGAAACATTGATTAAGTTTCGCAGAAGTTAAGTCTATTCATTCCCTTACAGGGTTTCGTTTCTGCGTAAAGTGTGGAGCGACCTACACGTTTACAACGATTGTTCCTTTTATTCAGGAATTTCCAGGAATTTTTCCCTTAATTTTCTGGGATTTGTCCTTAATTTTCTTAATTTCTGGGATTTATCCTTAATTTTCTGGATTTTTCCCTTAATTTCTGGGATTTATCCTTAATTTTCTGGATTTTTCCCTTAATTTTCTGGATTTTTCCCTTACTTTCTGGGATTTATCCTTAATTTTCTGGATTTTTTCCTTAATTTTCTGGATTTTTTCCTTAATTTCTGGGATTTATCCTTAATTTTCTGGATTTTTCCATTGGTTTCTGGGATTTATCCTTAATTTTCTAGATTTTTCCCTTAATTTCTGGGATTTATCCTTAATTTTCTGGATTTTTCCCTTAATTTCTGGGATTATCCTTAATTTTCTAGATTTTTCCCTTAATTTCTGGGATTTATCCTTAATTTTCTGGATTTTTCCCTTAATTTCTGGGATTTATCCTTAATTTTCTCTATTTAACCCATTTTTCTAATTAAATAATCAGAAAAATAGAACTTTTGCTGCTCAATACATCCTAGGCGTTGTTGATCCACGCCTAGGAGACAGTTTCCTAACAACGTCTAGGAAACTTGCGTCCTGGGCATTGTTGGAGGCTGATGCTTCCTGGGCGTTGTTGATCCACGCCTAGGAGACAGTTTCCTAACAACGTCTAGGAAACTTGCGTCCTGGGCGTTGTTGGAGGCTGATGCTTCCTGGGCGTTGTTGATCCACGCCTAGGAGCCATACTTCTAACAATGGCTCGGGACAATGCACCCTAGGCGTTGTTGAAGGCTGATGCGTTCATAGATCCTAGGCGTTGTGCACCCACGCCTAGGAGACAGGTTTAGCACCACGCCTAGGAGACATAAACTCTGGGCGTTGTTAAAGGCTAATGCTTCCTGGGCGTTGTTGATCCACGCCTAGGAACCATACTTCTAACAATGGCTCGGGACAATGCACCCTAGGCGTTGTTGAAGACTGATGCTTCCTGGGCGTTGTTGATCCATGCCTAGGAGCCATACTTCTAACAATGGCTCGGGACAATGCACCCTAGGCGTTGTTGAAGACTGATGCTTCCTGGGCGTTGTTGATCCACGCCTAGGAGCCATACTTCTAACAATGGCTCGGGACAATGCACCATAGGCGTTGTTGAGGCTTTTCGAGCCTTGATTCATTCAATGAACTTTGATTTTTGATTACAACTCTTTTCAAAATTCAAATTTTATGGGCTTCCCGCTTTTTTTAGGCCCATTTCTTTAGGTCCAGGCACGTTTGTGCATCCTTAAGCTCTTCTATTTAAGAGGAGGAGTGTGAGTTCATTTCTCACACTTCACATTCACAAAAAAATTTTCACTTCTACTCTGCAATTATTCTCTCAAGAATCGCCACCTCAAAGCGATTTCCGGCTTTCTAGTTCGCCGCTTTCTGGGCTTATTTTGAAGATTCCGTTTGAATCTTCATCTTCTTCACTTACCTTCAAGAGCTTCCTGGGTTTTGGTTTTCATCCATGGCAGATTCTGATTCATCTCACTCCCATGTCCCCCAAGCTGTTGCCCGTCCCTCTAGGGCCAGCCGAGGTAAAAAATCTCTTGTACATTCCTCAGTTATTTCTCTTAGGGATCTTTTAACCGAATTCGGGCAAGCCTTTCCTTACATGTTACACTTAGATGCATATAATTATCCTTCTAGATTTGGTCCAGATCAAGTAGGTACCATAGCCCGCCTTTTTGGCATTTTACACCCTTATAGGGCCGAGGCTCCAGGCCCAAATGATAGGGCCTGCTACCCAAAGCCTGGGGCCATTCGGGTCTATAAGGAAACCTTTTATGCTGGTTTTCGCCTTCCTCCTCATCCTTTTGTTTTTCGCCTTTTGGTTGAAGCCCGAGTCTGTCCGACCCAACTTACACCCAATTCTTGGCGTTTTATTCACTGTTATATGGCCCAATCTCGTAAACACGGTTTTGAGCCAAATGTTTGTGTCTTTCGTTATTTATTTAAATTTGTAAATGCTTCTGAGGACCAAGGATGGGTCAAAATAGTTCATAGATCCTTGGCCCGCTCCTGCTTTATTTCCGGCACCAACCCCGACTCGTATCCAACATGGAAGAGTGAGTGGTTTTCTGTGTTTCTGGATTCCGAGGAGGGTTGGGACCATTTTTTCAGGCCCGACTTCTTAAAAAGTATAGACGGGTCCTTAAGAGACCTAAAATTGGGGATAGATGAGGATGCGGCCATCAAGGCCATCACTACTGATAACTTGCATCATTGCGCTCTCATCCTTTCAGAGGGTAATTTGCAAGGTTTAGGTCTAAGTGACCTTGGTCCTGAGGGTATTTCTTTCCCCTTTTTGTTCCATTTTCTTAATTCCTTATTTGTCCTTCTTCTTATGTGCCTGTATCTGCCTGCAGCTAGGGCAGCTTTGGACACGATCTTCAAGAAGCGGGAGGCCCGTGCTGCCAAGGGCTCTGCTATTGAGACCCACCGTGACAAGCGGGTTAGGGTTGGTGACGGCCCTTCAATCACAGTTCAGGAGGCCGTCCCTACCTTTTTATCCCAGAGGCCTCTTAGCCTTGACGAGGATACCTCTCCTTTCACCGTCACTTGGGGCCTTCAGAGGAGGGACACGGTGGTAGGAAGTTCCGAGGCTGCCGCCGTTTGGTCTGAGAGTGTGATTACGCCTCGTGACAGGGCTGAGATTGTAGAGTCTTCTGATGACCTACAGATTGAGCGTATGAGTTCTCAGGCCGTGGCTTCTGTAAGCCTCTTCCTCGTCTCCTTTTTTAACTGTTTTTTTTATTAACTCTTTCATACTTACTTACTATACTTGGATATGCTTGTGTAGATGAATACCTATCTCCAGGCTGCCCTTCACAATTTGAAGGATGTGAGGACTAGCCTAACAATTGCTGAGAGAGATAGGGATAGGTACCTCAAGGCTTCCGAGGCCAACTTCACCCGTTTCCGTGAGGTAGAGAAGGAGCTGGCGGATGAAAAGGAGAAAGTTCGTAAGCTGGAGCTGGATGCTCAAAGGGCCCGAGCTGAGGTGATAGCTGAGTATAAGGCATCTCAGGACTTTCAAGATGTCCTAAATGCTGAGTACGATGCTAACTTCCCGGAGACCTTTTCTAGCTGTTGGGAGCAGATAGTAGAGGAGATTGGGAAGAAGATTCCGGAGGTGACTCT
Source organism: Apium graveolens (assembly GCF_009905375.1). Lineage (NCBI taxonomy): Eukaryota > Viridiplantae > Streptophyta > Magnoliopsida > Apiales > Apiaceae > Apium > Apium graveolens. Next base: position 32,817,725 of record NC_133657.1, on the reverse strand, counting down.
CACTGCCTATCCAGTCCATGTTATTCCTGGGAAAGAGCCTCTTCTTGATGATATTCCTCTTTCTCCTACTCTTACTACTTCTGCGGAGGCCGCAGCTGTTTCTCCTCGAGATGCTGATCCTGTGCCAGTTCCTTCTTCTGCTGCTGATGAAGGAAACATTGATGATGACTTTTTCAAGGATCTTTGAGTATTTTGTTTTTCTTGTTTTTCTTGTTTGGCCCATTGTGGCTTTCTATGTATTGACTTAATCGTATTCAGAACTTATTACCCTTCGGGGTTTATTATGCTATTTTAAGTTATTTGTTTGCTTTTCTACTATCCTTTTCAAGTACTTGTACAGTTAGCTTGCTAGCCTTTTAAAAGTTATCTCCTATTTTCCTCGTACTTGTACTAAAATAGATAAGTAAACTTAATAATAGAATGAACCAAGTAGTTCTATGAACTAAACAATTGTAAAACAAGTTTTACGGCAACTCTTGGGATTCATCCCTTACACCATTCCTAAAAACAAAGCTAAAACATGTAAATCCTAAGCAATCAAAGCTTCAAGGTGCTTTTCAACCTACTTGTCACCTTGACAAGTGAGAATCATGTTTAATGGCTTTACACATAGTAAACCTTCAGGTTTTGTGCATGCCAAGTTTTCGGGACTTCATCACCATCCATAGTCTCCAGCTTGTAGGTTCCTCTACCTTGTACACTCTTGACCTTATATGGCCCTTCCCAATTTGGGGCAAGTTTCCCTTTCTGCCCTACACCAGAAGCTTCCACCTTCCTCAAGACTAGGTCACCCTGTTTGAAGAACCTTTCTTTAACCCTTAGGTTGTAGTAGAATGAAGCCTTTTTCTGATATTCTACTATCTTTGCATGTGCCTTATCTCGCACTTCATCGATTAAATCCAGGGCTAACCTCTGCCCTTCCTCATTTTCTTCTGCATTGAAAGCCTGAATCCTTGGAGAGGAATGTGATATCTCTACTGGAACTACTGCTTCTGCCCCATATGCCAACATGAAGGGAGTTGCTCATGTCGTGACTCTACAGGTAATCCTGTAGGCCCATAATATTGGAAGTATTTCATCCACCCAATTATTTCTTGACTTCTCGATCCTCTTCTTTAGTCCATCCAGGATTATCTGATTTGCTACCTCCGCTTGCCCATTGGCTTGCGGGTGAGCCACAGAGGTGAACCGTAACTCAATTTCATTTTCTTCACAATATTTCTTGAATTCCTCATTGTTGAATTGTGTTCCATTGTCAGTGACGAGAATACGGGGAATTCCATATCGGCACATAATGTTTTCCCACAGGAATTGTGCAACCTGCTTAGTTGTGATCTTGGCCAAGGGTTTGGCTTCGATCCACTTGGTGAAATAATCAATGGCTACAATCAGAAACTTCGTTTGTGCTGTGGCCATGGGAAAAGGCCCCAAAATATCCATTCCCCACATAGCAAAAGGAATGGGCGAGTTGATAGAGGTCAGCATCTCGGGGGGTTGTCTAACAACAGGTGCATGCTTCTGACAGCGGTCACATTTCTTCACTTATTCTTTGGCATCAGCCATCATTTCTGGCCAATAAAAGCCTAAACGAGTTATCTTATGAGCCAAGGCCCTGCCCCCCAAGTGTTGTCCACAAATACCTTCATGCACTTCTTCAAGAGCCAAGCGTGCCTCATCGGGCCTGAGACACCTCAAGTAGGGAACCACGAAAGATCTTTTGTAAAGAATCCCATCTATCAAAGAGTACCTTAGTGCTCGAACAGTTAACTTCCGTGCTTCAGTTGCATCGCTTGGCAACCAACCGGTCTGAATGTGAGCCTTGATGGGATCAATCCATGACGTCCCCAGGCCTATGGGAGCCACAAGCTTAACATCTATGCTTCGTGTCTTCAAAACACGGAAGTACACACTTCCTGAACTTTCTTCAATCTCAGATGAAGAAAACTTTGATAACGCATCTGCCTTAGCATTTTCTTCCCTTGGAATGTGCTCAACATGACATTCATTAAATTGGGTCATCACAGCCCTTACTAGGTGGACATATTTAGCCATCGTCTCATCCCTTGCCTCAAATTCTCCCTTTACCTGGGATATGACCAGCTTCGAGTCTCCACGGACCTTTAAGTTTTTGACTCTAAGTGTTCCAGCTAGGCCAAGGCCAGCTATCAGGGCTTCATATTCTGCCTCATTGTTTGTGGTTGGAAAGTCTAGCTTCATAGCATACTCAATTAAGAACCCATCAGGGCTTTGCAAAACCAATCCTGCTCCACTGGAGTTCATTTTTGATGCTCCATCAAAATAGAGAACCCAATATTCTTTATCATCCTTCTCTTTGCCCCTATTATCGACTCCCTTGTCTTGAGGTATGGCATCTTCCTGCCCCCCGACTTCTTGGTTGGGTATGGTAAATTCCACCACGAAGTCAGCTAGTGCCTGGGCTTTTATTGCCGTACGTGGCTTATACTTGAGATCGAACTCTCCCAGCTCTATTGCCCACTTAATCAATCTCCCACTTGCCTTGGGACTGTGAATGATATTTCTCAGGGGCTGATTTGTTAGCACCTCAATCAGGTGAACCTGAAAATAAGGACGCAGCTTTCTCGAAGCCATTACCAAGGCTAAAGCGAATTTCTCAATAGATGAATAATTCAACTCAGCACCATGCAAAATTTTGCTGACATAGTATACGGGTTTCTGGACTTTCAATTCCTCCTTAACCAACACCGCGCTCAAGGCGCTCTCTGAAACAGCCAAGTACAAGAATAAAACTTCACTCAGAACTGGCTTGGCCAACAACGGGGCCTGGGCCATATACTTCTTTAACTCTTCAAATGCCTTCTGGTTTTCCTCACTCCATACAAAGTCTTTGATGTTCTTTAGTGACTTGAAGAATGACAAGCACTTGTCTCCTGACTTGGAGATGAATCGTCCTAGCGCAGCAACCCTTCCTATGAGCTTCTGAACATCCTTGACAGTTTTTGGTGGTTCCATGTCTAGGATCGCCTTTATTTTATCGGGGTTAGCCTCAATTCCCCTCTTTGAGACCATCAATCCCAAGAATTTTCCAGATCCTACTCCGAAAGCACACTTCGTAGGATTCAACATCATCTTGTGGTACCTCAGGACCTCAAAAGCTTCCCTCAAATGGGTTATATGATCAGTCTTTACTAGACTCTTGACTAACATGTCATCAACATAGACTTCCATAGTCTTACCAATAAGATCTTTAAAAATTTTGTTTACCAACCTTTGATAGGTAGCTCCTGCATTCTTGAGACCAAACGCCATAACAAGATAACAATAAACACCAAAGTCAGTGATGAATGATACCTTTGGAATGTCATCCTTATGCATTTTGATCTGGTTATATCCGCTAAATCCATCCATAAAACTCAGCATCTCATGTCCAGCAGTGGCATCAATCAAAGTATCAATTCTTGGCAGCGGAAAATAGTCTTTAGGGCATGCATCATTCAGATCAAAAAAGTCTATACACATCCTCCATTTTCCATTAGCCTTCCTTACCATTACAGGATTTGCTAACCACTCCGGAAATTGGATCTCCTCAATGAAACCAGCCTCTAAGAGCTTTTCTACTTCCTGTTTTATAGCCTCTTGTCTTTCCGGGGCAAAATTTCTTTTCTTTTGTTTCACTGTCTTTCGGCTTAGATCCACGTTTAGCTTGTGAGTAATTAACTCCGGGTCTATGCCTGGCATATCAGCTGCTGACCATACAAATACATCACTATTTTCTAGCAAAAATTTCACCAACTTCCCTCTAAGGGGCTCCTCTAGTGTGGCTCCAATGAAAGTCATCCTCTCATGATTCTCGGGGTCTAAAGGAACCGAAACCAAGTCTTCTGCTGGCTTTCCTCTCTTCTCATCATTTTCTCGGACATCCATATCTTCAATAGGAAGAACCTGCCCCCCGACTCCATCTGCCCTCAAAGAGGCCACATAACAGCTTCTAGCCATTTTTTGATCTCCTTTCTCTTCTCCAATCCCGTTTCGGGTGGGAAACTTCATAACTGAATGGTAGGAAGAGGGGACTGCCTTAAAGGCATGTATCCCTGTTCTCCCCATGATAGCATTATAAGTTGAACTAGCCTTTACTACCACGAAATCCAACATCCGCGTTGCTTGTCTTGGTTCCGTACCTATGGTGGTTGGCAGTTTGATTATTCCTTCCACAGGACATTCTACTCCAGCAAATCCATATATCGGCATGTCGGTTGGTGTCAACTGGGAATCGTTATACCCCATCCTTAGGAAGGCGTCGTGGAGCAATATATCCACAGAAGCACCATTATCCACAAGAACCCTCTTAACCGGGCTATTTCCTATTATTGGTGTTATGACCAACGGGTCGTCATGAGGAAAATTTACGCCCTCTAGGTCAGAATCATCAAAAGCCAATATTACTTCTGTCATGGCCCTCTTCGGGGCTTCTCCAACAATATGCATAACCTCCCTAGTATATGCCTTTCTTGAATTTTTGGACAATCCAGCAGCAGTCGGACCTCCAAAGATCGTGTTTATCACAGGTCCTCGAGGGCGTCGTGGTCCTCCAAAAATTGCATTTATAATCGGCCCTCTAGGTTGGGGATTCCGCCCCTGATCGTTTTGGTCCCTCCTACGATCTTCAAAATTCTTCCTTCCACTATTATTTTTGTCCCCTCCATCTCCAGAATACTTGTTCAATCTTCCTTTTTGAATCAAAAACTCAATTTCGTCTTTCAATTGCCTACACTCATCGGTGTCATGGCCAACATCCTTGTGAAACCTGCAATACTTGCTTTTATCTAGCTTGGCGGGATCAGCCTTCAAGGGCTTAGGCCAGCGAATATCTCTATCTTTCTCAATCTCCATCAAAATCTGACTTCTAGGAGCATTCAGCTTAGCGTATTCAGTGAACTTTTGCCCAGGTCCTCCCTTCTTGGGGGTTGAATCAGGGTTTTGTTCGGTTCTAGGATATTTGTCCTTTGCAATATATTCTAAATCAGTTTTCCGCTTCTTGCCTCCAGTGGGCTCATTACTTACTACGGTCTTCCTCATACTTTCTTCAACCTTGATATACTTCCCTGCCCTCTCTTGGAGCTGCAACATGCTTTCAGGGGGACGTTTGGCCAAGGACATCTTGAAAAACTCGTCCCTGGTTCCTTGTTGTAGTGCTATCATGGCTACCTTATCATCAAGGTCCGGGACTTTTAAAGCCTCCTTTGTGAAATGATTCAGGTAATCTCTCAAGGATTCTTTAGCTCCCAGCACAAGACTCATAAGAGATGCTGAACTTTTCTCATGGACTCTTCCACTGATGAATTGCTTAATAAAAGCCTGACTTAACTCTCTGAATGATCCAATAGAGTTTGGGGGTAAGCGACTGTACCATCTTTGAGCCATACCCGACAGGGTTTGAGGGAAGGCCCGACACTTAATAGCGTCATTCACGGGTTGCAGCAGCAGTGCATTAGAGAATGTCCTAACATGATTAGCGGGGTCTCCCGTGCCATCATAGGCTTTGATAGTGGGCATCTTGAATTTCCTTGAGATGTGGGCATTCATTATCTCTTCTGTGAAGGGTGGAGTTGGATCATCAGGATCTCCAAGGGGAAGGAGATTGCTTGGATCAGTTCTTAGGACGACAACCCTTCTTCGTACCGGACCATCCAGGTCTATGACAGGAGGAGGATTTCTCCCCCTAGGAGGTATCTGGGGTCTGGTGGCCTGGTGAGCCTCCAAATCACGCCTCAGCCTTTGGATCTCAGCCTCATGAGCCCTGATCCTTTCCTGCACTTCTTGGGGATTCGCCCCTTGGGTGCTTTGAGGGCGTTGCCTTCCATCGGCCATTGGCTCTTTGCCAGGACGCCTCCTTCTCGGGGCCACTTCATCATCCGAAGATTCAGAGTCTCTCTCAGTGTAAGGACTAGAAAATTCCCGATCCTCGGGGATAGGAGCCAAACCTCGTATATAGGGGGGCGATTGCCCTCGTGCTTCACTTCGTCCAGCATATCAACTTCCTCCAACCTCGGGGGGAAGGGGCATCCCATAAGGGGGATTAGTAGTAACAACAGTTGAATATTCATATCCGACGGGTCGAGAATTCACAGGTATATGTACTTGTTGAACTTGAGGATTCGTACCTTGAATAGTCGGGGGAGTCGTCCCTTGTGGCTGAGGTTGAGTTGCCCCTATCTGGGTTTCCACCTGAGTAGATGCATAAGTCGAATGGGGAGGTATCTCCACGGTGGACGAAATCATCTGGGTTGTTCCCGATGGTGTTCCTTCCTCCAGAGCACTAGTTGTTCTCCGTGTTCTCGCCATGGTTGTTGTTGTTCTTCCCACAGACGGCGCCAAATGTTATGGATAAAAAACTAAGGTTATTATTTGCTGTATTTATTACTAAGATTCGGGAGCTCAAGGCCTTTAATGGCTGCTCTCGTATTTCATAGCTTAATTCTGCCTTTACGAGATGCCTACGTATCTCTGTGGATTAGAGAATCAAGCCAAAAAACGTAGTTCTGATCTGTGGGGTGAGGCCCCTTATATAGGTGTGAGAGTCCTTGAATTGGACTTGGCATAAGAGACTTGGTGGTCAAGTCTCTGAATTAGGATAGACTTAGGAGTCCTAGGAAGTAGGAAGCTGACTCCTTATCTCATGAGGTTCCTTGGAGGCCAATCTACAAAGATTTATATTCCCACTAGGACTTATCTTAATAGCTGTTTTCCTCCCTTATTTATTAATTACGAAATTAATAAATAATCAGGGCTTTTGGGCCTTCTTTCTTCCATCAGGCCTGATCTGGTCCATCAGGCCTGATCAATGTGTTGACCTTTTTGGTCTGAATGTCATACATCTTCTTATTGGGCCTAGCAGCCCACACCTTACAATATTTAATTATACAATCAGGATTTATTTATCCCTATCAATTTTACTAAGTGAAAAATGTAGCACTCGACGGATAAGGATTGTAGTCCCGACGGATGACTCAATATAGTCCCGACGGATGATGATTTATTATCCATCGAGTGAGTAGCTTGTGTAACAATAAGTTCGTAGCACATTTCTACATACACATTGTTTAGATTTTGTAGTAGTACTCAAGTCATGTTGACTTTAAATAGATATGCAGAATAGGTTGATTAATTTTACATAGATGATGTCTTGTAATTCTGCATAAATGAAATGAAGTCAAGTTCCAGATAGCTACCCGACGGATAAACAACAATGCCACTCGACGGATGATCAACTAGGCAACCCGACGGATGATCATCAACCCGATGGATAAAGAATTCAAACATCTGTTGATAGTGAAAACACAGTCACATGCGTCGTATGCAAATGGAATGTGGAAGCCTATTTAACTGGGTTTTAGAGAACAAAGAAGCATTGCCATTTCCATGCTATTATGAAGATATTTAAAGATGCTGGAAAAGAGTAATGAAGTAGCATAGTATTAAACTTGATAGTTTTTATTTTACTATCCTGTCTTATTACTTTGTAATCTTGGTGTTATATAAACCAAGAAGTAGCAAATAGAACAACTAACTAAGCAACCAAGAGAAAAACATTTGTAAGCTGTATTCTTAGCATTTCTCTGCAATCTTAGTTGTTAAAATTTGTAAGCAGCTGTGAGCTAATTGCTACACAGAGTTTTCTTGATATATTATATATCTCTGGTGGATACATTCAAATCCACCAGAAAGTTTTTAAAGACTTGTGTTTTTAATTACTTGTGTTTTGATTCATTTCAAGTTATTATTCCGCACTCTGCAAATTAATTCACACCGATATAGATATTTAAGTTAGAACACTTTTTATTTTTGAAAAAGTTTCAAGAATTCCATTCAACCCCCCTTCTGTAATTCTTGTTGCATTGTTAAGGATTAACAGTGAGTGTACCCAAACCTAGCCATACCATAGTTTCTCAACAGACTGTGGTGCTTAGTAAGGAAATTAACACATCTCTAGTTTCATCCTCCCAAAAGGTTGCTACTATTGAAACAAGCTCCCAACCAGGAGCACAGATCAAAAGGGTTAGGGACAAAGACTCACCCCAGACTTATATAAGAAAGAAGAAGTCTAGAAAACTTATGGATGCACAGAGCTCACACATAGTGCAAACTGCAGCTAAAGACTCAGTCACTGCACCTTCTCAAACTCAGTTTGATGTGACTCCAATAAATGTAGAGTCACAGCCAAAATCTCTAACTATAAACATTTTGTTAGAAATATGTCGTGTACTTGATGATAAGATTAATAAAACACCTTAGTAGATTTAACTTAGTGAAATTGTAGCTCTCTACGGATGTTTAATTACTGTCCCGACGGATGATCTTCATAGTCCCGACGGATGATAACTAAACATCCATCGAGAGTGTAGCTTATGTAACAATAATTCTGTAGCACATTTCTGCAAGCAATAATGTATAGATTCTGTAGGAGTATTTAGGTCATGTTGACTACTAGTTGATATACAGAATAGGGTGACTAATTGTAAATATAAGATGTCTTATAATTATGTATAAATGAAATGGAGTCAAGTGACAGAAAAGGCTCCCGACGGATGGTTCACAAAGTCTCCCGACGGATGATAAAAAAAAGCTCCCGACGGATGATCTAATTCAAATAGCTGTTGACAGTGACAACACAGTCACATGCGTCAAGTGTTTACAAATGGAATGTGGCAGCCTAATTGCAGGTGTTAGAGAACAAAGAAGCATTACCATTTCCATGCAATTGTGAAGATAATCAAAGATACTGGAAAGAGTAATGAAGCAGCATGATTTTAGACTAAATACATTTTGTTTCATTGTCTTGTCTCATTATCATGTAACTTGGTTGTAACACCCTCCAAATCCGGGGTATAGATTTTGGGCATTATTAACACTAACTACTTACTGAACCTGTACAAGCATAATATAAATAAATAATTACCCCGAACTACTAATACTCATGATCTTTTCAAGGTAAGAATTAAAAATAAGAATGACAAACCAACTTTATTACAAACCATTCTAAACAAACTTTCTCTAGAACTCTCTTTATTACAAACCATTATTCTATTCAAATTTTAAACTAAACATCTTTTATTCAAATTACAACTATCACTTATCCTGATACACCTGCTATGGCAACTCAAAGCTCTCTTCTAAGATAGGGACAAACACTCTTGGAATTAGAGGGCCCCGCAGCTTGACCCGTTTCTTGACTATTCGGGTTCTGATAGGTTTCATTCTCAGCCTTAACTGAAAATCAAGGTGAACAACAATAATAGGGGTGAGCCAAAATTTGCTCAACAAGCCTGCAATAATGAAGATATATAGTGTAAAGAGAGAAGGATAAATGAACCGGTAATATGTTGGTTTGAACAACCATCTATTTATGTAAAGAATAATGAATGTCATTGCTGGCGAGTACTAAATGAACGAGACTGTAAACAAGAACCAATATATGCACTATAACCTGCTGATTAGTCAGGATACAGTGCGTATTATACCCAACTGCATAGACCCAACCAACATATGGGGTACCCAGGCAACTATGCCCTAATAAACAAGGGTTCGGGTTATACCCGTTGTAATGACCCCAAAAATTTTGAACTTTTTGTAACCCTTATGAATAGTGATTTTGCTGATTATGCTGAATAAGAAAAATTTTCATGCCACACTTTGTAGAGGTTCTTTTATTGTTATTCTAAGATCTTATTAGTACTTTATATGGTATATAAGTGTATGTAAAGATCGTCAGAATCCAAATTCGAACACTTTGATTTTTCCCGAAAATCCACTAGATACCGAAAGAATTGAGTATAAGGTAACATGATTAAAAGGATTTAAATTCAAGGATTATAAGAGAGGATCATAAAAGGAATATAAAATATTGAGAAAGGTTTAGGGGAACCCAAGTAATAAGATCCGGGTATGATTCCTCTAACGATAAACGAGAACGAAAGTTAAGCGAACCGTATAACAGATCAGCGATCATTAGCCAAGTAATTAGGAGTTAATCAAAGGGGTTAGTGGAGGATGATGTCATCACACCAACAAGAGGAGGACAAGTGTAACAATATGACATAAGTAGATGACATAAGCATGACCAAATGGGAAGGGTTGGTTGGTTGATTGTGAGCCACACAATTTTTACCATGGTAAAAGGTTAATTAATAAACAAAAAGGAAGCAACCAAGCAAACACATTCATTTCTCTTCCCCCCGTCTCCTTGCTCACGGTTTTTTGAAGAAAAACATGAAGAAAAATTTCCAAACCCAAGCTCCACTCAATCATAATTCAAGAGGTTTGTTTCTTTGGATCGTATATTTCATAACTAAGAAGAGCAAGTAGTTTGAGTGCTTGAATCAAAGGTTTTCTATCTCAAACAAATCATTTTAGTTTATGGTGAATAATAACTTTCAAGAACAAATTTTTGATTTTTGATTTTATTTGTAAGGTCAAGGTAGCTTAAGCATAGATAAAGGCTTCCATGGGCATTCCAAGGATCTTTCATGGATTAAAAGCTTCAAGGAAGGTATAAAACTTCAAACCCTAGTTTTACTTTGAATATTTAGGAGTGGTTTTGATTAATATAGTTCATGAGAAGCATGATGCTTGTTTGTTTAAAGTTTGGTTGGGTTTGTAGTGATTTGGATGATTGAATCTTGTTTATAGTTAATGAAACTTAAGTATAGTTAGTAGTTCATGTTTGTGGTTGAATAAATTGGAAAATCTTGAAGATATGGACTGATGTATTAAGGTTTGGATGAATTTTGGTTGTATTGGTGGTTATGGGTTGAATTGTGGTTGATTTATGGATGATTGGAGTAGTTAAACTTTGGTAATCGCGTAAACATAACCGTCGTAATGCCCGATTTACCTTAGACTGCTTTTGTTCTTAACATCAGGACCCGTTAACTCACTGTTAGGTTTTGACCATTTCCATGATTAGATAGTTCATGTTACGAGCTTCGTTTTGATATGTGGTTCTCTTGAATCCGATGTGCGGTTTAGGAGAAACGACCGTTTTAAGTAACGGCATTTCGCGAACGAACCATTACCCCTCGCCTTACTTTGAAACCTTGGTTAAGGCCCTTAAATGACTAATTGGGGTATGAAACAATTTTTTAAAGTGTATTAGTCAGTTGGTAGGGTACCCGCGAAAGAATCTCCTTAAAATTCTTAATAGTTAATTTATTAAAAATGGTGGAGCCGAGGGTACTCGAGCGACTTATGTGATTCGTTAAGCGTAGAAGTGACCATAAGCGAACGTTAGAGTCTAATTGGTTAAAGTCTAGTTTCTTAAGAGACCGGGGTTTAATTCCGACTTATGTTATTGTTCATAGGTTATCGGACCCATTTTAAGCTTAAGTCTATCTGGGAACACTCAGGCAAGTTTTCTACCTATTCTACTGTTGTTGTGATGTATATATGTATATGCATTATCTTGTGATAAGTGCATGATTGTTATTAGCAAATCTTGCGATATATTGGAGCATGTGATATGATATTTATATGCATGTTTGTTTCGTAATCTTGATATCTAATTGTTGATTCAATGCTTATAAGTTGCATAATACCTATGCTAGAGATAAGCAGTAGTTGCGTATACCCTTAGTATAGGGGACCCAAAGGTGAACATTTTCTAAACCGGGAGTCGATGTTCCCGAGTATAATATATATATATATATATATTTATATATATATAGATATAGTTTTTAAAAACTATTAATCGAATAAGGTTTATTCGATAACTTTATTTTATTAAATGAATATTATTTTGAATATTCATTCGAGGACTTATGACTCCGCTTAATTTATTAAATGAATATTATTTTGAATATTCATTCGAGGACTTATGACTCCGCTTAATTTATTAATTGAATATTATTTTTTAATATTCATTCGAGGACTTATGACTCCGCTTATTTTATTAAATAATATTCTTTATTTTATTAAAGAATAATGTTTCGATAATTAAACTTATTTTCGATTATTCAAATAAAGATCGTGCTTTCGTATAAGTATATCTTTGGTTATTTATTATTCATTTCAAGTATGAGTTTTAAAACTTCTACTTCAATTATTTTTATAGAGAATATCCTTTATGGGAATATTATTTAAATGATAATATTCAGATATTTTCTAATATATCGGGACTGATTTATTTCATTAAATCAGCATTACTCCAAACATTCTTAAAAATGTTTTCGAGTCTTCAAAATGATTTTAAAGGTTAGAGCGGATCCCAAAACTCATTTTTATATTTAAGATCTTCCTTTAAAAGGGGATTTAAATACTCGCTCAAATCCTGAGGGATCCGGCTCTGTGGTGTATTTTATATTCGCAACGAGGTTGCTGCTTTGATAAATGAATTGATTACTTACCCAACGTTCGGGAAGTAAGTCCATCTATTGAGTCGGTATAAGCAACATGGGCTCAGTGGGCGTCCATGAAAGTGTAAGTGGCTCAGTGGGAGTCCATCAATGTGAAAGTGATTGAGTGGCAGTCCAGCATAAGGCCCTAATGTGGCCAGGGTGATGACCAGTGGGGGATTCATCCATCTACTAGTAGAAAATGTGACTTAATTGGTATATTTGCCTGATCAGCAAGATATCAGGTTTATGCCAAAATTCTGTTTTTCCAAATTCATTGGATATTGCAATTCTGTTTATAATTTTCATAACAGAGGTTTTCAAGGAGTGTATGAAATATATATATATATATATATGTGTATATATATATCGGGACTTAATGAAGTATCTCGTAACTTCATTTCTTTCAAATGATATTTCAAAGATTGAATCTATTCAAGTCTTATCTTGTAGTCTCATCAGTGTGATGAACTTTTGAAACTGATTATAACTTGAACGGTGGTAGTTCAAGTAGTATTTGGAAAAGATATAAGTATATTGGAGTATCTTGTAACTTCATCTTTTAAACTTATATCTAGTAAATGATTATCTTATGCATGTCAAAGATTTTCAGAAAAATGTTGAGACAAGGTTAGATATATGAGATCACCTTGCAATGATATTTTTATACAATTATAAACTAGAACTCTGTGTATATTATACATGTCAGAGGATTTCAAAGATTGTGAAAAGTATATATATATATACTGAATATTTTGTGACTTGGTCGCGTTAAGATAACAAACTTGGTTCATTTCTTTTTGACCAAGACTTTCATGAGTACTATGAGGATGCTCACATATTGTAAATCATTATACATATTATTTTGGTGGGCTAGTTGCTCACCCTTGCTTTCTTCTTTCATCACACAACAACAGATAGACAAAATGAACAGGATCAAGCTCCCAATTCGTGAGCAGTTAGGAAACGTTCTGCAGTTTCCTGTAGGCGTTGATGCCGTTGTAGCTGAGGTAGGAGCTACCAGTAGGCTAGGCTTTCAACTTTTGTTGTGCTAGACTTATGTATATTTATGAATTGTAATAATGGCAAAGAATATGTAAATTATTCAGAAACCCTTTTTATGGTGAAATGGTTTATAATTGTGGAATAAAATGACTTGTGTTATTTTTGGTATTCATCTCTGAGACTATAACTTGTGGTGTTTGTGTATATTGTGGGGTCACAGTACGCAGTAGTTGGTTGACTATTAAGATTAAGTATTGATAAGGGAAATGGAACTCGTGACAACCCGAATCCCCGACCCCGGATTTGGGGGTGTTACACCCGTCCTGTATCGAAACCATCAAGTCCATAGCTTAGCATCCAGAATAATCGGCATGCTTTCGATGTATTCCTAACACCGGAATATATCAGAGTATATATGTATATGTATGTATAACAATTGAAACCAGAATAAGGAATTCAATGAATTAGGAGAAATCAAGAATCAAAATGAAATAGGGATAAAGAAATAATAATATTTTATCAGTGTTTGTGAACGGGGGTTATTAAGATATAGCTGTCGTGAAAATTGGGAAGCGATTCACTATTTTGAAATTAAAATAGGGGAAAAACTTGTCTGATATGCACCTCTCCTCCAGTGGTTTATAATCTTCTATCTCCAGCTCGATTCGCTTTGCTGGTACTGAATCTATCAAGGAAAGATACTTGTTTAGATGATTTACATCGTGCGCGTATCTCAGATTGATATCACGAAGCTCTAATCGTCTACCCATATGACTTTATCCGACTCACATATAATTATATAACACATATGGTTCACATAATCTTGTAAAACATATAGCACATAAGGCACATAATTAATTTTAGCCTTATAATTATTTTTAGAATCGATACTAGACTTATATTCGAATTAACAAACACTATCTGGCACGATTCCTAATTTTTCAGGATTTATTAGACTCATTTTTATCACCAATAAGGTCTATAAAAAAGAATTTATCATAAGCCGACTTGCTTTCGAAAGAAATTATGATTTATAATTATTTTTAAACAATTGTTATTAGAAAGAAAGTAGTTTACAAGGTATTTAAAATGAGTATTTAAAACAGTTTAGTGTTTAATTAAATCATGTAGAGGTAATTGAAAATTTTGAAAAAGACAAGTGATATAACTTAGTTGTAAATAAAACAACATTTAAAATATGCAACGGTAAAATAGTAAAATAAATGTAAATGCTTGAGAAACTAGAAAATAAAAAGAAAGTGAAAAGAGTTCATTTTATATATATATAGGTATGACACCAGCTATAGGTATCAGTGTTTGATACAAAAGAGTCTCCATTAGATCAGTCATACTACTACTACTACTACCAGTCAAAACTAGTGGCTACACACATACAACCCAGTCGTACTATACTATACTACATATATCTACATATAATACATATAATACAATATCCTGATGTCAGCCGAACTCAAAACCAGGGTGGCACTCGACCTAGCTCCTGCTAGAGTGCCTCTAACACAGCCTCAGTCAACCTCATCACTCGGTGATAAACTGCATCGGTGTGAACATCGTCTCACCTCAAATTAGCAATCTATTGGGAACCTGTCTTATGTATCTGGCGGAGTCTCTCCTTCAAGATATAATCTCGCTGTAGCACCCTCACTGGTCCATACTCTCGGGTCTCAAATAATCCGAGTATCTCTCTGCACTGATCCTCTCTCACTCTCATACTACTGATAGGGTACCATACGGGGCTCACTAAGATCCGTCCGAGAACCTCTGGTAGGCAGTGGCACTGGCTGATCGACAACCACCTCATCCATGAACTCAGGCCGAGGAAACAGTACAGGCTGAGCTGGTGGTGCAAACACCCGTGGCTTTGGCTGTGGCTGGGGAATCTCGGGCTGCTCTACCAGAACCTGTGGATCCAACTCCTCCCACTGAGGCAAATTATCCATATCAGGAATATCAAATACTGGAAACTCTAGTGATGGTATCTCAGGTATCTCTGGCTCAAAGTAAGGAAAATAGTCAATGAAATCAGGTACCTCTGGTGCTGGCAACTGGTCTGGTACTGGTAACTGGTCTGGTACTGGTAACTGAGGCAAGGGTGGAGGTGATGGCAATGGTGTAAACATCTGCCCTGACCTTGGTGGTAATACTGGATCTGATTTCGTCCTCTCAGAAGATGAAGCTGAGGATGCCATCTAAAAGAATAACCACAACACAAGAAAATCAAATCACATTCCAAGAACTCATAATTTCCTAATCTAAGAACTAACAACCCTAATACCATTATTCCTATCTCAAGTGATCTTTCTATCTTATCTTAACTCTAATGTTCTTGTTTTCAAGGGCCAAAACCTAAGCTCTGATGCCAATTGTAAGACCCTCCAAATCCGGGGTACATATTTGGGGCATTATTAACACTAACTACTTAATGAACATGTACAAGCATAATATAAATAAATAATTACCCCGAACAACTATTACTCAGGATCTTTTCAAGGTTAAGAATTAAAAACAAGAACGACAAACCAACTTTATTACAAACCATTCTAAACAAACTGTCTCAAGAACTCTCTTTATTACAAACCATTATTCTATTCAAATTTTAAACTAAACATCTTTTATTCAAATTACAAGTATCACTTATCCTGATACACCTGCTCTGGCAACTCAAAGCTCTCTTCTGGAATAGGGACAAACACTCTTGGAATTAGAGGGTTCCGCAGCTTGACCCGCTTCTTGACTATTCGGGTTCTGATAGGTTTCATTCTCAGCTTTAACTAAAAATCAAGGTGAACAACAATAATAGGGGTGATCCAAAATTTGCTCAACAAGCCTGCAACAATGTAAATATATATTATAAAGAGAGAAGGATAAATGAACCGGTAATCTGCTGGTTTGAACAACCATCTGTTTATGTAAAGAATAATGAATGCCATTGCTGGCGAGTGCCAAATGAACGAGACTGAAAACAAGAACCAACATATGCACTATATCCTGCTGATCAGTCAGGATACAGTACAGATCTATACCCAACTGCATAGACCCAACCAATATATGGGGTACCCAGGAAACTATGGCCTAATAATCAAGGGTTCGGGTTATACCCGTCCCGTATCGAAACCGTCCAGTCCATAGCTTAGCATCCGGAATAATCGGTATACTTTCGATGTATTCCCAATACTAGAATATATCAGAGTATATATGTATATGTATGTATAACAATTGAAACAAGAATAAGGAATTCAATGAATTAGAAGAAATCAAGAATCGAAATGAAATAGGGATAAATAAATAATAGTATTTTATCAGCGTTTGTGAACAGGGGTTATCAAAATATAGCTGTCTTGAAAATTGGGAAGCGATTCACTATTCTGAACTTAGAATAGGGGAAAAACTTGCCTGATATGCACCTCTCCTCGAGTGGTTTATAATCTTCTATCTCCGGCTCGATTCGCTTTGCTGGTACTGAATCTATCAAGGAAAGATACTTGTTTAGATGATTTACATCGTGCGCGTATCTCAGATTGATATCACGAAGCCCTAATCGTCTACCCATACGACTTCATCCGACTCGCATATAATTATATAACACATAAGGTTCACATAATCACGTAAAACACATAGCACATAAGGCACATAATTAATTTTAGACTTATAATTATTTTTAGAACCGATAATAGACTTATATTCGCATTAACAAACAATATCTGGCTCGATTCCTAATTTTTCAGGATTTATTAGACTCGTTTTTATCACCAATAGGGTCTATAAACAATTATTTATCATAAGCCGACTTGCTTTCGAAAGAAATTATGATTTATAATTATTTTTAATGGAATCATGTCATTTTTCTAAGTCTAAGGGTCTTCGTTTCACTCGAATCAAATAAACGGTTTAACTATTGCCCAATAAACAAGAGTTAATTAATTATAAATCAATTTTAAATAATTAATTCATAATGAATTAAACCTTAATTATATTTTTAAATAATTATTTAAGAATTATTGTATTTTAAAATAATTAATTGCTAATTTTTTGAATTAATTATAATTAATTACAAATTATTCGATTAAATCGATTATCTGTAATTAATTATTCGATATGAATAATTGTTACAACTCTGATCGTCTAAACAAAAGAATCGACGCTCATACGAAAATTCTCGAATTATCGAAACACAATTCTAATAGTTACGAGTTACTCGTATTTATTGGATAATCATCGAATTATTAATCGAATTATTCGATCTAATTATTTAATCTTATTCATTAAATGATTAGTTAATTATTAAAATAACAATCAATTAAATAAATAATTAGATAAATAATTAAATAAATAATCAAATAATTAATTTTGAATTTCTAAATTAATAAAATAATTTAGAAATTATTTATAAAATAATTCAGATTTTAAATCTGATTTTTATTAGATTTTTAGAAGTATTAAAACTAATTTCTATTTTTATAAAAATAAAACTAAATTATAAAAATTCAAAAAAACATTTTCAAAAAACAATTTTAGGGCTTTAGTGGATCAAACCCGGGTTGAGTTTTAACCCAACCAGGTCGCCAAGAAACCAACACGAATTCGGGTTGAACACCGCCGGAATCTGGGTTCTCCAAAAATCGGCCGGTGAGCCCCGTTTCCGGCGGGATTCCGGCCACCTAATCCCCCCCCCCCAAAAGATGCTGTTCGACTCCAATTCAAGCCCAAAACGACTCCATCTCGTTCCACCATCTCGAAGCTATCCATAGCAACGCTTCATCAAACGATTCTTCAAGCTCATAAATCGAAATTCATACTAAAAACACAAAAATCAATTTTAAGATTTAACAAACCTCAGTTGATGATATTAGTATCAATAGATTCGTTTCTTCACAAGGATTGTGTTGGTTACTCGAGCATTTTCAGAGGTTCAGTAAATCTCCTGCAATCACGGTTTGATCTTCACCTTCTTCCAAGAATACAACTCTCACCCACACTTTCTAATTTTCTTTTTATGATTTTTAATAATTAATTAAGCAATAATTAATAATAGTTCAGCTATTTATATTAACCAAAATAATACCCCTAAATAAAATTAAGGGGCTAATTACACATCTAATAAATATATTTGGCCCCAAATTTTATAATTTCTGGGTATTAATTATGAATTTTTAAATATCCAATAAATACAAAATAAATGTTAAAAATTCCCAAAAAATATGAATAATACAAAAATGCAAAGAAAAATGATATTTGATAATTTCATGATCCTATAAAAATAAAAATATGATTTTTGTGGGGTTTTTGACACCTGAAGGGGCCCGTAAAAGTCATTTTTCGCGAAAAAGGTAAATTTGTAAAACGTCTAGATGTTCAGAATATCGATGTGGTATAGGCCATACCTGGCAAAATAGGGCCAATGATTTTGTTTGAATTATGGGATTTTAAAACACTGTTAGGGTTGTACAAGTTTTAATATAAGACATATAACTTAAAATAAAACACTCGATGGATACTCGAAACATATTCCGATCAAAACAGATAACACGTAGCACATATCAGTTAGGGTTTTATGACCTAACACACTTAATCACATAATAATATATATATAAATCACTTTTATTAGAATATAATACAAACGTAATTTCTCGGTCGTTACATTTGTGATATATAAACCCAAAGTAGCAGGTAGAACAAATTAACTAAGCAAACTTATTTTTCAGAGAAACATATCAAGCTCTATTCTATAAGCATTTCTCTGTAGTTTTGTTTGTTCATCTTATGAAGCAGCTGTGAGATATTCAAAGCTTTACATAGTTTTCAAATGGATATATATATATATATATCTGGTGGATAATTTCAAATCCATCAGAAAGTTTTAAAAGCTTGTGTTTTTATTACTTAGTGTTTTGATTCCTACTACTCTTTTATTCCACACTATTGCAAATCAAACACTGTTATATTTATTAAGTTAGAACATTCTTAAAATTGAAAAAGTAGCCAGAATTACATTCAACCCCCCTTTTGTAATTTTTGTTGTATTGTTAGGGAGTAACAATTGGTATTAGAGCAAGCTCTTGAAGAACAAAGAGTACAAAGATTACAGCAAACAACAAGATGAACAAGAAGGATGTTGGAGTTAAAATTCCATTTCTGGACAAAGACAACTATCACCATTGGAAGGTGAAGATGCACCTACATCTTCTTTCCTAAGATGAGGCCTATGTGGACTGCATAGAGGGAGGTCCTCATGTACCTATGAAAGCTGCAAATGGCAATGAACCATCTATTCCAAAACCTAGGCATAAATGGTCAGATCCTGATATTGAGCAAGTCAGGAAGGATAAGAAGGCCATGAACATATTATTAAATGGTGTTGATGGTGATATGTTTGACAACATCATTAACTGTAAAATAGCCAAAGAGGTTTGAGACATAATACAGATTATTTGTGATGGTATTGAGCAAGTGAAGGAAAACAAGATGCAGCTCCTGATTCAGCAATATGAGCATTTCCACTGTGAAGAATATAACGACTCGTATATTTCTGTATTATTTAAATACGTAATTATGGAATTATTAAATAAGAAAAATACGTGTATAGCTTCTGTCAGCTATGTGTTGTTTTATTATTATGTATGTGTGATTTTTTTTGATGTACTGGATTGTCCTCGTAATTAATTATGGACTTGTATTGAATTATTTTCACTTTTAAAAGTGGATTTAATACAAGATTATTTGTGTAAATATGTGGATTGTCTCTAAAATTGTTTTCATGACTTTATAATCTCAATATTTATTTTTGGGATTTTATAAAATTCAGAAATCAATATTTCATCAATTATTTAACCCTGTACGATTTTCTGATTGCATTTATTTGTAAAATCTGTATTTAATTCCCGAATTCTTCAAAAATTATGAAACTCAAATTTATTTAAGTTGGGAATATTCCGGGAATTTTAAGATTATTTTTGGAATTTTTGAGATTAATTTCACCCGCGCGTTGATTCGTTTAATTATTAAAAGTGGGTATAAATTGCATCTCAGAAATTATTTTAAAATTATGAAATTTATGTTTTTGAAAACTTCGGGATATTTATAACATTTTAAGACTATTTTCGTGATTTTCTGAAATTGTTTTAAGTGCAGCTCGGTTCATTAATCGTAAATTGTGGGTATAAAGTGCGTTTCAAAAATGAGTTAAAAAAATATGAAAAATATTTTTTTTATAACTTTGAATTATTTACGATATTTTAAAACTATTTTGGTAATTTTCTAGTTTGATTTATTCACAATTTGATTCGTTAAATTGTGAACTGCGAGACGGTTTTGTGCTCGCAATCACTGATGAGGACATATATTTAATTTTAGGAACCCAGGCAGGATTGTGGCAGCAAATTATTGGTTATTTTGTGTACTGATAATAATAAAAAAAACAAAACAAACACAACAAGAGCAGATAACTCCAATTGTCATTATCCCCTTCTTCACTCCATTTTTTCTTCTCAATTTGTCCCTCTCTCGATTGTTCTGTTGTTCCACTTCGGGTTAATCAATTTCTTCTCCTCCTTCTTTTCTCTCGCGGCTGTGCTTCTCTCCTGGTACCTCCGGCCGCCGCTGTTGCCGCCGTTTCCACTCTCCGGCGTGGTGACTATGGCAGGCTTAGGTGCGAGTTATGTGTGCGTATATGTATGGTTCAAATGGGTGTTGGATTTTTATGTTTCTGCTTCTGTGCTTCTATTTTTCGCCCCTGTTTCTTCTTTTCGGCAATTACCGCCGCTCCATTTTCCTGTTCCCTGTTCTTTTCCGGTGTACTTGTGTGCCTGTGTTTGCTGGTATCGTGACTGTTGGAGATGTGTGATTGTGGAAGCAGTTGTATGCTATTGTTCCTGTGTTTATACGAATTAATTGACTGGATAGTTGATTATTAATTCATATGATTTTCTGTGATTTATCTAATTGTGCGAATGATTTAAATATGTGGATTTAAATATTTAGGTGAAATTTCGATAGGAAACCCGAAAGGGTACCGTCGAAATTATGCCGCCGTCGGCAATGAACTCGTTGAGTTGACGGAGTATTGGCAATGATGATTCTTGAGCCAAATAACGATTTATAATTGTTTGGTAATTTTCGAAATAAATAAATAAATGTAATAGTTAAATATTTGATTGCGTTATTGGTTGGATTATGTGATTGGTTTGGACTGAATTGATTGGTTGTGAATTGTTGTGTGATTGATTGACGTCGATTATTGTTCGACGGGTAGTCCGATAAAGAAAGGAGACGCTGCCCAAATTTCGGGAGCATATCCTGTAAATTATCAGGGGGATATTCATCGAGTGGCTATATATATGTGTGTGTGTGTGTTTTATACGGAACTTGATTGTACAATGTGATGAAATATTTTGCCAAATCGATAACCCTGATTTCGTAAAATTACGAGTATACGTATTTTCTGGAAACGAACACCGAACCGATTTTCGAGATTGTGAACCCTAATTGTTGTGTATTTTATTATAATATACATAATTACGAGTCAAGATTTGATATCGAATGGGTAGGTTGTTAGCGAGGATATATCAAGCATACCTAGACATCTAACATAGGGTATCTCGGCTCTGTAGGTTCTAGTTGAAGGACTCCAGAAGTGAAATCAAACTAAGGATAACCTAGTGATCAGTTGACAAGCGTAGCGAGGTTCCAAGTGAAGGACCTAAACGTTGAAGTCGGATCTAGGATAGTCTGATAGTAAGGCGATAAAGCCAAGTGTCCAAGTTAGTCCAAGATCGATCGGTAATAGTGGTAAAGCTCTGCAAGGTAAGTTCCCCTGACCATTCTTTTATGGTTCAGTACGTATGAATAGCTAAATGTTTTATTCTCATAATGGAACATAAACGTTTTAAGTTACGTATCCCCTATATTTGAAAATGTTGTTTAAAATTATGTTTTGGGGAAAAGTAACTTCTGAAAACACCTATCTCTAAACGTGATTAAAATGAAAGGAAATTTTTGAATAGTGTACTGTGACTGAATAATTTTAAAAAGAGATAGGTGATAGTGATTTTGGAAACTGGATAACTAAATAATGTTTTGATCCACCTATGTCGTGGAAGGTTTCGATCCACCTATGTCGTGGAATTTTGGAAAGAGGCAAAAAGGGAATTCAGTTGATCTATTGGAGTAGCGTAAGAGGCTCGTTATTCGGTAACGGCCCAACATGTGGTTGCGTAAGAGGCTAATTGGGTTGGGCATTCTGTTTAACCAATTAGTCCAGCATGGAGGAAAGACCTAGCTAGTCTTTTCCCAAGTTCCGGAACACATTCTTATTCTGGATGGCCGCTAGTCGCTGTCCGGTGAGGGTAGACTGATCAACTATCTTCACCCATTAAACGTCCAATAGATTTGATTGATTCAGTTTTGAAATTATTTAACAAATCAACGTGTTTGAGACAGATGATTTTGTGGTTCCAGTAACGGAACAAATGATTTTGGGTCCCCGTAACGGGAAAAATGGTTTTATGGTTCCTGTAATGGAACGGAAGGTTTGAAAATGAAAATAGCATGCTAAAAATTGAACTCTGGTATTTATACACAGCACACGACTGATGTTATGATTTTACGGAGTATGCTAGTTTTGATATCCAGATTATACATGATTTACCTGTGTTCTATCAAGTTATGAATTATGTTCCTATAACTAATTTACTTTAAACTGTTTGACTTGTTATTCATATAATGGTGCTGCTGAGCAAGCAATTGCTCACCCTTGCAGAATATTTTATATGTATTGCAGATGCCTAGGAGATTCTTGCACGGTAGTCAGGGCAGAGTTCCAGCTCCTTTCGTGTCAGGCTCCTCTGAGGTAGTTGTGTTCAGACCAGATGAGGTCTGTTGAGTTGCTGCATTAAATTAGTGGTCAGGATTGTGTAAGGTAATTTGGGTTGTGTTAGTTGAGTAACTTAAGTCATACTTAAACCTGGAAAAGGTCTTGGTAAAGGGGTCGTAGTTATGTATTATTAATGAGTTGGACTGAATTATGATTGTTATTATTGTTGTTGGTGACGTCAACTCCTGACCCTGTGGGTTGAGGCCGTCATAGTTAGTATCAGAGCTATAGGTTTGTGTCCTTGATTTAGGTTAGGAGTAGAGTCAAAAGAGTACAGGAAGGTTTATATATATATGTGAGTCAACAACTCAATCAGAGGGGCGAGTCTAGGAGTTCAGTCAAGGGTTTCGGAGGTGTAACCCTGACGTTTATTGAGGATTGACTGGAACTGCCCTAACTTAGAGTACGTTTCCTTCATATACGTATTACTAGTAATGTCCGATAGAGACTTCTAGTTTCCTTTCAAGGATCCGAGTCTGATTGCAAGAGCTCAGCTTTTGAATGGACCCTGGATGTGCCATCTAAAGAGACACCAATGTTATTTCTAAATATTGCCTTTCCTATGTCAAGTGATGTTATTGGACCGAGTGCGTGACCTCGGTGAGTTCGGATAGTATGATAGTAGTCAGTGGCTGCTATGACAGCCAAGTTTCATAGTGAATACAGATCAGTACCGTGGTTTGTAACTTTGAACCCTTATACCTCTTACTTGAGACGCATTTTGTTTCCAAAGTAATTGTTTCCTATTCCTTAAGTTGCTTACTTTTCCTGTGAGAAATTTGAGAACTCGGAATAAGCGACTTAGGATTATGTTGATTCCATTATAAATCAGGATTTCTCCCTCCTTATTTGTGAATTTTCTATTTAAACATTTATTTCTTTCCTTGGTGACTCTTTTGGTTGATTGGGGCAAACAATGCATATGAGTTGACCATTTGTCTTTGTGGCAAAATGGTCTGGTGGGATGCTACCGAAGTATGTGTTGTGAGCTATGCGGTACTAAGACTGGCCATCTTATGTACTTGTATGGTTGCTTTCAGTCATTCCTACATCTTCTTCACTGGTTCCTTCTTATTCTATTTTCTTGAAATTGAAATTTTATTGGATATTCTAGGATAATGAAATTCTGTGATTAGATGATCCTCATTATTAAAGCAAGTAAGAGCGACTGCCGAGAAGAACGAGAGTCCTATATCAGGATGTCATTTAAGAGTAATGGTAATCGTGAGAGTTCAGGATCTAAGGATGGAGTTATAGCCTCGGGAAAGGTAATTCAATGATTGATGAATCACTTGAGGGTGATAAGAAATCATCCCTGGAGAAAAGGTTGATTGAAATTTGGACTTTGGTGCCTAGAAGAGCCCAGTGTTTCTTAAATTGACTTGATCTATTAGTTTGTTCAAGATAATTGGTGGTTGATATAGCCAGCCAAGCCTTGTAGTGTATTAAAGTGGGTGTGGTAATTGAGTAGAGATGGGGAGTTAGTCAGTTGCTGTTATATTGAGGAGTCGTGCAACGGTGTTTAGTTTCTTTGTATTTTAGTCTTCCTGAACTGTTGTTGATTCTGCTACTGTCTTTATTGCTGTGATTGCTAGTGATGTTAAACTAGATTTCCTTTGTAAATGAACCCCAATATGAAAGACGTGGGTACTGTGACTGAGCAGCATTTTCCTGATACAGGTGCACCGTTTAAACGGTGACATCTTCTGTCAAATATTTTTGTTATGTTTTGAATAAACTCATTTATATTTCAGGAAAATACCACCCAAGCCAGTTACCCAATCTAAAGAAAATAGTAGTAGTTTTGTGAAGGGTCCAATTATAAATGAAATTTTAGACTTGTTGCCAGCGGCAGCAACAAAAGTTGCAGTTAATCCAACGGTGTCAACACCAGTAACTACTGTTGCAGCAGCAACAACAAAGAGTGAACCAAAGTGCTAGTTTCAAATCTTTCTAGAGTGTTAAATCTCCTGAGTCTCAAGGTGAATTTAATCCAGTAGTTGTTGGAGCATGGTTATAAGAAATGGAGGAACTTTTCAAACTTGTTCAAGTAAGTGATAACCTTAAGACTGATTATGTAAGCTATTTCTTGAAAAATGAAGTGAATTATTGGTGGGAGTCAATCGGAGTGTTAGAAGGAGAAGGCCCTGTTCTATGGGCTAGGTTTACTGAGTTGTTTTTGGAAAAGTATTTCCTAGATTGTGTGCGGAGTCAAATGAAAAAAATTGAGTTTCTAGAACTGAAACAAGGCGAAAGAAGTGTGTTGGAATTTGAGGCCAAGTTTACAGAATTGGCCCGATTAGTTCCTGAGTACGCAAGTACGGAAATACAGAAAGTAAGGAGGTTCCAACAAGGGTTGAAGCCTGAAATTCGCAGAGGAGTGGTGGCATTGCAACTTAAGACATACTCCTCTATGGTTCAGGTCGCCCTAGTAATGGAAGGTGACCAGAGGTTGACTGTTAAGGACAAAAGTTATAAGAAAAAGGGAGTCGAAAGGTGTTAAGGATAGAGCAGACCAAGGAGAATCCATTCAAGGATTTGAGAATTGGTTTGGCCGGAGCAGGAGTAAGAGATTCCAGAGATAGAGTTTATTACAGGCTAGGTCTAGTGTTACTTCAATTGCTTCCACTCCAGCCCATTCAGTCAAGTGAGCAGTGGATTGCAAGTCCTGTGAAAGGAGACGTAGTGGTATGTGCAAGAAGAAGGTGTGATGTTTCAAGCGTGGACGTAAGGGTCATTATGTATCGAAATGTAATCCAGAAAAGAAGGACTTATGTATCACACTTATGGAAGAGTGGCCATATTGCAAGGAGTTGTAGAATGGTTATTTAAGATATTACATCCCAAGGGTCAACATCCAACTCAGCTAGAGATAGAACTTTGAAAAGAACCAAGAAATCAAGCATTTAGAGGTTGGACATAGTTGCAGTTAATCTGACACCCTCTAAGCTAGAGGGGTTTGATGTGATTTTAGGATTGAGTTGGTTGTCCTGTATTATGGCAAGGAGTGGTTTTTAGAAGAAGCGAAGTGTAAAGTGTACATAAACCAATAGCAAGATAAGTTTCTGGAGGCAGAAAAAAAATAAGGAGTTCTTCCAATCATGCGAGAAAAGAAGTAATAAGCCAGTGATATAAGGTAGATCCACCAGCTGTAAAGATACGAAGAAGAGAATACTTAAGCTGGAGGAATTTTTGGTAAGACATAAATGCCCTGAAGTTTCTGGAGGTCAGTGGAATGAAATAATTAGTGCGATAATTGTGAAAGTGATTGGAAGGGAAGTGAGTATACCAGATAGAGACCCCCGAGATGCACTAGTGATATTGTTAAAGAAAGAATGATGAAATGATAAGAATGTGTAATGATTATCGGGAGTTTAATAACCCTATCAAGAATTGATTATTTATATAACTTAATTCAAGGAGTGTGCTAATTCTCGAGGATTTATTTAAGATCCAGTCGGAGGACATATCCGAGATTGTGAGTAGAATGAGTTATGAGCATTACAAGTTCTGGTGATATTATGTGGAGTAGCAAGTGTATTCGTTGTCTATAAGGATTTAAAGAACATAGTGTATAAAGAGTACTTGGATAAGCAAATTGTATTTATTGATAACATCCTCAACTATTCAAAGATTAAGGAAGTTTGTGTAGGATGGCCTAGGATTTCCCTACGAAGATTACAAGAGAAGCAAATATATATTAAGTTTTCAAGTATGGATTTTGGCTGAGATTTACAAATGATTCTGATTATTCTATTAATGACCATTTAAGCAAAGCTGGTGTAGTAATAGATTCCCTGAGTAGAAGAAAAGAGTTGAATGTGATTAAGATTCCTGAGGAAATTGAAAAGAGTAAAAGTTGGAGTTCGAATACCGAAAGGTGATAAAAAGTGAATATATGAAATTACTTTCTAGCCTAGATGGACGAGAATGAGTAAAAGGTATTTGGATGTTGGAACTAAATTAAAAATGAGTACTACCTATCATCTTTAGATGAAGGGTCAAAGTGAGAAGATGATTCGGACAATATGAGATATGTGGAGAGTATATATATGATGGGTTTAAAAGGTGAACTGCTATAATCACCTATCATGGATTGAGTTTTCTATGATAATAGTCACCCTGTTAGTAAGAGAATACTGCCTTGCAAGGTGTTGTGTGGACATAAGCGTGAGTCCTCCCTCTATTAAGAGAAAGTGGGAGTAGAGATATGGTTAAGTCCTGAATTAATACATCAAGAGTGTGGTGGTGTACTCGGGAAATAGTTGAAACAATTCGGGATATACAAAGAGAAAAAGTGGATTGGCATCGAAAGAACATGAATATATAGAATGAGGATCATGGTATAGGCAAAAGTTTTACCTTGAAAGAGATTGGTTAAGTTTGAATAGAAGGGACAAGTAGAGTCCTAATTGTATTGAACCATTCGAGGTATAAAGGAATACAAGTAAAGTTGTCTATGAGTTGGTATCACCGCCGCAGTTGCAGTGTATATATATATAATATGTTATACGTGTCATTGTTAAGGCGATATGTACCTGATTCGAACCAAGTCGTTGATTGAGAGCCAAGGGGCTCTCATCCGAATTTGTTTTGCATAGAATGATCGATCCGAATTCTAGGTCGTTAAGAGTGAATCCCTAGGAATAAGTTTATGTATATAGTGAGTATGCTTTGAATAGATCCTTGAATAGAAGAGCCTATTTAAGAGTTAGAGTCAGATATGCTTGACAAATATCCTCATGTATAGTTAGATCAGATTCTGAGGACAGAATCTTTTTAAGGGGAGAAGGATATAACGACTCGTGTATTTCTGTATTATTTAAATACGTAATTATGGAATTATTAAATAAGCAAAATATGTGTATAGCTTCTGTCAGCTATGTGTTATTTTATTATTATGTATGTGTGATTTTTTTGATGTACTGGATTGTCCTCGTAATTAATTACGGACTTGTATTGAATTATTTTCACTTTTAAAAGTGGATTTAATACAAGATTATTTGTGTAAATATGTGGATTGTTTCTAAAATTGTTTTCTTGACTTCATAATCTCAATATTTATTTTTGGGATTTTATAAAATTCTGAAATCAATATTTCATCAATTATTTAACCCTGTACGATTTTCTTATTGTATTTATTTGTAAAATCTGTATTTAATTCCCGAATTCTTCAAAAATTATGAAACTCAAATTTATTTAAGTTGGGAATATTCCGGGAATTTTAAGATTATTTTGGGAATTTTTGAGATTAATTTCACCCGCGCGTTGATTCATTTAATTATTAAAAGCGGGTATAAATTGCATCTCAGAAATTATTTTAAAATTACGAAATTTATGTTTTTATAAACTTCGGGATATTTGTAAAATTTTAAGACTATTTCCGTGATTTTCTGAAATTGTTTTAAGTGCAGCTCAGTTCATTAATCGTAAATTGTGGGTATAAAGTGCGATTAAAAAATGAGTTAAAAAAATATGAAAAATATTTTTTTTATAACTTTGAATTATTTATGATATTTTAAAACTATTTTGGTAATTTTCCAGTTTGTTTTATTCACAATTTGATTTGTTAAATTGGGAACTGCGGGACGGTTTTGTGCTCGCAGTCATTAATGAGGACACATGTTTAATTTTAGGAACCCAGGCAGGATTGTGGCAGAAAATTATTGGTTGTTTTGTGTACTGATAATAATAATAAAAAAAACAAAACAAACACAACAAGAGCAGATAACTCCAATTGTCATATCCCCTTCTTCACTCCATTTTTTCTTCTTAATTTGTCCCTCTCTCGATTGTTCTATTGTTCCACTTCGGGTTAATCAATTTCTTCTCCTCCTTCTTTTCTCTCGCGGCTGTGCTTCTCTCCTGGTACCTCCGGTCGTCGTTGTTGTCGCCGTTTCCACTCTCCAGCGTGGTGACTATGGCAGGCTTAGGTGTGAGTTATGTGTGCGTATATGTATGGTTCAAATGGGTGTTGGATTTTTATGTTTCCGCTTCTGTGCTTCTGTTTTTCGCCCCTGTTTCTTCTTTCCGGCGATTACCGCCGCACCATTTTCCTGTTCCCTGTTCTTTTTCGGTGTACTTGTATGCCTGTGTTCGCTGGTATCGTGACTGTTGGAGATGTGTGATTGTGGAAGCAGTTGTATGCTATTGTTCCTGTGATTATACGAATTAATTGACGGGATAGTTGATTATTAATTCATATGATTTTATGTGATTTAACTAATTGTCCGAATATTTAAATATTTGGATTTAAATATTTAGGTGAAATTTCGATAGGAAACCCGAAAGGGTACCGTCGAAATTATGCCGCCGTCGGCAATGAACTCGTTGAGTCGACGGAGTATTGGCAATGATGATTCTTGAGCCAAATAATGATTTATAATTGTTTGGTAATTTTTGAAATAAATAAATAAATGTAATAGTTAAATATCCGGTTGCGAGATTGGTTGGATTATGTGATTGGTTTGGACTGAATTGATTGGTTGTGAATTGTTGTGTGATTGATTGACGTCGATTATTGTTCGACGGGTAGTCCGATAAACAAAGGAGATGCTGCCCAAATTTCGGGAGCATATCCTGTAAATTATCAGGGGGATATTCGTCGAGTGGCTATATATATGTGTGTGTGTTTTATACGAAACTTGATTGTACAATGTGATGAAATATTTTACCAAATCGATAACCCTGATTTCGTAAAATTAGGAGTATACGTATTTTCTGGAAACGAACACCGAACCGATTTTCGAGATTGTGAACCCTAATTGTTGCGTATTTTATTATAATATACATAATTACGAGTTGGGATTTGATATCGAATGGGTAGGTTGTTAGTGTGGATATATCAAGTATACCTAGACGTCTAACATAGGGTATCTCGGCTCTGTAGGTTCTAGTTGAAGGACTCCAGAAGTGAAATCGAACTAAGGATAACCTAGTGATCAGTCGACAAGCGTAGCGAGGTTCCAAGCAAAGGACCTGAACGTTGAAGTCGGATCCAGGATAGTCTGATAGTAAGGCGATAAAGCCAAGTGTCCAAGTTAGTCCAAGATCGATCGGTAATAGTGGTAAAGCTCTGCAAGGCAAGTACCCCTGACCATTCTTTTATGGTTCAGTACGTATGAATAGCTAAATGTTTTATTCTCGTAATGGAACAGAAACGTTTTAAGTTACGTATCCCCTGTATTTGAAAATGTTGTTTAAAATTATGTTTTGGGGAAAAGTAACTTCTGAAAATACCTATCTCTAAATTTGATTAAAATGAAAGAAAGTTTTTGAATAGTGTGCTGTGACTGAATAATTTTAAAAAGAGATAGGTGATAGTGATTTTGGAAACTGGATAACGAAAGAATGTTTTGATCCACCTATGTTGTGGAAGGTTTTGATCGACCTATGTCGTGGAATTTTGGAAAGAGGCAAAAAGGGAATTTAGTTGATCTATTGGAGTTGCATAAGAGGCCCGTTATTCGGTAACGGCCCAACATGTTATTGCGTAAGTGGCTAATTGGGTTGGGCATTCTGTTTAACCGATTAGTCCAGCATGGGGGAAAGACCTAGCTAGTCTTTTCCCAAGTTCCGGAACACATTCTTATTCTGGATGGCCGCTAGTCGCTGTCCGGTGAGGGTAGACTGATCAACTATCTTCACCCATTAAACGTCCAATAGATTTGATTGATTCAGTTTTACTTGTTATTCATATAATGGTGCTGCTGAGCAAGCAATTGCTCACCCTTGCAGAATATTTTATATGTATTGCAGATGCCTAGGAGATTCTTGCGCGGTAGTCAGGGCAGAGTTCCAGCTCCTTTCATGTCAGGCTCCTCTGAGGTAGTTGTGTTCAGACCAGATGAGGTCTGTTGAGTTGTTGCATTAAATTAGTGGTCAGGATTGTGTAAGGTAATTTGGGTTGTGTTAGTTGAGTAACCTAAGTCATACTTAAACCTGGAAAAGGTCTTGGTAAAGGGGTTGTAGTTATGTATTATTAATGAGTTGGACGGAATTATGATTGTTATTATTGTTATTGGTGACGTCAACTCCTGACCCCGGGGGTGGAGGCCGTCACAAAGAAAGTGAGTCACTCACTGATTTATTTAGTAGATTTCAAAAGCTACTAAATGCTCTGAAGTTGCATGGAAGAGTCTATCAAACAAAAGACCCTAACATCAAGTTCCTTAGATCTCTCCCAAAGGAGTGGAAGCCAATGACAGTCTCATTGAGAAATTCTCAAGATTACAAGGAGTTCACCTTGGAGAGATTGTATGGCATCCTGAAAATATATGAGCTTGAAATAGAGCAAGATGAAAAGATGGAGAAATAAAGGAAGAAAGGAGGATCCATAGCACTGGTTGCTGAGTTAGAGAAAGAGAAAGAGATAAAGGTGGAAGCTGTTGAATCTACATCAAAGGTCCGTGAAAGCAAAGGTAAAGGGCTGGTAGCTGAGAATGAAAATATGTTGAGTCAAGATGACATGGATGATATAGATGAGCATTTAGCATTCTTATCTAGAAGATTTTCCAAGCTCAAATTCAAGAAGAACTTTGGAGCTGCTAAGCCAAATAGAAACATGGTTGATAAATCCTAATTCAAGTGTTTCAAATGTGGCTTAGCTGGTCATTTTGCTAATGAGTGTAGAAAGTCTGATTCTAGCAAAAAGAAGTTTGAGCCTGTTGATTATAAGCAAAAATATTTTGAGCTGCTCAAACAAAAGGAAAGGGCTTTCATTACACGGGAGAATGGCTTGGCTGCAGATGGATTGGATGAAGATGAAGAAACAAGCTACGTCAATCTAGCCCTAATGGCCTAGTCAGATGGAAGAGAGACCAGTTCATCAAGAAATCAGGTAATCATAACTAACCTAGCACATTTATCTAAAGAGGAGTATAATGATGCAATAAATGACATGTATACTGAATTATACCACCTGCATGTTACACTTAAGTCCCTCACTAAGGAAAATGCTAAAATTAAAGAAAACAAATTGTTTTTAAGTGAGAGGAATAATGTGCTAGATTCTCAATTTATTGAATTTGAAAAATTGAGGATTGAATGCAAGATTGCTAAAGATGAACTAACTGAGTCCTTAAAGAAAAAGGAGATTTTAAGAAAGCAGGTTGAACGAGAACATGAAGTAATTAAAGCATGAAAAACATCTAGAGATGTCCATGCTCAGATTACTAAAGTTCAAGGTATGGAATCTTTTTGTGATGCAGCCTGGAAAAAGAGTAAGGAGAAACTGGAATCCAATCTGAAAGATGGTAACTTGGCAGATGTTGAGTCGATGGATGATGAGGAACATCCGTCGGATGAGAAACATGATCATTCGTCGAGTCAAACAAAGTCAGTTAGCAAATCTCAGTTAATCAAGCTTAATGACAAGTATGGATCAGTTTCTAAAAACTTTGTTCCAGGAGAATCAAGTCAAGTTAGAAAAGAAAAAAAGCTAATGTTGGTCATATGTCTATCAAGCAATTGAATGACAGACTTGAAAAGATTGAGGTTAAAACAGAAGCTAAAAGGAAAAACAATAGAAATGGGAAGGTAGGGATTAACAAACATAACAACTACACACCTGATAAATATGCTCCAAGAAAAATCTGTGTCAAGTGTGGTAGTGTTAATCACTTGTCTTTTAATTGCAAGATTGCTATGCCTACTCCCACGACTGCACCTTCTTCTTTTCCTAACATGACTGCTATGTATGCAATGCCTATGAATGTTATGCCTGCTCAGCATATGAATGCACAATTTGCTAATATGCCATTTGCACCTAATCCTTATTATGCTGCATTTAGTATGCCACAAATGTCATTTAGCATGCCTTACTGGAATAACATGTTTGCAAATAGCATGACTTTTCATGTAAATTAAAATGTGCATGATAATTCTATTTTAATGACTGGCTTCAAAGGTCCAACTCAAAT
Organism: Apium graveolens; assembly: GCF_009905375.1. Lineage (NCBI taxonomy): Eukaryota > Viridiplantae > Streptophyta > Magnoliopsida > Apiales > Apiaceae > Apium > Apium graveolens. Next base: position 32,784,546 of record NC_133657.1, on the reverse strand, counting down.
GACTAAGGATGAATCTGAGTTTCCCAAATCAAATGAGATCAAACCTAAGAAACCAAAGAAATAGGCTAACAAGGCAGGACCCAAGGAAATTTGGGTACCAAAATCAACTTGATTTGATTTTGATGTGTGCAGGGAAACAGAAAGAATCTTTGGTACCTGGATATTGGTTGCTCAAGGCACATGACCGGAGATTCTACCCTACTCATTGAGTTTAAGGAAAGAGCTGGCCCAAGTATTACTTTTGGAGATGACATCAAGGGTTATATTGTGGGATATAGCTTGATTTCAAAGGATAATGTCATCATTGATGAGGTTGCCCTAGTGGATGGACTCAAACATAATCTGTTGAGTATCAGCCAGCTTTGTGACAAGGGATACTCAGTCACTTTAAATTCTGAAGCCTGTGTTGTGACAAACAAGAAAAGCAACAAAGTGGTTCTTACTGGAGCAAGAAAAGGCATGTGTATCTAGCTGATTTCAACTCAATAAATGCAAAATCTGTAACTTGTTTTCTTAGTAAAGCAAGTCAAGATGAAAGTTGGTTATGGCACAAGAAGCTGTCCTATCTAAACTTCAAGACCATTAATGAGTTAGTCAAGAAAGAACTGGTTAGAGGTATTCCTTAAGTGAAGTTTTCAAAGGATGGACTGTGTGATGCTTTCCAGAAAGGAAAGCAGATCAAAGCATCATTCAAAAGAAAGCTTGAATCAACAATTGAAGAACCTTTGCAACTAATGCACATGGATTTATTTGGACGAGTCAATGTATTGTCCATCTCAAAGAAAAGATATTGCCTAGTAATTGTAGATGATTTCTCAAAGTTCTCTTGGACATATTTTCTAAAATCCAAAGATGAAGCTAGTGAAATCATCATCAATCACATAAGGCAAGTTAACAATCATCCTGACTTCAAAGTTAAAAGAATCAGGAGTGATAATTGAACTGAGTTCAAAAATCCTGTGATGATATCATTTTATGAAGAGAATGGGATCATGCATGAGTTCTCTACAGCTAGAACTCCACAATAAAATGGAGTGGTAGAAAGGAAGAACATATCTCTTATTAAAGCTACAAGGACAATGTCGGAAGAATCAAAGTTGCCAACATACTTTTGGGCTGAAGCTGTGGATACTGCATGCTACACTCAGAATATTTCTTTGATCAATCACGCAAATTGCATGACACGCTACCAATTGTTCAAGAATAGGAAACCAACTTTAAATTTCTTACATGTCTTTGGCTGCAAATGCTATATCTTAAAGAATCAAACTGATCAACATGGAAAGTTTGATGCCAAAGCAGATGAAGTAATTTTTGTTGGATATGTTGTTGGAAAAGCATTTAGAGTCTACAATCTAAGAACCAACATTGTAGTGGAATCTATAAATGTTGTGTTTGATGATAAAAAGATTGAAGGACTGCAAGATGAAGAATTCCATGAAAGCCTCAAATTTGATAATGTTGAGATGGTTAGTGATGACAATGATGATGAAAGTGATCAAGAAATAGTGGCTAAGGATAATATAGAAAAATATTCTACTAATGAAGCACATAACTCAACATCTGTCGAGTTACATAATGCTTCATCCATCGGTAGGCAATCAGCTTCATCCATCGGTAGACAATCAGCTTCATCCGTCGAGATACAAAGTGCATCATCCGTCGAAATAATGAGAGAAGCTGAGAGTCAAGACAGATCATTTATAGAAAGAACTCCATCTTTAAGTCAAAGATCCATAAACTCAGGGGGAGTTTCTTTTAATCAAAACTCAGTCACACATCAAGACAACAATGAGACCTCTTCATCAAGAGCTAATATGCCACAACAGAGAAAATGGACAAGAGATCACCCTTTTAAGCTCATTATTGGTGATGCATCTTCTAGAGTTCAGACAAGGAAAGTAACTCAAGAAGAATGTCTGTATAACAACTTCCTCTCTAAGGAGGAACCAAAGAAGGTAGAAGAAGCTCTGTTGGATCCTAATTGGGTTTTAGCTATGCAGGAAGAGCTAAATCAATTTAAAAGGAACAATGTATGGAAACTGGTACCCAAGCCTAAAGGAAAGAATTTAATTGACACCAAGTGGTTATTCAGAAACAAGATGGATGAAAATGGCATAGTCATCAGAAATAAAGCTAGATTGGTTGCTAAGGGCTATTGTCAACAAAAGAAATAGATTTTGATGAAACTTTTGCTTCTGTTGCAAGACTTGAAGCCATCAGAATTTTCCTAGCCTATGCAGCCCATGCCAATTTCAAAGTCTATCAAATGGATGTCAAAAGTGCCTTTCTACATGGAGATTTGGAGGAGGAAGTCTATGTGAGTCAGCCTCCTGGTTTTGAGGATGCAAATTTTCCTGAATATGTCTACTATCTTCTGAAAGCACTTTATGGATTAAAGCAAGCACCTAGAGCCTGGTATGGTACTTTGTCAAAGTTTCTCTTAGAGAATCATTTCACTAGAGGTACTATTGATAAAACTCTATTCTTTAGAAATGTTAATGGCTCTAGCATACTTGTTCAAATTTATGTAGATGATATTATATTTGGTTCTACAGATGAAAAACTTTGCAAAAAGCTTGCCAAATTAATGCAAAGTAAGTATGAAATGAGCATGATGGGAGAACTAACTTACTTTCTTGGTTTATAAGTTAAGCAAGTTAGTGATGGAATATTCATTAGTCAAACCAAATACATTTATGAATTAAACATCTAAAAAAACTCCCATAGCCACTGCTACTAAACTTGAATTAAAAACTATTGAAATGTCTATGGATATTTCAAGTTATAGAGGCATGGTTGGCTCACTTCTGTACTTAACAGCTAGTAGGCCAGATATAATATTTGCTACCTGTCTCTGTGCTAGATTTTAGGCTGATCCTAGAGAATCTCACTTAATAGCTATTAAGAGAATTTTCAGATATCTCAAGGGTACACTAAAACATGGCATTTGGTACCCTAGAGATTCTGGTTTTGATCTAACTGGTTATTCAGATGCAGATTATGTAGGTTGTAGAATTGATAGAAAAAGTACAAAAGGAACCTGTCAATTTCTAGAAAACAAGCTAGTATCCTGGTTCAGTAAAAAGCAAAGTTCAGTTTCTACTTCTACAGCAGAAGCTGAATATATTGCTGCTGATAGTTGCTGTGCACATATTTTATGGATGAAAAACAATTGTTAGACTATGGTCTGCAAGTGGAAAGAATTCCTATTTTCTATGATAACACTAGTGCAATTGCCATTACTGAAAATCCAGTACAACATTCAAGAACAAAGCACATAGATATCAAGTACCACTTCATTAGGGAACATGTAATGAATGGTACTGTGGAACTTCATTTTGTTCCAAGTGAAAAGCAGCTTGCAGATATATTTACCAAGCCACTTGATGAATCCACCTTCTCTAGTTGGTAAGTGAGTTATGTATGCTTAATTATTCTTAAATCTTTGTTGATATTTTTGCAAGTTGAAATGGAGCCAGAAACTTAATTGATTTTCATGGATTTTAATTGATTTGCAAGTCAAATTCTACATCTCGACGGATGTTCATTATCCATCGAGTTTGATCATCCGTTGAAATAGAATAGACTAGTAAAAATCAATTACCTTTCTGGAATATTTTAAACCAGACGGATATATTATTTTATTCTTATCCGTCGAATTGTCCAATTCCTACCAGTTAATTTTCTGAACATTATCCATCGGATTTACTTACAGTTTGTAAGTATATCACGACAGATAATTGACATAATTTTGACAGTTTATTTTATTTTTAAACGGTTATTTTGGGAAACTTTTATTGGGTCTTTAATTTCTAACTTTAATTTTTATTCCTTTTTAATTTGAGAATACATAAAAGCCTTCTTCAAGTTTATTTTAACTTTTATCATTTTTAATTGCAACTAACTGCTCTCTTCTTTCTCAAAGAAAAAACCTCTTTCTCACTGCAAATTTCCTCACTTTTGCAATGGCACCAGTAGTAAAAACCATGTCTCAGTCAGGGTTCATATATGAGAAGAACAACTTTGCTGCACTTATGAACAAAGGGATTCCAGTATCCGAAGATTTTCACAAAATAATGGATTTTGTGAAGGGATTCAAGCTTAATTACGCCATGCTAGAAACACCCACCATCTATTGTGAACTTGTGGATGAGATGTGGACAACTGCTGTGTATCAGGCCACTGACAAAACCATCACTCTCTTCATCAAAGGTAAGGAGCATTTAATTAACTGTGACATTATTAAAGCATGCTTTAAATTCCAGAAAACACTACTACTCAACCACACACAGATGCTAATTTAGTTACCATGCTTAATTCTATTGGCTATGCTCTTCCCACCTCTAAGTTAAGTAAGATTAGAAGACTAGGTCTTAGAAAAAAGTGGAGTTATCTATGTGATGTAGTTACCAAGGTATATTCTGGTAAAGTGAGTAACTTTGATTCTGTGAACACAGCCATGCTTAACATTCCCTATATGTTAGTTACTAATAAGTTCTATAATTTCAGTGACTTGATAATGTTTGAGTTAGGTTACAAGTTAGGGTAAATCAAAAAGAGAAGTAAAAGTGTCTATTATGCTAGATTCTTTATGATTCTTGCTAACCATCTTGTTGAGGATATTGTCATTGAGAACCAAACCAACAAACTGGATTGTTGGGTTCAAGAAAGGAGGATGATTGCAGATCTAAACAAAGCAAGTCATCACAAAGAGGTGCCCATTTTCTACTTTCCAATCATGAAGGGCCCTCAGGTAAATGAGGTATGCACCACTGTCTCTACTATTCTAACCTCCCAAATTTCTTTGCCTTTGAGTGTGGCTATGGCATCTGTGTCAATGACCCAACAGATGCCTACCCAAGCCACCAAAATAAAAATTTCAAAATCCAAGGCAAAGAAAACCCCCTCTGGTGTCTCTCAAAACTAAAGAGGGGAGTAAGAAGGGTGGTAAGGTAGGTGAGGGACAGGGTAAAAATCAAAGAAACCCCAAGAATAAGGATGGAGAGGTGAGTGCACCCAAGCCCAGACACACCACAGTTTCCCAACAAACTGTGGTGATTAATAAGGAAATTAGCACAACTCTAGTTTCATCCTCCCAAAAGGATGTTACTATTGAAACAAGCTCCCAACCAGGAGCACCGACCAAGAGGGTAAGGGACACAAGCTCACCCCAAACTTATGCCAGAAAGAAGAAATCCAAAACCATTGGGGATGTACAAGGAACATACAGTACAAACTGCAGCTAAAGACTCAGTCACTACACCATCTCAAATTCATTTTGATGTGGCTCTAATAAATGTGGAGTCACAACCAAAATCTTTAATCATTGAAGCCACACACACACAAGACTCTCCCACAAATTCTTTGGATGTGGACATGATTCACACATCAATACCTGATTCCCCTTCTTTAACTCTGTTGGGGAAGCCAAAAATCAGTGCAAGTCAGCATCATCTTCTAGATGATTTGTTGGCTAACTTGCCAATTCTTTCAGGGACTGTTGAGACATCTGTGCTCAAATTCTCATCAATCTGCACAGAGTCTACAATAGTTTCCACTCCAAACTCTATCATTTCTTCCATCCCGACGGATATTGTTCATCCGTCGGTTAGTGATTGTATCCCGACGGATGTGCCTAACAGCAGTCATCCGTCGGATTCTCTAACTACTACACTGTTAGGGCGAAAACATGGGCTAAAATTCCCGCAAGTATAAGCGTTCGCAAGTAGTATAAGATATAAATCAGATTCGTTCTTACAGGGACTGGTTTAGGTTAAGTTCAATTTATGCATATGCAATAATGTATGGCTATCGTTCAATGCTAAGACAATTAACAAATTGGGTTTTGATTAAACTAAGAGATTATACTAAATAATATTAACTAAGAGAATTGAGGTTGAATACTATATGAGACAAACATGGGATTCTAACTTCATTAAATACTTCATTCAATAGCCTTTTTATTCTTAACCTTAGCATGTAATGGTGATGACACTAATCAGATAACACAAAACTACTAATCGCCAACTTTCGTTGTACGAATACCCTACTACCAAGCATTCACAAAAGAGATAGAAGTTGAATAGACACCAATTATGTTGAGACCCTATATGTCTATAGAATTTGACAACATAAAGGTTTAATGCGCAAGTTATCTATCGTGATTACATAGGGAAAGTAAGATGGTTAAAATTACCTACGAATCATGCATAACAAATACATGAACCTATGCTAGCATGGAAAGTTCTAAACCTCTATATTCACTTTCGCTTCAAAAGAGATTAACACGTTATCTTATATGTTTTCTACGCACATAAGACGAATAAGCACAACGAATACTAGGATATCATACAATCACCACACACCAAGATATTGGAACAAATTAACTATAAAAATCTATATGTAAATCCGTTAAAACCCCACGATAATGATTAGTTCATAACTGAACTCATCATCACCATGGTTCCAATGAAAGCATGTTATAAAACAATATAAGAGTACTAGGGTTCAAAGAAAAATCAAAAACAAGCATCCAAGTATCAACTTTATTAAATAAAACAAGAGTCTTCTTTTCCGTAGCCTTCTCGTGCTCTCTAGGTCTTCTTATTACTCTCCCAGGTCTCCTTCTTATTAAAAACGTCTTTTTATAGGTATAATATATAGGCTCCAGGATGACCAGGAATCTCAAAATCTTCAATTTCGACTAAAATCAGGATTCTGGGGCAGAAACCGGGTGCAGCCGCGCGGCCTTCGGGCGCGGCGGTGCTGAAAGAGTGTTTCAGGGGTGCGGACGCTCTGCCTTCTGGCGTGGCCGCGCTGACATTCTGGAATTTTTCTGACAATTCTTCTTTTGGCATATCTTGAGTTCTGCTCGTCGGAATTAGGCGATTCAACTGCCCACGCGAAGCTAACAAGATTCTCTACAACTTGAGAATGGCCTAGCATTCCAATTCTGATCTCTTTTCAGCATATTTCCTTAAAAAACTCCTTTCTTCATTTAATTGATGCCTGAAATATAATAACACAAAAACACATCAAAAATACCAACAACTTGAGTCAAAAACACCAACTTAAGCCTAAAATGAAGCATTCCAAGTAGATATAAAATCCACTCATCACACCCCCAAACTTGAATCGATGTTTTTCCTCAAGCATAAACAGACTGAAATCTATAAAACAAACCTAATGCATGAATACAACTACATGAATGCAACTAAATGATAATACAATCGATCCCCTCAGAATAACCATAACCAAATAAATAAGCCGATGCCTCTAAGAATGCAATGACTCAAAACAGAGCTCGAATAAATCCCATAAACCAACTCACAAACCAGAAACGTGTGTGTGTGGGATGCTTAACAGATATACTCTCGATAGTAGATCAATAACTAAAACTTATCTATCATCAAAACAATCACAAATTTATAACTAGAATAGATGTTAAACGCATAATGACTCACAACAACTTCATTTGACTAGAGTTATACAAGGATTCATGCTATTATTGAACACATAACAAAGATGCTTATTTGACCGTGTAATGAATGAGGTCCCAAAAGACTTATACAAAATACCAATGTAGCGAGCGTTAGGTTAGTGGATCCCAGACTATAAAAGCCTTAGGTCACTAGGCACAAAGTCCCCTAGAACTTAATAACTCGAGTATTAAAGAGCTCACTCTTGATCAATTATGCATAAACATATACATTTTTTTTTCTTTTTTTCACTTTTTTTCTTTTTTTCCCAATGAATCCGAATGAGTGCGTTTCGCTCTTTCTCATTCAACCCTAGACTACTCATATAAATATGAGCCGGCTACTAGCCATTTGACTCCTAGCCTTACAACTACTAGTAATGAAATCCAAGTTCTTCTCCAGTTTAAAAATTCAGTGTTCTTTTTGTCATTACGAGAATACCAAAAATTCTAAATATAACCAAGTGATTAAATCTCAACAACAAACAAGCTTGATCATGATCTAGATCAAAAGCAACCCTATAAGACTTTGTGAAAATATTTGTTTCTGGCATATAAATCAATTTATTAGGACTTAAATATCCCTCTATTCGTCATCACTACACTCACATCAACATCAACCAATCAATCAGAAATAGCTCAACTTAAGGGATCATGTTATATGCATGCAAATGCAACTACATGGACTCACATAATAACACAAACAAATATGTCCTATATGAACAATCATGCAAAAATATGAATGAACTACAACTAAACATGTAATATGATTATATATAAACTAAATGGACACACACAAACTAATCCTTACATTATCACCCCCAAACTTAAAATTTTCAATATCCTCATTGAAGGCAATAATAAGGATTTCAGGCACACCTCGTCGTCATAAAGATCACCTTCTTCAGGTGGAGGATCAGGTGGCCAATCAACCTCGACACCAGTGTCTCGGGAAAAAGTACCGAGAGCGTGTGTAAAATCTACAGTGAAATGACAGTAAATGTCGTGCATGGCCTCTATACGCCTGGTCAATCGCCTGTACTGCTCATCACCAACACCAGTCCTATCGACTGCCTGCTCCACATGAGAAGAACCCTCTGTAGGCACTGGAGGATCCGTTCGGCCACCCTCTACCTCATCAAAAATATATCCCAAGCCCTTGTCATGGGTGCACCTAAGAATGTATAACTCAAGTGATCCGGTAGTGGGTTGAGCTCAAGTGTGAGAGCATCTTCAATAGACGGCTCGAGATGCTCCTTAAAATTTTGTAGCTTTGCTAACCCAAGAGAATCGAATGGCAAATCCAACTTCCTCTTCCACGGAGGTGCATTTAAAACCTGCAGTTGCTCTGCTCCTTCTTCCTCCTCAATAACTGATTCCCCTATTAAGAATCTCTCTAAGGTATCTGACTTTGGTAATTGCTCAAGTTCGGAATTTACTACAGAGTTGACCATCTCTACTTTAAAGCACTCCTCTTTAGCTGTGGGTAACTTTATTGCCTTGAACACATTAAAAGTGACCTTTTGATCATGAACCTTCATCATAAGCTCTCCTTTTTGCACATCGATCATAGTTCGGCCTGCAGCCAAGAATGGTCTTCCCAAGATAATGGGAATCTTCTTATCTTCCTCGAAATCAAGAATTACAAAGTCAGCAGGGAAGATGAGTTTATCCACCTTGACCAAGACATCTTCCACTATACCTCGTGGATAAGCGATGTAACGATCAGCTAGCTGCAATGACATGCATGTTGGTTTCGGATCAGGCAGACAAAGCTTCTTGAAGATAGACAAGGGCATCAGATTGATGTTAGCTCCAAAATCACATAAACACTTGTCGAACGACAAGTTTTCAATAGTGTAAGGAATAGTGAAGCTTCCAAGATCTTTAAGCTTCAGAGGCAACTTCTGTTGTAGCACAACACTGCATTCCTCTGTAAGAGCAACGGTCTCTAAATCATCGAGCTTCACATTCCGAGTGAGAATACATTTCATAAACCTCGCATAGCTAGGCATCTATTCAAGAGCTTCAGCGAAAGGTATGTTGATATGAAGTTTCTTGAACACCTCCAGAAACTTAGCAAGTTGCTTATCCAACTTTTGCTTCTACAGCTGCTTAGAAAAAGGAGGTGGAGGATAGACCTGTTTCTCCCCTGTATTACCCTCAGGAGAAGTGTGTTCTATAGTTTTCTTCCTTGATTCCACCTCAGCATCCTTCTGCACTTCTTCTTCAGCCACTACTTCATTTTTTGAAACTTGAGATTTTTCAGGCTCTTCGTCTTGCTGAATTTTGGGGCTTGCGACCTTTTCAGACCTCAAGGTGATGGCGTTCACCTGTCCTTCAACTTCCCTCTTGCCTGGATTGGCTTCTGTATCATTAGGAAGCATTCCTGGTGGTCGATTCAATAAGGCGTTAGCAATTTGCCCTATTTGGTCCTCCAGAGTCTTGATAGAAATAGCCTGGCTTTGGCATATAAGAACCTGGTTTTTGCACATAAGCCTCAACTCCTACAATTCAGATTTTCATTCGAATATTGACCTGCACCTTCATGAGTTTGAAGTTGGAGTTGTTGTCTTGGTGCAAGTTGTTGCTGAAAACCAGGAGGATTGAATTGCTTGTTTTCAAACTGCTGGAATGGCTGTTGCATCGTATTCTGATTGTTGCTCCAGCTGAAGTTAGGATGATTCCAGTTTTCAGGATGATAAGTGTCTGGAACTGGTTGTTGCGATCTCTGAAAGTTGCTCCTAAACTGAGTCGATTCACTAGATATAGCATATTACTCCATCACATGCGAACTTACACAAAGCTCACAAAAACTGGTTATATGATTAACACCATATTAGACAGAGAATCGATCTTCATAGACAACGCCTTTAGTTGAGCAGTGATAGCTGTAGCTGTATCCACTTGAAGAACTCCTGCTACCTTGCCCTGTGGAAATCTCTGAGTTGGATACTGATATTCATTAGCATCCATCAGTTCAATTAGATTATAAGCTTCCTCATAGCTCTTTTCCCATAATGCTCCACGTGATGCTGCGTCGAGCATGGGTCTTGATTGTGCTCCCAACCCGTTATAGAAGCAATTGATGATCATTCAATCAGGCATTCCATGATGAGGACACTTCCTAAGCATCTCCTTGTAGCGCTCCCAAGCTTCACATAGAGATTTTCTCGATTGCTGCGCAAATTGAGTAAGAGCATTTCTGAGTGCAGCTGTCTTCAGCATAGGGAAGAATTTAGTAAGAAACTTCTGAGCAAGATCCTCCCAAGTGGTGATAGAACCTGTTGGTAGAGAATGTAATCAGTACTTAGCTTTATCCCTTAGAGGGAATGGGAAAAGCCTCAGCTTTATAGCATCTTCAAAAACACCATTGAACCTGAAGGTGTCGCGGATCTCTAGGAAATCCCTAATGTGCGTATTGGGATCTTCCGTTGGAGAACCCCAAACTGAACTGAGTTCTGTACCATATGAATTATGCCATGCTTGATCTCAAAGGTATTAGCTGTGATAGATGGCTTGACAATGCTAGATTGAATGTCATTGATCTTTGGTAGAGAAAAATCTATCAATACTTTCGTTGGTGCTGCTGGATCTCCCATTGTAAGGAGTACCTGAAACAAAAACAAGTAAACCGTGAAAGTAAAAGAATCCGAGTCAGTGAACTTTAACGACCACTGATGACAAGCACATAAACTAAAAATTAACACCAAGTCCCCGGCAGCGGCGTCAAAAACTTGTTAGGGCGAAAACACGCGCTAAAATTCACGCAAGTATACGCGTTCGCAAGTAGTATAAGATATAAATCAGATTCGTTCCCACATGGACTGGTTTAGGTTAAGTTCAATTTATGCACCTATGCAACAATGTATGTCTATCGTTCAATGCTAAGACAATTAACAAATTGGGTTTTGATTAAACTAAGAGATTATACTAAATAACATTAACTAAGAGAATTGAGGTTGAATACTATATGAGACAAACATGGGATTCTAACTTCATTAAATACTTCATTCAATAGCCTTTTTGTTCTTAACCATAGAATGTAATGATGATGACACTAAACAGATAACACGAAACTAGTAATCGCCAACTTTCGTTGTACGAATAACCTACTACCAAGCATCCACAAAAGAGATAGAAGTTAAATAGACACCAATTATGATGAGACCCTATATGTCTATAGAATTTGACAACATAAAGGTTTAATGTGCAAGTTATATATCATGATTACATAGGGCAAGTACGATAGTTAAAATTACCTACAAATCATGCATAAAAAATACATGAACCTATGCTAGCATGGCAAGCTCTAAACCTCTATATTCACTTTCACTTCAATAGAGATTAACACGCTATCTTATATGTTAGCTACACACTTATGACGAATAAGCACAACCAATACTAGGATATCATTCAATCACCACACACCAAGATATTGGAACAAATTAACTATAAAAATTCATAAGTAAATCTGTTAGAATCCCACGATAATGATTAGTTCATAACTAAACTCATCGTCACCATTGGTTCCAATGAAAGCATGATATAAAACAATATAAGAGTACTAGGGTTCAAAGAAAAATTAAAAACAAGCATCCAAGTATCAACTATATTAAAGAAAATAAGAGTCTTCTTCTCCGTAGCCTTCTCGTGCTCTCTAGGTCTTCTTATTGCTCTCCCAGGTCTCCTTCTTGTGAAAAACATCTTTTTATGGGTATATATAGGCTCCAGGATGACCAGGACTCTCAAAATCTTAAATTTCGACTATGTTAGATATATTTGTGATGTCATGACTAATCTGATGTGTTTAGTTTCAGGACTTAGCTGAGAATCAGTACGTGCTGAAGTCAGAACTTATATCAGAACTTAAGACGTTAGAAGATATATCAGGACTTAAGTGCGGGAAGACTTCAGATAAGGAATGCGGCTGATTTACAGGAGATGATCTGGACTAAAACAAAAGAAGATATGCATGGAGAGTTGGACAGCTATAGGACTACAGAAGATAATATCTGATTGATATATTTTAGGAGACATAATTATATTCCATATCAACTAGAAGATATCTTGTAACTTGTACTATATAAACACAGCTTAGGGTTTACACTATATGTGTTAAGTTAACGAGAACATTATTCAGTTGTAACCTAGCAGCTCTTAGTGATATTATTCATCACTGAGAGAGTAGTTTAACCTACTTTGTAACATACCTTATTATATTGAATAAACTTGATTATTGTTACATACTTGGGTTCTAAATCGATTTGATTGTATAAACACTATATTCAACCCCCTTTGATAGTGTTGTGTGACCTAACAAGTGGTATCCGAGCCTCTCTGTTGATATACAAACAGTGAGATCTAGTTTATAATCATGTCTGATGAAACACAAACTCCACCTAAGCCCACCAAAACTCAAGATACTCAAAATAATCAAACCCACAGTCAATATGAAAGTATTAGGGTTTCCATACTGAGAGCATCTGAGTATCCTATATGGTAGGTAAATATGGCTATGTTTTTGGAAGCCACAGATCCAGAATACCTTGATAGAATTAATGATGGACCATATAAGCCTACCAAGCTCTCTGTTGCAGTAGCTGACCAACCAAAAAAGATGATACCAATGGAGAAATGTGATTATACACCTGAAGACATCTCATCTATTGCCAAGGATGTAAGGGTAAAGTATTTACTTCAGAGTGCAATTGATAATGTCATGTCAAATAGGGTAATTGGATGCAAGAATGCAAAGTAAAATGGGATGCCTTGGAGACAAGATGCCGGGGAACTGAATCCATCAAAAAAAATAGGAAGACAATACTCACACAGGAGTATGAGCACTTTGACTCAAAATCTGATGAGTCACTAACTGATTTATATGACAGATTTTCCAAACTCTTGAATGATCTGTCACTGGTGGACAAGGAATATGATCTTGAAGATTCAAATCAAAATTCCTTTTAGCTCTTCCTGGAAATTGGGATTTGAAGTCTACCACCATAAGAGACAACTATGACCTTGCTGAAACTACTCTTGATGAAATTTATGGTATGCTCAAGACTCATGAACTTGAGATGGATCAAAGGAGCAAAAGGCATGGAAGAAAGTCAAAGACAGTTGCACTTAAAACTGAGGAGAAATCTCCTAAAGTCATTGTATCAAAGAGGGGCAAAGGAAAGGCTCTCATCATACAGTTTGATTCAGAGTCATCATATTCTGATGATGATGATTCAGAATCTGAAAATTTATCTGAAGTGGATGTTGATGCAGAAATCATGCAACTGTGTGCTCTTATGGTGAAGGGTATCAAAAAATAGCCTACAAGAAATTTAGAAAGGGTAAGAAGTTTTCCAGGAAAGGTGGAAGTTCTAAAAAGAAAGGGTTCAGAAAGTCTGAAGGCAGAGAAGGAAAGTCTGACAGAGGAGACAAGTCAAATGTCAAATGCTACAACTATGGTGAAAGAGGCCACATCTCTCCTGATTTCAAGAAAGGAAAAGGTGATAAAGGCCAGACACTTATCACAAAGAAGAAAAACTGGGCAGACACTTCAGAATCTGAAGAAGAGGTAAACTATGCTTTAATGGCAAATGCTGATAGCAGTTCTGGAGCTGCTGAATTGAAGGTACCTCATTCAACTCTTGCTTTTCATACTGATGATATTTCTGAGCTAAGATTATATCTTAAAACCATGTTCATTAGTTTTAGAGATCAGTCTTTAGAAAATGAAAGATTAAAATCTAAAAGTCTTGTTTTTAGAAACAGAAATAACTACTTAGAAAAAGAGTTAGTTATATTTCATCAAACTCAGAAAGAAAGAGATGAGGCTTTGTATGTTAAAGATGAACTGCTAAAACTGAATGCATCTCTTAAATCTGAACTTGAAAAGGAAAAAGAAATAATCAAAACATGGACTAAATTTGGAAAAACAACTCATAAAATCTTAGAAAGTGGAAATTGGAAAGAAGGACCAGGTTACCAAGATGGTAAAGAAGAAAAGGAAACTGTGTCATCTAAACCAAACTTTACCAAGAAAGATGAAAAGCCTAAAGTTAATCCTGTCAAATTTGTGTCAAATTCTGACAAGTCAAAATCTGTGGTAAATTCTGACAAATAAAGACAAGATAAACCAACTGTGGTAAATGTTGGCTTAATGACAAAGAAGTAGCTTAAGTATAAGCTGAAAGAGATTAAAAATGTGAACAAGGTAAAGGAAGCTAGGAAAAATAGGAATGGAAAGAAAGGTGTGAATAAAAGTAATAATTATATGTCTGTTCCTAATGCTCCTACAAAGAAATGCTATAATTATGGAAACTCTAACCATCTTGCTTCTTTTTGCAGGAAAAATAAAGATATAAACTCTTTACCTCCTAGATCAGGAGTTAAGAGTCAGTCTGTTAGGTTTAAACCACAAAATCCTTGTTTCCATTGTGGTAGCATATGGCATTCTATTTATACTTATAAGGAATATCATAGTTTGTACTATGATTATTATGAAATAAAACCTTCTTTAAAGAAAGTTAGTATAATTCCTTCTAGTGTAAATTCTGATATAAAGTCTGATATAAAATTTGACAAACAGCATGTTAGCATAAACTCTGAAACTAAATCCGCTGTAAATGCTAACAAACTTAATAAGGCCAACGGATCCAAGCAAGTCTGGGTCCTTAAAACTGATCACTAGTGGTCTTTGTGATTGCAGGGCAACAGGAAAAATATCCTAGTTCTGGATAGTGGATGTCCAGGACATATGACTGGAAATAAAGCCTTGCTATTAGACTTTATGGAGAAAGATGGCCCAGGAGTTTCTTATGGAGATGGCAACATGGGAAAGACTCTGGGATATGGCAATATCAATCTTGGAAATGTCATAAATGAAACAGTAGCTCTTGTCTCAGGACTTAAACACAATTTGCTAAGTGTAAGTCAAATCTGTGACAGAGGTTATCATATGGATTTCTTTGAAGAACACTGTGAAGTTGTAAGTAATTCTATAGGAAAAGTAGTTCTGAAAGGTTACAAACATGGTAACATATATGAAGCCATACTTTCAACAAACTCTGATGGTTCTGCAATCTGTTTGTTAAGCAGAACATTAATTGAAGAAAGCTGGAATTAGCACAAGAGACTCTCTCATTTAAATTTCAACAACATAAATGAGCTAGTAAAGAAAGATCTTGTGAGAGGACTGCCAAAATCAGTATTTGCTCCTGATGGTCTTTGTGACTCATGTCAAAAGGCAAAACAAAGGAAATCTTCATTCAAGAGCAAAGCTGAATCCTCAATTCTTGAGCCTTATCACTTACTGCATGTTGATCTATTTGGTCTAGTAAATATCATGTCTATTGCAAAGAAGAAATATGTTATGGTTATAGTGGATGAGTTCATAAGATACACTTGGGTGTATTTCTTGTACAAGAAGAATGAAACTGCATCTATTCTAACTGATCATGTCAGACAGCTGGATAAGGTAGTCAAAGATTCTATAAAGATAATAAGAAGTGATAATGGCACTGAGTTCAAGAATTCAATCATGGAAGAGTTCTGCAAAGAGCAGGGAATAAAGCAGGAATTTTCTGCATCTGAAACTCCACATCAAAATGGAGTTGTAGAAAGAAAGAACAGGACTCTTATTGAAGCTGCAAGAACTATGCTTGATGAAGCAAAGCTACCAACCTATTTTTGGGCTGAAGCTGTGCATACTGCCTGTTTTACACAGAATGCTACACTCATAAACAAGAATGGAAAAACACCATATGAGATGGTGAAGAAAAAGAAGCCAAATATGAAATACTTTCATGTATTTGGATGCAAGTGTTTTGTTCTTAAGACTCATCCTGAACAGCTGTCAAAATTTGATCTAAAAGCTGATGAAGGAATTTTTGTTGGATATCCACTTTCCACAAAAGCCTTCAGAGTCTATAATTGAAGAACAAGGATTGTCATGGAATCTATCAATGTATCTTTTGATGACAAAAAGATTACTGGACTTGAAGATTTCAATGATCATGATCAGCTGAGATTTGAAAATAAAGATGTAAATTCTGATTCTGTAAATTCTAATGACCTAAATTCTGATCATGTGAGTTCTGGCGAGTTAAATTCTGATGTCATTGAAACTGTGGTAACTGCTCCAAAGGTAATTGCACCTGTTCAGGAGGAGCAAGTTGATGATCGCACCACATCTCAAGACTCTCAAGAAATATCAGAACCAGTCACTGGCTCTTCAAGTTCTGATTCATCAAGTTCTGATAAGCCAAACTCTGATAATTTTGAAAACTATGATTCTTCAATTCCTGAAGGATCCAACTAAAATTCTGGAATCTCAGAGAGCATAACTTCAGGGGGAGCATCATAAAATGCTGATGGAGACAACATGGATCATGAGGGAGGATCTAGTTCTAGAGATCAACTTCCATCTACAAGGAAGTGGACTAAATTACACATACCTGATTTAATAATTGGAGATTTTGAAGTTGGTGTCAGAACTAGAACAACAACAATAAATGAATGTCTCTATCACTCCTTTCTATCTCAGACTGAACCAAAAAAAGTGGAGGAAGCTCTTTAAGATGCTGATTGGGTGCAAGCAATGCAAAAAGAGTTAAATGAATTTGAAAGAAATAAAGTCTGGACCCTAGTACCAAGACCAAAGAACAGATATTGTTGGTTCAAAATGGGTGTTCAAAAATAAAAATGACAGTGATGGTATAATTACAAGAAATAAAGTAAGGATGGTTGCTAAAGGTTACTCTCAACAGAAGGGTATTGACTATGATGAAATATTTGCTCCAGTTGTTAGATTGTAAGCCATAAGAATCTTTTTGGATTATGCTGCTCACAAGAAGTTTAAAGTCTTTCAAATGGATGTGAAAAGTTCTTTTCTCAATGGAAAATTAGAAGAAGAACTATTTGTTGAACAACCTCCAGGTTTTATAGACCCAAAATTTCCTAATCATGTCTACAGACTTGATAAAGCACTCTATGGTCTAAAGCAAGCTCCAAGAGCATGGTATGAAACTCTGGCACAATTTCTTCTAGAAAGTGGATTTACCAGAGGCACAATTGATAAAACTCTGTTCTATATCAACCATGGCAAGGACTTACTTTTAGTCCAAATTTATGTTGATGATATCATTTTTGGTTCTACAAATGGCAAACTCTGTGAAAAGTTTTCAAAGCTAATGTAGTCAAGATATCAAATGAGTATGATGGAAGAAATGAGCTATTTTCTGGGACTTCAAGTCAAGCAAACTGAAGAAGGAACTTTCATAAATCAATCCAAGTACATCAGAAATTTACTCAAGAAATTTGGAATGCAAGACAGTTCAACTGCATCCACTCCCATGACCACAGCCACCAAGTTAGATAAAGATACTGGAGCATCAGTAGATATTACTAACTATAGAGGATGCAAAATAGACAGGAAAAGCACTAGTGGAAGCTTCCAGTTTCTTGGAGGTAGATTGGTTTCTTGGTTTAGCAAGAAACAGAAATCAATTTCCACATCAACTGCAGAAGCAGAATATATTGCTGCAGGAAGCTGTTGTGCACAGATTCTTTGGATGAAGAATCAGTTACTGGACTATGGGTTAGAATATTCTAAAATACCCATTTATTGTGATAATCAAAATGCTATTGCTATGACAGGTAATCCAGTTCAACACTCAATGACAAAGCACATCAGCATTAGGTACCATTTCATAAGGGAACATGTGATGGAAGTACAGTAAAATGAACCCCTATGTGAAGCTACTTTTATAAGACTGGTAAATGAACTTGGAATGGTTTCAGGTTCTTTCTCAAAATCTGCTTAGTTTTTGTTCTCATGCATTAGACTTTAGGATCAGTATTTACAGATTGTCTTATCTCAATGTAATTTGTGCTTAAATTGTATCATATTAAATACTGATTGTTATCTGATGTGATTCTATATACTCTGATAGTGTTTTGAATGTTTTGTGACTATTCACTCCAATGAGGATTATTTGTTAGATACTGACTTAGTAGTCTTTAACAAACTGTGTATCCCATGTTTGAATTAGTTATTTATGTGGAAATCCATAACACAAGCAAACTCTGATTTTGATCTTAGTCAAATTTACTTTGTTTATCGTATTACTAAGTCACAAACTAGATCATTGCTTCTTATCTGTCAAATTATGATGTCGGTAAATCTTAAGGGTGAACTACATGTTTGATAAGCCTCACTTATCTGAAAAAAAATAAAAGAAAAGAAAAATTGAAATCAGGTACTCCTTTGAGATCTAGAGTAATTTATGTGAAATGGAAGATCCAAGTGCATTGCCGGTATTAAGTTATATGTATTAGAAAAGCAAATTAATTTTTCTTGGTGACTTTTCACATTCTCTGATTACTGGAGAAATATTCTGATAACAACATAAATTCTGATAGCAGTTGTAACTCATTTACACTGAGAAGCCACTATAAAAAGAATGTCAAAAGATGCATAAAATGATCACAAACAGTTGAGGTGGACTCTTGCATAAATTTATTTTATAGTAGACTTCAAAATTAAAGACAAATTTTAAGCATTTTTCTTAGTTATGCCTTATTTCTAAGATATACTGAAGTTTATCAGACTTTAATCTCTATCTGATCATTTGCACATACACACACTCTCACTCCATATGAATGATGAAAATTACTGTGGTGATTAAGTTGTTTAAGATAAACAGTTAAGTATTATTTGCATAAATTCTGAGGACAAGTTTTGATGAAAGCTCTGATGATTAAACTCTGAAGAAACCAGTCAGTATTTGTGTGAAGAATCATAGAAACAGTCATTCACTTTTTGAGTACAGAAGCCATGTTCTGATGACCATTAAATTCTGATAATAGTCAAGTTTTGATGCAAATCCTGATGGAAACTCTGATGATTACGTGGCATTATTTATTTACTTGACTTATTTCCGATATTTAATGTAATGGTCATATTTTCATAAAATAATTAAGTGAGAGAAAAACATTGCTAATATTTTGGTTAATGGGTTGCGTGTTTGTTTTGGTAAACAACATGTGAGCAATAATTACTGCACGTTTACCGTGGCCACTAATAATGTTTTGACTGTTTACATGCTGCCAGGTGTCAAATGTCGGTTCCGCTTCAGAATCTAGCCGTTGTAAATAGTGGAGAGAATATAAATACGAGAGATAAAAGATTTTACAATCTTTTACCTACTTTCTTACTCTTTACTAATTTCTCGTATTTTCTCTCACTCTCTTTCTATTTTCTGACGGACTCTCTTACATGCATTTTATCAAACACCTTTCGTACACACAACTTTTCACTTAATTTCTTATAGAATTGGAACCCTAGGACATCATCTTTAATGGATCCAAGTTCGTCCCCAATAACTACATGGCTATTCTCAGCAAGGATGATGCTCCATCAGATCTTCCTTTTGTTCAAGATTTTTTTTACTAAAAGTGAGATTGGGTATGCTCTGACCCAACCACAATTACTCTCAAGAACACAAATACCGGAGTTTTAGAGGACTGGGGTATATGATGATGGTGGTGCAAATGGGTCCCCAAGCATTATCTTCACAACTGGGGAAGATGAGCATCTGGTTACCTTGTCTACTGTTCGACAAGCTCTACACTTACCAGAAAATTGCACTTTCAATGCTAAGATAGAGGAGCCACTTCTACAAAGTATGATGGCCAATCTTGGCTATGAGAAAAGTTTGTCCAAGCTAGGACAACTGAAGAGGCCATACATTTGAAGGGAGTGGGGTTTTTTCTTTGACTGCATCACCAGAGCTTTTGCCAACAAATGCTCCAGCTTTGATGCCATTCCCATTCTAAGTCAGCAAATAGGGTATGCACTTCTAAATCAAACTCACTTTGATTATGCTACTGCTATTTTGGGTTTTATTGGGGATATGATGAAGGAGGACCCAAATACTATTTATTTTGCTAGATTTTGTCATCTTATTTACAGTTTTTGTTGTTCTGATAACCCCCAAAACTTTAGTAAGACAATTCAACCTTTTAAACTTGCTGAAGGGCCTTCACAGACTTGTTATCTACTGATAATAAGAAAGAGATACTAAGACCCCTTCAAATTTCTACATCAGTAAAACAGTTCTTAGTAAACTCTGATCCCAACACATACACAGCCATATATCCTGATATTGCACCATCTCAACCATCTATTGCTCCACCAACACAACCTTCCAGTTCACAACCACAGCCTACCATCAGAACCTATTTCCAACCAGCTCAATCCTCTCAACCACAACCATCAGCACCTTCCATCAGAACCCCACCTCTCAAATCCAAAACCTCTGGTACTTCCCAAAAAGTGTCAGTTATAAAATCTGACAAATCCTCTAGGCCTAAAAGAACAATCTATGTGCCTAAATCTCTACCAAGGAGAAGAAGAAGGATTATTCTAAGGGATGAATCTGATGAGGATGATCAAGTCCAGGTTCCTGCATCCGAACATGTGACTCTAGAAGCTGAAAAAGAAATTTTTCAGAAGGAGGTAGAAGCTGATGAGGTAACTCCTCCAAAGGAGACTGAAGCTGAGGGTTCTGGTCTTTTGAAAAGGAAAAGACAGTCAAGCTCTGATGCTGCTCAAGTAACTCCTCCACCATCCAGAAGATCAAAGAAAAAGAGAGCAGGTGTGAAAATTACACAAGCTCAATATGAAGAAGCTGAGGAAGGGCATCAGGAATCTCTGATCTCATCAGAACCAATAGTGATTGAAGCTTTGCCACCTCCACCTCAAGCTGAAGACACTGTTCAAGATACAGTGATCACACCTCATGTCTCTCCAATTAAAGAGCCTGTTACACTTGAAGATTCAGGATTAAGTCCTGAAATTGACATTCATAGGCTGCACATTCCATCTATCTTGTTTCTGGAAGCACCACAAGGACAAGTGACAACTCCACATGTTTCTCCTTTAAATGCTGATATTCTTACTACTCCAATTCTGGATTTGGATCCTGAAATAGATGAAGCTGCTCCAGAATCTCCTTCAGTAACACAAACTCTGGTGTTATCAGAAGATAATGAGGTTTTATCAGATTCTAGAGACAGTGCTCCAGCCAGTGCACCAGTAAATGCTCCAACTCTTGGAAAGGAAGCATTACTTAAGTTTGTTAAAGAAGATGCCCCTGTTCCATGGGAAGCAACTCACAGAGGATTTGAATGGACTAAGAAGTGATGAATCAGACTTCATTCCCAGCTCAAAAATTCTGTCAGAACATATTGCAAAAGCTGATGAGTTGTTGACAAATTCTGACTTCAAAGCTCAACTTAAAGTCACAGCTCTCAATACTAAAAGTCTTCAAGGTTTACACTCACAAACTCATGAAAAGGTTGATAAGCTTCTAGAAAAAGCAAATAAGCTAGACATGGAGATCAAACTAGACAAGAAGAGGTTTATCAGACCTATTCAAGAGAAAGTTGAAGCTATTGAGCAAGCTCAAGAAAAATAGCAGGCCCAACTCGATGAGGTCCTACAACATCAAGCTGCTCAACAGACTCAACTCAATGAAATTCAGTCTTTAGTAGAACTTTTTTTCTCTCTCTCCTCTTACTTGATGATGCCAAAAAGGGGGAGAAGATAGTTAAGTCGAAATGCACAACTATTCAAGTACTGAAGAAGAAGGATGATAAAGGAGATGACCAGGGAAACCCTAGCAAGGGCAAAGGTCAAGGTCAAGGGCAAAGCAGCAAAGTTTCTGCACATAAACTAATTTCTAATTCTAGCAAATCTTCTACACAGAAGAAGACAAGTTCTGAAGCTGTGAATGCTCAAGTTCTGAAAGCAAGTTCTGATAATCAAAGTCTGATATCAAGTTCTGATATTTTGATTTAAGCTGAAAGTCAAGACTCTCAGAATTTTTTACAAACTCTGAAGCTAAAGGGAAGGCAGACAACTATCTATTATAAAGATCCCAAGATTCAGAATCTTGATGAAGAGATTGCTAGGAGATTGTTTCTCAAGCATAATCCTGGAATGGATTTAGAGAATTTAAAGGAGGAAGAAGCTAGATTTGTAGCTGAGAAGACAAATCTTAAGTCTAAAGCTTCTAATGCAAAGAAACCTCCAAGGCCTAAGGAAAAAGGCATTGTGATCAAGGAAAGGTCAACTTCTGAGGCTTCAAAGCCCAAGACAAGATCACAAGTAGAAATCGATCCCAAAGCAAAAGGGAAAGCAAAAATTGATGAACCAATGAAGAAGCAGAAAATGACGATTCTCCAGTTACTGATGGATCCTGTATGCAAAATAGTTCAGGTTTTTGATGATACAGCTGCAGAAGATAAAACTGTTGAAACTCTGAAAAGAAAGAAGATAACAGAAGAATCTAAGACAACCTCTGACATAGCTCAAGTTGTTCAGAGTGGAGATATTTCAAAACAACAAGGTATAAATGAAACATCAAATCCTGATCAAGTCATCAGGACATCAACCTCTGACAGATTTCAAGTTGATTTGAACAAGATGACAATTGATGATAAGAGGAAGCTGTTATGGAAGAAAGCTACTCCAGTGGAACCTAAGTCCAATATAATGATTAATCAACTTGCAACATTTGGGTTGAGAGCCAAGTAACCTAGAGATAGAGTTGGATTAGGTTTTGATGAAGAAAAGATACAATCAGGAGTAGAAGTCACTCTCAGAGATCCTTTTATTTTGACAGATAAACCATATGAACAAATCAAATAAAAGCACCTTGATAAAGTGCTGTCTGCTCAAATTGTCATGGATACTCATGATAAATCAGATGTGAAAGAGAAGTTAATTTTATTTTTCAATGATGGCAGAACTTACAAACTAGCTGATACTGATGTGCCAAAGAAGTCTGTCAAAGAGCTTCAACATATTCACTACCTTCTGGATGTAAAGTCTGATATTACAAGAAGATGGTCAGAATATATTTTGAAGGCTATAAGAGATCTTCTCAGAATCTCTGGTGCAAAGGCTTCTCAGTACATTCCAAAAATAACTGAAGATGAGGGAAGAGAAATTCCTAAGAGGAAGAACTCTGCTAAGGTGGAAGTTATTCTGAAAGGAAAGTGCTTATGTTATAATGAAGACTCTTCACATCCTAGAGTTATCAGACTTTGAGATGGTCTTGAAAGAACACCTATTCCAGCACTTAGAATAGCCATTTATCAGATTGGTGACAATGAAGATAAAGAACTGATGCAAGTCAAAGCACAATTAGTTGAAGTTTTGATAAAAGCTGAAGACAAGCTGGTAAAAGACTTTACAAGGAATCACTTTGGATTCAGATTGATCCAGTGATATTGGTAAAGTTATATTATTGTAAGTTGTAGTTATTTGTCTAAATAAACTCTCATTGCATTTGTACTTAAATGTTTTTGACATCATCAAATCTTTTAACTTGTATATTCTTCATAATTTACAAGTTGGGGGAGATTGTTAGATATATTTGTGATGTCATGACTAATCTGATGTGTTTGGTTTCAGAACTTAATATCAGGACTTATCAATACTTGTTGAAGTCAGAACTTATATCAGAACTTAAGATGTCAGAAGATATATCAGGACTTAAGTGCGGGAAAACTTCAGATAAGGAATGCGGCTGATTTACAGGAGAGGATCTGGACTAAAACAAAAGAAGATATGCATGGAGAGTTGGATAGCTATAGGACTACAGAAGATAATATCTGATTGATATATTTTAGGAGACATAATTATATTCCATATCAATTAGAAGATATCTTGTAACTATATATTATATAAACACAACTTAGGGTTTACACTATATGTGTTAAGTTAACGAGAACATTATTCAGTTGTAACCTAGTAGCTCTTAGTGATATTGTTCATCACTGAGAGAGTAGTTTAACCTACTTTGTAACAAAGCTTATTATATTGAATAAACTTGATTACTATTATATACTTGTGTTCTAAATCGATTTGATTGTATAAACACTATATTCAACCCCATTCTATAGTGTTGTGTGACCTAACAGACTAAAATAAGGATTCTGGGGCAGAAACCGGGCGCGACTGTGCGGCCTTCGGGCGCGGCCGCACTGAAATAGTGTTTCAGCGGTGCGAGCGCTGCCTTCTGGCGCGGCCGCGCTGACATTCTGGAATTTTTCTAACAATTCTTCTTTTGGCCATATCTTGAGTTCTGCTCATCAGAATTAGGCGATTCAACTGCCCACCCGAAGCTAATGAGATTCTCTACAACTAGAATGGTCTAGTCTTCCAATTCTGATCTCATTTTAGCATATTTCCTTAAAAAACTCCTTTCTTCATTTAACTGATGCCGGAAATGCAATAACACAAAAACACATCAAAAATACCAACAACCTGAATTCAAAACACCAACTTCAGCCTGAAATAAAGCATTCCAAGTAGATATAAAATCCACTCATCATACACCGATGGATGTTCCTCATCCGTTGGTACTCACTACACAACCTAATTTTTCAACTGTTATCACAAGTATCGATGAGCTAGTAGTACAATCACTTCTAGGACTGAGAGAAGGGAGTGATTTGAGTGAGAGGTTGAGTTGCTCTCAGGCAAAAGGAGAGGAAAAGAGAGATATCATGTAGGCTATTTCTTCCATCCTGGTAAAAGAGAGTGAGAGGAGTCCCACCTTAGAAGGTGAAGGTGAGGGTGTGAGGGTGGGAAGTCAAGGGGAGCCCTTGATGCAAAAATAGAGAGAAATTGAGAGAAAAGCAGGTACATCTGAATGGGAAGAGGCCATTGTAAGTGAGTTAATGGATGTCAATGAGGCTGACAAGAGACAGCTAATTCAGCAAGAGTATCAAGTTGTTTTAGAATCTGTTTCTTTTGAAGCTGAGGCATTTACTCACCCTGTGTCAGCATATCAAGTTCTAGCTGAACAGGATAATGTGGCTGTAGAAAGGATGCTCAACTTGGTGCATAAAACTGAATCCATGCAAAGAGCAAAAGATGCTATCACCACCATGCCTACTACAGCTGGTGATGACATTGACTATGGAACTGGTGGGTCTGAAGATTTCTTTGGAAATGAAGATGATGATGATGAAGAATTAATGGACATAGGGGGTGAACAAGGCCCTAGCTCCAGATCTGGCATGCCAATTTGGGCATTTTCCAAGGAATGTGATGTTCAACACTTCAAGACCACTCTCATCCATCAAATTCAACAGACGCGGAATGCTCTTCAATCCACTACTAATGCTAGCACGAAGAAGCTCTTACATGCACATCTAAACTCTCTATAATTACATCAAATACAAGCTCTTCAACTCAATCTGGATGTCACTTTTATCAAAACATAGATTGACCAAGTTAAGAAGGATGTCTCTGAAAGATTGGATTCTAAATTTCCAAATACAACAATGCTTGACATTAACAGAAAGCTAAGGAAGAATTCTAGTCTTGTCACTAAACTGGATTCCCTGGATGCAAGACTAACAATAATAGAAGCATCTCTTACAGGTATCCAGTTATATCAAGCACATCAAACTCAATTGCTTTAAAAGCTAGTGGCTGCACAGACTTCTACCTCCACTCTACTTGATGATAACAAAAAGGGGGAGAAAGAAGACTCTCTTATCCCATTTAGTCAGGGAGGGTCAAGAAGTGAGGGGGAGCAAGTGCTAAACATCCAAGTCAGCAAAGTAATTGTTCCAACAATTACATACACAAAGCCATCAATATTGGACATCATTGACATTATTCAACTAGCAACTGCTAAGTTGAATTCAAGAGAACTCATCAATCAAAGTGAAGTAGAGGCTGTTGAAAAAGCAGTAAATGCTCAGTGGCAAAAGATTGGTGAAAACATCAAAGAAAAATTTGGACAGATAGAGAAGCCGGACAAAATCTTTCTTCACTACTCATAAGTAAAGAAAATCTCTATGAATGAAATGAGTCTAGGTAGCCTGGAAAAGGGACATACTTCATGCATAAAGTCTCCTAAGGCCAAAATGGTTTTGAAACCTAAAAAGAATTATCCAAAGATATCAGACAAGAATCCTTTGGATTTCATGTTTGAGACTTCAAAACTAGATGAAAAGAAGCTGTTAGGAAGGTCCATTGCATTTTTCAAGGATCCAGCTGATTCAGTACTAAAAAGGAGAATTGCCAAAATCTACAGGAATGGTAAAGAGATATGTGTGGTGGCTGGACACCCTCAGTTTGCAGCAGCTAAGAAAAAAGAAAAAGAAGGAATCAAGCAAGAAAAGAAGTAGGCTGCTCTGGATGCTAAAAAGCTCAAACAAAAAAAGAAGCAAGATGCTATCTTGGCTAAACTTCAAGCTGTCAAAACTACAACTGAGATCTCTGAGAAACCACTTGTGATTACTGAAGCTCAAGATCAGAAAATGCATCAGGAACCATAATTGAAAAGAAGATTCAGATACAATCTCCATTCAAAAAGAAAATTGGACTTCAGTGATGAGGCAATGGAAGACTACATTCCCAAACAGTCTACAACTTCAACTCAGACATCCAAGCCCTCAGTGGTATATGAGGAATTCAAGGTGGATCCAACAGAGAACTTTCATGGTGAGCCTATAATTCCAAAGGATGAGCCAATAGACTGGGATAGTTTGCCAATTCCTGAACTAAATTTACCTATCTTCAACAAGCTAAAGAAAACAAAGATAAGAGCAACCAAGAAGATCAAGCCTGTAACTCTCTGAACCAAGACCTTAGCCAAATATCAACCCACATTCAACAAGGGAGATCTTTTATATATCTGTGATTTCAAGGATTTTTAGAAATAAACCTCTACTTGGATGAACTGGAAGAAGTAAGAGGAATTGATGCTTACAGACATCTTCCTGAAAGGCTGGTGTTTAAATATAAGGAAGGGAGAGAAATCACATGGCTTTTTTACAAGATTCTTGAAAAAAGCTGTTCTGTACTGATAAAGATCTACTCATCCTTCAAGAAGAACTTTGGATTTAATGTGACTGCAAGGAGATTAGTTCTAATGAATATTGAAGAGCTAAGGAGTAATAAAGCCAAAGATGCACTCCCAAAGACTCTATCAATTCCCTTCACATGAAATAGAGTGCATTTGAGGCCTTATTGGCTGATGGAATTATGGATGACAAGGGTGTTAGAAGATTCTTCAGACTGGATGACCAACTGAGTATCTCTAGCAATGAGACACTATTGGAGATGCAAGAAAAGCTGGATCTATCGGATGCTGAAGAACTTGAATTCCACAAACAACTCCAGAATCAAATAGAGGAAAATAACCAAAAGCTTGGAAAGAAATTCAGAAAATCTAGAAAATAGAAATCATCTGCTCAGACTAGAGGAGCACCTTGACAATGATTGTGAGAACTCTTTGTACACTTTAATTTGTTCAATTTTCAAATAAATATTATAGCACTTGTCAGTTTTATCTACTATATCTCATTCTGTACAATTAGGGTGTTTTGTTATCATCAAGTTTCTCTTAATTTATGGCTACAACTCTAGTAGACATAAATTGGGGGAGATTGTTAGGAATATGTTGTGCACTTGATGACAAGATTAACAAAACACCTTAGTAGATTTAACTTAGTGAAATTGTAGCTCTCAACGGATGTTTAATTACTGTCCCCATGAATATCTACATAGTCCCGATGGATGATAACTAAACATCCATCGAGAGTGTAGCTTATGTAACAATAAGTCTGTAGTACATTTCCGCAAGCAATAATGTGTAGATTCTGTAGGAGTATTTAGGTCATGTTGACTACTAGTTGATATAAAGAATAGGGTGACTAATTGTAAATATAAGATATCTTGTAATTCTGTATGAATGAAATGGAGTCAAGTGACAGAAAAGGCTCCCGACGGATGGTTCACAAAGTCTCTCGATGGATGATCAACAAAAGCTCCCGGCGGATGATCAAAAATGTCCCGACGGATGATCTAATTCAAATAGTTATTGACAGTGACAACACAGTCACATGCGTCGGGTGTTTGCAAATGGAATGTGGCAGCCTAATTGCAGGTGTTAGAGAACAAAGAAGCATTACCATTTCCATGCAATTGTGAAGACAGTCAAAAATACTGGAAAGAGTAATAAAGCGGCATGATTTTAGACTAAATAAATTTTGTTTTATTATCCTTTCTCATTATCATGTAACTTGGTGATATATAAACCAAGAGTAGCAAGTAGAACAAATTAACTAAGCAAGCTTATTTTTCAGAGAAACATATCAAGCTGTATTCTGTAAGCATTTCTCTGTAATTTTGTTTATACAACTTGTAAAGAAGTTGTGAGCTATTCAAAGCTTCACAGAGTTCTCAAATTGATATATATATATATATATATATATATATATATATATCTGGTGGATACTTTCAAATCCACCAGAAAGTTTTAAAAGCTTGTATTTTTATTACTTAGTGTTTTGATTCCTACTACTCTTTTATTCCGCACTATTGCAAATCAAACACTGTTATATTTATCAAGTTAGAACATTCTTAAAATTGAAAAAGTAGCCAGAATTACATTCAACCCCCCTTCTGTAATTCTTGTTGTATTGTTAGGGAGTAACACATTTCACACACACTAGATACACAAAACTCTCCCACCAATTCTCTGGATGTGGATATGATTCACACATCAACTCCTGATTCTCCTTCTTTAACTCTGTTGGAGAAGCAAAAATTTAGTGCAAGTGAGTATCATCTTCTAGATGATCTGTTGGCTCACTAGCTAATTCTTTCAAGAACTATTGAGACTTCTATGCCTAAATTATCATCAATCTGCACAGAGTCCATAATAGTTTCTACTCCAAACTCTATCATTTCCTCTATTATGATGGATATTGTTCATCCATCGGCTAGTGATTGTATGCCGACGGATGTGCCTAACAGCAGTTATCCGTCGGCTATCCTAACTACTACCCCGATGGATGTTTCTCATCCGTTGGTACTCATTACACAAGCTGAATTTTCAACAGTTGTTACAAGTGTAGATGAGCTAGTAGTTGTATAATCACTCCTAGGATTGAGGGAAGGGAGTGAACAGAGTGAGAGGCTGAGTTGCTTTCAGGCAAAAAGAGAGGAAAAGAGAGAAAATATGCAGGCTATTTCTTCCAGCCTGGCAAAAGTAAGTGAGGGGAGTTCCACCTTAGTAGGAGAAGGTGAAGGTGTGAGGGTGTGAGGGTGGTGAGCCAAGGGGAGACCTTGATGAAAAAAGAGAGAGAAAATTAGAGAAAAGCAGGTACAGAATAATGGGAAGAGCCCATTGTAAGTGAGTTAATGGATGTCAATGAGGCTGTAAAGAAATAACTAATTCAGCAAGAATATCAAGCTGTCTTAGACTCTGTTTCTTATGAGGATGAGACATTTACTCACCCTATTTCAGCATATCAAGTTTTGGCTGAACAGGACAATGTGGCTGCTGAAAGAATGCTCAATTTGTTGCACACTACTACTTCTATGCTAAGAGCAAAGGATGCTATAACAGCCATGCCCTCCACAGCTGGTAATGACTTTGAGTTGGCTGAAGACTCATTTGGGGATGTTGGTGAGGATGATGAGGATGACAGCATGAGCATAGGGGGAGATACAGAAACTGCATCATGGATATTACACAAGGAAAGCTCGTATCCATATCTCCAATCTACACTATTCAAGCTTATTCATTACACCCAAACAGCAATTCAAGCATCCACTAATGCTAGCACCAAAAGACTACTTTCAGCCCACATGGAATCTCTCCAATTGCATAAAATTTAAGCTCTCCAACAAAGTCAGAATATGGATGCAATCAAGCAAGAAATTTCTGAAGTCAAACAAGACTTTATAGCAAGGCTGGATGCTCGACTTCCAGGCACCACCATGACTGACATAGCTCACAAGCTCAAAAAGGAAGCTGATTTGAACAGAAAGGTTGAGGCCATGGACTCTAGACTGACAAATGTGGAGAAGTCACTGGCCAACATTCTTGAAAATCAGGAAGCTCAAACTAGTCTGCTTCAACAGTTGGTGGCTGCACAACTCTCTACCTCTACTCAACTTGATGCTAACAAAAAGGGGGAGAAAGATTCAATTGTTCCAGTTAGCCAAGGAGAGTCAACAAGTGAGGGGGAGCAAGTGCTAAGTATTCAAGTCAGTAAAGTAATTGTGCCAACAATTGCTTTCACAAAGCCACCAGCCTTGGACAGTATTGATCTAACCAAGTTAGCAGCTGCCAAGTTCAAGTCAAATGAACAATTCAAACAACTTGATGTAGCAGTTGTTGAGCAAGAACTAGATGCATAGTGGAAGAAGCCTTGTGAAAGCATTAAGGAGAAGTTTGGACAAATTGAGAAGCAAGACAAGGTATTTTTTCACAGCTCCAATTTAAGACAAATTTCAGTGAATGAAATGAGTCTGGGTAATATGGAAAAGGGCCAACCTTCATGCATAAAGTCTCCAAAAGCCAACTTGGTTTTGAAGCCTAAAAGAAATTATCCAAAGTCATCTAACAAGAACCCCTTGGATCTTATGTTTGAGACTCCAAGGCCAGATGAGAAGAAGCTGTTGGCAAGGTCCATTGCATTTTTTAAGGATCCAACTGACTCTGTACTAAAGAGAAGAATTGCTAAGATCTACATGAATGGGAAAGAAATATGTGTGGTGGCTGGATACCCTCAGTTTGTAGAAGCTAAGAAGGAAGAAAAGGAGAGAATTAAAAAAGAAAAGAAGCAAGCTACTTTAGATTCTAAGAAGCTCAAACAGAAGAAAAAACAAGCTGCTATACTAGCCAAGCTCCAAGCTATGAAAACTGCAACAGAGATTTCTGAGAAGCAACATGTGATAGCTGAAGCTTAGGATCAGAAAATGCACAAGGAACCTCAACAGACAAAGAATCCAAGATACAAGGTCAGGATCAAAAGAAGATTGGACTTTAATGATGATGAGATGGAAGATTACATTCCCAACCAGTCTACATCTACAACTTAAACATTCAAGCCCTCAGTGGTGTAGGAGGAATTTAAGGTGGATCCTACAAGGAATTTTCACGGTGAGCAAATAGTTCCTAAAGATGAGCCAGTACACTGGGATAATTTGCCTCTTCCTGAGCTCAATTTACCAATCTTCAACAAGTTAAAGAAGACAAAAACAAGAGTAATCAAGAAGGTCAAGCCTGTCAACAAGGGAGATCTTCTATATATCAGTGACATCAAGGTATTTTTAGATATAAATCTCTACATGGATGAGCTAGAAGAAGTAAGATCAATTGATGCTCACAGAAAACTCCCTGAAAGACTGGTGTTCAAATACAAGGGTGTGAAAGAGATCATATGGCCCCTTCACAAGATTCTTCAAGAGAGCTGTTCTATTTTGATAAAGATCTTCTCATCTTTCAAAATTTATTTTGGATTTAATGTGACTGCCAAGAGAATGATTCTAAAGAAGATAGAAGAACTAAGGAGCAGAAAAGCCTCAGATGCACTCCCAAGGACTCTGTCAATTCCTTTCACAGGAAACAGTGTGCACTTGAGGCCTTACTGGATGATAGAATTCATGGATGAAAAAGGTGTTAGGAGATTCTTTAGACTGGATGACCAATTGAGCATCTCAAGCAATGAGACTTTATTGGAAATGCAAGAAAAGCTGGATCTATCAAATGCTGAAGAACTTGAATTTCACAGACAACTCCAAAATCAAATAGAAGAAAATAACAAGAAGCTTGGAAAGAAATCAAGACAATCAAGGAGATAGATGACATCTGCTCAGACTAGTGGAGCACCTTGAAAATGATTGTGAGAACTCTTTCAACACTTTACTTTGTTCAATTTCCAAATAAACTATAGCACTTACTAGTTTTATCTACCATAATTAAACCTATACATTTAGGGTGTTTTGTTATCATCAAGTTTCTCTTAATTTATGGCTATAATTCCAGTAGACATAAATTGGGGGAGATTGTTAGGAATATGTTGTGAACTTGATGATAAGTTGAACAAAATACCTTGGTAGATTTAACTTAGTGTTATTGTAGATCTCGACGGATGTTCTACAATAGTCCCGACGGATGAACTTTATATTCCCGACGGATGACCACTGAACATCCATCGAGAGTGTAGCTTATGTAAGAATAAGTGTTGTAGCACATGTCTGCAAACAATAATGTATTAGTTCAGTAGATGTTGTAGGATTCTTTAAGTCATGTTGACTACTAGATTAATATGCAGAATAGGTTGGCTAATTATAAATATAAGATGTCTTGTAATTCTGTATAAGTGAAATAGAGTCAAGTGACAAGAAGGCTCCCGATGGATGATCTACAAAGGCTCCCGACAGATAATCAACAAGGAATTCGACGGATGACCAACATAGTCCCGATGGATGATCATATTCAAAAGGGTTGTTGACAGTGACAACACAGTCACATGCGTCGGGTGTTTGCAAATGGAATGTGGCAGCCTAATTGCAGGATTTAGAGAATAAAGAAGCATTACTATTTTCATGAAATTATGAAGATATTCAAAGAAGTTGGATAGTGTAATGAAGTAGCATGAATTATTTCACTTAAGAAATAGGTTCTTCATATTCACAGGGCTTGAGAGAGATATCCTTCTTTGAGTGAAACACTATAAAACGCAGCTGTGAGATTACTCTTGTAACATATTATTTCTTCAAAAATAAACCTCATGTGGCAAGTCAAAAAACAAATCACCTGAAATTATAAATATTTGTGTTCATCTTTCCTCTCTCATGCACAAATTAACTTTAAATTTGTAATTTGTATTCAACTCCCTTCTACAAATTAGCCCTAAGTTAATTGTTAGTGAATAAAATCTCCATACTGCAAGGTGTTGATGTCAAAAAGAGGGAGAAGGTGAGTCCAACAAAATATGCATCTCCGTTATTATTGAGGAAGGATGATGAAAATACTGATGATGATGGTAACACTCAAGAAATCCAAGGAACCGCTGATACTACAGTTGTGATGCAAACTCAAACATACACCACACAGTCAAATCATGTTTCTTCTAATGGGTCAAGAACTGTGAGAATTGAAATTGTGACTCAATATTAGATCCTAATGAAAAAGAAAAACAATTCTGTGATCCCTAAAGAAGATGCATTGATCATTGATAATCCTGAAGATGCTAAAAAATTCTATCTGACATTGAATACTCATCAAGGTAAAATTGTGACTCTATATCATAAAGACTAAAGGGTTGAAGATCCACATGACAAAAAAACATTCTCCCATCTTCAAGAAGAATTTCCTAATATTTCAGAAAAAGAGTTGGTTAAACAACAAGAAGAAATCATGAAACAGTTGAAATCTCAAACTATGGCTGCAAATCTTGTAGAGATAGAGGTAGAGCTAGGGGACCCAGTGAAGGGTTTCGAGCACATAAATGTAACGAAAATGATGTAAAATTAAATTAAAACCAGAATAAAATCGAAACCCTACGCAGTATCCATACGAAAATAGATATTTAATTCGTAGTACGAATCTTTACCTTAAAAAATTTTTAAGAGTTCATTAATGGAGGATTAACGGAGTTTCAAACCTTGTTTAATCACCATGTATCCCGCTCTCGTGATCTACGCTCTACGGTATCCACACGAACACTTTTCTTGAAGGATTGATGTGTACTAGCACCCGAAAAATCCATCTCTACCTCTCTTCCTCTTTCTCCTTGAACGACTAGGGTTTTGTAAATCATGTATCCTTATATATAAATCAGCCTTTAAAGAGTTTATATAGAGAGAAGAATGAGTTTTCTAATTATAATTAATACTAATCTGAAATCCCAATTTATTATTTAATTAAGTCACACTTAATTAATTAATAACTCATTTCAGAATTAGTTTAAGTAATTTCTCTATTTTATTTATTTAATTCATTAAGTCATACCTAATAAATATCATAAATAAAATAAATTACTTATTTAATTTAAATTCATAATTTAAATTATTTCTCCTTCAAGCATTCTTTGTGTGTGACCCTATAGGTTATTATTATGTTGGCAATAATTATAATATCTCATATTAAAATTATAAATAATTAGCGGCATCTAGTAATACATTATTGCTATCCAAGTAATAATAATAAAATCGGTGATTCGATTAAACCTTTCGTGATACTGTACAATATAATATAATCCCTTTAACCAAATATTATAGATTAAACTAGGGGCATGTAATACGTCATCCTCATCATAGTTTAATCCAAGTTTTCTTGACTAATGAGTAGACTATCATATGAAATCAACATTTAAGCATAGCCATGCATTTCATAGTCTAGCTCACAAAAGAGACCAATAATATCACT
The DNA here is from genome assembly GCF_009905375.1 of Apium graveolens. Classification (NCBI taxonomy): domain Eukaryota; kingdom Viridiplantae; phylum Streptophyta; class Magnoliopsida; order Apiales; family Apiaceae; genus Apium; species Apium graveolens. The sequence continues at coordinate 32,749,806 of NC_133657.1, read as the reverse complement.
CCTAAAATTAGGAGGGTAAAATCCTTTCTATATCATCATATTTCTCATACAATTCGTACCCAAAAAATATTTTTATCATTACCCGATCAAAGGTAACTTTTAATGTAATCAAAGTATATTAATTCTCGTATAAAAATATAATGATTTCAAGTCTAACGACCATTACATCATTATCATAGTGAGAATTACTTATGACACAATAGACATGTAGAATCTCACATTGGGTCTGTCCAGCACAATGTGCATTTACATTTTCCTGTGTTTATTACTTTAGTATCATTATACCTATGATCAATGAGATGTGATCATCAGTCAACAAACACACCAATCTTTATGCGGTATTATTGTCCCTTAATAATAATAGTCGACTAGGAACTTTTAGGAATATTGATACCATTCTCATAATCTCATTTCTAAATCATTTTCTTAGAGATATAGAATTTATATCATATTCCAAGGGCATTTATTAATCTAACATTTATATAGTAGTAAATTAAGAAATAATAAATTATAAAGGGAATAATCGATAGAACATAAATATTAATAATCCAAATGTCTTAAACTAAAACATTATAGTATTGTCTCTAGGGCAGAACCACTAACAATCTCCCAATTGCACTAGAGCCAATCACCCATGTATCTAATACTCATGGAACTAGTATGACCTTCACTGCTTTTGTTGCGATAAAGCCTTAGTCAGTGGGTCCATTACCATTACTATGCACTTTACATAAATATCTCCTTGATCATTAATCTCATTAATAAGGTGATAACTCCTAAGCACATACCCAAATAGTCTCTTTGGTTGTTTCAAAAGCATCAATATATTTGGCTTCCATTATAGAATTATCAATGTTCTTGTTATGAACTAGTCAAGCTATCACTTATATTTAGAAAAAAACACAAATTCGTACATAGACATGAATTATCCTTTCTGTCCAAAAAATTAGGTTAAGAAACTAGCATCAGTGTAATCCTTTAGAACCAGTTTCTCATCTTCTTCATACACCAAGACTAAATCTTTAGTCCTCTTTAAGTATGCAAGAATATTCTTAACAGTTATCCAGTGACCTCACCTGGATTAGACTGGCATTTTCTCATCATGCTCAAAGCATACGAAACATCAGGATGAGTACATATCAATACTTACATTATAGATCCAATTGCCGAAGCAAATGGAACTTTGATCATACAATCATCTAATGATTTAGAACATTTATTCTTTGAGATCACTGTCTCATTAGACATCAGGATGTATCCTTTCTTTGTCTCCTCTATCCTACAATGATGCAAAAATTGTCAATGTATGTACTCTGACTTAGGTCGATTAATCTTTTTGATCTATCTCTATAGATCCTGAACCCTAATATATAGGTAACATTGCCTGTCTTTCATTAAGAAACAATTTCCCAACTTTGGCGCCCCAAAATCCGGGGTCAGGAATCTCGGAGGCCACGCCATCTAAACTATTACAACCACACAACTTACACTACAATATATAAATACTCACGCTTCACGACCCCACACTTATCACATATACACTTACAGGTTATTGTCTTGGAAATGAACCATTCATAACTAGAGTAATTTCAACCATCAAGTGATAATTATTACAACCCAAAAGTGATTTAGTCTTACCGGGGAGTAACCTTTAAGTAAGGCTAGTCCTCTATCCAAATATACGTTTCTTGTTTATTACCTTACATAAGTCATACTTATAAATAAGCCGAACTAAAGACAACTGAAAACTAATCCAGCTTGTTCGGACTACCTGTGGTACAGCACCAAACAATCTACGGAACAACTGGCCATTTCCTACCCGTTTCCTGGCCGTGGTTCTCATGGCAGGCATCTTGATTCATTGTTGTGTTGTGTCAATTTAAGAAAACATGTGTGAGCTATAATGCCCAGCATAATAATGTACTAGTATAAAAATGACTGTATGATAAATTATGTAAAACATCATATATGATAATTATATTTTATTCGAAAATAGTTTTCCTTGGTGATACATGTCACACCCCCAACTTAACAGCAAAATAAATATAGCTATTATAATATTTTAAATGAAGAATACACAACCAACTCCAAGATCTTACAGTTTAGAGTTTGGAACAGCCCAACACTACCAACTATTACATCTGATTAAAAGTATCGAGTCCTCACACAAACTATTATTACTTATTCTACCTGCGCTCGAACATAAGCATCAGCATCACAGGTCTTACGGGCAGTTTGCTTGAATCTAACCATAGCTGCTAGCTGAAATATCAGGGTACAGCAAGAAGTGAGCCAAATGCTCAACAAGTGCTAACAGTACGACACAAACACAAATCGAGATATACCTTTAAGAATGACAATGAAAAGACATAACCAATGATAACGAGAGATTGAACTATGTGAGATGGCATCATTTTGCTTGTATCGAAACAATTTTAAAATCATGTCTTAATCAAAATCATTTTATGACGCTACGGATTACAGCCGGTGATCAGGCGCGAAGTAATCCCGAACCTCGCTGGGTTCTAAAACATTAACGGGAATCCCTAGGCAACTTTTAAGCCTAATATAAGTGTGGAAAGGACTCGCGTCTCAGTCCAGATCCACTATTCAAGAAAACATTTATCCCCCTTTGGGACTGAAAACCCACATTTTATTTATTTCAAAAGCTGATGTCGAATTGTAACAAAATCTCTTTTAACAATAAATATTTTTATTAAGGGATTATAGATCAACTCGAAACATGGGAAATATGGTACTAAATCTCAGGGCCATGATTCACAAAACTTTACTCTATTGGGGTAACCAAAAGGGTTTTCATATGTCAGAATTTGGATAGGAAAATATGGTGAGACTAATGGATAATATGAAGGGGTAATGCCAAACTGGGCTCAAAGCAATGGTTTCTCGTCAAGATACAGGTGTTGGATCATTAAGAAGATAAGCTTCATGAATACTATGGGTGTTAAGGTAATGATCTCTAGCTCAGGATGTATATATATCAGAATTGTCAAGCTTTAGGATAGGAAAGAGGGTATCAATCAATGAGGAATCATGTTGGTAAGTTTCTGACTATCAGAGTTCAAGGTAAGGTTTTATAGGGGTTCAAGTATCAGGATGAGATATCAATACTTAGGAATCATCAACATGTTAATCAAGAGGATCAATCAAGTAATATAATAACTCTTTATTTTATCATGGCATTTAACTATCATGAAAAGACTTTTGAACTACTTGCAATACGTACTCGAGGGTTCATGGCATCTCTATGTAACTCAAAGATAAAGAAAAGATACGCTTGATTTAAATATGTCAAAATGACTCAGGATAATTGCATCAATATATATGAACTGTTTACAGTAAGTACGAAGGTAAAGTTGAATCACTTGCCTTGAGATAGGCTGGTCTGGTCTGACTGGTAGGAGCAACAACTGGAGCTTCACTCGACCTTTATGGCAAGTTTTCCCTCGTCTCGAGATCCTACATAAATAATAATCCTCATTATAATATATTCTCACTAACTTAACCTATTTACAACTTGAAATTAAACACGGATGGCACTTAGGCCTATACGCACTTAATTTATATCTACCTTTATATTTCAATTGTACACACGTAGCCACATATTCACATATCATATATTAACACCAAATAACACCATATATACCATAATGCAACACTAGGCTTGGATGATCTCGACTCACATCTTAAGTCACTTGGTCGCTAAACTAGACAAGGTCTTCTAATTTTGGCTTCCTAACTCGATGTGCCTTTCCTAAATTATCCAAAACCTATTGACCCTCACTTGTGAATTTTGCTCTACTGACCTTATACCATCTTACAACTATGGTGGTCGACCTAATACTCACTTCTAAGTGTTCTAAAACTATGTGATAAGTGATAGTGCTCACTGGTGCAAATTTCAGAATGACAACTATAGTTTCTTGAGTGCATTAGGCACTCTTAAACTACAATTTTTCCTTCAAAACTTTTACACAAGACTCTCCTGACCTAAGGACATCTCACAATCTTGATGTGGCTCAAGGGCCTGGCTTGGGCCTTCTTGGGCCTAAGCTAAAAGTCCAAGGTTCCCCTGCTTTTCTGGGCAGAAAACGCCCTGACTTGAATTAACTTGTGACACATGGTTCTAACTCATATCCTATGAACTATGGTTGGAAAAACTTCTCTGACACTCCCTCTAACTAAGGCCCAATTGGGCTTAATGAGGGCCTACCCATGACATGGTCAAATCTCCCTATTTCTAAGTTGCAACAAAACTGTCCCCTGCTGGACAGATTTTGTGATTCTACTTGTGCACCTAACCAAAAGACATGCAAACCTCCAACCAACTCCTAAAACCTTTTATATACTCCCAATAATAACTTCTGGTGTCTTGGGCCTCAAAGTGCACATCAATGACATGGTCAAAACTCACTCTAAACCTCAGGGTACTAAACTGATTTTCTGCAGAAACTATAACTCTCATTTTCCAAGGTTTTGACTTAACAAACTCAACTAACAACAACTCAATACTTAAACCAAGACTTATACATGGTAATCTACTGAACTAACTCCCTTATTCTCAAAATATCCTTGGGTGAGATCATCCATGCCCAAAAACAACAACATGCAACTAAATATATAATATGCAACTCATGAAAAACACATAACAAGATTTCGGCTAGGCATAAAGTTTTAAATGCTTGCAAAATGGACTTGCACCTAATACTCATCCTTAATAATCATGAAATATAACTTCTTTTAAGTATTAATAAGAAATTTTTCATGGAAATAATCTATTTTAAGCACACCTATTTCGCATTTATAGATTTTTAAACATAACAACATGATTTCGAAAAGAATAGCATGCAAAACATGGTTGATCATCATTTTAATGTCTTAAAACTAGCATGCATGGCTAAACATAAATATATAATGAAATTTCAGTAGCATGCAAAGGATTTTAAAGCATGATATCTCCATAAAACACTTAGTTAGCACATATACATAATATATCTCATAGAGAGCTCATGAATTCACAAGAATCAAGAGTTTCTCTTTGGAGATCACATAAGAACTACACATGCATCCATGGAACTTCAACTTCCAAGTCACAAAACACTTGGAAAGTATATAAGATGAATTTAGGTAAAATATTTACACTTGGGAAGATGAAGAATGAATTGAAAAATGGAAGGGGGTGGGGAATTTGGCCATCGGCCGAGAGCAAGGTGGGAGGGGGAAAAGAGAGAAAATTTGTGGTGTGTTGGAGTGTGGAATGAGTGGAATGATTTCTCCCACTTTGATTTTTTTGTTTTATGCTTTTTGGTTGACAAATAATGAGTGGAAGTGAGAACTTACAAAAATGTCCTTTAGCTAAAGTTAGGCCATTTTGCATGCAAGGCTAATGTAGTAATTTGGTAATAATCAAATGAGTTAGTGGGGTTGGAAAAATCTTATTTGCCCTTTGAGAGAATAGAAGGGTGATTTGCATACATGGTCTCTTATGTAATTTGATAAATATGACAACTAAAATTTATAATGATTTATTTTTATAAAATAAAATACAAGTTCAAAAATTATAAAATTTATACCATAAAATAACTTGGATTTTTAGAGACTTTATAAAATCATTTTCAAAATTTGTGAACAAAATACCTTTTAAAAGAAAATTTTTCCAAGGCTTAGAATATTCTTTATAAATCAAAAATAAAGAAATTTAATAAACTCTTGCTTTGAAAAATCATATACTACATAAAGCAAATTTATAATGCAGAAATTTGCACTCACACAAACGTACAATTATTGAATATATTTTCATTTGACTTTAATATTATACCAAATCCACAAATAATATGTCATAAAATGCCGGTCGTAACATCCTCTCCCCCTTAAGGGATTCTGTCCCCAGAATCTAAGAGAAAAGATGAGGATGCCGGGAACGCATATCAGACTCTAACTCCCAAGTCGATTCTTCGACCTTAGGGTTCCTTCAAAACACTTTTACTAACTTTACCGACTTATTCCTAAGACTCTTTACTTGCCAGTCGAGTATTTTAACCGGTTGCTCCATAAATGACAGGTCTTCCTGAATTTCTACAGGTTCATATTCTATCACATGGCTAGCGTCAGGATTGTACTTCTTAAGCAACGACACATGGAACACATTATGCACATGCCGATACTGAGGTGGTAAGGCCAACTCGTAGGTCACCTTTCCTACTTGACTCAAAATCTCAAAAGGACCTATGTATCTAGGTGCTAACTTCCCTTTCTTGCCAAATCTCATCAACCCTTTTCTAGGTGACACCTTCAGCAACACAGCTTCACCAACTTGGTATTGAACATCCTTACGCGCTGGATCCGCATACTTCCTCTGTCTGTCTTGAGCAGCAAGCAACCTTTTCTGAATTAACTTGACTGTGTCATGCAACTGTTGTACCAAATCCGAGCCGAGAATTCTTCCTTCTCCTACTTCATCCCAACTTGTTGGTGATCTACATTTTTGCCCGTACAAAGCTTCATATGGTGGCATGCCGATACTGGAATGATAGTTGTTGTTATAAGAGAATTCAATCAACGACAAGTGATCGTCCCAACTTCCTGCAAAATCAATTGCACAACTGCGCAACATGTCTTCAATTGTTTGAATTGTCCTTTCACTGTGGCCATCAGTCTGCGGGTGGTATGTTGTGCTCATATTCAACTTCGTGCCAAGACATTCCTGAAATTGCTTCCAGAATCTTGAGTTAAAGCGTGGATCTCTGTCTGAAACTATTGATACGGGTACTCTATGCCTTAGTACGATTTCGCGCACATACAGATGAACCAACTTGTCCAGTGACGACTTCTCATTTATTGGAAGGAAATGCGCCGACTTCGTAAGACGATCAACTATAACCCATATTGCGTCATGTCCGGATTTCGTTCGCGGTAGTCCTACTATAAAGTCCATAGCGATATTTTCCCATTTCCATTCTGGAATCTTCAAGGGCTGAATTAATCCGCTTGGTAAACTTGGCATACAACTTCTCTTGTCGGAGTATCTCCAATGCTATCCAGAGGTGCTGCTTATGTTCTTCTTCCGACTTAGAATAAATAAGGATGTCATCAATGAATACCAAGACAAATTTGTCCAAATACTTCTTAAATACCCGATTCATCAGATCCATAAATGCGGCCGGAGCGTTGGTCAATCCAAACGGCATTACTAGGAATTCATAATGCCCATATCTGGTCCTGAATGCGGTCTTAGGAATATCTTCTTCTTTGATATTTAATTGATGGTATCCCGATCTCAAATCAATCTTCGAAAAATATTTTGCTCCCTTCAACTGATCAAAACGGTCATCTATCCTTGGTAGCGGGTAGCGGTTCTTGATCGTCACCTTATTCAACTCCCGGTAATCTATGCATAGACGCATACTCCCATCTTTCTTCTTTACAAACAGAACATGTGCTCCCCATGGCGACGTACTTGGCCGTATCACTCCCTTATCCAATAATTCTTGTAGCTGGCTCGCCAACTCTTTCATTTCTGCTGGTGCCATCCTATACGGGGCCTTTGAAACTGGTTCCGTGCCTGGAGCAAGGTTGATCTCGAACTCAATTTGTCGATCTGGTGGTAAGCCTGGTAGTTCGTCGGGAAACACATCGGGGAACTCGCTAACTACGGGAATATCTTCCATGTTGAGGCTGCCTCTCTCTGAATCCACTACATAAGCTAGGAATGACTCACAACCTTTTCTAAGTAGCTTCTTAGCCTGAACAATTGTAAGAAATAGTTGCTCTTGTCTCTGCCCCTTAAATACTACCTTCTCTCCACTCTTCGTCTTTAAATACACTCTCTTGGTCTTACAATTTATCTGAGCGCTATTCTCTCCTAACCAATCCATTCCTAAAATTATATCAAACTCTCCCAACTTGAAGAGTATCAAGTCGGCTGAGAACTTATACCCCGAAATATCAATCTCATACTTTGGACAAAATTGATTCACAGGAATCTTCTCTTGGTTCGCAATTATCACATTTACTACCTCACTCATAACCATTTTATCACATTGGAGCTTATCAACAAAAGATTCTGATATGAAAGATCTTGTTGCTCCCGAATCAATCAATACTTTAGCTTTGACATTACTGAGTAAAAGTGTACCTGCTATTACCTCCGAATTCTGTACAGCATCCTTCATCTTCAAATCAAATGTCCTTGTTGTTGCTTGTGGGGTTGGTGTAGGTGGTGGAGGTAATGCCAATACCTCAGCTGGCACGCTTGCACTGGTACTTGCCACGTTCATCAGAGCTTTGACTGGTCCGGTTGCCTTACACTCCCTAGCCATGTGTCCAGTCTTCCCACACTTGTAGCACGTAACTCCTGGATTCGGCATCTTTCACTCATTTGCCAAATGTCCCTTCTGATTGCACCTATAACAGGTCATGCTCAGCTTATTGCATACTCCGGGGTGCCTTCTTCCACAGTGCTTGCATTCCGGTCTCTGGAACCTGTTTTCTCCAACTTGCCCTTGGCTTGCCTGGTTGTTCCCTTTTGATTCTTGCCTTTTGCCTAAATTTCCCTTCTTTTGAAAATTTCCGCCCTTCTGGAAACCAATCCTCTTTATATTCCGATCTTGCGAACTTCCGGCTTCAGACTTTTCTCCATAAAATGGAACCTTCCTCTTCTTGTTATCCCTCTCTTTCCTTGACTGCATCCCATTATTCTCAATCAGGACAGCTTTCTGTACTACTCCCGCATAAGTTTCAAGCTCAAACATAGCCACCCTATCTATGATCCAAGGCTCCAATCCTTGCTGAAATTTCTTTGCTTTTTCCTCCTCAGTGCTGGTATACTTCGTCACAAACCTTGACAACTCAGTAAACTTTTTCTCATACTCCAGTACAGTCATGTTCCCTTGCTTTAACTCAAGAAATTTAAGCTCCATCTGATTCTGCATGTACTTAGGGTAATACTTGTCCAGAAATAACTTCTTAAATCTCTCCCAAGAAACCTGCTGAGTGACTTCCATAGCCTTTACTGATTCCCACCAATAGATGACTTCTCCCTTCAAGAAGTAAGTAGCATACGGCGTCTTCTGATCGTCTCCTAACTGTACCAACTCAAAAGCCCTTTCCATCTCCTTGATCCATGTGTTAGCTATCACTGGATCAGTGGTATCATGAAATGCAGGTGGATTCACATTCTGAAAAGCCTTGAAAGTGATAATTTGTCTAGGTGGTACTGGTGGTTCAGGTGGTTGGTGTGGCTCACGGTTATCTTGGTTTTCAATTCGTTGTTGAAGAGTTAGTTGTTGTTGAGCTATAGCATTGGTTTGCTGTTGCAAAGTTTCCAGTAGTCGAAGAATATTTGGGTCTGTGGTGGATGTGGTTGTTGGGTTCTTCTTTTTGGGAGGCATAATCCTGAAATAAGAGTTCTGTCAAAACAGATATGAATGATAAAATGATTCGAGGGTATCGCATGGCATTCTCATTTACATATGGGGTCAAGTTTCCAAATTAAGCAGATACGATGATGCATATAAAAGCGTATAATAACAGTTGAGAGCAATTGGAACAATAGAGCATGATTATTGAAATTTTAAAGGTCACAATACATAGGATTGGGACAAAGTCTAATTCTAGGAATAACGGGCTTATTTAAAGGAAATAACGGAAACAACTGGGGATTCCATAGAGTCTGATAGTACAACAACATGAAAGGTAAATGGAAAGAACTAAGGCTCCACTCCATCTGAACGGGGCTTGGTAGTCTTTTCCTCTTGAAGCGTCTTCACAATGCTCTGGAGCTCATCCGCCACCATCTGAATGACATACTGGCTGGTACGGTCCCGGTGCGCTGTCATCTCCTCAAGCTTAGTTTTGACGTACTGAACCAAGGTCTCAAGTCTCACAGTCATCTGCTCCTTGGGCTTCCCTTCGTAGTTTCAGCTGTCCGGATACACGTTCTTCAGTCAGTCTATCAGTCGGTCATACTTGCCCTGAAGCATGTCGAACTCGCGCCTCAACTCAGCATACACGGAGAAAGCAATAGTGTCGTCCGACCCAGAGGATGACGAGGAATGCGCCCTTTGCTGACAACCAATAAGAGGAGTATTATTAATAATTTCTTAACCTACTCTCTCGCATAATATCTATAACCTACACACATGTACTATAACCTATTTGGGCTGTCCAGGGACTCTAAACCGTAGCTCTGATACCAAAACCTGTCACACCCCCAACTTAACAGCAAAATAAATATAGCTATTACAATATTTTAAATGAAGAATACACAACCAACTCCAAGATCTTACAGTTTAGGGTTTGGAACAGCCCAACACTGCCAACTATTACATCTGATTAAAAGTACTGAGTCCTCACACAAACTATTATTACTTATTCTACCTGCGCTCGAACATAAGCATCAGCATCACAGGTCTTACGGGCAGTCTGCTTGAATCTAACCATAGCTGCTAGCTGAAATATCAGGGTACAGCAATAAGTGAGCCAAATGCTCAACAAGTGTTAACAGTACGACACAAACACAAATCGAGATATACCTTTAAGAATGACAATGAAAAGACATAACCAATGATAACGAGAGATTGAACTATGTGAGATGGCATCATTTTGCTTGTATCGAAACAATTTTAAAATCATGTCTTAATCAAAATCATTTTATGACGCTACGGATTACAGCCGGTGATCAGCCGCGAAGTAATCCCGAACCTCGCTGGGTTCTAAAACATTAACGGGAATCCCTAGGCAACTTTTAAGCCTAATATAAGTGTGGAAATGACTCGCGTCTCAGTCCAGATCCACTATTCAAGAAAACATTTATCCCCCTTTGGGACTGAAAACCCACATTTTATTTATTTCAAAAGCTGATGCCGAATTGTAACAAAATCTCTTTTAACAGTAAATATTTTTATTAAGGGATTATAGATCAACTCGAAACATGGGAAATATGGTACTAAATCTCAGGGCCATGATTCACAAAACTTTACTCTATTGGGGTAACCAAAAGGGTTTTCATATGTCAGAATTTGGACAGGAAAATATGGTGAGACTAATGGATAATATGAAGGGGTAATGCCAAACTGGGCTCAAAGCAATGGTTTCTCGTCAAGGTACAGGTGTTGGATCATTAAGAAGATAAGCTTCACGAATACTATGGGTGTTAAGGTAATGATCTCTAGCTCAGGATGTATATTTATCAGAATTGTCAAGCTTTAGGATAGGAAAGAGGGTAGCAATCAATGAGGAATCATGTTGGTAAGTTTCTGACTATCATAGTTCAAGGTAAGGTTCTATAGGGGTTTAAGTATCAGGATGAGATATCAATACTTAGGAATCATCAGCATGTTAATCAAGAGGATCAATCAAGTAATATAATAACTCTTTATTTTATCATGGCATTTAACTATCATGAAAAGACTTTTGAACTACTTGCAATACGTACTCGAGGGTTCATGGCATCTCTATATAACTCAAAGATAAACAAAAGATACGCTTGATTGAAATATGTCAAAATGACTCAGGATAATTGCATCGATATATATGAACTGTTTACAGTAAGTACGAAGGTCAAGTTGAATCACTTGCCTTGAGATAGGCTGGTCTGGTCTGACTGGTAGGAGCAACAACTGGAGCTTCACTCGACCTTTATAGCAAGTTTTCCCTCATCTCGAGATCCTACATAAATAATAATCCTCATTATAATATATTCTCACTAACTTAACCTATTTACAACTTGAAATTAAACACGGATGGCACTTAGGCCTATACGCACTTAATTTATATCCACCTTTATATTTCAAATGTACATACGTAGCCACATATTCACATATCATATATTAACACCAAATAACACCATATATACCATAATGCAACACTAGGCTTGGATGATCTCGACTCACATCTTAAGTCACTTGGTCGCTAAACTAGACAAGGTCTTCTAATTTTGGCTTCCTAACTCGATGTGCCTTTCCTAAATTATCCAAAACCTATTGACCCTCACTTGTGCCTTTTTCTCTAATGACCTTATACCATCTTACAACTATGGTGGTCGACCTAATACTCAGTTCTAAGTGTTCTAAAACTATGTGATAAGTGATAGTGCTCACTGGTGCAAATTTCAGAATGACAACTGTAGTTTCTTGAGTGCATTAGGCACTCTTAAACTACAAGTTTTCCTTCAAAACTTTTACACAAGACTCTCCTGACCTAAGGGCATCTCACAATCTTGATGTGGCTCAAGGGCCTGGCTTGGACCTTCTTGGGCCTACCCATGACATGGTCAAATCTCCCTATTTCTAAGTTGCAACAAAACTGTCCCCTGCTGGACAGATTTTGTGATTCTACTTGTGCACCTAACCAAAAGACATACAAACCTCCAACCAACTCCTAAAACATTTTATATACTCCCAATACTAACTTCTGGTGGCTTGGGCCTTAAAGTGCACATCAATGACATGGTCAAAACTCACTCTAAACCTCAGGGTACTAAACTGATTTTCTGCAGAAACTATAACTCTCATTTTCCAAGGTTTTGACTTGACAAACTCAACTAACAACAACTCAATACTTAAACCAAGACTTATAAATGGTAATCTACTGAACTAACTCCCTTATTCTCAAAATATCATTGGGTGAAATCATCCATGCCCAAAAACAACAACATGCAACTAAATATATAACATGCAACTCATGGAAAACACATAACAAGATTTCGGCTAGGCATAAAGTTTTAAATGCTTGCAAAATTGACTTGCACCTAATACTCATCCTTAATAATCATGAAATATAACTTTTTTTATGTATTAATAAGAAATTTATCATGGAAACAATCTATTTTAAGCACACCTATTTCGCATTTATAGATTTTTAAACATAACAACATGATTTCGAAAAGAATAGCATGCAAAATATGGTTGATCATCATTTTAATGTCTTAAAACTAGCATGCATGGCTAAACATAAATATATAATGAAATTTCAGTAGCATGCAAAGGATTTTAAAGCATGATATCTCCATAAAACACTTAGTTAGCACATATACATAATATATCTCATAGAGAGCTCTTGAATTCACAAGAATCAAGAGTTTCTCTTTGGAGATCACATAAGAACTACACATGCATCCATGGAACTTCAACTTCCAAGTCACAAAACACTTGGAAAGTATATAAGATTAATGTAGGTAAAAGATTTACACTTGGGAATATGAAGAATGAATTGAAAAATGGAAGGGGGTGGGGAATTTGGCCTTCGGCCGAGAGCAAGGTGGGAGGGGGAAAAGAGAGAAAATTTGTGGTGTGTTGGAGTGTGGAATGAGTGGAATGATTTCTCCCACTTTGATTTTTTTGTTTTATGCTTTTTGGTTGACAAATAATGAGTGGAAGTGAGAACTTACAAAAATGTCCTTTAGCTAAAGTTAGGCCATTTTGCATGCAAGGCTAATGTAGTAATTTGGTAATAATCAAATGAGTTAGTGGGGTTGGAAAAGTCTTATTTGCCCTTTGAGAGAATAGAAGGGTGATTTGCATGCATGGTCTCTTATGTAATTTGATAAATATGACAACTAAAATTTATAATTTATTTTTATAAAATAAAATACAAGTTCAAAAATTATAAAATTTATACCATAAAATAACTTGGATTTTTAGAGACTTTATAAAATCATTTTCAAAATTTGTGAACAAAATACCTTTTAAAAGAAAATTTTTCCAAGGCTTAGAATATTCCTTATAAATCAAAAATAAAGAAATTAAATAAACTCTTGCTTTGAAAAATCATATACTACATAAAGCAAATTTATAATGCAGAAATTTGCACTCACACAAACGTACAATCATTGAATATATTTTCATCTGACTTTAATATTATACCAAATCCACAAATAATATTACATAAAATGCCGGTCGTAACAATACACACTTCTTATGAAAACAATTCTTTTAAGGGATTTTAATATCCTACAAATACCTTAATAGTAATCCCAACACCTAGGCTTGGGTTACGGTATTGCATCACAATTCCAATTGGAAGAATTAGGACATTCGTTGGAGCCACCGCATACGATGATCAGTCGTACTGTGATAAAAGTAACCTTTTCTACTAGTACAAGGACGACACCTTCGTATCCCGGTTATCACCCTGGCCGCATTCGGGCTACGTGTCCCATTTCGGGTATACACACACTTCGCAGGTCCTTAGGTACATATTGTACCGTCTCCTACGGTATCAGTAGTCTATCCAATACACGAAGTACTTGGATCCTACCCCTCCCCTGTCCTTTAGAAAATCCTATCATATCTCGAGAACTCGAACCACATCGAAGTTCCCCCAAGCATTTTGCTTGTTGATAGGCATAACTTTACTTCATATATATATACGTACTTCCGAAAGTTTTCAAAGGAAGTACTAAGGATGTGAGTTTACCGTTGTCAACAGATAATTAAATAAGGGGGGAAAAGTTTCTCCTTGAAACTATATTCAAAACATTAAATAAGTCGGGGTAATATTCTCCGATGATCTGAAATTACTCGAATGATTTTCCGAAATCAGAAAGTATGTTTTAAATCAGGATCTATAATTTTTAAATCGATAATAAACCCTTTAATGAATAATAAATAATTAAACAATTTTTGATAAATAATTAAACATTGAATGAGTTTACTCTTTAAAATAATATTTGAAATAGTATTCCTCAACTAATTTATGTCTACGTAATTAATAATCCTTAATGATTAATCATGTTTGAAATAAATAAGCGTTGTAAAATACTTCTCCTATAATAAATGATTAGTAGATAAATAATTATTTTCCGAACAATAAAGTATAGTTGAGGGAATACGATCTTTGGAAATCGTTTTAATAAAAGTTCGAGGTATTTTATTGTTTCGTAAGTGGACATTGAGTCCCTTTAAAACATACTACTATGGACTTATAATCGTCCTATAATATCACCAGAATGTTTCCCGGGTTTTTATCTTGAAATCCCGACCGACTCTCGATCTTATTATAATATGTCACGCTTATAGCGGAATAAACATTTCACGATATATACTCATCGTACAACATCACTACATTATGCGAAAATTTAACAACTACGTACCATGGCAAGCATGGTATTTATACAATGATACTAAACAATCCTTTCACAACACAACAGTAAATGGAGTTGGGTTCGCAAACTTGCCTGGGTATCTCGAGGTGGAGGATGCTGTAGGTTCCGCTCGGAAATCTATAACCATAAACACAATTCATTTCGTTAAGTCTCGTTCTAATTTATAGCGACTCGCACTCACGTGCTACTTATTATGCATCCCCCCAACTTATACTACCCTTATTATTCCTTTAAGTCATTATTCACATTATTGTCGCTTTATTTTTCTAAGTATCTTAGGTTCATTCTCATTATCGTCGTCGGCTCCGCTTATGGATTCTACGGTTTCTAATAGCACGGTCTCGGCTCCGATATTTTTATAAAACTGAGAAATCATTATTTGCAGTTGAAATTTTTATGGAAGTTAGGAAACTCAATATGTTACTCTTTGTAAAAATTTCATGATTTATGAACACTTTTATGTCGATCTTTTATATTTTCAAAGTTCGTAATTCGTAGCAGTTTTTGTCACATAAATCACTTTTAGTAAAATGACCATAATGTTTGATCCGTAAATCAGAATCAAGAGATTCAAGCTACTAAACAATCCTTATAACATTTTCTATAATAATCAAGGGTTATTTTTCAAGAAACTACAGTTTACAACTTCGGGACTTTCTGCAGAAACTTAAAGTTACGATTTGTTGGTTTTAACGGAGTTACATTTACGATCGGGGTTTCGTTTACGCCCTAACTCTTAACACAACCACCAACAATCATCATTTCATCATCCACACACAAACTCCTTTCAAGAATATCATGTTCTTGATACAACAATAATCAACCTTAAATCTACTTAATTTAAACATCAAGATTTCATCATTACCACTTCTAAAACTAGGCTTACTACCACATACTAAATGGATCTTAAATAAAGTTGGGCCAAAGATTTTTACCTTTCTTGAAATCTTGAGATGTGTTCTTGAGGATGGTGGAGGCTTGGAAGTGCTTGGTATGATTTTTGGAACCTAAAACCACCATTGAAATCAAGAAACCAAATAGGAGTTACTATTCATACTATTCACTAATGACTTTCTTGATTTTATTTCACCCATCAAACCTTGATAAAAAGAGATGAAAGAATTTTCTTACCTTAGTTTGATTTCTAGGAAGCTTGAGAATTAATGGGATGATTTTACCATGGCTAGATTTTGAGATTTGAATTTGGATTTCTCCCTTTTTTCTTGAAGGCCGAATGGAAGCAATGAAGGGGTGGGGGTATTTATGCTTGCTTCTCTTGGTTGCTTCTAAGAAATTGGGGTGATATCTTTCCTTGATTTTTATTCTTCATAGTATAGCATTCTAGGTTTATTCCTTGTTGCAAATCTCGGGGACAAAATCCAAGTAGCTTGCTAGGTTACAAGCTAACTACATGTGTTAGCTTCCTTAGCACACTATTTTGACTAGCTTGCTTGATCATGCTATGGTTAGCTTACTATTTGATAAATTAACCATGGTTACTTTCTTACCATGGTTTAGTTAGTGCGTTACGTTTATTTAATCGTTTACGTGTTCGCTCGGTTGCTTAAACATTTTCGTAATACCGACTCGTAAATGATTCGCGACGTAATTCCTTTCGTACTTATTCCTTATATTTTGAATTATCATACTTGAATATAATTCCATAGGGTTTTAATCTTGTAATTATATTGTGATTCCCGAAATCCTCGATGAGTCGTAAATACGGTCATTTTTCAAAGTTCGTTTTCTTCGAAAACTAATAGCGTTTACATACACTCATTTGGTACGTATAATCGTAATATCAACTCTGAAACTCATTTTCTCTTGTACTACATAGTGTGGGCTCAAAAGTTTTTCCAGTCCGTCAGGGTTACTATTCATTAAACGTTTTACAAGGTCTCAAAAATTTGAGTTATTACACCAACCAAGTCTTAACAGCCCATTGAGAAAGTATATCATTCCTTTTATTAATATATCATCTGCATATAATACTAGGAAGGCAATATGGATCCCATTAACCTTCTTATAAACACATAGTTCATCTTCATTTTGAATAAAGCCAAACTATTTGACTATTTCATTGAAAGAATGTTTCATCTCCTTGAGGCTTGTGTTAATCCATAAATAGATCAAAGCAACTTATAAACAATCTTAGCAAGCTTTGGATTGACAAAACTCTCAGGTTGTATCATATATATATCATCTTCTAGGCTTCCATTTCAAAAAGTGGTCTTGATATACATTTTCCAGATTTCCTAGTCATAGTAAGCAATTACTGCTAGAAAAATCCTGATGGACTTGACCATAACAACTGGTGAAAAAGTCACATCTTAGTATATACCATGAATTTGTTTGAAACCTTTTGCCACTAGTCGCGCTTTATAGGTCTGTACTTTACCATCCATGTTGGTTTTCTTTTCAAACCCACTTGCACCCTATAGGTTTTACCCTTTCAAGTGGATCAACTAAATTCCATACTTAATTTTGATACATGGATTCCATCTCGAATTTCATGGCCTACAGCCATCTCTCCGAGTCTATACTATTCATACCATCCTGGTAGGTTATAGGCTTGTCATCATCCACAAGCATCATATTACCATCTTGAGTAAAAAAATCCAAAATATCTCTTAGGCTCATGACGAATCCTACTAGATCTAAAAACAACTTGTGTTTCCTAAACATGATTACTTTCAATATTTTGTTGTACTTCCTGATCATGTTCCAACTCTGGTTCAATATTATCATGTGGTTTTCGATCTTCATCGAGATCTATTATCCTCCCACTAATTTTCTTAGAAAGAAGTTCTCCCTCAAGAAAAACAGCGGTCCGAGCAATGAACACTTTATTCTCTAAAGGATTATAGAAACTATACCTTTTAGTCCCACTTGGGTATCCCATAAAATAATATCTATCTGATTTTAGTCCTAGCTTGTCTGAGACTAAACATTTCACAAGCGCTCCACATTCCCAAATTTTCATAAATGACATGCTATAACATTTTTTAGTCCATATCTCATATGGAGTCTTTTGAACCGCTTTTGTCGGAACTCGGTTAAATGTGTATGCAGCAGTTTCTAGAGCATAATCCCAGAAATTCATTGGAAGATCCACTTGACTAATCATCGATCGCACCATGTCCAAAAAGGTACGATTTCTCCTCTCAGAATCTGTATTCTATTGAGGTGTTCCATAAGAAGTAAGTTGTGATACAATATCATGCTCCTTCAAGAAACTCTTGAATTTGAGGCTTAAGTATTCTCCTCCACAATCTGATCATAGAACTTTTATACTTTCCCCTGTTTCCTTTTGTACTTCAGCCTTACATTCATTGAACATTTCAAAAGAATCAGATTTGTTCTTCATAAGATATATATATCCATACCTATTGAAGTCATCAGTAAATGTTATGAAGTAGTAAAAGCCACCCATTTCCATAATCCATATTGGACCGCATACACCACTATGTTTAAGTCCTAATGGCACTTTCACCTTATCAGGTAAAAGAAAATTTAGTCATTTTTCCAATAAGACAAGCTTCCCATCTTCCGTATGATTCAAAATCAAACTTATCCAAGTATCAATCTATATGTAACTCAGAAATGTGTTTCTCATTAATAAGGCTTAAACGATAATGCTAGAGGTAATGTTTGATTTGAGCCAATTCAGAACATATAAATTGTTAACTAATTGTGCAACAGTATAAGCCTTACCATTGAAATAGAATAAACAACTATTGTTTATTTAATAAAAATGAAAAACCTTTCTTGTCATGACAAGAAATTTATATACTGTCTTCCCCAAAGGCAAGCACAAATTAACAATTTACCAAGTTCTCAACTTCACCGTATGGACAAAATTAGGTACCGAGTTCCTTCAACTAGAGAAATAACTTTTGCTCGATTTCTAACCCGATAAGCTCGATAGTTTAACCTCCAAATATCCAGTTATTTTTATAGAAGTGACAATTGTCTCCATTAGCAACACCTTCATTAGGCTTCAAAAGCCATTTAGGGATTGTACTTTGGTTTGGCATAGAATAAGATCACATCTTCACCCTGCCTGCCCATTTTATTTTCCCATTTGCATTTCGTTCACCATCAATATGGACGTAGTTTATGCCTTTACCACGTTGTTTTCAGCAGTTCTAAACATGTTTCACAACTCATTAGGTGTTTTGTCTATCTCATTCATTATGTTCATAACAAACTAAGAACAGGATTTGTTCAAAGATTGCTTGATCATATCAAGTTGAGTCTCTAGACCAATCTTAAAACCCAAAATATCAAGGTACGTATATACCTGTCATCTTTTAAACAAGTGGTCCAGCCGGATCTCTCTCTCCCTTTTATGCAAATATATAGTGCCTTATTATTGTCAAAGCTTTCTTGACGATCCTATCATTCAAACGTCCTTTAAAGGTGCTCAATCACATCATAAGCATCAATATGCTCTTGTTGCTTCTAAAGCTCGACACTCATAATTACAAGAATGAGACATGAAACATCAGTTGTATAATTGATTTGCTTCTGGTAAGCATTTTGTTCACCACGTTTTATTCTCAGCTAGAAGAATTAAGGGAGGGGTTTGAGTGACATCCTTGAACCTGAGGACAATCCTCAAGTTCCCTTGTCAGTTGAGGAAATTAGTTCAGGTCAGCTTGTCCTTCTTAAGGACTATTACATAGAGAAGTTATTTGTGTTATTTTTTGTTTGATATCTACAATATTAAAGTGCATAAAATGAATTAGTCTACATATGATCATTAAATTATGTTCAAGTGATTATTCATATATATTCGCAATTTATATCTTCCACTATTTTTATCAAATCAATAACCCTAATTATTAATTTGGAAAGAATATCTTTTATATCCTTTTTAGTGAGCCAAGATCCATATTTCACAATGCGTTAGGTCAGCTTTGGATTTTCTCCTAAAACATGATTTTTTAGGTAGATAACATTTGTCAATTATATCAACTATATAACTCTTGGATAGCTTGGTGGAACAATATTTGTTCATATTTATCTAATAAATCTCGCCAAACTCTATGCCTCTAAGTTCACAATCCTATTGTGGTAACTTAGTTAAGTCAAACCCAATAATCAAAAAGTATCAATATACTTCAACACATCTCCCACGATAGATGGGAGTACTTCGCTTTGGCGAACCCACTCCTTATCGATCTAGGGGTTAACGCATTGGACTCATTGGAAGGCATCTAATCAACTTAATATTAACTTTAGGGTTTTTTTAATTATAAAACGATCATGATCCCATAATAAAGAGATTAACAATTTTTTCTTGAATAAAATACTTCAAATTAATAATCGTCATTGGTTTGATTTCCAGGTAGTGAGAGTATCAAAATGGTATCGCTTAAAACCCACAAGCTTACAAGTTCAATGAACTCACTTTTGACAAAATCGTCTCATGTCGGAAATAAAGAAGATTAGTATTTTATTCCTTGTTTCATAAACACAAGAATCTAATAATCGTTTGTTCATTTTAAAATCTTGAATCATTATAGATTTTATCTTGTTTAGCAAGCATGGCATGGGTGTCGTATCTAATACATACATCCTTAATCTAAACGAGTATGCATCTTTATAAACCACTCTACACATACATTCATTATATGCGCATATAAATTTAAAGTTAAATAAATAAACGTGTTTGGTTATTGCTTTATCCTATGTGATCTTTATCAAGCTAATGACAAAGATCTAGGTCAATCGAAGGTGGAAAATAAATACAAGCTAACTATTACATGTCTTTTTTCTTCTACTGCTTCCTTGAATGACCTCCATATGGGATTACCCTTCCTTGATCTTCAAATCTTCATGTCTTCATGTACATTACAAGAATGAAATATAAAAACTAAACTAATGTACTTACAAGAAAAACTCGAGTTACATTCGAGATTTAATAATTATAAGATCAAACGACATGCAAGCCGTATTTGAAAACCAAAACCATTAACCTAAAGGTCATAAGACATAACCATCCACCATGCTCAATTAGTACTTAAGAATATGTTAAAACACATAATCTGATCTTAACATATCATACCCATCATGATCTAATCATAAAAACAAATTATGGCAAAAACCGGAAAAATCATAATCAAATCCTGAAAATATTAAATCGCTGTTTACAGGCAGTAAACAACGTCAAACGCCTTACAGAGGAGTCGTTGATATCTTTTTCTATCAGTTTTGTTCAGACGCTCGATTCGCTATCGAATAGGGTATTCGTTCACGAAAATCAGACACAGAGCCAAATTTTAGAGAATATGCAACATCTGATTCAAAATCCGTATCTAATATGATTCTCATAATAAGAAAAAACATAAATCATGTATATATCAGTATACATACAGATTATATAATCATCATATGAATATATAACTCACATGAATATTGTATCTTCAAATCATATATATACAAATATATTGTATCAATAACAAAACTTGGAAAATCACGTACATGCTTGTATATCAAAAACAGTTAAACACATAAACAAATTAAACACTTTCGCAAGTAGCTCTAATGCCATCGAAGGGTTTCAAGCACATAAACACAATGGAAATGATGTAACATTAAATTAAAACCATAATAAAATCGAAACCCTATGCATGATCCATGCGAAAACAGATATTTAATTCATAGTAAGAATCTATACCTTAAAGAAGCTTTAAGAGTTCATTAATGGAGCATTAATGGAGTTCCAAACCTTGTTGAATCACCGCGTATCCCGCTCTCGCGATGTACGCTCTACGGTATCCACACGAACTCTTTTCTTGAAGGATTGATGTGTACTAGAACCCGAAAACTCCATCTCTACCTCTCCTCTTTCTCCTTGAGCGGCTAGGGTTTCGTAAACCATGTATTCTTATATATAAATCAGCCCTCAAAGAATTTGTATAGAGAGAAGAATGAGTTTTCTAATTATAATCTAATTATAATTAATACTAATCTGAAATCTTAATTTATTATTTAATTAAGTCACACTTAATTACTTAATAACTTATTTTGGAATTAGTTTAATTAATTTCTCCATTTTATTTATTTAATTAATTAAGTCATACTTAATTAATATCATAAATAAGATGAATTACTTATTTAACTTAAATTCATAATTTAAATTATTTTTCCTTCAAGCGTTCCTTGTGTGTGACCCTGTAGGTTATTATTACGTTGGCAATAATTTTAATATTTCATATTAAAATTATAAACAATGAGCGCCATCTAGTAATACATTATTTCTACCCAAGTAATAATAATTAAATCGATGATTCGATTAAACCTTTTGTGATAATGTACAATGTAATATAATCCCTTTAATCAAATATTATAGATTAAACTAGAGGCATGTAATGTGTCATCCTCATAATAGTTTAATCGAAGTTTCCCTGATCAATGAGTAGACTATCATATCAAATCAACATTTGAGCGTGCCCACACATTTCATAGTCTAGCTCACACAAGATGCCAATAATATTACTCCTAAAATTAGGAGGGTTAAATCATTTCTATATCATTCATATTTCTCATACGATTCATAATATACCCGAAATATACTTTTAGCATTACCCGATCAAAGGTAACTTTTAATATAATCAAAGTACACTAATTCTCATATAAAAATATAATGATTTCAAGTCTAAGGACCATTACATCATTATTACAATGGGAATTACTTATGCACAACAGACAATAGAATCTCACATTGGGTCTATCTAGCACCATGTACGTTTACATCTGCATGTGTTTTTTACTTTAGTCTATACCTATGATCAATAAGATGTGATCATCAGTCAGCAAACACATCAGTCAACAAACACACCAGTCTTAATGCATTATTATTGTCCCTTAATACTAATACTCGACTAGAGACCTTTAGGAATATTGATACCATTCTCATAATCTCATTTCTAAGTCTCACACTTAGAGATATAGAATTTATATCATATTCCAAGGATATTTATTAATCTAACATTTATATCATAGTAAATTAAGCATAATAAATTATAAAGGGAATAATCGATAGAACATAAATATTAATAATCCAAATATATTAAACTAAAATATTATAGTGTTGTCTCTAGGGCACAACACTAACACCCAGGAGTACAACAAATAGAGGAGGATGAGGACGGACTTCTAGAAATGATCAATCCATTGTTTCTTCTCAAAGAAGGACAAGGTCAGCTGGAATCAATATTGAGGAAGTTCTTGAGCCACCTCATCCATAAGCTTCAAAACTTTAAATTGCTCCTGAACATCTGGATGTCAAGCCTATTAAAAGAGTAAAAGTGGTTTAATATAAAGCTCTTTTGACTGAGAAAACTTATGCAATTTTGGATGCAGACATAGATCCAAGAATAAAGGCAATGAGTTCAAATCTTGATGAAGACAAGCTACTGTAATTCCTGATTTAAAAGCAAATCTTGATCAAGTTATCACTGTAAATCCTGATCTTGACATAGTAGCTCCTAATGCTCATCCTGACGATGACCAAGAGTGTTTTGAGTCTATTAGGGTGATGGTACTTACTATATTTGTGGATTCTCACAATATGGAAGTTGATGCTCAAGAAAGTCAGGAAGCAGCTATGTTTAAAAATACTGAAATAGAGCTAATGCTTATTATGATGCTGGAGTCAGACGCTCAAATTTATTATTTTAGTGTGATCCTGTAAAAGAAGTTCTAATCTTGAAAGAAGATATTTCACTATAAAGGAGAAAGACAGAAACTGGAAGAAAAACTATAATGTTGATTATTCAGAGCCAGTTCTGTTAGGTCCCAATGTGTTTGTAAAAGGAGGAGGTTGAATACAAACAATACCGAATAATCGAATTTAGTGCGGAATAAAAAATTGAAACAAAATTCAAGTTAAATAAAAATATTATTAAACTTGAAAGGTGTTACAACAACGGTATCGATTACAAGGGATTAATCTCAAATTAATTCTCACAAATCTAGAATAAATTCGACATGAACTTTTTCTATTTTTGCAATAAAAAGATTTAAATGCTAAACGTAATTTGAGATTAAGTTCTAGGGATTTTGATCCGATAGATAGTTACACAAGAACAAGAGAATGATTTCTAGTTGTTTGGATTTAACTTTAAAACTAGAAATGATGATCAACAGAATCACTTGAACTGGAATGACAATCAGTTGAACTAGCAAGACAATCTGCTGAATCAGTAGAACTTTCGGTATGACAATCAGTTTAAGCTAGTATGACTTTCGGCAAGACTATCTGTTGAACTAGCAAGACTATCAAACTGAACTAGCAAGACTATCTCCTTCCAGTAGAACTTTCGGTGAGACAATTGAAAAGACCTGGCATGACAATCGGTATGACAATCCAGATTGTCATGCTAGTTCAATTTCAATTGTCTTGCTGAATTAAAACAGATTTTAATCTAATTAAAATTCTAAAAATTCTTAATATTAATTCAGAATTAATTAATCAATTAATTCAATTAATCAATAAATTAATCTTTGCAGATATAATTTATTTTCTTAATTAAATTATATGATTTAATTAATTAATAGAGAATTAATTCTAATCTTGAGCATCAACCATTCCTTTGAAAGTCTTCTGAAAATCACTGAAAATTATGAATCAATTCCACCACTTCAATGTTGACACTCGATGTACTGTCTGGTTCATGAGTGACTAACTTCCGTGACGTTTCTTCATGTCTTGACTTTGATACTTGATTTTCTTCAGATTAAATCCTTGTAATTATCAGATACCCTGACTAGATCTCTGTCACTTGATTAAATCTACAATCTTGATTTGTATCACTGAGGCTTGATCAATTTCTTGAACTTCTTCCAGTGAAGTAATTCCTCAAGTCTATAGATGAATCTTGTTTCTGAATCCTTTGACAGATGTTACTTTGAGAGATCTCTTTGACGGTAGATCCACTATTTACTTGTTACATTCTTATTTGAGTTGAGTTAAATCCTCGAATATACAAATAGGCTATGACATATGCCTTACAAGTTCAATTTATTCTTGGAGGAATAAAGGGTGAAGGGCTGAAAGCTTGAAGGAACAAGAAGAAAAAATTATGGAACTACCATAATGGCTAAGGAGATATCAAGATCTGATATGGATGAATTCATTGTGAAGGGATGGTATTGGATATCAGGAATCTGAGTTTGTTGATCCAAGAATTATCAATATTACACTCGCTGATAGACCTAGTGGAATTGACATAACAGCTCATTTGAGCAGAATAGAAGATGTGAGAATCATCATTGACAAGCATGATGGATCTAATCTAGAGAAGAAGATAATGCTAATGCTGAAGAATGAAGAAGTGAGTGATTTGAATTTGCAATAAAGTTTAGAAATTTTTTTAGTATATTGATATTGATTGCAGTGAAATTTTTGATAATTAGATTTCAAGTTAATAACTTCTATTTATCCTTCCTTCCTTCTTCTTCGTTTCGGATCGAAAATAGAAGAGTTGAGTAAATAAAAAATCCAAAGGAGGTTCATGGCCAAGGGGAAAGATGCCCGAATAACGGTTATTTTGGAATGTTACTGATAGTTGATGAGCTTTTTATCATATTAACCAAAGAGTTGAAATATATTCACTACCTTCTAGAAGTTATAGATCAGGCATCTAGGGAATGGTTTGGATTGATCTTATATACAATCAGGATGTTGTATCAGGATAAAGAGACCAAGTATGATGGAAACTACACTTCTCTATACATGAATTACTTGGATCAGGAAGGTGAAATGAAGAGCAATGCTGATATCTTTGAAATGTTCACTTTAAGACATCTATCTTTTAGTTATGATAGCGAAGAAGTGAGTTACATTTTTCTTGATGATCTATTTATTGAAAGAAGCTATGTTACTGACTTAAGAGTTGCTATCTACTAATTATATGAGGAATCTGAAGAAAGGAAGAGTTCTAAAATAAAAGATGAAGTAGATTTTTAGAAGAAAAATAGATTAAATGGTAGTTGCTTTCTTGATGAGGTACTCACATATATACTAATGTTCAAGATGAATAGTGATAGAAATAATTGTAAATACTTTATGTCTATCTTGTACATTTTGTTGTCCTATTTTTGGCATCAATGAGCATAGAATTTATGTTTTATTTCACAAAGTATAAATTGGGGATATTATTAGATATTTTGCTCCAGGATGCATTAGGATATATTTAAACAAACTGGTCAGGATTTGCTATGTCTCCAGGATGTGACTGGTGTTAGGACATGTCGACTTATCAAGATTTGAAGACTAATTAATATCTACTGATTAATACAGTCCCAACTATTGAGGAGAGATTTATATGCCGGTTCCTGATTTATAGGATCACACTTGTTGATATAGGTCTACATAAAAACATGATATTTAGCTTTAGAACATATCTTGTAATTGATAGAGCAGCTGTATGATATATAAACACGGAATATCTTATCATATTTGATTAACTTTAATCTCGAGAATTATTGTAATTTAGCAGCTCTCAAGAACTTCAGAATTTCTTGAAAGGATTTGTAATAGTTTTATATCAGATTAATAAAAGCGTTTCATATTTATATCCTCCTTTCTATTTATTTATAAAATTTCATCGAACCCCCTTTAATAATTGTTGTTTTGCTGGGCAACAATGAGAAGACTGATAACATCATGTACAACAAGGTTGAAATGGGCAAAGAATGTCATGATTATTTCAGTGGACATGTTTTTCCAGAACTTGTTGATGACAAGGCATCAGAATTTGAGGACAAAAAGAAGTTGCTATAGAAAGACAAGGCACCTTTCCTAACAGAGACACTTGGTTAATCAAGAATATCTACAGTGGGAGAACTCAAGCTAGGGAAGCTAGCAGGAGATTTGGTCTTGGTCTAAAAAATGTTGAAGTATATAAAGGAGAAGCTCCTAAAACCAAAGATCCAAATTCTTTAACCGGAATTGGTGAGGATGTAGAGTTTCAGTATTTACAAAAGATTATTTCAGTTCAGGTTGTTCTCAATAAATTTGATGGTGACAAGTCTAAAAAAGCTCTCATATTTCCTTGATTCGGTAAAAAGGCTTAGGTTATCACAGGAAAAAATGTTGAACAAGTCCTGGCATGAATTGGAATACTTGGTTTGCTTACTCGGAGTTAAAAGCTCAACAACTGAAAGGTGGTCAAACTTCTTGAAGAACTTGGTGCTTGAGAAACAAAGAGGTGTGTCCAAGTGTAAGTTCATTCCAAAGTATATACTGAAGGATGACACAAATGCTGATATGCCTAAGGAGGAGCAGGACCAGTTATGTAGTTATGGTCTAAACTAATTTCATTCAGTCCTAATGCAAAATACTATAGGTTGATTCAAGTTGATGATTTGCATTTGAGCAGAGGCAAAATTCCTAATTTAAAGGTTGATATCTGTCAGATTGATGAATTTGCTTAAGAGTTTATGGATGTCAAGCAAAGGTTGGAAATGTACTTAAACATAGCCGAGGAGAAATTGCTCAGAACTTTTTCAATGAAGCTACATGATATGCCAGGGTTCAAGACCGAAGACTAAAGTTTGATGCACTGACAGTATGTTATATATTTTTATATTTTCCGCATTTAGATAGTTTTTAACATCATCAATTAAGAAATTTTTCATATTTTCATAATGTACAAATTGAGGGAGATTGTTAGATATAATTGATAATATCAGGGTTTATTGTCAGAGTTTACCATTAGAATCCGCAACAGAGGATATCAACATTTATCGTCAGATCAACATTTTCCATTATCAGCATTTCATAACAGTATTTGCTCATCTATATTTGTCAAAGCTGAATTTCAGGAGAAGATTGATTCTGTTGTGGAGAGATAGTATATGCAAATATATGTCAGTGTAGAACTAAAGTATTTGTAGCAATCAACCAGTAAGATATGTATTGTATCCTATATTCATGTTTATCATATCTTTTAGATTGATTGTGTAATTATGTAGTATAACAGCACAAATTAGGTTTATACTATATGTACTGCATAATATTATTATCATTCGTGTAACCTAACAGCTCTCAAGGATATCGGTTCATCATTTGAGAGAATAATTTGTAATTGCTTAACAGTTTTTTTTATCAATACAACAACATTTATTCATATTATTTTGTGTTTGATCGATTTGATTATTAATATTTATTCACCCACGCTATAGTAAACTTTAAGGCCTAACAAAAAAAATTAAGAATGAAAATATTCTTAGTAAACTAACACACTTAGTAAACTTACAGGAACCTATAAGTTAATAAGTTTGACTATCCAAATCAGATAATAGAAATACCTCCAAATCAACCCGATCCATGAATATTCTCAAAGTTAGGGCTAAGCAAAAAACCAATTGAAACCGAAACTAGTTAAAATTGTAAGAAATCGATCCACAAAAAATTGATCCGATCTAAAACTGAAAAGTTAAAAAATCGATATGATATTTATTTCACGACTCTGGTTGAAGCTTCAAACTGAACTGGTTTTTTAAATTAATAAATACTTGATATTACTTGTTTGTTAGGTCACACACACTGTAGATGGGGGTTGAATACAGTGTATAGTACAATCAAATCGAATTTAAATAACACAAGTAACAGAAAACAGACTTTATTCAATGCAATAAACTCTTTTACAATATGGAACTGTTCTCTCTCAGTGATGAACAAATATCACGAGAGCTGCTAGGGTTACAATGAATAATATTCTCGATAATGATAACACTTATAGTGTAAACCCTATGTATGTGTTTATATATCACACAGTTACAAGATAATCGGTAATTGATATGGAATATAATTCTGCTTCCTTAAATTTATCAATCAGTTATCTTTTCTTCCAAGTATTCCATTCTTCATAGAATTCCTTCTTCATGTATATTTCTTCTTACGTTTGTCTTGATCTTCTTTCCTTTCAATCAGTCGCCTTTCTTATCTGAAAGTTTCCTTTAAGTCTTGATATTATCTCCTGATAAATATCTCCTGAACCTTAAGTACTGATGACTTAAGTTCTGGCTTCAGTATAAGTGCTGATTTCAGTTAAGTACTGATTTGTCCTGTTCAAGAAAGATCTGAAAACTAAACATAAATCCTATTAGTCATGACATTATCAAGTATATCTAACAATCTCCCCCAACTTAACAGATATTTGATGATGTCAAAAACATTAAGTACAAATGCATGAGAAATTGACTAGACAACTACAACTTACAGTCCTTAAAGGTTTACCAACTTTATCTTCTGATAACAACTTCAGTCTGTATATATATCAGAATTTGAGCAGTTGTAGATCTTGACTTGGCTTCACTTTGTGATCTGTCTAATGTCAGGAGTTGTTCTAAGATAGTTCTTTAACAAACATCTCTCAACATATCTGAGTTCATCAATCATTCTCCTTTTAACATCTTTGAGTTCTGCAGAATCTTCACCAGTTTGGAAGATATCAGCCCTGAGATCATTTATTGTAGCTTTCCTTATGTCCTGATCCAGTCTGATCAAATATGCCTTGTCAGACTCAAGATTGAATTCTACAGCCTTATAACCCAGAAAGGTAGTTCTAATCTTAGCAGAGTTAGGCTTCATCTCAACAATATCACCCTTGTGATCTCTGTACTTTGGAAGATATGTGCTGTCAGACTTTACAGAATAAAGCCTTTTTTATCTCTGAATTTGAGTCTTCAAATAGTTTGCAGCACTTTCTGTTATTCTGTCATTCACTTGAAGTAAGAATAAAACATGTTCCAGTTCCTCAAAATACTTCAGTGGAATAGCATTTTCCCTTATATGGTAAACCCTACCATCTGTCATGAAATATAACAAAATGTGTTCTTTCAAGTAGGTATGGTAGACCATCTGTACAGATTCTTGTTGATTCAATCTTTCAGGAGTTGCTCCAACACCTGGTTCACTTAAGGAAGTTGGATCATTGGTTATGTTCTGTACTCTTCTTTCATCAGCACTACCCAATCCAAATTTATCTCTAGCTTCCTTTCCAGTAACCACTCTTGCTTCAAAACCACTTGCTACAGTCTTCAAAGGTTGAGTCTGTTTGGCTTTAGTGAAACCCGGTTGGAGTAACCTTGAGGATTTAACATGAGCAATGTCAGAGGTTTCCTTTGACTTATCTTCTAATATCAAGTCAGCTTGAGCTATGTAAGAGGTTGCTTGCTTCAAGGTTATATCAGAACTAACTCTATCTTGACTCTGAACAACTTGAGCCATGTCAGAGGTTGTCTTAGAAATCTTTCTTGAAGTCAGAGTAAGATCAGCATCTTCAACAGAAATTTCCTCATCCACAGGAGACACATAAACCTTTACAGGTTCACCAACTTTTTCTTTGCTCTTGGACCTTGGATCTATCTGCAATTGTGATCTGGCCTTGATTCCCACATGATTTGTCCTTTCTTTTATCACAATGCCTTTAGCCATAGGAAGTTTCTTTTTACCAACAGAAGCTTCAGATTTGGAGTTGACTTTTTCTGACTTAAGTCTAGCTTCTTCTTCCATTAGACTCTCAAAGTCCATTCCTGGATTTTCTTTCAGAAATAATTGTCTTGAAATTTCTTCATCAAGATCCAAAAGTTCATCAGAACTTATCCTTTTACCAGTATCAGAGGTTTTTCTTCTCCCAGTATCAGAACTTGTTCTATGACTTGTAGTTCCAGCTCTTCTTGATGAGAGACCTCTACCTTGACCATGACCTCCACTCATTCCAGAGTTTCCCTGGTCATCTTTTTCATCATCCTTCCCTTTCAGTGTCTTAACAGTTTTGCATTTGGACTTAATTACTTTCTCCCCATTTTTGGAATCAGCAGGTAAAAGAATAGAGACAAGCAATTCCACTGAGGATTGTATTTCATCGAGTTGAGATTTCTGAGAAGCTTGATTTTTCAAAATTTCATCAATCTGAGATTGTTGCTTCTCTTGGATTTTCTCAATGTAAGCAACTCTGTCAAAGGTAGGTTTGAAAAAGTTTTTCTTTTCAAGTTTCATAGTTGTTTCTTGCTTGAGTAAAGCTTCTTGAATTTTATGCACCTCAATATGAGTTGTTGAGTGTTGACCTTGAAGGTGTCTAGTACCCAATGCAATAACTCATAGCTGTGTCTTCAAATTATCATTAATTAGCATCTCATCAGCTTTTGCCAAGTGCTCAGCAACAATTTTTTCAGATGGAACAAAGGTGACTGTGTTCCACTCCTTAGTCCACTCCTGTCCTCTAGGAGTTTCACTCCAAGGTACTGGTGCATCCCCTCTAATAAACTCTTTGACTAGTTCAGCTTTTGAAGGAGCTTGTAGAGGTGCATGTCCAGAAGGACCAGCTTCATCAGCATCTGCATTTGTAGCAGCATCACCAGTATTATCAGCATTTGCAGCATCAGAACTTACAGAGTCAACATCCTCTAATAAAAGAATAATATAAGAGGCTATGGAGGCTTCAACATCATCCTCGAAATGCTGATCTGCTTCCAAGTTCTGATCAACAGCCATATTATGATGCTCACCTTTAGTCCATCTTCAATGTCTAGATGCAGAGAAGGTGTTGTAGACAATTCTGGAGTTTCATTAGCATCAGGAATTGGTGTTGTTGATGGATTGATTTGAGCTGGTGAAGCTTCTAAGTAGAGAACCTCAGGCACAATTAGGTTGTGAATATCAGTCTCAGCACTTATGCCTGGATCTGCAGTAGATACTGGTTCATTGAAAGGAGACACAGGTGGTGTAGATACTTTATCTTGAGCAGCTTCCTGAGTTGGTGACAATGGAGGTGGAGATGCAGTAGCTTCAGCAAATTCTGGCTCTTTTGAGATCAGAGATTCCTGATCTCCTTTCTTAGCTGCTGCTTCCTCATCCTCTGAAACTGACTCAGCCCTATACCTTTGTGCTCTCTATTTCTTGTATCTCTTTTAAGGTGGAGATTCCTTGGGAGTTTCATCTAAATACATCCTTCTAAGCCTTTTGAGAAGCTTAGATCCCCCAATTCCAGTATCCTTCTGAGAAGAGACTTTCTCAGCTTCTTCGACAACAGGTTCTGACACAGGAACCTGTTCCTCACTGTCTGATTCATCTCTCAGAACAATCCTCCTTCTCTTCTGTGGTGTCTGAGGTACAGTCTTTATCCTCTTGGGCTTTGAAGATGAAGGCCTCACAGTATGTGCTGATGATGAAGGTTGAGATATCTGTGAAGGTTTGATATATGTTCTGATAGAGGGTTGAGTAGGTTGAGGTGTATATGTGGTATGTTATGATGGTTGTTGTTGTTTCTGGGATGTGTTGGTCGGTTGAACATCAGGATAAACAGATCTGTATGTTTGAGGATCAGCATTCACCAGGATCTGTTTGACAGACTGAGGTATCTGTAAGGGTCTAACTACCTTTTTCTTAAGGTCAGAATTTACCAAATCATTAAAAGCCCGTTTTGCAAGTTTAAAGGGTGGAATTAAAGAACTGGCTAGTTGAGGGTCATCAGCACAACAAAAAGTATATATAAGCTGACGAAATCTAGCAAAGTATACTACATTCCTATCCTCTGTCATCCTATCCCCTATAAAGCCTAGCACAACACTTGCAAAATCAAAATGAGTTTGGTGAATAATAGCATACCCGATGTGTTGACTCATAATTGGAATGGCATCAAAGTTGGAACACTTATTGGCGAATGCCTTAGTGATGCAGTCGAAGAAAAAGCTCCATTACTTACTGATATGTGCTCTTTTCAACTGTCCAAGCTTGGCCAAACTCTTCTCATACCCCAAATTGGCTATGAGCTGCTATAGAACGGGTTCCTCCGCTGTTGAGAAAATGCAGCCTTCTGGTAAGTGTAGAACATCATTTACTTCAAAAATAATGCTTGGAGTACCAGTAACACCACCATCATCAAAATGCCCACTCCTCCAGAACGTCAGAACTTGTTGGCATAAAATTACTTGAGGTTGGGTCAACGCATACCCAATCTCATTGTGAAGTGAAAATCAGATGGAGCTTCAGCATGGTTCAAGATTGCAGCATAGTTGTTGGGTACAAACTTGGCTCCATCTATAATCAAATCCTTAGGTGCCATGAGAAAAATTGAGAAGTTAGGTTGCCTGAAAGATGTTTGATAAAATATCTGTATGAAAAAGGATGTGAGGAGATGAGAGACAATAGAAGTAAAGAAAGAGAGATAAAGTGTGAAAGTAAATAAAAGATTTTACAATCTTCTCTCTCTTTTACTTATACACGGTAGAAAAAGTAACCGTTGGACACCTGTCAGACATGCAGCAGTAAAGGATAATTAATGGGAATGGGAATACAGTAATCATTACTTATCACATGCAGTTTTCAAGGAAAAACTGTTCCACTTACCAAGTAATCCCATTAATTAAGGTAGTTCAGTTTTAGTTTAAAATTTAAAATTGTTCCCACTTAATAAATTATTTCCACTGCGAGACTAATATTCTGTAAAAATATGACTATTGATAAAATGACCATAAAGAAACCAAGTAACAAATATTGACATGTCGGAATCAGAACTTGATTTGTATTAGAGTTAAAACGGTCATCAGAATATGGGTAAATCAGGATTTAAAAATGCATCAGAATATTAAACGACTCAGAGATAAAATCTTGCATAAATATAAAATTTCATTAATATATTGAGCAAATACATTCCATGAAATTTAAAGTACATCAAAAAAGTACAAGATTGTCCTAAGCTACAAATCCTAACATCAACAGCTTTTGTCCTAAGCTTTAGAAGCCAGACAGAGCTGACAGTGAAGAGAAACAGGGAGCATAAACTATTTCTTCTTCCTACTCTCAACAAAAAGAACAGCGAGACGAATGATTCGCTCCTGCTGTCGGAGATGACGGAGATGTAGATCTCTTCGAACTGTCAACAGATCACGTTTAATGATCACTGGAAATTGAATCCGGAGATTGTGAGGGATGTTGTTGATATGGTATGGAGTTGGAATTCCATTGAGAAAAACATGTACTGTCTCAGTACTATAATTGTAGAACCAGCTAAACGCAGCCATATTTGGTGATAAGAATAAGACGAGAGTGAGTATGTGAGAAAATGAGAGATGTGCTGGCTTAAACGAAGTGTTGGTTTATATAACCAATGGAATGTCAGGAGACACAGGAAAAATTTAATGAATATAGGTAGAAATAATTCTACCTCGTCTCCCTAGACTGATGAGAATAAAAACAGCTATTGGAAGTGTAAAACAGGATTTAATGCGCACATGAAACAAGTAAAAATTATTGTGCATGGACGTGTACCACCAACCCTAATTGTATTAACTGTTAATATCTCACCCACACATATTCTGATTTTAAATAAGACTGTTTCAGATTTTAACCACAAATAAGTCAAGTAAAGAATCAGAGTGCAATATCAGAACTTAGACTTTTATCAGAACTTAACAGTCATCAAAACATGATTTCTTAACTCGAAAAATGAATTCCTATTTTTGCAATTCTTCACACAAATTCTGATTTCATTTCTTCAGAACTTAATCATTAGAACGTCCATCAGAACTTGTCCTCAGAATTTATGCAATCTGACACAAAAACTGTTCATCTAAAACATCATTTATCACCACATGAATTTTCATCATTCATATGGAGTGTATGTGTGTGCAGTAAGATAAATATCAGATAAAGATTAAAGTCTGATTCACTTCAGTACATCTTAGAAATAAGGCATAACTAAGAACTTTGCTCAAAATCTGTCATAATTCTGAAGTTTACTTTAGAATAAGTTCATGCATGAGTCCACCTCAACTGTTTTGTGCTCATTTTATGCATCGTTTGAAATTCCATGTTACGGTGGCTTCTCAGTGTAAGTGAGTCACGACTGCTTATCAGAATTTATGTTATTATCAGACTATTTCTCCAGTAATCATAGAGTGTGAAAAGTCACCAAGAAAAATATTTATTTTTGCTTTTCTGATGCATATTACTTAATACCAGCAATGCACTTGGGTCTTCCCTTCCACAATTTTTACTCTAGATCTCAAAGGAGTACCTGATTTTTATTCTTTTTCTTTTCCTTTTCTTTTGTTAAGTGAGGCTAATTAGCACTTAGTACATTCATCAGATTTACTAACATCAGAACTCAACAGATGAGAAGCATTATTCTAGTTTTTGACTTAGTAATAAGATAGACAAAGTAAACTTAACTAAGCTCAATATCAGAATTTGCTTGTGTCAATAGATTTCCACATAAATGATTACTTCTAACATGGGATTTGTTAGTATATGAAAGACTACTAGGTTATCATCTAGCATATTTATCCTCATTGGATTGAATAATCACAGAAACATGCATATCACTATCAAATTTTAGAGATTCACATCAGACAACAATCAGTACTTAAGAAATTTTCAATTAGGCACAAAATACACAAAGATAGTAATATCTGTAAATACTTATCATAAAGTCTGATGCATCAGAACAAAAGCTAAGCAGATTTATAGAAAGAACCTGAAACCATTCCAAGTTCATTTATCAATCTTGTAAAAGTGGCTTCACACAGTGGTTTGGTGAAGATATCTGCTAGTTGTTGATCTGTTGGAACAAAATGCAATTCCACTGTACCTTCATCCACATGTTCCTTTATGAAGTGGTACCTAATGCTGATGTGATTTGTAATTGAGTGTTGAACTGGATTACATGTTATAGCAATAACACTTTGATTATCACAGTAAATAGGAATTTTAAAATATGTTAACCCATAATCCAGTAACTGATTCTTCATCCAAAGAATCTGTGCACAACAGCTTCCTGCAGCAATGTATTCTGCTTCTGTAGTTGATGTGGAAATTTACTTTTATTTCTTGCTAAACCCAGAAACCAATCTGCCTCCAAGAAATTGGCAGCTTCCACTTGTGCTTTTCCTGTCAATTTTGCAACCTGTAAAATCTGCATCTGAGTAACCTATTAGTTTAAAGTCTGATTCTCTGGGATACCTCAATCCCAGATCAGCTGTACCCTTAAGATACTTGAAAATTCTTTTCACAGCTGTTAAGTGAGGTTCTCTTGGATCTGCTTGAAATCTTGCACAAAGACAGGTAGCATACATGATATCAGGTCTACTAGCAGTTAGATAGAGTAGAGAGCCAATCATACCTCTGTAATCAGTAATATCTATTGATTTACCAGTATCCTTATCCAGTTTTGTTGCAGTGGCCATGGGAGTGGATGCACTTGAGCAATCTTGCATTTTAATTTTCTTCAGCAAATTTATGGTGTACTTGGTTTGACAAATAAAAGTGCCTTCTTCATTCTGCTTGACTTGAAGGACCAGAAAATAGCTAAGTTCCCCCATCATACTCATTTGATATCTTGACTGCATCAGTTTGGCAAACTTCTTGGAAAGTCCGTCATTTGTAGAACCAAAGATGATATCATCAACACATATATGAACCAAAAGAAACTGAGTTAAAGTCTCATACCATGCTCTTGGAGCTTGCTGGCCATAAAGTGCTTTATGAAGCCTGTAGACATGATTTCGATATTTGGGATCTACAAAGCCTGGAGGTTGTTCAACATATACTTCCTCTTCCAATTCTCCATTGAGAAAAGCACTTTTCACATCCATTTGAAAGACAGTAAACTTTTTGTGAGCAGCATAAGCCAAAAATATCCTTATGGCTTCCAATCTAGCAACTGGTGCAAATGTTTCATCATAATCAATTCCCTCCTGTTGAGAATATCCTTTTGCAACCAACCTTGCTTTATTCCTTGTGATTATTCCATCACTATCAGTTTTGTTTCTGAACACCCACTTTGTACCAACAACAGATCTGTTCTTTGGTCTTGGCACTAGGGTCCAAACTTTGTTTCTTTCAAATTCATTTAACTTTTCCTGCATTGCTTGCACCCAATCAGCATCTTGAAGAGCTTCTTCCACTTTCTTTGGTTCAGTCTGATAAAGAAAAGAATTATAAAGACATTCACTTGAAGTAGCTGTTCTAGTTCTGACACCTCCATCAGGATTTCCAATTATTAAGTCAGGTGTATGTGATTTAGTCCACTTCCTTGCAGATGGAAGGTTTTCTCTAAAACTAGATGCTCCCCCATGATCCATGCCATCTTCATCAACATTTTCTGATGCTCCCCCTGAAACTATGCTCTCTGAGTTGGATCCTTCAGAATTTAAGTTTTCAGAACTATCAGAACTTGGCTTATCAGAACTTGATGAATCAAAACTTGAAGGGCCAGTTGTATGTTCTGATGCTTCTTGAGATGTGGTTGTATCTTCAGTATGCTCCCCCTGTACAGGTGCATCTTCCTTTGGCGTAGTCACCACAGTTTCAATAACATCAGAGTTTAATCCATCGAGGTTTGCAGTATCAGGATTTAGACTGTTAGGATTTTCAATATAAGAATTTAAGTCTTCATTGTCGAATCTCAACTGTTCATGATCATTGAAATCTTCAAGTCCATTAATCTTCTTATCATCAAAGGAGACATTGATAGATTCCATGACAACCCTTGTTCTTAAATTGTAGACTCTGAAGGCTTTTGTGGAAAGTGGATATCCAACAAAAATTCCTTCATCAGCTTTTAAATCAAATTTGGATAGCTGTTCAGGATGAGTCTTAAGAACAAGACACTTGCATCCAAATACATGAAAATACTTCAGATTTGGCTTATTTTTCTTCACCATCTCATATGGTGTCTTTCCATGCTTGTTAATGAGTGTTGCATTCTGAGTAAAACAAGCAGTCTGCACAGCCTCAACCCAAAATAGGTTGGTAGCTTAGCGTCATCAAGCATAGTTCGTGCAGCTTCAATAAGGGTTCTATTCTTTCTTTCAACAACTCCATTTTGCTGTGGAGTTCCAGGAGCAGAAAATTCTTGCTTAATTTCCTGGTCTTTGCAGAACTCTTCCATTGTCAAATTCTTGAACTCAGTGCCATTATCACTTCTTATTATCTTTACAGAATCTTTGACCAATTTATCCAGTTGCTTGACATGATCAATCAAGATAGATGCAGTTTCACTTTTTGTGTGCAAGAAATACACCCATGTGTCTCTGGTGAACTCATCCACTATGACTATAGCATATTTCTTCTTTGCAATAGACATGACATTTACTGGACCAAATAGATCAACATGTACTAGGTGATAAGGCTCAAGAATTGATGATTCAGTCTTGCTCTTGAATGAGGATTTTCTTTGTTTAGCCTTCTGACATGAATCACAAAGGCCATCAGGAGCAAATACTGATTTTGGCAGTCCTCTCACAAGATCTTTCTTGACTAGTTCATTTATATTGTTGAAATTTAAATGAGAGAGTTTCTTGTGCCAGTTCCAGCTTTCTTCAATTGATGCTCTACTCATCAGACAGATTGCAGGACCATCAGTACTTGTTGAAAGCTTGGCTTCATAAATGTTACCATGCCTGTATCTTTTCAGAACAACTTTTCATGTAGATTTATTTACAACTTCACAGTGTTCTTCAAAGAAATCCACATGATAACCTCTGTCATAGATTTGACTAACACTCAGCAGATTGTGTTTAAGTCCTGAGACCAGAGCTACTTCTTTAATGATGACATTCCCAAGATTTATATTGCCATATCCCAATATTTTTCCAATGTTGCCATCTCCATAAGAAACACTTGGGCCAACTTTCTCCACAAAGTCTGATAGCAGGGCTTTATTTCCAGTCCTATGTCCTGGACATCCACTGTCCAGAACTAAGATGTTCTTCCTGTTACCCTGCAATCACAAAAACCACTAATGATTAGTTTTAAGGACCCAGACTTGCTTGGATCATGTGGCCATATTAAGTTTGTTAACATTTGTAGCAAATTTTGCATCAGAGTTTATGTTAATATTTTTCTTATCAGCATTTACACTATCAGACTTTGTATCAGAACTTACACTAGAAGGAACAATGCTAACTTTCTTTAAAGAAGGTTTTATTTGATAATAATCATAGTACAAACTATGATATTCCTTACAAGTATAAATGGAATACCATAAACTACCACAATGAAAACAAGGATTTTGTGGCTTATATCTAACAGACCGACTCTTAACTCCTGACTTTGAAGGTAAGGGGTTTATGTTCTTATTCTTCCTGTAAAAAGAAGTCAGATGGTTAGAACTTCCACAGTTATGACATGTTTTTCTAGGAGCATTAGGAACATGCTTATAATCATTACTTTTATTCACACCTTCCTTTCCATTCCTATTTTTCCTAGGTGACTGTACCTTGTTTACATTCTTAACATCTTTCAGCTTATGTTTAAGCTGCTTCTTTGTCATTAAGCCTACGTTAACTTCAGTTGTCTTTTCCTGTTTTAGTTTGTCAGAAGTTAATATTTCTTTAACTTCTGATTTCTCAATATCAGACTTTACAGCTACAAACTTAACAGGTTTTAACTTTGGATTTTGTTTAACAACTATAGGCTTAATTTCTACAGTTCCTTTATCATTCTTATCATCTCCATAGCCTAAGCCCTCTTTCCAGTTTCCACTACTTAACAAATTTTGAGTTGTTCTGCCAGAGTTAGTCCAAGTCCTGATAATCTCTCTTTCCTTTTCTAACTCAGTTTTTAGAGATTCATTCATTTTAAGTACTTCATCCCTAACATAGAAAATATCATCTCTATCTTTCTGAGTTTGATGGAACATGACTAACTCTTTTTCTAAATAATCATTCCTCTTTTTACAAGCAAGATTTTCAGAAGTTAATCTTTCACATGTTAAAGTTTGATCTCTATAACTAATGAACATGGTTTTAAGGTATCTTCTCAACTCATTAATATCATCAGTATGAAAGGCATAAGTAGTTTGAGGTACCTTTAACTCAGCAGCATCAGAACTGTTATCAGCATTTGCCATATCAGCATTTGCCATATCAGCATTTGCCATCAAGGCATAGTTCTCCTCACTTTCAGAATCTGAAGTGTCTGTCCAGTTTTTCTTCTGTGTGACAAGAGCCTTGCCTTTGTCACTCTTCATTTTCTTGCAATCAGGAGATATGTGGCCTTTCTCACCACAGTTGTAGCATTTGACATTTGTATAATCTCCTTTGTCAGACTTTCCTCCTTTGCCTTCAGACTTTCTGAAATTCTTCTTATCAGAACTTGCACCTTTCCTGGAAAACTTCTTTCCCTTCCTGAACTTCCTATATGCAATCCTTGTGATTCCTTTTATTATAAGAGCACACAGCTTCATCATTTCTTCATCAGCATCCATCTCAGGAAAGCTTTCAGTTTTGAGTCATCATCACTATCAGAACTTGATGACTCAGTATCAGACTTTGTGATGAGCACTTTTCCCTTGCCTTTCCTTGAGGTAGCTGCCTTGGGGGATTCTTCTTCATCCTTAAGAGCAACTGTCCTTGACTTTCCTCATTTTCTCTTGCTTCTTTGTTCCATCTCAAGTTCATGAGTCTTGAGCATTCCATAAATTTCATCAAGAGTTATTTCTTCAAGATTATAGTTGTCTCTTATAATTGTTACCTTCAAATTCCCAACTTTCAGGAAGAGCTAACAGGAATTTAAGGTTTGAATCTTCAATATCATACTCCTTATCAACCAGTGACAAATCATTCAAGAGTTTGACAAATCTATCATATAGATCAGTCAATGACTCATTAGACTTTGAGTCAAAGTGTTCATACTCTTGAGTGAGTATTGTCTTCCTGTTCTTCTTAATCGAATCAGTTCCCTGACACCTTGTCTCTAACGCATCCCATATCTCTTTTGCAGTCTTGCAGTTAATTACCCTGTTTGACATTACATTATCAATGGTACTATGCAGCAAGTGTCGTACCTTAGCATCCTTAGCAATTGATGCGATATCTTCAGCAGTATAATCACTCTTCTCCTTTGGTACAGACTTTGCTACTTCACCTGCAACTGTAACAACGAGTTTGGTTGGCTTGTGAGGTCCTTCATGGATTATGTCAAGATATTCTAGATCAGTAGCTTCCAGAAATATAGTCATCCTCACCTTCCATATGGGATATTCAGATGGTTTCAATATGGGAACTCTAATGGTCTCATATCGACTGTGGATTTGAGTCTTTAGAGGTTCTTCAGTATTGGTGGGCTTGGTTGGAGTTTCTGCTTCAGACATGATTGTTTTTGGATCTTAAACTGTTTGTGTGTTAACAGATCTGCTCTGATACCACTGGTT
The DNA here is from genome assembly GCF_009905375.1 of Apium graveolens. Classification (NCBI taxonomy): domain Eukaryota; kingdom Viridiplantae; phylum Streptophyta; class Magnoliopsida; order Apiales; family Apiaceae; genus Apium; species Apium graveolens. The sequence continues at coordinate 32,708,505 of NC_133657.1, read as the reverse complement.
AGGTCACACACACTGTATAAGGGGGTTGAATACAGTGTATAGCACAATCAAATCGAATTCAAATAACACAAGTAACAGAAAACAGACTTTATTCAATGCAATAAACTCTTTTACAATATGGAACTGTTCTCTCTCAGTGATGAACAAATATCACGAGAGCTGCTAGGGTTATAATGAATAATATTCTCGATAATGATAATACTTATAGTGTAAACCCTATGTCTGTGTTTATATATCACATAGTTACAAGATAATCGCTAATTGATATGGAATATAATTCTGCTTCCTAAAATATATCAATCAGTTATCTTTTCTTCCAAGTATTCCATTCTTCATAGAATTCCTTCTTCATGTATATTTCTTCTTACGTTTGTCTTGATCTTCTTTCCTTTCAATCATCCGCCTTCCTTATCTGAAAGTTTCCTTTAAGTCCTGATATTATCTTCTGATAAATATCTCATGAACCTTAAGTACTGATGACTTAAGTTCTGGCTTCAGTATAAGTGCTGATTCAGTTAAGTACTGATTTGTCCTGTTCGAGTAAGATCTGAAAACTAAAAATAAATCCTATTAGTCATGATATTATCAAATATATCTAACATTGTTATTTGTCCCTGGGCCTTAAAAATTATAAAATACTATCATTATTGAATACAAGTCCATTAGACTCTAAAAAACACACTTGATAGTGCTTGTTGTGACTTGCTGTTGTTGCTCGCGTTATTTGAGTAGATATAGTTTGAAGTATGAATTGTGGGATTTCAATCAAGTAAATATGTATCCGATTGGAAAGTTGAAACTATTATTTCGGTGTAAAATTTATATTTTTTCAATAGTTCGCAGACTTCTATTCAAGATTAGAGTATAAAGAACTAGCTAGAAGTAGCTATTTATTTATTTGGCTTTGCTTAAGTTTGTACTTAATTATATATTTAATTTTGTAATTAAAATTGAACCCGAACCGATATAAACTCAAGCAAAATTTTTAAAATTGAAGATGATATGAAAACGTGATTGCGATTTTTTATTTTTTAAAACCGAAGATTTTCGATTTTGGTACCAATCTAATCTAAAAGGTTAACCGATTTGAGATTAGAGCACCCATAACGGTGGTGCCTGTTTTAAAATAGGCTAAGCCCATTCTCTACTTCACGTAAGAAAAAGTAACCCCGCGAAAGGAAGGACATGTATGTCTCCAACCCAGGGCCACTTCAGCACACTTTTCAAAATTATTTTCACAATATTTTATACTCCCACACTGATTATACTAACTTGATTATACACTAGTTTAAAATTCTAAATTAAATATTAATTTTAAAATTATAATAATCAAATTAAAGTGATTAAAATTTTAAAATATATTAATTAAATAAGACAAAAAAACGTAATTAAAATGTATCATATTATTAAAAATATGAAATAAAAATACATTAAATTTAAACGTGACAGTTTTAAAAAATTAACGATTATTATGAAACTGCGAGATATGCTCAACGAGGTCATTTTTTAACTGACGATGTATCTGTCTATCATGCATTTGCATACTATTTTGGACATATGTTTCATACGGGACAAAAGATTCTTCCCCTAAATTTGGTTCCGGTAAGCCATTTGTTGTATCATCATAGGTTGGTAGTGGACCAAATTGAGTGGAATATGTGTCTCTCTCGTCTACAACACCCATATTATTCATTATGATGCATGCTTTCATGATTGTCCCAAGACCTGCTCTGTCCCAAAAGTGTTTCGTACCACGTACAATTGCGAAACGGGACTGTGCACACGAGACACTCGTTTAATGTCTTTTCTTTGGCTTTCTTGATACTTTGCAAATAAATTTTTTTTCACTATGTGGATGAGGTATTGTTTAGCGAATGTTGACTATTCTGGATATATTCCATCTATTAAGTAATATCCCATTTTATAATTATTTCCATTGACAGTAAAATTTACCTCCGAAGTACGACCTTGTAGCACATCATCAAATAATGGTGACCGATCTAAAACATTTCTGTCATTATTTGATCCAGCAACTCCGAAAAATGAATGCCATATCCATAAATCATATGAAGCAACTGCTTCCAGTATAATTGTTGCAACTCCTTTCTGACCACTCATGAACATTCCCTTCCATGCTTTTAAACAATTTTTCCATTGTTAGTGCATGCAATCAATACTTCTTATCATACCAGGAAAGCCACGAGTTTCACCCATCTGTAATAGACGATGCAAATCATTCGAGTTCGGCTTTCTTAAGTATTCACTCTCAAATATCGTACATAAAATGTAGACGAATTTTTTCAAGCATTCAACCGCAGTACTCTCTCCAGTACGAACATAGTCATCACTAACATCAGCAGAGACACTGTAAGCTAACATACGCATTGCTACAGTGCATTTTTGTAAAGGTGATAAACCTTTTCTTCCCACTGCATCAATCCTTTATTGAAAGTATGGATCAAAATTTGAAATAACATACACAATATGAAGAAAAACATGTCTTCCCATACATAATCTTTTTCAGAATATATTTTATGGGTATACAGGATTCGGTGAAAAATAATCATTCACTAGACGTTGATGACCTGCTTCACGATTTCTGTAGATACTTCGTCGAGGAGTGAATGTTGTTCAGTTTTGTCCATATATTTTATGAAAAATCTCGAGTCGACGGTTGTGTTTAGCGTCATCGCGAAACTCTTCAATGAATTCTTCAGTGAATTCCTTAGAAAAACTTTCTGATGTGGGTGCTTGATTCATGTTGGTGTATATAAATTGAAAGAACTAACACATCTTGTTTATATATAAGGTAAATATATTCCAACGGTTCAATTCCAACGACTAGGTTACAAATAAATAAAAATAAACACAAGCTTCCAGTAGCTAGTTTACAAACACTAGCTTCCAATGGCTAGTTTACAAACAAATAAAAATAAACACTAGCTTCCAACGACTAGTTTATAAACAAATAAAAACAAACAAGAAAAGGAAAATACTAGCTATTGTTATTCCCAAATAATCTAACAAAGAATTATAAAAGGGGGGTTGAATGTAATTCTGGTTTCTTTTTTAATTTTAAGAACTGTTCTTTCTTAAATATATAACTATGTTTGATTTGGCTAAAGTGCGGAATGAAAGTATTGAAGAAATCAAACACAAAGTAATCAAATACAAGTATTTAAAAACTTTCTGGTGGATTGAACTTTTCCACCAGAGATATATATAAAATCGATAACTCTGTGATGCAAGATTTGCACACATCTGCTTACAAGTAGAACTTACAAAGAACAGAGAAATTCTTTACAGATACAGCTTTATCTATTTCTCTGGTAAAATTGCTTTCTAACTCGATATTATTCTACTTGCTACCCTTGGTTTATATATCACCAAGTTATATGATAAAAAGAAAAACAAATAAGACAAAATTTTTCTTAGTTTAATTACATGCTTCTTCATTTCTGTATCCAACATCTTTGAATATCTTGAGGTTAGCATGGAAATGGAAATGCTTATTTGTTCTTTAAAACCTGTAAATAGGCTGCCACATTCCATTTGCATCTAATCAACCCATGTGACTGTCAAGTCACTATCAACTGCTATTTGAATTTAAACATTCATTGAAACTTCATTAGATCATTCGTTGAAACTGTTTTGAATCATCCGTTGAAGCTTCACTAGATCATTCGCTAAATATGACTTGGGTCATCCGTTGAAGCCTTGTGGAATCATCCATTGAAAGTCTTCCATAACAGTTAACTTTATTTCACTTATGCAAAATTACAAGGCATCTAATATTTACAATTAGCCAACATATTTTGCATATCAAACTAGTAGTCAACATGACTTTAAATATCCTACAACTTCTAGATCTTTAAGGTATTGTAGAATACAAAAATATGTTACAATACTTATTGATACATAATATACTCTCTCAACGGATGTTAAAGTGATCATCCATTGAAAGCTAAGAATTTTACTAAATTAAATCTACTAAGGCATTTTGTTTAACTTATCATCAAGTACACAACATATTCCTAACAAATATAACGTATATTCTCACAAGCCATTCTCAAGGTGCTCCTCTAGACTGAGCAAATATAACTTATTTCCTTGACTGTCTGAACTTCTTTCCCAATTTCTCATTATTCTCTTCAATCTGGTTTTGAAGTTGCCTGTAGAATTCAGCTTCTTCTTCATTAGTCTGATCTAACATCTTTTACATCTCTAAGAGAGTTTCATTGTTTGAAATCTTTAACCGATCTTCTTATCTGAAGAATCTTCTGATGCTCTTCTCATTCTTGAACTCCATTATCCAATAAGGCCTCAAATGCACTTTGTCTCCATTGTAGGAAATAGTTAATACTCTTGGGAGTGCATTTGGGTTTTTCCTGCTATTCATTATCTCCTCAATTTTATTAAGTACCGTCTTTTTGGCAACAATATTGGACCCAAAGTTCTTCTTTATTCAGGAGAAAATATTTACTAGAACAGAATAACTTTCATTGAGAATTCTGTGAAGAGGCCAAGTTAGCTCTTTTCCACCCTTATACCTGAAGACCAATCTCTCTAGAAGATGTTTATGAGCATCAATAGCTCTTACTTCTTCTAGCTCATCCAGATAGAAATTTAGTTCTGAAAATTCCTTGATGTCATAATTGAAGAGTTGATCTCCCTTGTTGAAAGTTGGTTTGGGTTTGGCTAAGGCTTTGGATTGAATTTTGACAGGTTTGGCCTTTTTGATTACTCTTTTCTTTGTTTTCCTTGGTTTGGTTTGGATTGGGATGTTTAGATCAGGGAGTGGCATGCTTTTCCAATCTATAGGTTCATCCTTGGGAATTATGGGTTCACCATGGAAGTTTGTGTCAGAATAAACCTTGAATTCAGCCTGCTCCATTGTGGGCATGGCTGGTTGACTTGAAGTGGTAGATTGGGCTGGCATGTATTCTTCCTTGTCTTTATTGAAATCCAGCTTCCTCTTTGGTCTAAATTTCAGTCTTTGTTTCTTTGTTTGGTTTGGTTCTTCTTGATTTTCTTGATTCAGAGACTCATCTATCATATAAGGCATTTCAGATTCTATGGTTACAGGCTTCTTAGCTTGGTTCTTGGCATCTAAGGCAGCTTGCTTTTGCTGTTGTTTGAGCCTCACCTTTTCTTCTTTCTTAACTTTTGCAAACTGTGGATGTCCGGCCATCACACGGATCAATTTACCATACCTGTAGATTTTAGCAATTCTCTTCTTTAAGATTGAGTCTCTGGGATCTTTGATATGAGCAATAGATCTACCCAGCAACTTCTTTCCATCAAGCTTGGGGGTTTCATAGACTAGGTCCAATGGATTTTTGCTTGAATTCTTTGGATAGTTTCTCTTTGGCTGAAAAATCACATTGGCCTGTAGAGATCTTATTTTTGAGGGTTGACCCCTTTCCATATTCCCTAAGCTCATTTCATTTACTGACACTGGTCTCAATTGAGAGAAATGTGAGAAATGTTTTGCAACTTTGTCTTGTTTCTCAACTGGACCAAAATTCTTCTCAATATTCTCATCAAGCTTCTTCCATTTTTCTTTCAGCTCTAGTTCAGCTGCTACTATCTTGATCAAGTCAATGCTATCCAGAACAGGTGGCTTAGAGAAATTAATTACTGAAACAATCGCTTTACTGACTTGAATATTGTACACTTGCTCCCCCTCACTAACTGGAATGATTGCAGATATCTCCCCTTCACTCACCGAGATAAGTACATCTTTCTCCCCCTTTTTGTTAGCATCAAGTTGAGCTGGGTTGGAAGTTTGTGCATCCACCAATTTCTGAAGAAGGAGTGTCTTTCGAGCTTGGTGGAGTTGAATTTTAGTGATGGAAGTTTCTAGGGTCTTCATCCTAGTGTCCAAATAATCAATCTTGCTATTGAGGTCCGAATATTTCCTGAGTTGCCTGTTAATATCTCTCATTGTAGAGTCATGAAGAGTGGCCTCTATTCTATCATTGATGTCCTTCTTGACTTGTCCAATTTCTGTCTTGATCTCAGTCACATCTTGATTTTGCTTTAGAGATTGGATTTTGTGCAAGTGAAGAGACTCAAGGTGAGCTTGGAGAAGACTCTTGGCATTGGCATCTGTAGTAGCTTGAAGTGTTGTCTGAATCTGATGGATTATATGGAAAAGAGTGGATTTGAAGTGATGATCACTGCAGTCTTTACTAAACATCCATGCAGGAGTGTTTGTGCTTGATCTAGGACCTACATCTCCCCCTATGTCCAACAAATCTTCTTCATCATTAGAAGCATCCCCAAATGTACCACTAGAACCTAACTCAAAAATCATCACCAGCTGCAGGTTGAAGTGAGTTGATTGCATCCTTGGCCCTTAGCATGGAAGCTGTTGTGTGCACCAAGTTGAGAATTCTCTCAGCAGCCTCATTGTCCTGTTCAGCAAAAGCTTGATAAGCTAGAACAGGGTGAGTAAATGCTTCAGCTTCATAGGAAACAAAGTCTAAGAAAGCTTGATTTTCTTGCTGAAATAGATGCTTCTTTTCAACCTCATTGACATCCCTTAACTCACTAACAATGGGCTCTTCCCATTTTTTTGTACATGCTTTTCTCTCATGTTCACTCGGTTCTTGCATCAAGGACTCCCCTTGGCTTCCTACCCTCACCTTCACCTTCTAAGGTGGGACTCCTCTCACTTACTTTTGCCAAGCTGGAAGAAATAGCTTACATTTGTTCACTCATTTCCTCTCCTTTTTCCTGAGAGCAACTCGGCCTCTACTCTGTTCACTCCCTTCCCTCAATCCTAGTAGTGATTATACAACTACTAGATCATCTGCACTGTTAGTGTTGTGCCCTAGAGACAACACTATGATGTTTTAGTTGAAGACATTTGGATTATTAATGTTTATGTGCTATCGATTATTCCCTTACAATTTATTAATTCTTAATTTACTGCGATATAAATGTTAGATTAATAAATGTCCTTGGAATATGATATGCAATTCTATATCTCCAAGTACGTGACTTAGAAATGAGATTATGAGAATAGTATCAATATTCCTAAAGGTCCCTAGTCGAGTATTATTATTAAGGCACAATAATAATGCATTAAGATTAGTGTGTTTGTTGACTGATGATCACATCTCATTGATCAGAGGTATAGTGATACTAAAGTCAAAAAACACAGGCAGATGTATATGTACATGGTGCTGGACAGACCCAATGTGAGATTCTACATGTCTGTTGTGTCATAAGTAATTCTCACAGTGATAATGATGTAATGGTCCTTAGACCTCAAGTCATTATATTTCTATATGAGAATTAATATACATTGATTCAATTAAATGTTATCCTTGACCGGGTAATGATAAAAGTGGACATTGGGTATATTATGAATCGTATGAGAAATATGAATGATCTAGATGGGATTTAACCCTCTGATTTTAGGAGTGATATTATTGGCCTCTTATGTGAGCTAGACTATGAAATGCGTGGCCACGCTCAAATGTTGATTTGATAGTCTACTCATTGATCAAGGAAACTTGGATTAAACTATGATGAGGATGACACATTACATACCTCTAGTTTAATCTATAATATTTGGTTAAAGGGATTATATTACATTGTACATTATTCACGAAAGGTTTAATCGATCACCGATTCAATTATTATTACTTGGGTAGCAATGATGTATTACTAGATGCCGCTCATTGTTTACGATTTTAAATTAGATTTAAAATTCGCTGTCAACGTAATAATAACCTATAGGGTCACACACTAAGAATGGTTGAACAATTATTTAATTTAAATTGGATTTAAATTATATTAAAGTAATTTGAATTATTTATAATATTAATTAAGTATGACCTAATTAATTAGATAAACATTGATATTCGAATTTACTAATATTAGATATAAAATTCATTTGTTAAATAATTAAGTGTGATTTAATTATTATACAAATAAGAATTTCGAATTAATTATAACTCCTAATTAGTTAAGAGTTATAATTCTTTTTCTACTCTCTATATAATATCTCTTGTGTGGTTGATTTTGAGTGCAAGAATTTTACTAAAACCCTAGCTACCAAGAGAGAAGATGGAGAGAGCAAGAAGAAACGAGTTTGTGCTAGTACACATTCAATCCTTCCATTCAAGCATTCGTGTGGATACCGATAGAGCGTAGATCGCGAGAGCGGGATGCGTAGTGATTGAAAAAGCTTGGATATCCATTAGTCAACCAATTTGTAAAGTTTCATGAGGTAAACAATCTGATCTATGAATTAAATATCTATTTTTTCGCATGGATCCTGCGGTGGGTTTCGAAAATTCTGATTATTTCATATTTTTAATTACTGTTTCCGTTGCATTTATGTGCTCGAAACCTAACAATGTAATAAGAGCTACTTGCGAAAAGTGTTTAATTCGTTTATTTGTTTACCGGTTTTATGATGATAATATGTATACAATATTCCATGGCTGTTATGTATGCATTTTTGTATGTTTTAAATGATGTTATGTTTATATATATGTATGTATGTTTATATTTTGAATATATGATATTCATGAGAGTTGTATAATCATATGATGATTATATAATCTGTATATATACTAATATATACATGTTTTGTATTTGTTCTTATTATAAGAATCGTATTTGATACGATTCTGAATCGGATGCAGCAGATTTGCTGAAATCTTTGTCAAGTGTCCGATTTTGACTAAGGAATACGCGATTTCATATGGAATCGAGCGTTTGAACGAAACTGATAGATAAAGCTATCACCGACTGATCTGTAAGGCATTTGACATCGTTTAGGCTCTTTAATCTGCGATTTAATGTTATCAGATTTGATTTCGAATTTTCTGATTTTTGCCATATTTGATTTTATGATTAGATCATGATGGGTATGATATGTTAAGATCAGATTATGTGTTCTAACATGTACTTATGTGTTAATTGAGTATGGTGGATGGTTATGGCTTATGACCTTAGGTTAATGGTTTTGGTTTTTTAAATATGGCTTGCATATCGTTCGATCTTGTAATTATTAAATCACGAATGTAACTCAAGTTTTTCTTGTAAGTTTATTAGATTAGTTTTTTATATTTTATTAATTTAATGTACATGAAGACTTAAAGATCAAGGAAGGGCATTCCCAAGGAAGTCATCCAAGGAAGCAATACAAGAAAGAAGATATGTAATAGTTAGCTTGTGTTTAATTTTCACCTTAGATTGACCTAGATCTTTGTCATTAGCTTGATGTAGATCACATAGGATGAAGCTATAACCAACCATGTTTATTTATTGCACTTTACATATATATACGCATATGATGAATGTATGTGTAGAGTAGTTTATAAAGATGCATGCTTAATTAGATTAAGGATGTATGTATTAGATATGACACCCATGCCATGCTTGCTAAACAAAATAAAATCTGTAACGACTCAAGATTTTAAAATGAACAAACGAATATGAGATTCTCGTGTTTATGAAATACGGAATAAAAGGCAAATTTTCTTGATTTCTGACATGGGGTGATTTTGTCAAAAGCGAGTTCATTGAACTTGTAAGGTTGTGGGTTTTAAGCGAGACCGTTGTGACTCCCTCACTACCTGGAAATCAAACCATCGACGAATCTTGATTTGAAATATTTTATTCAAGGAAAAATTGGGAATCTCTTTATGATGGGATCATGATCGTTTTAAAATTAACAAAACCCTAAATTTAATATTAAGTTGATCAGGTTCCTTCCAGTGAGTCCAATGCGTTAACCCCTAGATCGATATGGAGTGGGTTCGCCAAAGCGAAGTACTCCTATCTATCGTGGGAGATGTGTTGAAGTATATTGATACTTTTTGACTATTGGGTTTGACTTAACTAAGTTATCACAATAGGATTATGAACTTAGGGGCATAGAGTTTGGCGAGATTTATTAGATAAATATGAACAAATGTTGTTCCACCAAGCTATCCAAGAGTTATATAGTTGATATAATTGACAAATGTTGTCTACCTAAATAATCATGTTTTAGGAGAAAAGCCAAAGCTGACTTAACGCATGGTGAAACATGGATCTTGGCTCACTAGAAAGGATATAGAAGATATTTTTTCCGAATTAATAGTTAGGGCTATTAATTTGATAAAAATAGTGGGAGATATATATTGTGAATATATATAGATATATATAAATAATCACTTGAACATAATTTAATGATCATCTATAGACTAAGTCATTTTACGCAATTTAATATTATAGATATCAAATGACAAATAACACAAGCAACTTCTCTATGTAATAGTCCTTGAGAAGGACAAGCTGACATGAAATAATTTTCTCGATTGACATGGGAACTTGAGGATTGTCCTCAGGATTAAGGATGTCACTCAAACCTCTCCCTTATTTCTTCTAGCTGAGAATGAAACATGTGCAGAACAAAATGCTTACCAGAAGCAAATTAATTATGCAACTGATGTTTCATGTCTCATGCTTGTAATTATGAGTGCTGAGCTTTAGAAGCAACAAGAGCATAATGATGCTTATGATATAATTGAGCACCTTCAAAGGATGTTTGAAGGATAGGCTCGTCAGAAAGATTTTACAATAATAAGGCACCATACTTTTGCATTAATGGGAGAATGATATCCGGTTGGACCACATGTTCTAAATATGATAGGTATATGTACCTTGATATTTTGGGTTTCAAGAATAGTCTAGAGACTCAGCTTGATTTGATCAAAAAATCTTCAAACAACTTATATTCTCAATGTGCTAAGAATAAAAGGAATGAGATAGAAAGAACACTCACCGAGTTGTTAGGAATGTTTAGAACTGCTAAAAAATAACACGGTAAAGGCATGAATTATGTCCAGATTGATGGTGTACACATGGAATGCAAATGGGAAAGGAAAGTGGAAAGGTAAGGTGAAGATTTGATCTTATTTGGTGCCAAACCAAAGTCCAATCCCAAAGGGCTTTTAAAGCCTGATAGTGGTGTCGCTAAAGGAGACGATTGTCACTTCTAGGGAAATAATTGGATGATTGGAAGTTAAAATTATCGAGCTTGTTTGGAAGATCTAAAGAAGAAGACCACCAATGGTTAAGCTTCAGGTATTGGGTTAGAATTGGACCAAAATTTGTTGCTCTAGTTGAAGGAACTCGATACCTAATTTTGCCCATAAGGCGAGATTGAGAACTTGATAAATTATTATTACGTGCCTGCCTTTGGCGGATATATTAAATCAATTTCTTGTCAGGACAAGAAAGGTTTTCATTTTAATTAAATAAATAATAGTTGTTTATTCTATTTTAATGATAAGGCTTATAATGTTGCACAATTAGTTAACAATTTATATGTTCTAAGATGACTCAAATGAAACATTACCTCTAGCACTGTCGTTAAGTCATATTAATGAGAAACGCATTTCTGAGTTATATATAGATGGATACTTGGATAAGTTTGATTTTGAATCACACGAAAGATGCGAACTTTGTCTCATTGGAAAAATGACTAAAGCTTTTTTTAACTGATTAGGTGAAAGGGCCACTAAACGATTAGGACTTATACATAATGATGTATGTGGTCGAATGCGTATGATGGCAAGGGGTGGCTTTTACTATTTCATAATTTTTACTGTTGACTTCAGTAGGTATGGAAATGTATATCTTATGAAGAAAAAATCTGATTCTTTTGAAATGTTCAAAAAATATAAGGCTGAAGAAGAAAAGCAAACATAGGAAAGTATAAAAGTTCTCCGATCAGATCGTGGAGGAGAATACTTAAGCCTCAATTTCAAGAGTTTCTTGAAGGAGTGTGACAATATATCATAACTTACTCCTTCTGGAACACCTTAATGGAATAGAGATTCTGAGAAGAGAAATCGTACCTTGTTGGACATAGTGCGATTGATGATGAGTCAAGCGGATCTTGTATTCAGTTTCGGGGGTTATGCTCTAGAAACGGCTGCATATACACTTAACCAAGTTCTGACTAAAGTGGTTCAAAATACTCCATATGAGATATAGAGTGACAAATGTCATAGAATGTCATTTTTGAAAATTTGGGGACGTGCAGCGTTTGTAAAATGTTTAGCCTCTGACAAGCTTGGACCAAAATTAGATAGATGCTATTTTGTGGGATACCCAAGTGATATTAGGGTATAATTTTTATAATCCTTCCGAGAACAAAGTGTTTGTTGCTCGGGCCGCTGTATTTCTTGAGGGTGAACTACTTTCCAAGAAAATCAGTGGGAGGATAATACATATTGATGAAGATCGAGAACCACATGATAAAATTGAACCAGAGTTGGAATAAGATCAGGATGTACATCAAAATGTTGAAAGTAATCATGTCCAAGAAACACATGTTATTCATAGATCTAGTAGGATTCATCATAAGTCTGGGAAAAATTATGGATTTCTTTTGACTCAAAATGGTGATGTGATGCTTACGGATATTGATAAAGCCTCACACCTACCAAGATGCTATGAACTTTCCAGACTCCGAGAGATGGCTGAAGGCCATAAATCCGAGATGGAATCCATGTATCAAAATAAAGTATTGACTTTAGTTGATCCACTCGAAGGGGTAAAAACTATAGGGTGCAAGTCGGTTTTCAAAAAGAAAACCGACATGGATGGTAAAGTACAGACTATAAGGCACGACTGGTGGTAAAAGGTTTCAAACAAATTCATGGTAGAGACTATGGTGAGACTTTATCACCGGTTACTATGGCCAAGTCCATCAGGATTTTGTTAGCAATAGTTGCTTACTTTGACTATGAGATTTGGAAAATGGATGTCAAAACTGCTTTCTTATATGAGAGCCTTGAAGAAGATGTATATATGATACAACCTGAGGGTTTTGTCGATCCAAAGTTTGCTAAGATAGTTTGTAAGTTGCTTCTACATTTATAGATTTAAGCAAGCCTCAAGGAGAATGAATATTCATTTTGATGAAACGATCAAAGAGTTTGGATTTATTCAAAATGAAGATGAACCATGTGTTTGCAAGAATGTTAGTGGGAGCAATGTGACATTCCTAGTATTATATGTAGATCACATATAACAGATAAGGAATGACATACCTTCTCTACAGGATGTTAAGACTTGGTTAAGAAATAGTTTCTCGATGACAAACTTATGTGATGCTACAAATATGTTAGGCATTAACATCTATAGAGATAGATTGAGGAGATTAATTGATCTAGTCGCAATACATACATTGATAAGTATTGCATCATTTTAGGATGTAGGAGGAAAAGAGAGGATATATCCCGATGTCTCATGGGATAGTGATCTCATAGGATAGCCGCCCTAAATCATTAGATGATAAGGGTCGTCTTAGAAAAGCTCCATATGTTTCGGCAATTTGATCTCTAATATATGCAATGATATGTACTTGTCCTGATATTTTGTATGCTTTGAGCATGACGAACATATACCAGTCTAATCCGGGTGAGGGTCACTGGATAGTTGTCAAGAATATTCTTAAGTACTTAAAGAGGACTAAAGATTTAATTTTGGTGTATGGAGAAGATAGGGAACTGGTTGTAAAGGGTTACACTGATACTAGTTTCCTATCCTAATTTTTGGATAGACAGGGATAATTACGTGTCTATGCCTGGTTTGTGTTTTGTCTAAATATAATTGATGTTAGCTTGAATAGTTCACAGCAAGAACATTGATGATTCTATGGAAGTCGAATATATTGATGCTTCGAAACAACCAAGGAGACTGTTTAGGCATGTCCTTAAGCGATATCACTTTATTATGAGATTAATGGTCAAGGAGATATAAATATAAAGTGCATAGTAATAATAGTGTTACAAACCCACTGACGAAGGCTTTGTCATAGCAGAAGCACGATGGTCATACTAGTTCCATGAGTATTAGATATATGGGTGATTGGCTCTAGTGAAAGTAGGAGATTGTTAGTGTTTGTGCCCTAGAGACAACACTATGATGTTTTAGTTGAAGTTATTTGGATTATTAATGTTTATGTTCTATCGATTATTCCCTTTATAATTTATTAATTCTTAATTTATTGTGATAAAATGTTAGATTAATAAATGTCCTTGGAATATGATATGCAATTCTATATCTCTAAGTGCGTGACTTAGAAATGAGATTATGAGAATAGTATCAATATTCTTAAAGGTCCCTAGTCGAGTATTATTAAGGGACAATAATAATGCACTAAGACTAGTGTGTTTGTTGACTAATGATCACATCTCATTGATCATAGGTATAGTGATACTAAAGTAAAAAAACACAGGCAGATGTATATGTACATTGTGCTGGATAGACCCAATGTGAGATTCTATATGTCTGTTGTGTCACAAGTAATTCTCACTGTGATAATGATGTGATGGTCCTTAGACCTGAAGTCATTATATTTCAATATGAGAATTAATATACATTGATTCCATTAAAAGTTATCCTTGATCGGGTAATGATAAAAGTAGACATTGGGTATATTATGAATCGTATGAGAAATATGAATGATCATTTAACCCTCCTATTTTAGGAGTGATAGTCATGTGTGAGCTAGACTATGAAATGTGTGGCCCCGCTCAAATGTTGATTCGATATGATAGTCTACTCATTGATCAAGGAAACTAGGATTAAACTATGATGAGGATGACACATTACATGCCTCTAGTTTTATCTATAATATTTGGTTAAAGGGATTATATTACATTGTACATTATTCATGAAAGGTTTAATCGATCACCGATTCAATTATTATTACTTGGGTAGCAATGATATTTTACTAGATGCCGCTCTTTGTTTCCGATTTTAAATTAGATTTAAAATTCATTACCAATGTAATAATAACCTATAGGGTCACACACTAAGAATGCTTGAAGGATTATTTAATTTAAATTGGATTTAAATTATATTAAAGTAATTCAAATTATTTATAATATTAATTAAGTATGACCTAATTAATTAGATAAATATTGATATTCGAATTTACTAATATTAATTATGAAAATCATTTATTAAATAATTAAGTGTGACTTAATTATCATACAAATAGGAATTTCAAATTAATTATAACTCCTAATTAGTTAAGAGTTATAATTCTTTTTTAACTCTCTATATAATATCTCTTGTGTGGCTGATTTTGAGTGCAAGAATTTTACTAAAACCCTAGCCACCAAGAGAAAAGATGGAGAGAGCAAGAAGAAACGAGTTTGTGGTGGTACACATTCAATCCTTCCGTTCAAGCATTCGTGTGGATACCGATAGAGCGTAGATTGCGAGAGCGGGATGCATAGTGATTGAAAAAGCTTGGATCTCCATTATTCAACAATTTTTGTAAAGCTTCATGAGGTAAACAATCTCATCTACGAATTAAATATCTATTTTTTCGCATGGATCCTGCGGTGGGTTTCGAAAATTCTGATTTTTTCACGTTTTTAATTACTGTTTCCGTTGCGTTTATGTGCTCGAAACCCAATATGCACTTGTTACAATAGTTGAAATTTCAAGTGGTGCAGTGATATTCAACGGATGAGAGACATCCGTCGAGATAGTATTTGAGAGTTTCAATGGATGATTGTTGTCAAGCACATCCGTCGAGATACAATCACTAGTCAATGGATGAAGAATATCCATCGAGATAGTAGAAATGACAGAGTTTGGAGTGGAAACTACTGTAAAATCTGTGGTGATTGATTTGAGATTTTGCATAGATTTCTCATTATAATCAGAAAGAAATGGCAAGTGAGCCAAAAAATCATCTAAAAGATGATGCTCACTTGCTTGAGATTATGACTTCTCCAATAGAGTTAAAGATAGAGAATCAGTAATTGATGTGTGAATCATGTCCACATCCGGAGAGTTAGTGGGTGAGTTTTGTGTGTGAGGTGCTTCTATTGAAAGAGATTTTGGCTGTGACTCCATATTTATTGGAGCCACATCAATCTGACTTTTAGAAGGTGCTATAACTGAGTCTTTGACTGCAGTTTGCACAGTGTGTGCACCCTGTGTATCCCCATGTGTTTTAGATTTCATCTTTCTTGTATAAGTTTGGGGTGAGTCTGTGTCCCTAACCCTTTTGGCCTGTGCTCTTGGCTGAGAGCTTTGTTCAATAGTTACATCCTTTCCGGAGGATGTAACTAGTAATGAGCTAGATTTCTTATTAATAACTATAGTTTGTTGGGAAACTGTTGTGTGGTTAGGCTGGATTACACACACCTCTCCCTCCTTATCCTTAGGGTTTCTTTGATTTTCACCCTGTCCCTCACCAGGCTCACTTCCATTCACACTCCCCTCTTGGTTTTTAGTAGATTTTAAAACTAGTTTCTTTTGAGAGAAACTAGAGTGGTTTTTTTGACTTGGATTTGGAAATTTTTTATTTGGTGAACTACGCCATAGATGGCTTTTAGCAAAACCAAAACTGTGTTGTTATAGACCCCTAAAAATGTTTCCATAAGCAAAAAGAGGTCTATTGCAACACTTTTTTGGTGTTGGGTCTCAGGCCGTCACTATAGGTATCTAATCTTACATCAGTGTCAAATTATGGTAAAACAACAAAATATGTTGCTATAGATATTAATTGCAACAGGATTTTCAGAGTATAGCAACACAAACTTGGTGTTGCAATAGGTATACTAACTGGCAAAAAATGGGCCCCACTAGGCATGAAAATAAAGTAAATTTGACAGATAATGCCTAGAATTAACGGCTAAGATTGAGAGCAATTCGACGGATAAAGATTAAACAATTATCCATTGAGATAAAAGTACCCAGAGTAATGTTTGATATTTCAACGGATGATAAGATTCAACGGATATTCATTTTCAACGAATAATGAATATCCGTCGAGATGTAAATTCTGACTTGGTCACAATTTCATCTTTGACAAGAAACATCAAATTTTATTATGGTTGCATTTCAAATTGCTTAGACATCAAAAAAAATTAAGAATTATTAAGCATACCTAACTCACTTACCAACCTAGTAAATGTGGATTCATCAAGTGGCTTGGTGAATATGTCTGTATGTTGATTCTCACTTGGAACAAAATGAAGTTCCACAGTACCATTCATGACATGTTCTCTGATAAAGTGGTACTTGATGTCAATGTGCTTGGTCCTTGAATGATGTACTGGATTTTCAGTAATTACAATGGCACTTGAATATGAATCTTGTCCACCTGTAGACCATAGTCCAACAGTTGATTTTTCATCCATAAGATCTGTGCACAACAACTACCAGCAACAATGTATTCAGCCTCGGCTATAGAAGTAGAGACTGAATTTTGCTTTTTACTGAACAAGGATACTAGCTTATTTCCTAGAAATTGACAGGTTCCTGTAATACTTTTTCTATCAATTTTACAACCTGCATAATCTGCATCTGAATAACCAGTTAGGTCAAAACCAGAATCTCTAGGATACCAAATATCAAGTTTTGGTGTTTGTTTGAAATATCTGAAAATTCTATTAATAGGTACCAATGAGATTCTCTAGGATTAGCCTGAAATCTAGCACAAAGACAATTAGCAAACAATATATCAGGCTTACTGGCTGTTAAATATAAAAGTGATCCAACCATGCCTCCATAGCTTGAAATATCCACAGACTTTTTAGTAGTATTTAATTCAAGTTTAGCGGCAGTGGCCATGGGAGTTTTGCAGATTGAAATCCATTAGGTCAAACTTCTTTAAAAGATCCAAAATATATTTGGTTTGACTAATGAATATTCCATCACTAACTTGCTTAACTTGTAAACCAAGAAAGTGAGTTAGTTTTCCCATCATGCTCATTTCATATTTACTTTGAATTAATTTGGCAAACTTTTTTTAAAGTTTCTCATCTGTAGAGTCAAATATAATATCATCTACATAAATTTGAACAAGTATACTAGAGCAATTAACATTTCTAAAGAATAAAGTTTTATCAACGGTACCTCTTGTGAAATGATTTTCTAAGAGTAACTTTGTCAAAGTGTCATACCAGACTCTAGGTGTTTATTTCAGTCCATACAGTGCTTTCAAAATATAGTAGAAATATTCAGGAAAGTTGGGGTCTTCAAAACCAGGAGGCTGACTGACATAGACCTCCTCCTCCAAATCTTAATTCAGAAATGCACTTTTGACATCCATTTGATAGACCATGAAATTGGAAGGGTTGCATAGGCTAGAAAGATTCTGATGGCTTCAAGTCTTGCAACAGGAGCAAAAGTCTAATCAAAATCTATTCCTTCTTGTAGACAGTAGCCCTTAGCAACCAATCTATCTTTGTTCCTGACCACTATGCCATTTTCATCCATCTTGTTTCTGAATACCCACTTGGTGTCAATAGGATTCTTTCCTTTAGGCTTAGGTACCATCTTCTAAACTTTATTTCTTTTAAATTGGTTTAACTCCTCTTGCATAGCTAAAACCCAATCAGGATCCAACAGAGCTTCTTCTACCTTTTTAGGTTCTTCCTTTGATAGAAATATGCTATATAGACATTCTTCTTAAGTTGCTTTCCTTGTTTGCACTCTTGAAGATGCATCACCAATAATCAATTCAAATGAGTGATCTCTAGTCCAGTTTCTCTGTTGTGGTAGATTAGCTCTAGATGAAGAGGCCTCATGGTTGTCTTGATGTGTGATTGAGTTTTGATTAGAAGAAACTCCCCCTGAGTTTGTAGATCTATGACTTGAAGATGGGGTTCGTTCTGATTGTGATATGTATTGGCTTTCAACTCCTATTGATGGCTCAACGGATGATGATCTCTGCCTTTTGACGGATGAAGCAGGTTGTCTCTCAATGGATGATGCACTTTGTCTTTCAACGGATATGAATATGTGTTTCATTTATTGTATATTTTCTACATTATCCTTAGATATTGTTTCTTGATCACTTTCATCATAAATCATCTCAACATTGTCTAATTTGAGGCTTTCATGGAAATCTCCATCTTGCAGTCCTTCAATCTTCTTATCATCAAACACAAAATGTACAGATTCCATACCAATGTTGGTTCTGAGATTGTAGACTCTGTATGCTTTTCCAACTGCATATCCAATAAAAATACCTTCATTTGCTTTGGAATCAAACTTTCCACTCTGATCAGTTTGATTCCTTAAGATATAGCATTTACAACCAAAGAAATGAAGAAGGTTTAATGTTGGCTTCCTATTCTTGAACAATTGGTAGAGTGTCATGCATTATGCTTGATTAACCAAAGAAATATTCTGAGTGTAGCATGCAGTATTTACAGCTTCTGCCCAAAAGTATGTTGGTAACTTTGATTCTTCTAGCATTGTTCTTGCAACTTCAATAAGGGATCTGTTCTTCCTTTCCACCACTCCATTTTGGTGTGGGGTTCTTGCTACTGAAAATTCTTGCATGATCCCATTCTCTTCACAAAACAATCTCATCACAGAATTCTTGAACTCAGTTCCATTGTCACTCCTGATTATTCTAACTTTTATATAGGATTATTGTTGACTTGCCTTATGTAATTGATGATGATTTCACTAGCTTCATCTTTGGATTTGAGAAAATATGTCCAAGAGAACTTTGAGAAATCATCCATAATTACTAGGCAATATCTTTTCTTTGAGATGGACAACACATTGACTGGTCCAAATAAATCCATGTGTAGTAATTGCGATGTCATAACCGGTATTTTATTATCCTTTAATTGATATATATATAATCAAGTTCTATGGAGACCCCATAATTTTTGGAGACTTGGAGACCATGATCTGCACCGTTCATTGTAATCTAATATAACTGTCTCTTATTAACTTTAGGGCTTAGTAATGTGTTTTATCAATATATGTATTCTCTGTATTTTTCATACCCTACTTTATCAATAGTTTAACATTCTGCATTGCAAATTAACAATAAAAAAACATACTGCATTACATTCATTTATTTTTCCGTGGACAAGGCTATAAGGCTGCAAAAAGCAACTATAATAATTATTTTTTGAATTTATTTTTGTAAATTGCCTACTTATAGAACATATTATTTGCATTAAGTCATTTGCAAAATGCAGAATCTAGACTGCAGTATTTCTTCAAAAACTTGTGTTATTGTAATATGCATATTGCAGTTTTCTTTATTTTAATTTTGTGTAGGATTTTACATTAATTTAGTAGAGATTTCTGGTTGAATGTAACAAAATTTATGCAGATTTTATTATTTTCGTGACTGGATTTTAGTGATAACTACCTATGCAGAATCTATCGATTTCTCAGAATATCTAGATCTGCCTGGACTCCTATAGATAATTTTTAAGTAACTGCCCTCTTTTGAGTGCGGGATATTTGATTTGACAATGATATTAGCAGGACTCTTAGAAAAGGGCATGTTAGGTCACACACACTGTAGAGGGGGGTGAATACAGTGTATAGTACAATCAAATCGAACTTTAATAACTCAAGTAACAGAAAACAAACTTTATTCAAAACAATAAACTCTGTTACAGTATGGAACTGTCCTCTCTCAGTGATGAACAAATATCATGAGAGCTGCTAGGGTTACAATGAATAATCTTCTCGATGATGATAACACTTTTAGTGTAAACCTTGGGTCTGTGTTTATATACTACACAGTTACAAGATAATCGCTAATTGATATGGAATATAATTCTGCTTCCTAAAATATATCAATCAGATATCTTTTCTTCAAAGTATTATATTCTTCATAAAATTCCTTCTTCATGCATATCTCTTCTTATGTTTGTCTCGATCTTCTCTTCCTGTAAATCAGCTGCCTTCCTTATCTGAACGTTTCCTTTAAGTCCTGATATTATCTTCTGATAAATATCTCCTGAACCTTAAGTACTGACTACTTAAGTTCTGACTTCAGTATAAGTGTTGATTTCAGTTAAGTACTAATTTGTCCTGTTTAAGTAAGATCTGAAAACTAAACATAAATCACAATAGTCATGATATTATCAAATATATCTAACAATCTCCCCCAACTTGTAAATTAGCATAATATACAAGTTAACAGATATTTGATGATGTCAAAAACATTAAGTACAAATGCATGAGAATTTGACTAGATAACTACAACTTACAGTCCTTAAAGCTTTACCAACTTTAAATTCTGATAACAACTTCAGTCTGTATTCATATCAGAATTTGAGCAGTTGTAGATCTTGACTAGGCTTCATCTTCTGATCTATCTGATGTCAGGAATTGTTCTGAGATAGTTCTTTAACAAACATCTCTCAGCATATCTGAGTTCATCAATCATCCTCCTTTTAGCATCTTTAAGTTCTGTAGAATCTTCACCAGTTTGAAAGATTGCAGCCCTGAGATCATTAATTTTAGCTTTCTTTAAGTCCTGATCCAGTCTGATCAAATATGCCTTGTCAGACTCAAGATTGAATTTCACAGCCCTGTAACCCAGAAAGGTAGTTATAATCTTAGCAAAGTTGGGCTTCATCTCAATAATATCACCCTTGTGATCTCTGTACTTTAAAAGATATGTACTATCAGACTTAACAGAATAAAGCCTTTTCTGTTTCTGAATTTTACTCTTCAAAAAGTTTGCATCACTTTCTGTTATTTTGTCATTCACTTGAAGTAAGAATAATACATGTTCCGGTTCTTCAAAATACTTTAGTGGAATGGCATTTTCACTTATATGATAAACCCTACCATCTGCCATGAAGTACAACAAGATGTGTTCTTTCAAGTAGGTATGGTAAACCATTTGTACAGATTCTAGTTGATTCAATCTTTCAGGAGTCGCTCCAATACCTGGTTCACTTAAGGAAGTTGGATCATTGGTTGTGTTCTGTATTCTTCTTTCATCAGTACTTCCCAATCCAGTTTTATCTCTTGCTTCCTTTCCAGTAACCACTCTTGCTTCAAAACCACTTGCAGCAGTCTTCAAAGGTTGAGTCTGTTTCACTTTGGTGAATCCTGGTATGAGTATCTTTGAAGGTTTAACATGAGCAGTGTCAGAGGTTTCCTTTGATTTATCTTCTGATATCAAGTTAACTTGAGCTATGTCAGAGGTTACTTACTTCTTTGAGATATCAGAACTAACTCTATCTTTACTCTGAACAACTTAAGCCATGTCAGAGGTTGTCTTAGAAATTTTTCTTGAAGTCAGAGCAAGATCAGCATCTTCAACAGTAATTTCTTCATCCACAGGAGGCACATAAACCTTGATAGGTTCACCAATTTTCTCTTTGCCCTTAGACCTTGGATCTATCTGCAATTGTGATTTAGCCTTGGTTGCTTCAGGATTTGTTCTTTCTTTTATCACAATGCCTTTGACTTTTGGAAGTTTTTTTTTACCAACAAAAGCTTTAGATTTAGATTGAACTTTTTCTGATTTAAGTCTAGCTTCTTCTTCCATCAGACTTTCCAAGTCCATTCCTGGATTCTCCTTTAGAAATAACTATCTTGATATTTCTTCATCAAGATCCAAAAGTTCATCAGAACTTATCCTTTTACCAGTAGCAGAAGTAATTCTTTTTTCAGCATCAGAACTTGTCCCGTGTCTTGTGATTTCAGCTTTTCTTGATGAGAAATTTCTACCTTGACCATGACCTCCACCCATTCCAGAGTTTCCCTGGTCATCCTTTTTATCATCCTTCCCTTCAGTGTCTGATCAGTTTTGCATTTGGACTTAATTACTTTCTCCCCCTTTTTGGCATCAGCATCTAAGAGAAGAGAGACAAGCAATTCCACTAAGGTTTGGATTTCATCGAGTTGAGATTGCTGAGAAGCTTGATTTTTCAAAATATCATCAATCTGAGACTGTTGTTTCTCTTGAGTCTTCTCAATGTAAGCAACTCTGTCAAAGGTAGGTTTGAAGAATTTTTTCTTATCAAGTGTCCTAGTCATATCTTGCTTGAGCAATTCTTCCTTAACTTGACGTAACTCTGCATGAGTTGTTGAATGGAGACCTTGCAGATGTCTAGTACTCAATGTAGTGACTCAAAGCTGTGTCTTGAAATCATCATTAATTAACATTTCATCAGCTTTTGCCAAGTGCTCAGCAAGAATCTTTTCAGATGGAACAAAGGTAACTGAGTTCCATTCCTTAGTCCACTCCTGACCTCTAGGAGTTTCACTCCAAGGTACTGGTGCTTCTCCTCGTATAAACTTCTTGACTAGTTCAGATTTAGAAACAGTTTGTGGAGGTGCATGTCCATAAAGACCAGCTGCATCAGCATCTGCATTTGGAGCAGCATCACCAGTATCATCAGCATTTGCAGCATCAGAACTTACAGAATCAGCATCTTCTGATAAAACAACAGTATGAGAAGCAATCGAGGCTTCAGCTGTTGGATTTTAAACGCAGCGGGGCATGGCAAAACACTTTTACACATACAAAATCCAAATAAAAGTATACAAATCGTGGTAAAAACATAGGGATCGAATCTAACCTTTAAAATAATTCGGAGACAACGATCAGAGATCCTTAGCAGTTGCTCCTCAAGTGTGAAGCACTCCACCGGTATCCACCAAGAAAACGATGTTAAGGAGGAGGAAGGAGGTGGAGAGAATTGGGTTTTCCAAACTTTTTGGGTTTTGGGGGTACAAAAAAATATAGGGTCTATAATAGTGTATTTATAGGCAAAATTTTCAGCTGAAATTTTCCCATAAATATTATTATTATTATCCCATTTATTATTCTCATTAATAATTAAAACACCTTTTAATTATTAATTCTTTTTCTAAACACCTTAGAAATAATTCTCTCTACATTTAATTTTCAAAAATTAAATCCTTAATTAATAATATTAAGAACTTTTCTTAATTAATTTATAATCAATTAAATCTCATTTAATCAATTATTAAATTTGCCAATTAATTATTTATTTCACAAATAAATAATTATTTAGCCATTATTAATTAATTCCTCCACCATTAAATCATTCTCTTTTTATGGTGTGACCCTGTAGATTCAATATTAAGCCGGTAGTAGAAATAAATAATAATAAAACTATTTTATCATTATTTATATAAATTCTCTAATTTATTAAATATGATTAATTAATTAATCACATTTATTCTACATCGTGAGGGATACTTCTCAGCATATCGCGACTATCCGGATAATATGAATTCACAATTTAGAATACCAAGAACCTATTCAGTGAATAGTTACCGTACAATAAACTCCTTCTACCCTACAATGTCCCGATTAAATACAAGGCATGGATCTCGTGTCAAGCCTATCTAATTTAATCACTTGCTTACCATTTACTATGCGTAGTTCTATGCAAATTAGAAACTCCTTTCTAATTTCATTCACTCTGGCCAGAGATTCCTGAACTAGCATAAGTGGATCAGCCTTGAACATTCGCTTCCTTCACTGGAAGGGGTAGATCCTTTATTGATCATACACTATCTTCGTGTACAAATTCCTATACCTAGAAGAGCCCTAATAATTGTCCCTGGAGACTAAGAACTAAACCAAAGCATAGTTCAGTGTACACAAGATGACTATGATGACCTCAAGTCTAAGGATACTTGCACAACTATCACTATGTGAACAACTGCTGACACGTGAGTGAACTCCATCAGTTGTTCAGCTGTGCGAGTCATGTTCAGTGAACTTATTCCATAATAAGCACCTACATACTAGCTACAGTGTCACCACACAAATGTCTATGAGAACAGACATCCTTCATAATGAAGCAAGCATAGTATGTACCGATCTTTGCGGATTATTAATTACCAGTTAGTAATCCTATGACCAGGAACTATTTAAGTTTAGAGTTATCATCTTTTTAGGTCTCACTATTATGATCTCATCATAATCCATAAAAAGCTTTACTCTAAACTATGGTATATCTTATTTAAACACTTAAATAGATAGAGCCCGTAATAAAAACAAAACAAGTCTTTTATTAATATCAATGAAATCAAAACAGACTACATAAAAGTTATTCCTAAATCCTAATACCTGATTGGACTTAGGACATATTCCTTTCAATCTCCCACTTGTACTAAAGCCAATCACTCTGGTATCTAATACCCATCTAGTCTTTATGATGATCAAAGTGACTTTCAGAAAGTAGCTTTGTGAGTGGGTCTGCTATGTTGTTATGTGTGTCAACTCTATTTCAATACAATACAAGAAATGTTACCGCGCTCCCACTAACCCTTTTGTAAACGCATGGTTCATCTACGTTTTTGATAAAATAAAACTCTTTGATTGTCTCATCAAAATGAATGTTCCATCTTTCGAGAAGCCTGATTTAAACCACATATGGTTCGCAGCAGCTTACACACTAGGTTTTCATTTCTCTTGGAAAGAAAACCATCTGGCTAATTGCCAGATCTCATAGTCGTAGTAAGCAGCAATCGCAAGCAAAATCCGAACTGATTTTAACAGGGCTACAGGTAAAAGGTTTCATCAAAGTCAATCCATTGCCTTTGTTTGAATCCTTTTGCCACAAGCCTGGCCTTATAGGTCTCCACCTCGCCATCTGCTATAATCTATCTTTTGTATACCGTATACATAGATTCCATTCTGGATTTCATGGCACTATGCTATTTCTCTGAGTCAACACTACTGATAGCCTCATTATAGGTCATAGGGTCGTCATCATCAATGATCGACAACTCATTGTCATTCTCAATGACAAGGCCATAATACCTCTCAAGTTGGCGAGACACTCTCCCTGATCTATGAATGGGTTGTTCCACAAAAGGTTGTTCAGTCAGAACAGGTGTTTCCACTTGATCCGTAGTAGTTTGTGTTTCTTGAACTTCATCAAGTTCAATTTTGCTCCCACTGTTTCCTTCAAGGATAAACTCCTTTTCCAAGAAGGTAGCATGTTTGGAGACAAACACCCGATGATCGGTGTAAAAGTAATACCCTAAAGTCTCTTAAGGATATCCCACAAAACTACATTTTACGGATCAATATTCCAGCTTATCTGGGTCAACTTACTTGACATAAGCTGGACATCCCCAAATCTTAACGTGTTTAAGACTCGGTTTTCTTTCTTTCCATATCTCATACGAAGTTTGAGGAACAGATTTGGAAAGCACCTTATTCAGTAAATATGTTGAGGTTTCCAATGCATAACCCCATAGGAATACTGGAAGATTTGCATAGCTCATCATGGACCGAACTATGTCTAACAAAGTTCGATTTCTCCTTTCAGATACCAATCTGGAGGCGTCCACTGAGAGACTATACAATTTTCTTTGAGATAATCTAGAAACACTCCATTCAAGTATTCACCACCTCGATCTAATCGAAGAATTATAATACTATGTTTGGTTTGTTTCTCCACTTCATACTTATACTCTTTGAACTTTTCAAAGGCTTCAGACTTGTGTTTCATCAAACACATATCCGAATCTAGATCTATCATCTATGAAAGTAATGAAGTATGAAAATCCACCCATGGCTTACGTAGACATTGGTCCACATACATCTGTGTGTACCATTCCTAGCAAATTTGCAGTCCTCTCTCCATGTCTACTAAATGGAGACTACAGTGCCACAATGAAGTGAGATTTTCATCATCCCTTTTCTTTGATTAGTTTGTTCAATCTGAAGTAAATTATGTCACATATATACAGACCATTATTTAAAGCACCACGTCCATAAAGAATATTATCTCTAAGAATAGAACATTCATTATTCTCAATAATAAATGAAAATCCAGCCAAGTCTAACATGGGAATAATATTCCTCACAATCGAGGGAACAAAATAACAATTATTTAAAACAATAGCCTTTCCCGTAGGCATATGTAAATGAAATGATTCTACATCTTCAATAGCAACTCTTGCACCATTTCCCATCAGTAGAATCACCTCCTCTTCCTCAAGAGTCCTACTTCTCCTTGGTCCCTGCAACAAATTGCAGATATGAGAAC
Source organism: Apium graveolens (assembly GCF_009905375.1). Taxonomy (NCBI): domain Eukaryota; kingdom Viridiplantae; phylum Streptophyta; class Magnoliopsida; order Apiales; family Apiaceae; genus Apium; species Apium graveolens. Next base: position 32,681,686 of record NC_133657.1, on the reverse strand, counting down.
CACAGGCGGTATCTAATACCCAAGTAGAAATTTGATTTAATGACATATTCACTTCTATCATGAACATACCTGAATCAGAAGCGGTAGTCTCACTACCCTTCTTCTTCTTCTTCAATTCTGCAAGGTAAACCTTGCAGTTCCTCTTCCAGTGCCCCACCTTGTTACAGTGAAAGCAAACAACTTTGCTCTTGGGGTCTTCAGCTTTTGGTGGAACCGGCATTTTCTCACCTACTTTCTTCTTCTTGGAAGAGTTCCTCTTCCTTTTCTTAGGATTGGAACCTTTACCAATTAGAAGAACAGAACTCTTCTTAGGGGGAAAATTTGATTCCGCAGTCTTCAACATGTTGTGGAGTTCAGGCAGGCTGACATCCAACTTATTCATGTGAAAGTTCACAACAAACTGTGAGAACGAACTCGGAAGCGATTGCAAGACCAAGTTTTGGCTCAGCTCCCCATCCATGGCAAAACCAAGTTGTCCAAGACGTTCAATCAAATTGAGCATCTTAAGTACATGGTCATTCACAGATGATCCCTCAGACATCCTACAACCGAACAACTCCTTCGATATCTCATATTGAGCTATCCTCCCTGCCACATCATACAACTCTTGTAGATGCATGAGGATAGTGTGAGCATCCATATGCTCATGTTGCTTCTGTAGCTCAATGTTCATGGAAGCTAGCATGATGCATTGAGCAACATTTGCATCATCTATCCACTTACGATACACAACATGTTCATCATTATGTGCATCACTAGCAGGTTCAGTAGGCTTAGGTGAGTCAATCACGTATTCCAGCTTTTCAATCCTGAGAACAATTCTCAAGTTTCGAAGCCAATCAGCATAATTAGGACCAGTCAATTTATGAGCATCTAGTATGCTCCTGAGTGATAGTGCAGAAGACATAATGTATATTGTAAATCTGTAAATGATAAACACATAACAACACTTAGCAAATATTCGATTTCATTTTAAAACACTACATGAATCGGGTCTTTATTCATAAGTGGCTCCCACTAGTTTATCTAATTTATTCAACCCCCTACGTGAAAAATTAAGCATTCATAATGCTAGTGGGAATAGGGATCCTACATTCCATTACACGACCCCGGCTGTAGCACGAACCGCCATGTAATATTCAATAGGCAGACAACTCTTGTCAATTACATCTCATGTTATTCCCTAATCAAACTTTAGCCTCTTGAATAATTGAGTCTCGGCTGTAGCACGACAAACTCAATATTCTAAGTCAAGTCTAACCCAACATTCCGTACAGTTGAATCAGTCCCCAAAGGCCCACGGCTGTAGCACGTACCGACCTAGATTCTTATTCAATGTACACATCTCTATGTAATAGAAAAGTATTTCTTATTTCAAAATCAAAGCCCTCGGCTGTAGCACGAACCAACAATGATTCAAAAATAAGAACTACTTTCTATCATGTTGGAAGGCTATGACCGACACAAGCCCATTGTATCATTGGCCAATTACTACTTGATATTATTTAATTTTAGAGGGATTATATTACGTTACAATCATAATCATATTATAAAGAGATTCTTCCTTTTAAATTAAATATTTCAAATCAATAATCAATAATCAGATGATTCCCAGATCAGGTGGAGCATTGTCAAGAGGCGTCACTTAATAACCCTTTCTTACAGATAGAAATTTGTTGTTGACAGAATCATCTTTTCTCTCATATCGAAAATTCATATTCAATTACGTGTTTCATAAACACAAGAATCTCATGATTGTATTCATGATATTGTTATTAAGGTTATGAAACAATTTCACTATACTAGGTTGTCTAACAAACGCCTTATGTTCATTCAAGTTCACCTAAATCTATCATCGCATGATAAACTAAGCATATATCACATATATAAACATGAATAAACATCAAGGTAGGCATGTTACATCATCTAGCACATTAGTCTAAGCATTATACATCTCTATGTATCACATGAAGCATTTAAAAGCAATTAAAAACAGTTAAAAACAGCTTTAAAACACTTTCGGAAATATAAACAGTTCAAAACTTTTATATAAACTAAAATTGATCACTCTATTAGATCCGTCTCGGAAAAACGAATCCAACGGTATATTGCACGCCCAAAACGGAGTTACGAAACTCCCAGAAAATCAATTTTAATATGGATAGTCAGGCTGTAACGCGTTACAGGAACGCGTTACAAGCCCTGTAACGCATTCCGGTGATGCGTTACCGCCCTTTTAACCAATTAAAAGGTGTAACGCATTCCGTGAATGCGCCACAGGTGTGTAACGCATTCCCGGAATGCGTGACACCCCTATTTTTTTTTCTTTTGCAGCAGCCACCACTTTCCTCTCAATCTGCGTGCCGCCGTACTGTACCCTGTACCTTTGCTTTTCTTTGTCCGTGCAAACAACAGACAGCCACAGAGATGCAGAATATATATATATATATATATATATATTTACATACTTACAATTTATATATATATGATTATTTAATTACAAATTTAATTGCAACAACTTCAAAAATTCATAATAAATAATCTATACATCATAAAATTATGAAAAAAATACCCAGACGATCTACAACACTTGTAGAACCCAGATCAACATTCAAAATTATTATGAGAAACGATTTCTCATCAGACAAAATTAATCCATGATATAACTTGTAAAAATTATAATTAATTCATACAAGCACATAAAATTCTGAAATTTTTACCACAGATCTATATGCATACAACCTATGCTCTGATACCATTGTTGGATTTTAAACACAGTGGGGCATGGAAAAATACTTTTACACATACAAAATCCAAATAAAAGCATATAAATCGTGGTAAAAATATAGGGATCGAATCTAACCTTTAAAATAATTCGGATATAACGATCAGAGATCCTTAGCAGTTGCTCCTCAAGTGTCAAGCACTCCACCGGTATCCACCAAGAAAACGATATTAAGGAGGAGGAAGGAGGTGGAGAGAATTGGGTTTTCCAAACTTTTTGGGTTTTTGGGGTACAAAAAAATATAGGGTCTATAATAGTGTATTTATAGGCAAAATTTTCAGCTGAAATTTTCCCATAAATATTATTATTATTATCCCATTTATTATTCTCATTAATAATTAAAATACCTTTTAATTATTAATTCTTTTTCTAAACACTTTAGAAATAATTCTCTCTCTAGATTTAATTTCCAAAAATTAAATCCTTAATTAATAATGTTAAGAACTTTTCTTAATTAATTTATAATCAATTAAATCTCATTTAATCAATTATTAAATTTGCCAATTAATTATTTATTTCATAAATAAATAATTATTTAGCCATTATTAATTAATTCCTCCACCATTAAATCATTCTCTTTTTATGGTGTGACCCAGTAGGTTCAATATTAAGCCGGTAGTAGAAATAAATAATAATAAAACTATTTTATCATTATTTATATAAATTCTCTAATTTATTAAATATGATTAATTAATTAATCACATTTATTCTACATCGTGAGGGATACTTCTCAGCATATCTCGACTATCCGGATAATATGAATTCACTGCTTAGAATACCAAGAACCTATTCAGTCAATAGTTACCGTACAATAAACTCCTTCTACCCTAAAATGTCCCGATTAAATACAAGGCATGGATCTCGTGTCAAGCCTATCTAATTTAATTACTTGCTTACCATTTACTATGCGTAGTTCTATGCAAATTAGAAACTCCTTTCTAATTTCATTCACTCTGGCCAGAGATTCCTGAACTAGCATAAGTGGATCAGCCTTGAACATTCGCTTCCTTCACTGGAAGGGGTAGATCCTTTATTGATCATACACTATCTTCGTGTACAAATTCCTATACCCAGAAGAGCCCTAATAATTGTCCCTGGAGACTAAGGACTAAACCAAAGCATAGTTCAGTGTACACAAGATGACTATGATGACCTCAAGTCTAAGGATACTTGCACAACTATCACTATGTGAACAACTGCTGACACGTGAGTGAACTCCATCAGTTGTTCAGCTGTGCGAGTCATGTTCAGTGAACTTATTCCATAATAAGCACCTACATACTAGCTATAGTGTCACCATACAAATGTCTATGAAAACAGACATCCTTCATAATGAAGCAAGCATAGTATGTACCGATCTTTGCGGATTATTAATTACCAGTTAGTAATCCTATGACCAGGAACTATTTAAGTTTAGAGTTATCATCTTTTTAGGTCTCACTATTATGATCTCATCATAATCCATAAATAGCTTTACTCTAAACTATGGTATATCTTATTTAAACACTTAAATAGATAGAGCCCGTAATAAAAACAAAACAAGTCTTTTATTAATATCAATGAAATCAAAACAGACTACATAAAAGTTATTCCTAAATCCTAATACCTGATTGGACTTAGGACATATTCCTTTCATCAGCATCATCATCTAAGTGCTGATATGTGTCCAAGTTCTGATCAACAGACATATCCTGATGCTCACCTATAGTCTGATCATCAACATCTAGATGTAGAGAAGGTGTAGTAGACAATTCTGGAGTTTGAGTAGCATCAGTAACAGGTGTTGTTGATGGATTAATTGCTGTTGGAGCTTCTAAGTAGAGAACCTCAGGCACAACCAGGTTTTGAATATCAATTTCAGCACTTGTGCCTGGGTCTACAGGAGATACAGTTTCATGTACAGGAGACACAGATGGTGTGTTTACCTTGTCTGTAGTAGCTTCCTGAGGTGGGGACAATGAAGAAGGAGATGCAATAGCTTCAGCAAATTCTGGTTCTTTTGAGATCAGATATTCCTGATCTCCTTCCTTAGCTGCTGCTTCCTCATCATCTAAGTTGGCCTTTTAGCTCTCTGTTTCTTTTATCTCTTTGAAGGTGAGGATTCTTTGGGAGGTTCAGCAGAAGTCATTCTTCTAAGCCTTTTGAGAAGCTTAGATCCCCCAATTCCAGAATCCTTCTGAGAAGGAACCTTCTTAGCTTCTGTAACAATAGGTTCTGATGCAGAAACCTGTTCCTCACTATCAGACTCATCTCTCAGAACAATCCTCCTTCTCTTCTGGGGTGTTTGAGGAACAGTCTTTGTCCTCTTGGGCTTGGAAGATGAAGGCTTCACAATAGGTGCTGAGGACGAAGGTTGAAGTGTCTGTGAAGGTGTGAGATATGATTTGAGATATGTTCTGAGAGAGGGTTGAGGTATAGATGTATGAGTGGTATGTTCTGATGGTTGCTATGGTGTTTGGGATGTTGTGGTGGATTGTACATCAGGATAAACAGATCTATAGGTTGCAGGATCAGCATTTATCAAGATCTGTTTTACAGACTGAGGAATCTGTAAAGGTCTAACCACCGTTTTCTTAAGGTCAGCATTTACCAAGTCATTAAAGGCTCGTTTTGTAAGTTTAAAAGGTGGATATAAGACAGTAGTATGTTGGGGTTCATCAGCACAACAGAAATTATATATAAGCTGACAGAATCTAGCAAAGTAGACAACATTCCTATCCTCTGTCATCCTATCCCCAATAAAACCTATTACAGCACTTGCAAAATCAAAATGAGTTTGGTTAATAATAGCATACCCGATGTGCTGACTCATTATTAGAATGGCATCAAAGTTGGAACACTTATGATGCGGTCGAAGAAGAAGCTCAATTCCTTTCTGATATGTGCCCGTTTCAACTGTCCAAGCTTAGCCAAACTCCTTTCATACCCCAAACTGTCCATTAACTCTTGTAGTGCTGATTCCACCGGTGTTGAAAAAATACAGCCTTCTGGTAAATGTAAGGCCTTGCGAATTGTACTAGGAGTTACCACATGTTCAGAATCATCCACTTCAAAAATAATACTGGGAGTACCAGTTGCACCACCATTATCAAAATGCCCAGTCCGCCAAAACGTCAGAACTTGTTGGCTTGAAAAGACTGAAGGCTGGGTCAATGCATACCCAATTTCTCTGTGTGCAAGAAGATCTTGCACGAAATGCAACTCAGACGGAGCTTCATCATGATTGAGAATTGCAGCATAGTTATTTGGAACAAACTTAGCTCCATCAATGATCAAATCCTTAGGTGCCATGAGAAAAATTGAAAATTGAGAGTGCCTGTAAGGTATTTGATAAAATGTCTGTATGAAAAACAACTTCAGGAGATGAGAGATCGTAAAAGTGAAGAAAGAGAGATAAAGTGTAAAAGTAAATAAAAGATTGTATAATCTTCTCTCTTTCTTACTTATACATGGTTAAAAAAAATATAACCGTTGGACACCTGTCAGACATGCAGCAATAATGAATAGTTAATGGGCACGAGAAAACAGTAATCATTACTTATCACATGCAGTTTTTCAAGGAAAAACCGTTCCACTTACCCAGTAATCCCATTAATTGAGGTAAGTCAATTTTAATTCAAAATTTAAACTGTTCCCACTTATTCAATTATTTTCACTACAAAACCAATATTCTGAAAATAAATTTTGAGTGTGAGAATGACCAAAATAAATCAGCTAAACAAGTACTGATATTTTAAAATCAGAACTTAATTTAAATCAATGATTAAAATGATCATCAGAATATGGATATATCAGGATTTAACAGTGCAGTTAAATTGCAAACATCTCACAGACAGAATCTTACAAAAATAAGAAATTCCATTAATATATTAAGAGAATACATTCATGAAATTGAAATTACATCAGAGTATTACAAGACTGTCCTAAGCTTCTAAACCTAACATCAACAGCTTTTGTCCTTGGCTAAGAAGCCGGACAAAGCTGACGATGAAGAAAAACAGGAAGAAGAAAATAAATTATTTCTTCTTCCGACTCTCTACAAAAAGAATAGCGAGTCGAATGATTTGCTCTTGTTGGCGGAGAGCTTCCATCCTTTCTTCTTTCAATCGCTCCAGATGGCGATGGTAGTCCATGTAAAAGAACAGAAGGTGTGTGAGAACCTCCTGGGGAACCGAGTCCCAAATCTCATCAGGAATGACAGTTACGTGCCATTCCTGCTGCCAGGCCTCACAGCTCAGCTCCATTTTGAAGGTCTCGTAGTTCAAAAACATATTGTAGTTGACCATGTTTGTGTTGGTAGGAAGTGAAGAAGAGTGAGTATGTGAGAAAAGAAATGATATGTAGGCTGATGTGAAGTGTTGGTTTATATAGGCAAGAGAATGCTAGGAGACGCAAGGAAATTTAATGCTGATAGGTAGAATTAATTCTACCTCGTCTCCCTAGACTGGGAAGAGGAAAAACAGTCATTGGAAGTGTAAAACGAGGTTTAATGCACACAAGAAAGAAGTAAAAATTACTGTGCATGTACGTGTACCACTATCCCTAATTATATTGACTGTTAATATTCCGCCCAAACATATTCTGATTTAAAATGAGACTATTTCATATTTTAACCACAAATAAATCAAGTAAAGGATCAGAATATACTATCAGAACTTAGACTTATATCAGAACTTAAAAGTCATCAGAACATGATTTCTTAACTCAAAAAATGAATGCCTATATCCATAATTCTTCACCCAAATTTTGATATCGATTCTTCAGAACTTAATCATTGGAACATTCAATAGAACCTGTCCTCAGAATTTATGCAATCTGACACATAAACTGTTCATCTACAACAACATAGATCACCACAGTAATTTTCATCATTCATATAGAGTGTTAGTGTGTGCATTAAGCTAAATATCAAACAAAGAGTAAAGTCTGATTCACTTTAGTACATCTTAGAGATAAGGCATAACTAAAACTTTACTTAAAATCTGTCATTATTCTGAAGCCTACTATTGAATGAGTTCATGCATGTGTCCACCTCAACTGTTTTGTGCTTATTTTATGCATCTTTTTAAATTCCATTTTGCAGTGGCTTCTCAGTGTAAGTGAGTCACGACTGATTATCAGAATTTATGCTATTATCAGAGTATTTCTCCAGTAATCATAGAGTGTGAAAAGTCACCAAGAAAAAAAATTTGCTTTTCTGATGCATATTACTTAATACCAGCAATGCACTTGGGTCGTCCCTTCCACATTTTTACTCTAGACCTCAAAGGAGTACCTGATTTTTATTTCTTTTTCTTTTCCTTTATCTTTTGATAAGAGAGGTTTATCAACACTTAGTACATTCAACTGATTTATTAACATCAGAACTTAACAGATGAGAAGCATTCTTCTAGTTTTTGACTTAGTAATAAGATAGACAAAGTAAACTTAACTAAGCTCAATATCAGAATTTGCTTGTGTCAATGGATTTCCACATAAATAATTACTTCTAACATGGTATCTCTAGTATATTGAAGACTACTAGATCAGCATCTAGCACAGTTATCCTCATAGGATTGAATAGTCACAGAAACAATCATATCACTATCAGAGTTTAGAAATTCATATCAGATAACAATCAGTACTTAAGCAATTTTCAATTAAACACAAAATACACAGAGAGAGTAATATCTGTAAATGCTGATCATAAAGTCTGATGCATCAGAACAAAAACTAAGCAGATCTAGAGAAAGAACCTGAAACCAAAAAGCACTTTTCACATCCATTTGAAAGACAGTAAACTTTTTATGAGCAACATAAGCCAAAAATATCCTTATGGCTTCCAATCTAGCAACTGGTGCAAATGTTACATCATAATCAATTCCCTCCTGTTGAGAATATCCTTTTTGCAACCAACCTTGCCTTCTTTCTTGTAATTATGCCATCACTATCAGTTTTGTTTCTGAATACCCACTTTGTACCAATAACAGATCTGTTCTTTGGTCTTGGCACTAGGGTCCAGACTTTGTTTCTTTCAAATTCATTTAACTCTTCCTGCATTGCTTGCACCCAATCAGCATCTTGAAGAGCTTCTTCCACTTTTTTTGGTTCAGTCTGAGAAAGAAAAGAATTGTAAAGACATTCACTTGAAGTAGCTATTCTAATTCTGACACCTGCATCAGGATTTCCAATAATTAAGTCAGGTGTATGTGATTTAGTCCACTTCCTTGCAGATGGAAGGTTTTCTCTAGAACTGGATGCTCCCCCATGATCCATGCTATCTTTATCAACATTTTCTGATGCTCCCCCTGAAACTATGCTCTCTGAGTTGGATCCTTCAGAATTTAAGTTTTCAGAACTATCAGATCTTGGCTTATCAGAACTTGACGAATCAGAACTTGAAGAGTCAGATGTATGTTCTGATGCTTCTTGAGATGTGGTTATATCTTGAGTATGCCCCCCCCTGCATAGGTGCATCTTCCTTTGGCGTAGTCACCACAGTTTCAATAACATCAGAGTTTAATCCATCAGAGTTTGCAGTATCAGGATTTAGACTGTCAGGATTTTCAGTATCAGAATTTAAGTCTTCATTTTCAAATCTCAGCTGATCATGATCAATAAAATCTTCAAGTCCAGTAATCTTCTTATCATCAAAGGAGACATTGATAGATTCCATGACCACTCTTGTTCTCAAGTTATAGACTCTGAAGGCTTTTGTGGAAAGTGGATATCCAACAAAGATTCCTTCATCAGCTTTTAGATCAAATTTTGATAGCTGTTCAGGATGAGTCTTAAGAATAAAACACTTGCATCCAAATACATGAAAATACTTCAGATTTGGCTTCTTATTCTTCACCATCTCATATGGTGTCTTTCCTTGCTTGTTAATGAGTGTTGCATTCTGAGTAAAACAAGCAGTCTGCACAGCTTCAGCCCAGAAATAGGTTGGAAGCTTTGCTTCATCAAGCATTGTACGAGCAGCTTCAATGAGAGTTCTATTCTTTCTTTCAACAACTCCATTTTGTTGTGGAGTTCCAGGAGCAGAAAATTCCTGCTTGATTCCATGGTTTTTGCAGAACTCTTCCATTATCAAATTCTTAAACTCAGTACCATTATCACTCCTTATTATTTTCACAAAATCTTTGACCAATTTATCCAGTTTCCTGACATGATCATTCAAGATAGATGCAGTTTCACTTTTTGTATGCAAGAAATACACCCATGTGTATCTGGTGAACTCATCCACTACGACCATAGCATATTTCTTCTTTGCAATAGACATGACATTTACAGGACCAAATAGATCAACATGTAGAAGGTGATAAGGCTCAAGAATTGATGATTCAGTCTTGCTCTTGAATGAGGATTTCCTTTGTTTAGCCTTCTGACAAGAATCACAAAGACCATCAGGAGCAAATAATGACTTTGGCAGTCCTCTCACAAGATCTTTCTTGACTAGTTCATTTATATTGTTGAAATTTAAATGACAGAGTTTCTTGTGCCAATTCCAGCTTTCTTCAATTGATGCTCTACTCATCAGACAGATTGCAGAACCATCAGTACTTGTTGAAAGCTTGGCTTCATAAATGTTACCACGCCTGTATCCTTTCAGAACAACTTTGCCTATAGATTTACTTACAACTTCACAGTGTTCTTCAAATAAATCCACATGATAACCTCTGTCACAGATTTGACAGACACTCAGCAGATTGTGTTTAAGTCCTGAGACCAGAACTACTTCTTTAATGATGACATTCCCAAGATTGATATTGCCATATCCCAATGTTTTTCCAATGTTGCCATCTCGATAAGAAACACTTGGGCCAGCCTTCTCCACAAAGTCTGATAGCAGGGCTTTATTTCCAGTCATATGTCCTGAACATCCACTGTCCAGAACTAGGATGTTTTTCCTGTTGCCCTGCAATCACAAAGACCACTAATGATTAGTTTTAAGGACCCAGATTTGCTTGGATCCTTTGGCCTTATTAAGTTTGTTAACATTTGCAGCGGATTTAGCATCAGAGTTTATGTTAACATTTTTCTTATCAGAATTTACACTATCAGACTGTGAATCAGAACCTACACTAGAAGGAACAATGCTAACTTTCTTTAAAGAAGGTTTTATTTGATAATAATCATAGTACATACTATGATATTCCTTACAAGTATAAATGGAATGCCATAAACTACCACAATGAAAACAAGGACTTTGTGGCTTATATCTAACGGACTGACTCTTAACTCCTGACTTTGAAGGGAAGGAGTTTATGTTCTTATTCTTCCTGCAAAAAGAAGCCAGATGGTTAGAACTTCCACAGTTATGACATATTTTTCTAGGAGCATCAGGAACAGGCTTATAATCATTGCTTTTATTCACACCTTCCTTTCCATTCCTATTTTTCCTAGGTGATTTTACCTTGTTTGCATTCTTAACATCTTTCAGCTTATGCTTAAGCTGCTTCTTTGTCATTAAGCCTACGTTTACTTCAGTTGTCTTTTCCTGTTTTAGTTTGTCAGAAGTTAATTCCTTTTTAACTTCTAATTTCTCAATATCAGACTTTACAGCTACAAACTTAACAGGTTTTAACTATGTCTTTTGTTTAACAACTATAGGCTTAATATCTACAGTTCCGTTATCATTCTTATCATCTCCATAACCTAAGCCCTCTTTCCAGTTTTCACTACTTAACAAATTTTGAGTTATTCTGCCAGAGTTAGTCCAAGTTTTGATAATCTCTCTTTCCTTTTCTAACTCAGCTTTTAGAGATTCATTGATTTTAAGCACTTCATCTCTAACATAGAAAGCATCATCTCTATCTTTCTGAGTTTGATGGAACATGACTAACTCTTTTTCTAAATAATCATTCCTCTTTTTGCAAGCAAGATTTTCAGAAGTTAATCTTTCACATGTTAAAGTTTGATCTCTATAACTAATGAACATGGTTTTAAGATATCTTCTCAACTCATTAATATCATTAGTATGAAAGGCATAAGTAGTTTGAGGTACCTTTAATTCAGCAGCTTCAGAACTGCTTTCAGCACTTGCCTTATCAGCATTTGCCATCAAGGCATAATTTTCCTCACTTTCAGAATCCGAGGTGTCTGTCCAGCTTTTGTTCTTTGTGATAAGAGCCTTGCCTTTGTCACTCTTCACTTTCTTGCAATCAGGAGATATGTGGCCTTTCTCACCACAGTTGTAGCATTTGACATTTGTATAATCTCCTCTGTCAGAATTTCCTTCTCTGCCCTCAGATTTTCTGAAATTCTTCTTATCAGAACTTGCGCCTTTCCTGGAAAACTTCTTTCCCTTCCTGAACTTCCTGTATGCAATCTTTGTGATTCCTTTCACCCTAAGAGCACACAGCTTCATCATCTCTTCATCAGCATCCGTCTCAGGCAAGCTTTCAGATCCTGAGTCATCATCACTTTCAGAACTTGATGACTCAGTATCAGACTTTGTGAAGAGAGCTTTACCCTTGTCTATCCTTGAGGTAGCTGCCTTGGGGGATTCTTCTTCAGCCTTAAGAGCAATTGTTCTTGACTTTCCTCCTTTCCTCTTGCTTCTTTGTTCCATCTCAAGTTCATGAGTCTTGAGCATCCCATAAATTTCATCAAGAGTTATTTCATCAAGATTATAGTTGTCTCTTATTGTTGTTTCCTTTAAATCCCAGCTTTCAGGAAGAGCCAACAGGAATTTAAGGTTTGAATCTTCAAGATCATACTCCTTATCAACCAGTGACAAATCATTCAAGAGTTTGACAAATCTATCATATAAATTAGTCAATGACTCATTAGCCTTAGAGTCAAAGTGTTCATACTCTTGAGTGAGTATTGTCTTCCTGTTCTTCTTAATCGTATCAGTTCCCTGACATCTTGTTTCCAAGGCATCCCATATCTCCTTTGCAGTCTTGCAGTTTATTACCCTGTTTGACATTAGTGCAGTAAGTGTCGTACCTTAGCATCCTTAGCAATTGATGCGATATCTTCAGCAGTGTAGTCAATATTTTCCTTTGGTACTGACTTTGCTGCTTCATATGCAACTGCAACTGCGAGCTTGGTTGGTTTGTGAGGCCCTTCCTTGATTCTATCAAGATATTCTAGATCTGTAGCTTCCAGAAACATGGTCATCCTCACCTTCCATATGGGATATTCAGATGGTCTCAATATGGGAACTCTAATAGTCTCATATCGGCTTTGAATTTGTGTCTTTGGAGGTTCTTCGGTTTTGGTGGGCTTAGTTGGAGTTTCTACTTCGGACATGATTTTTTTTGGATCTTAAATTGTTTGTGTGTTAACAGATAAGCTCTGATACCACTTGTTAGGTCACACACACTGTAGAGGGGGTGAATACAGTGTATAGTACAATCAAATCGAACTTTAATAACTCAAGTAACAGAAAATAAACTTTATTCAAAACAATAAACTCTGTTACAGTATGGAACTGTCCTCTCTCAGTGATGAACAAATATCACGATAGCTGCTAGGGTTACAATGAATAATCTTCTCGATGATGGTAACACTTTTAGTGTAAACCCTATGTCTGTGTTTATATACTACACAGTTACAAGATAATCGCTAATTGATATGGAATATAATTCTGCTTCCTAAAATATATTAATCAGATATCTTTTCTTCCAAGTATTCTATTCTTCATAGAATTCCTTCTTCAAGCATATCTCTTCTTATGTTTGTCTCGATCTTCTCTTCATGTAAATCAGCTGCCTTCCTTATCTGAACGTTTCCTTTAAGTCCTGATATTATCTTCTGATAAATATCTCCTGAACCTTAAGTACTGATTACTTAAGTTCTGACTTCAGTATAAGTGCTGATTTCAGTTAAGTACTGATTTGTCCTGTTTAAGTAAGATCTGAAAACTAAACATAAATCACAATAGTCATGACATTATCAAATATATCTAACAGGGCATGTATTCTGTTTTCCAATATGTGAAATCATGAACGTTACTTTTTAAAATTTAGAAAATGTACATAATATTGTAAAAAAATTCAGCGGTAGGATGTTTTTTAAATAAACGGTAATAGATGGGGTCTTCATGTTCTCCAATAAGATTGGGTCTCCATAGAACCCAACTCTCTCTCTATATATATATAAGTATATTGGTTTAATTTGTGTTTATATATATATATATTTGTGTGATTTGTTGGTTCCAAATAATTGTGTGGTATTATTAAAAACAAGAAATACATTATTTGCTATTTATATAAGTTATAAAATGCATTTTATTATATAATAAAAATCATTTTTAAAATTATTTTTATTAATAAATTTTGAATTTTATTTTATTAAATTCCTAAAATTCTAAGCTATTTTATGAAGTCACTCTTGTCATTTATGGATTTGTAGTTTTATTTATAAAATGTATTCTTTTTAATTAATTAGATTAATAGTTATTAGATTACACAATTACCCTTGCATGCATTTCCACTCACAATTCAAAACAAGGATAATTGTGTCATTTCCTACCACACTATCTCATCTAAAGCTTACCAATTTCCTAAACTAGCCTTGCATGCATTTTGTGTTAGTTAAAGAAAGAAGGACAAGGTAGTAAATAACCACCCCACTACTATTTAACAACAAACAAAAGATCAAGACTTGTGCCATTTCTCCCACTTGCACACAAAAACGCTCTCCTTCCTCCCTCCTTCTTCACTCTCGGCCGAAGCGCACACCCACACACTCTTCTTCATTTTCATTTCCAAAAATCAAGATTTCAAGTGTAATTTCACCTTCTTAAATTTGATAAACTTCTTCCATACATATTTGTGTAGAGATATACATATTTATTGGATGATTTGGTGTTGCATGTAAGAGGTAAGTTCAAACTTAAGTGGAAAATATTAGTTTTTATAAACTTAAGGTTCAAACTAAAGAGTTAAATTAGCATAAGGGTTGGGAATGGCAAAATAATAAGAATTACTCACATGCATGTGTCATTTCTCCCTCATCCATTCGGTTATGACTCCAAAGGAGCCGAATGGAGTAATAGATTATGTTGTATTTTGAGTTTTGATTGTAATATGCTTAAATCATAATTATATGGTGGTTGTCTTGATATAAAACCTTTTCATGTTATAAATTTTATATAATTATGATCTTGATAAGGTTGCATGTCAATATTTTTGGAACAAACCCAAAGTACTATTAGTATATTTTTGGTTAAAGTCGAATTAGTGAATGCATGTCATAATTTATAAGATTTTGAGTCTTGATTTGATTTGCATGTAAGAGATAAAGCCATATTTTGATAAACAAGAGTATGTCAAGATGTTTGCTGAGTATATATAGTTGGTATTATATTTGTATGTTATGATTTGTGCTCGGTTTATGCTTAAGTACTTGAAAGTGTGATTTAAGTAATGTTTTTGTTATTTTGAGTATATAATTCGATTTTTGGTGCATAAGGGTATGGAATGATATCAACCTTTAAATAACTTATGAGTTTATGAGAGTAAGTATAGTAGATAAGCTTGATTGATTGATTTGATGCTTGGTTTATGAGTGGGAGTTAAGGTGGAAGGGTTAGTATAAGGTTTTTCATTTTCCAGAAATTTTCACTAGTTTGTAGGAGAGTTTTGAATGAGAATTTGTTGGGCATTTGGAGGTCCAAGCCATCAGAAGTTAGGACTTCACCTATAGTTGATCCCAGAAGCTTTAAATGTAAGAAACCAACCCATTTAGTTAGGTGCACAAGTCGAATCATGACTTCTGGTCAGAACATAGATAGTTTGAGTGAGGAGCACTTTTAAGCTTAGAAAGTGATGTCATTTGTAACACCCCCAAATCCGGGATCAGGAGATTTGGTCGTGAAACCTCAATCCAAAATAACTTGTTTAATCAATATACAAATACCATAAGAAGATATTTAGCATCTATGACCCCAAACTAATCCAAGATCTTTTAAGGTTATAGTTCTAGAAACAAGATACCCAAATTCTACAAATAAATTTTTCACTTTCTTTTCAAACTCTTTTCACAAATTCCCAAACTCAAAATTAACCCACTAGTATAACTTCAAAAAGAAGTATACTAGACCAATGATTCAATACATAACTATAATATAATACAATATTAACAACTTTACATAATAGAACTTACACTAGTCCGCAAATCCTAGACCAACCACCTTCCAAACGCTTCTTCTTTGATTTTGTTGAAATACGCGGCTAAACAGCGCAAGCTAATCCTCACTGGATGGTTAAATTTAAAACTAGGCAAGTATGAGTGAAAGAAATGCTCAGCAAGTTCATTATAGCATATATATGGTCGTTTCGATATAAAACCGACGTCTGCATTAGAGCAAAACATTTAAAATCATAATTGGTGAATCGGAAAATTTAGTAAAGGAACCCCAGAATTGGTTCCTCATTTGTATTCAAAACCCTTTAGATATTTTTGAGCAAAAAGATTCAGCAATACTTTGAATCTTGATGAGAATAACACTCGTAAAACAATGTTTACGGAAATATCGTAAACAACAATAACATGAAACAATGATTATGGACTGAATCATAACTTTATTCAAAACCGAACTCTTGGTATTAATACTCATTTTTTTTCATATCAAATTAGATATCAATACAAACTTTGATGCTCACAACATCCCATACTGAAGTCAACATCAATCATCTATACTAATACCACCTTTGATATTTAACAACAAACTAAATATCCATATAAATCAGAAACTGAATCAAAACTGCATTTCACCTTTTATTCAAAACCAAAACACTTAATAAACCATTCCTTATAAGATTATCATAAGCAATATAATAATTTAGATTAGAATCCTCGAACGACGGTGTGTTGTCGCCGGTGATCAGCCGCGGAGCAACACCGGTATGCCGAAGCATATCCAACTAAAAAAACGGGGCACCCAAGGAACATATCAGCCTAGCAAGGTATTATATCCTATATAATACATGGCTCTCCGCTGGACCGCCTCCACGGCCTCTTACGCAACCAGTAACCATCCAATCTTAAAACATTTTATTGAAAGGGGTCATAATAATCGACACCCTTATAAATTTTTATTCCCTTATTCACTTGGGCAGGAATACTCGCAACCAAATCATTTTTCTCAGAGTATAAAACATTTATAAATCCATTAATTTGATAAGTAAAAATATTTAATTATTCTGAATATAGTATAACAGAGAGTACTTGCATAGTAAGCACTTAATTCAGCGATATGTAAAACATTTATCTATTCTGAACTAAGAATAGGGAAAGCAACACTTGCATAATAGGATTCAAAATAAATATCACTTGAACAATAAGTGATGATAGGGATACTTGACTTTGGTTTTTAGCAGTTAGTCACACTCGCAATAACACAATCCCTCATTATGATATCTTGTGGCATCACCGTCATTCCTTTTGACAATTCACGGATGTGCTGTTCCTGCGATTGCTAGAAGCCAGATATCCAATACCATTCCATTTCATTCTTCCCAATGTATGGTCATGATCAACTCGTATGATCCGCATTTATAATTAAAAGATACAATTTTAATCGTCTAAACGATAATTACTCGAAGAACTGCGCGTCAAAACCCTATCATCTACCCATACGATAACCCACACATAAAGGAAATAACACATAAAGGAAACAGTCAAACACGGGACTCTTGATCCACATACGCACGTAATTCACATAATATATAAACATATAATCCACGTATCACATAATTCATATAACACATGCCTCGGTTCGTCAAAAGGTTCGACTCGGTACGTTCAAAACTGAAATCAGGTCAAAAATGTGATTTATCGATCAATAATCGACTCAGAATGACTCACAAATCAAATACCTTTCAATACAAAATAAATTTGGTCTCAAAAGTATTTTTAATAAAAGCGGAATATTTTTCTAAGTCTATACGCGTTCGTTTCGTATTAAACGGACGAACGGTTTATTTATTATGAATAAAATAAGAATAAATCAATTAATACTAATATTAATTGATTTTTAAATACCTAAATATAAATTTTTAAATCTCAAAAGTAATTTTAGGAATTATTTGAATTAATTATAAATAATTATATTGTATTTAACTATTTATAAATAAAATTAATTGATTAAATGAATTAATCAATCAATTAAATCCATAAATAATTAACTAAAATAATTTATAACTAATTAAATCAAATTTAAATTTTTGAAAATAATAAAATAAAATAAAATTTTGAAATTAAAACAATTCAGGTTAATTATTAAATAATTAACCAAATTTAATTTTGAATTAAAATGAATTTTTTTTAGTTTAAAATAGGATTTTTGATTTATTTTTACAAATAAATCACACAAACACTTTACTGAAATTGAGTTAGGGGAGACTTGGATCAAACCCGGGTCATAATAAAAATCTAACGGACCAAATTTTGGGTTAGAACATGCAGATGGGTCAGGTAGAACACGGCGGGTCGGGTCATCGGAAAACCGGATTCTGGCCTCCGTCCGACAGGTCCTCTGGCAGCTCTGCCAGGGTCAAAACGGGTCTGTTCGACTTTATTTTTAGTCCAAAGTTGATCCAAACCATTACCACAATTCATAAACGACATCAACAACAACAACAAACAAACGTCGAGTCCTCGTTTTCGGTGATACTTCGACAAAAACCGGCCTATAATCCGGCATCCTCGACTTCGGGGAAAAAACTCAGCCATATGTATCTCAAAACGAAGTTGAAACTTATTCAAATCTAACCATAGCAATCATAATATCAAATCATCAAGAACAACCTCAGAAAAACGAAAACAAAATTGATAAAAATTAAAACCCAAGCACGTTATTTCTCTAATCAAACAATACAATTAAACACTTAAATCAACTCTAAATCTTACCAGAAAGCTATTTTTAACCTCAAAACCAACGAACAATTCGTAAATTTTAAACCCCCAATTCGGGTTATAAACCCTAAAATTTTGAAATGAAAAATTATCAATCGTCGAAACGATTTGTTGGTAGATTAAGAAAGAGAAGATCGAGGGCTTCAAATCTGCTACTGGAACATCAAAATCCGATACCAGGATCATCTTCAAATATGGATTTGATTCTCAGAAGCTCAAGAACACCAAGAACAAATTTTTCAAAGAATTTGTTTTTTTATTTTCTGAAAAATAAAATATAAATCTAATTTTTTTTATAATAATTATTATTAAATAAAAACTATTTATACTTACACAAAAATACCCCTAGAATTATTTGGGGCCTAATTATATAATTTAATAAAAATAATTAGCCCAAAATTTAATAATTAACGGGTAATAATATTTAATCCAATAAATATATAAATTATGTCAAATTTCCCAAAAATTACGAATAATCCAAAAATACAAAAATATTGAATATTTGAAAGTCCTACGATTTTTTTAAAAAATGTAAGTACAAATTTTGTGGGCTTTGACGTTCCGGTGGGGTCCCGGTTCGTTTATTTTAAGAAACCAAAACATTTCCTAAATTAACTGAAAATCCCGAAAATACATATAGTGCATGCAAACGCACACAAAACAAGATAAAGCAAGTACCTTGATAAAAACGCTAATAAACACGTGCCAAGATTGCGTATAATTTCATATAAATACATTTTAACACTTAACGAGTATCTAAAAATACTCTGGTCCTTATGGGACCACACATAAATCCACCGCATGTTAAATCATGATAAGACACATTGTTAAATAACCATCAACACATAATAATTTGTTTAACACGTAAAAAAATAGCTATAAAAGTATTGTTTTTAACATTTTTAAACCTGACCCTATGCCCGGGTGAATATGGTTAAAATACCAAATCATATTTCTGGCACAGATAAAATATTGAGGCGAGTAAAATATTCACTCGATCCCCAAGACTGGAAAACACACTCAGTTTATCGATATCGATTAACCAATCGGTTTTAGAATAAGCATTTTGAAAATAATACCTTTAAGTAAATATTTTCAGAAAGCCAAGAGGGATTACCACCATTTAACAATTAGCATATTGAGTCATTTAATGACATGAACTCATCGGACATGAATAAAATATCCACCATTTTATTCCTTTTACTGTTGGGTTTCGAGCACATAAACGCAACGGAAACAGTAAATAATAACGTGAAAAATCAGAATTTTCGAAACCCACCACAGGATCCATGCAAAAAACAGATATTTAATTCGTAGATCAGATTGTTTACCTTAAGAAGCTTTACAAATTGGTTGACTAATGGAGATCTAAAGCTTGTTCTATCAACACGTATCCCGCTCTCGCGATCTACGCTCTATTGGTATCCATACAAATGCTTGAACGCAAGGATTGAATGTGTACTAGCACAATATCGTATCTTCTTGCTCTCTCCATCTTCTCTCTTGGTGGCTAGGGTTTTTCATAAAAGTCTTGCATTCAAAATCAGCCACACAAGAGATATTATATAGAGAGTGTTAGTCCCTAACAATGCAACAAGAATTACAGAAGGGGGTTGAATGGAATTCTTGAAACTTTTTCATAAAGATATAAAGTATTATATCTTAATAATATATAATTGTGTGAATTGATTTGCAAACTGCGGAATAATAACTTGGAATGAATCAATACACAAGTAATTAAAAACACAAGTCTTTAAAAACTTTCTGGTGGATTTGAAAGTATCCACCAGAGATATATATATTATATCAAGAGAACCCTGTGTAGCAATAAAAGCTCACAGTTGCTTACAAATGAATAACTAAGATTACAGAGAAATGCTAAGGGTGCAGCTAACAAATGTTTCTCTGAAAAAATGTTCTTAGTCTTGTTGTTGTTCTATTAGCTACTTCTTGGTTTATATATCACCAAGATTACAAAGTAATAAGACAAGATAGTAAAACAAAACCTATCAAGTCTAATACTATGCTGCTTGATTACTCTATTCCAGCATCTTTGAATATCTTCATAATAGCATGGAAATGGAAATGCTTCATTGTTCTCTAAAACCCAGTTGAATAGGCTTCCACATTCCATTTGCATACACTCGACGCATGTGACTGTGTTGTCACTGTCAACAGATGTTTGAATTCTTTATCCGTCGGGTTTATGATCATCCGTCGAGTTCATGATCATCCGTCGGGTTGTCTTGTTGATCATCAGTCGAATGGCATTGTTGTTTATCCGTCGGGAAGCAATCTGGCACTTGACTTCATTTCATTTATGCAGAATTACAAGACATCATCTATGTACAATTAATCAACCTATTCTGCATATCTAGTTAAAGTCAACATGACTTGAGTACTACTTACAGAATCTAAACAATGTTTATGCATAATTGTGCTACAGACTTATTGTTACACAAGCTACTCACTCGATGGATAATAAATCATCATCCATCGGGACTATATTGAGTCATCCGTCAGGACTATTATCCTTATCCGCCGAGTGCTACAATTTTCACTAAGTAAAATCTACCAAGGTGTTTTGTTAATAAAATCATCAAGTTCACAACATATCCACAACAATCTCCCCCAATTTATGTCTACTGGAATTGTAGCCATAAATTAAGAGAAACTTGATGATAACAAAACACCCTAAAAATACAACTTTGAAAGTAAGTAGATAAAACTGTAAAGTGCTTCAATTAACAAGAATGTACAAAGTTTAGCTCACAGTCATTTTCAAGGTGCTCCTTTAGCCTGATCATATTTATCTAGTTCCTTGAAGGTCTGGATCTCTTTCCAAGCTTTCTGTTGTTTTCTTCTATCTGATTTTGGAGATGTCTGTGGAATTCCAGTTCATCAGATTCTGAGAGATTTAGCTTTTCTTGTATCTCTAAAAGAGTCTCATTGCTAGAGATGCTCAATTGGTCTTCCAATCTAAAAAATCTTCTAACTCCTTTGTCATCCATGAACTCCATCAGCTAGTAGGGCCTTAGATGCACTCTTCTCCCTGTTTAAGGAATAATTAGAGTCTTTGGGAGTGCATCTTTAGCTCTAATACTCCTCAGTTCTTCAATCTTCTTTAGAACCAGTCTTCTTGCAGTTACATTGAACCCAAAGTTCTTCTTGAAAGATGAATAAACCTTTATCAGTATATCTTGGCTTTCTTGAAGGATCCTGTGAAGTGGCCATTGAATCTCCTTTCCTCCCTTGTACTTGAAAACTAACCTTTCAGGTAGATTTCTGTATGCATCAATCCCTCTCACTTCTTCTAGTTCATCTAGATAGAGATTTAGATCAGAGAATTCATTGATGTCATATAAGTACATGTAATCTCCCTTGTTGACTTTAGATTGAGCTTTGACTAGAGATTTGGATTTGAGAGGTGACAACTTCACTTTCTTGACTGTTCTTGACTTTGTTCTCTTTGGCTTGTTAAGGATTGACAAATTGAAGTCAGGAATTGGTAGACTCTCCCAGTCTATTGGTTCATCCTTAAGCACAATAGGTTCACCATGAATGTTCCTGTAAGGATCCACCACCTTAATGTCTTCAAATACCACTGAGGGTTTTGGTGCTTGAGTTGTAGTTGGAGTGGATTCCTTGGGAAACTGATCCTCCAATTCCTTACCAACAAAGTTCAATTTCCTTTTGATTCTTTTGGCCAATTCCTTGTATCTTTGAGATTTCTTCTTCTGTTGTGGTTCAACTTGCTTCTTTGGATCTTGAGATTCAGTGATTTCAGATGGCTTAGCAGGAATTTGTTGTGTTGGTTTCATAGCTTGTAGCTTGGCCAAGATAGCAGCTTGCTCTTTCTTTTGCTTAGCCTTTTTGGCATCTAGAATAGCTTGCTTCTTTTCCTGCTTCAATCTTGCCTTTTCTTCTCTATTTTCTTGAGCAAATTGAGGATGTCTAGCCACCACACAAATTTCTTTACCATTCCTGAAAACTTTAGCAATTCTCCTTTTTAAGGCTAAATCAGCTGGATCCTTGTAGAAGGTAATTGACCTTGACAACAGTTTCTTCTCATCAGGCTTAGGTGTCTCATACATTGTATCCAAAGGGTTCTTTAATGATGATTTTGGATAGTTCACCCTTGGCTTCAGAATTATTTCAGCCTTTGGAGATTTGATGCAGAATGGTTGTCCCCTTTCCAGATAGTTCATGCTCATTTCATTCACAGAGATTTGCCTGACTTGAGAGTGATGAATGGCTGACTTTTCTGGCTTCTTTACTAGCCCAAACTTCTTTTGAATGTCCTCATCAATTTTCTCCCAGTTGATTGGCTTCAACTGTTCTTTTTCAGCTGCTCTTAAATTGGCTGCTGCTTCATTTATCATATCAATGTTGTCTGTAACTGGTGGCTTGATGAAAGTAATTGTAGGCACAATTACTTTACTGATTTGAATGTTAAGCTATTTCTCCCCCTCACTTGGTCCTTTCTCCCCCTTTTTGTTATCATCAAGTTGAGAAGAGGAGGAGGTTTGTGCAGCTACCAATTCTCGAAGCAAGTTTTTCTGTTGAGCTTGATGCAGATGAATTTCTGTAAGAGATGCTTCCATAGCTGTCATCCTTGTATCCAAGTTATCTATCTTTGTGGCAAGATCAAAATTTTTCCTGAGCTGTCTCTTAATATCAAGCATTGTAGCTTCTGGAAGCTTAGAGTCCATTTTGTCTGAAATAGCCTTCTTCATCTCATCAATATCTCCTTTGATGGTGTTGACATCTCTAGCATGTTGGAAGCCTTGAATTAGTTGTAGTTGCAGAGAAGCAAGATATGCTTGAAAGAGCTTCTTGGTGTTGGCATTTGTAGTGGTTTGAAGAGCAGAATTTGTCTGAGTTATGAGTTGGATCAGGGTTGTCTTGAAATAGTGTTCATCACAATGCTTTGAAAATGCCCATGATGGCATGCCTGATCTTGAACTGGAACCTACTTCTCCCCTATGTCCAATGGCTCTTCTTCACTATCTCCAACTTCACCTCCAAAGAAATCTGCTAAACCACCAGTCTCATAATCAACATCACCAGCTATAGAGGGCAAAGTTATGATGGCATCCTTAGCTCTTAGCATTGACTGAGTGGTATGCACCAAATTGAGCATCCTTTCTGCATTATCATTGCCCTGTTCAGCTAGAAGTTGATAAGCTGGAACAGGGTGAGTAAATGCCTCAGCATCTAGGGAGGTGGAATCTATAACAGCTTGAGGTTGCTGAGATAGTCCATCCCTGTCTGTATCCTGGACATTCATTAACTCACTAGCAATGACATCCATCCTTATAGCTCCTGTACCTGCATTTCTCTCTTGTTCTCTCTTTTGTTGCATCAGGGTCTCACCCTGGCTCCCCACCCTCACACCCTCACACCCTCACCTTCACCATCTAAGATGGGTCTCCTCTCACTCTCCTTTGCCAATCCTGAAGAACTGGATTGCTTATTTTCACTCTTTTCCTCTCCTTTTTCCTGGGAGCAACCCAGACTCTCACTCATAACACTCTCTTCCCTCAATCCTAAGAGTGACTGTACAACCACTAAGTCTTCTGCACTAGAGATAATAGATGAAATTTGAAGTTGTGCAGAGACACTCGACGGATAACGGATATCCGTCAGGTTAGCAGTTTGACTATCCGACGGATAACTGCTGTTAAGCTTATCCGTCGGGATACAATCACTACTCGACGGATGAGCAATATCCATCGAGAGAGTAGAAATGAATGAACTTGGAATTGAAACTATTGTGGACTCTGTGCTGATTGATGATATTTTGGGCACAGATGTTTCAACAGTTCCTGAAAGAATTGGCAAGTGAGCCAACAAATCATCCAAAAGATGATGCTCACTTGCACTAGATTTTGGCTTCCCCAACAAAGTTAAAGAAGGGGAATCAGGAATTGATGTGTTGATCATATCCACATCCAGAGAGTTTATGGGAGAATTTGGTGTTTGAGGTGCTTCTATAACTAATGATTTTGGCTGTGACTCCACATTTATTGGAGCCACATCAAGCTGAATTTGTGAAGGTGCAGTGACTGTGTCTTTAGCGCCAGTTTGCACAGCGTGTAAACCCTATGCATCCCCAAGGGTTTTTGATTTCTTTTTTCTGGAATAAGTTTGGGGTGACCTAGTGTCCCTTACCCTTTTGGCATGTGCTCTTGGTTGAGAGCTTTGTTCAATAGTTGCATCCTTTTGGGAGGATGCAACTAGAAATGAGCTTTTATCCTTATTAATCACTGCAGTTTGTTGGGAAACTGCAGTGTGGCTAGGTTGGGAACCACTCAACTCTCCATCCTTATTCTTAGGGTTTCTTTTATGTTCACCCTGTCCCTCACCTACCTTTCCCACCTTCACAGTCCCCTCTTTGGTTTTGGTGGATTTTACAACTGGCATCTTTTGAGAGATGCCAGAGGGAGCTTTCTTTGATTTGGATTTTGCAACTTTTGATGGTTTGGTAGCTTGGGTAGGCAACTGTTGGGTCATTGACACAGTTGTCATAGCTACACTAGAATTCAAAGAAATTTGTGAGGTTGGAATAGTAGGGACAGATGAACTTAACTCACTTACCTGAGGTCCTTCCATTAAAGGGAAATAGAAGAGTGGCCTCTCCTTGTGATGATTTGCCCTGTTCAAATCTGCAATAATTCTTCTCTCTTTAACCCAACAATCTAATTTGTTATTTGGGTTCTCAAGTACAATTCCCTCAGAGAGGTGGTTAGCTAGCATCATGAAAAATCTAGCATAGTAAACATTTTTACCCCTCTTATTTAACTCCCCTAATTTATACCCCAACTCAAACAAAACAAGATCACTGAAATTAAAGAACTTATCTGTAACTAGCATGTAGAGCATGTTGAGCATAGATATATTGACAGAATCAAAATTACTGATTTTACCAGAAAAGACCTTGATCACTACATCACACAAGAAACTCCATTCCTTCCTAAGACCCAATCTCCTAATGTCACTTAACTTAGAAGTAGAGAGTGCATAGTTCATGGAATTAAGCATATTAGTTATATCTGTGTCTGTGTGTGGTGAAGTCACAGTATTATCAGGAATCTTGAAACATGCTTTGATAACATCACTATTAATACAGAATTCCTTACCTTTAATGGTGAGTGTGATGGTCTTATGTGTCGAGTTGTATGAAGCAGTAGTCCACATCTCTTCAACAACCTCACAGAAGATGGTGGGTGATTCTAGCATTGCATAGCTGAGTTTCCAGTTCTTCACAAAATCCATCATTTTGTGGTAGTCACTTGAATGTTGAATCCCCTTGTTTACTAGAGCCGTAACGTTGTTCTTCTCATAGATGTATCCAGTTTGTGACATGATCTTGACTGCTGGTGCCATTGTTAGAGAGTGGAAATTGCAGAGATAGAGATAATAATTGCTTTTGAGAAAGAGAGAATTTAGAGCAGATAATTTGAGAATGATAAAAGAAAAGCAATGGAAGTAAAATAATGTAACCAAAAAAAATTGCCCAAAATAACCGTTTAAAAATAAACTGTAAAAATTCCATCAATTACCCGTCATGTTATGATTATAAACTGTAAGTATACTCGATGGATAATGTTCAGGAAATTAACGGCGAAGATTAAGAAAATTTGACGGATGAGGATAAACTGTTATCCGTCGAGTTATAAAATATTCCAGAAAAATAATTGATTTTTATTTACAAACAGTGTTCCGACGGATGATCAAACTCGATGGATAAAGATCATGCTTCGAGATGTAAATTTTGACTTAGCCCAAATTCCATCTAAGACTTAAAAATCAATTAAATTTTTGGCTGCATTACAACTTGCAAATTATCTGAAAAGATTTAAGAATAATTTAGCACACCTAACTCACTTACCAACCTTGAAAAGGTGGATTCATCCAGTGACTTGGTAAATATATCTGCAAGTTGCTTCTCACTTGGAACAAAATGTAGTTCCACCGTACCATTCATTACATGTTCCCTTATGAAGTGGTACTTGATGTCTATGTGCTTTTTTCTTGAATGTTGTACTGGATTTTCACTGATGGCAATTACACTTGTGTTATCACAGAAAATGAGAATTCTTTCCACTTGCAGACCATAGTCTAGCAATTGGTTTTTAATCCACAAAATTTTTGTGCACAGCAACTGCCAGCAGCAATATATTCAGCTTCAGTTGTAGAAGTAGAAACTGAATTTTGCTTTTTACTGAACCAGGACACAAGCTTGTTTCCTAAAAATTGACAGGTTCATATTGTACTTTTTCTATCAATTCTACAACCTGCATAATCTGCATCTGAATAACCAGTTAGATCAAAACCAGAATCTCTAGGGTACCAAATGCCAAGTTTTGGTGTTCTCTTGAGATATCTGAAAATTCTCTTAATAGCTACTAAGTGAGATTCTCTAGGATCAGCCTGAAATTTAGCACACAAACATGTAGCAAACATTATATCTGGCCTACTAGCTGTTAAGTACAGAAGTGAGCCAACCATGCCCCTATAACTTGAAATATCCACAGACTTTTCAGTAGTGTTTAATTCAAGCTTAGTTGCAGTGGCCATGAGAGTTTTTGCAGATGTGCAATCCATTAGATCAAACTTCTTTAAAAGATCATAAATGTATTTAGTTTGACTAATGAATATTCCATCACTAACTTGCTTAACTTAAAAACCAAGAAAGTAAGTTAGTTCTCCCATCATACTCATTTCATACTTACTCTGCATCAATTTAGCAAACTTTTTACAAAGTTTTTCATCTGTAGAGCCAAAAATAATGTCATCTACATAAATTTGAACAAGTATACTAGAGCCATTAACATTTCTAAAGAATAAAGTTTTATCTACAGTACCTCTTGTGAAGTGATTTTCCAAAAGGAACTTTGATAAAATATCATACCAGGCTCTAGGTGCTTGCTTTAGTGCACAAAGTTCTTTCAAAAGATAGTAGACATATTCTGGAAAATTTGGATCTTCAAAACCAGGAGGTGAAGGAATTTACGGATGAGCGGAAGCATGAAATAACATTTATTCCGTAAAAACCATATACCGCACATATAGAAAAACGCATAAAAGGGAAAAACTGAGGAATCAAAACCATACCTCGTGAATCGAAGCTTTATAAAATTGGAGTGCTAGCAGTTGCTCCTCAGTGTGTGAAGCACTCTACCGGTATCCACCAAGAAAGATCCTCTTCGATGAACCTTTTATAAAACCGAGCTTTTATAAAATGGAGTTTTTGGGAGAGAGAGAGAGAAGAAGAAGATGGAGGCTGGGGTTTTCACAAAACTAAAATTGTGTGTCAAATTAATGAGCCAACCATCTCATTCTATTTATAGGGCTCTCCTAGGGTTTTATAATATATCTTTATATATATTAACTCCCACATTTTATCTTCATAAAATGCTTTAATAATAATTAAAACTATTTTAATTATTATTTCTTTTTCTTAACTATTTAGAAAATAATTCTCTCTCTCATTATTTCATCAAAGAAAATATTCTTTTATTGTGTGACCCTGTAGGTTCAATATTATGCCGGTAGTAGAAATAAATAATAATAAACTTTTATTAATTATTTACATGAATACTAAAATTCACTAAATATAATTAACTGATTAATTATATTTATTCTACATCGTGAGTGATGCTTCTCAACATATCGCGACTATCCGGATAATATGAATTCACTGCTTAGAATATTAAGAACCTGCCAGTGACTAGTTACCGTACAATGAATTCCTTCTACCCTTATAATATCCCGAATAAATACAAGGCATGGATCTCGTGTCAAGCCTATCAAATTTAATCATATGATTTCTTATTCATAATGCAAAGTTCATATTAATGCAAATTAGAAACTCCTTTATAATTTCATATACTCTGGCCAGAGATTCCAGAACTCGCATACTAAGAATAACATAGGTTATTCTCTTCCTATACTGGAAGGGGTAGATCCTCTATTGACGTTAACTATCTCTATACACAAATCCCTATGCCCAGAATAGACCTAATGGATGTCCTTGAGACTAAGGACTAAACCAAAGCACAGTTTATTATATATAAGATACCTTTAACGATCTCAAGTCTAAGGATACTTGTACAACTATCACTCAGTGAATAACTATTGACACGTGAGTAATCTCCATTAGTTGTTCAACTTATCGAGTCATGTTCAGTGAATTTATTCCCTAATAAGCACCTACATACTAGCTATAGTGTCACCACACAAATGCCTATGAGAACAGACATCCTCCTGAAGGGAGCAAGCATAGTATGTACCAATCTTTGCGGATTATTAATTACCAGTTAGTAATCCTATGACCAGGAACTATTTAAGTTTAGAGTTATCATCTTTTAGGTCTCACTATTATGATCTCATCATAATCCATAAAAAGCTTTACTCTAAACTATGGTATATCTTATTTAAACACTTAAATAGATAGAGCCCGTAATAAAAATAAAACAAGTCTTTTATTAATATCAATGAAATCAAAACAGATTACATAAAAGTTATTCCTAAATCCTCATACATGATTGGACTTAGGATATATCTCTTTCAATCTCCCACTTGTACTAAAGCCAATCACTCTGGTATCTAATACCCATCATGTCTTTATGACGATCAAAGTGACTTTCAGAAAGTGGCTTTATGAGTGGGTCTGCTATGTTGTTATGTGTGTCAACTCTCTTTCAATACAATACAAGAAATGTTACCGCGCTCCCACTAACCCTTTTCTAGACACATGGTTCATCTACGTTTTTTTGATAAAACCAAACTCTTTGATTGTCTCATCAAAACGGATGTTCTATCTATGAGAAGCTTGCTTTAAACCACATATGGTTCGCAGCAGCTTACACACTAGGTTTTCATTTCCCTTGGAAAGAAAACCATCTGGCCATTTTTCAGATCTCATAGTCGTAGTAAGCAGCAATCGCATGCAAAATCCGAACTGATTTTAACAGGGCTACAGGTAAAAGGTTTCATCAAAGTCAATCCATTGCCTTTGTTTGAATCCTTTTGCCACAAGCCTGGCTTTAAAGGTCTCCACCTGGCCATCTACTCTAATATTTCTTTTGTATACCGTATACATAGATTCCATTTCGGATTTCATAGCACTTTGCCATTTCTCTGAGTCAACACTACTCATAGCCTCATTATAGGTCACAGGGTCGTCATCATCAATGATTGATAACTCATTGTCATTCTCAATGACAAGGCCATAATACCTCTCAGGTTGGTGAGACACTCTCTCTGACCTACAAACGGGCTGTTCCACAGAAGGTTGTTCAGTCTGAACAGGTGTTTCCACTTGATCCGTAGTAGTTTGTGCTTCTTGAACTTCATCAAGTTCAATTTTGCTCCCACTGTTTCCTTCAAGGATAAACTCCTTTTCTAAGAAGGTAGCATGTCTGAAGACAAACACCCGATGATCGGTGCAAAAGTAATACCCCAAAATCTCTTTAGGATATCCCACACAATTACATTTTACGGATCAAGATTCCAGCTTATCTAGGTCAACTTTCTTGACATAAGCTGGACATCCCCGAATCTTAACGTGTTTAAGACTCGGTTTCCTTTCTTTCCATATCTCATATAGAGTTTGAGGAACAGATTTGGAAGGCACCTTATTCAGTAAATATGCTGAGGTTTCCCATGCATAACCCCATAGGAATACTGGAAGATTCGCATAGCTCATCATGGACCGAACCATGTCTAACAAAGTTCGATTTCTCCTTTCAGATACCAATCTGGAGGAGTCCACTGGGAGACTATACCCTTTTCTTTGAGATAATCCAGAAACTCTCCATTCAAGTATTCACCACCTCGATCTGATCGAAGAGTTATAATACCATTTTTGGTTTGTTTCTCCACTTCATACTTATACTCTTTGAACTTTTCAAAGGCATCAGACTTGTGTTTCATCAAACACATATCTGAATCTAGATCTATCATCTATGAAAGTAATGAAGTATGAAAATCCACCCATGGCTTGCGTAGACATTTGTCCACATACATCTGTGTGTACCAATCCTAGCAAATCTGCAGCCCTCTCTCCATGTCCACTAAATGGAGATTTGGTCATATTACCCAATAGACAAGACTCGCATGTAGGATATGATTCAAAATCAAAAGGGGTCAAGTAACCCTTCCTTATGCAATGTCTGCAGTCTATTTTCACTAATATGACCAAGTCTGCAGTGCCAAAAGAAAGTGAGATTTTCATCATCCCTTTTCTTTTATTAGTTTGTTCAGTCTGAAGTAAATTATGTCACATACATATAGACCATTATTTAAAATACCACGTCAATAAAGAATATTATCTCTAAGGATAGAACATTCATTATTCTTAATAATAAAATGAAAAACCATCCAAATCCAACATAGGATTAGAAACAATATTTCTTACAATCGAGGAAACAAAATAACAATTATTTCAAACAATAGTCTTGCCCGTAGGCATATGTAAATGAAATGATCCTACATCTTCAGCAGCAACTCTTGCTCCATTTCCCATCAGTAGAATCACCTCCTCTTCCTCAAGAGTCCTACTTCTCCTTAGTCCCTGTAACGAATTGCAGATGTAAGAACCACAGACGGTATCTAATACCCAAGTAGAAATTTGATTTAATGACATATTCATTTCTATCATGAACATACCTGAATCAGAAGCGGTAGTCTCACTCCCCTTCTTCTTCTTCAACTCTGCAAGGTAAACCTTGCAGTTCCTCTTCCAGTGCCCCACCTTGTTACACTGAAAGCAAACAACTTTGTTCTTGGGGTCTTCAGCTTTTGGTGGAACCGGCTTTTCTTCACCTACTTTCTTCTTTTTGGAAGGGTTCCTCTTCCTTTTCTTAGGATTGGAACCTTCACCAATTAGAAGAACAAAGCCCTTCTTAGGGGGAAAATTCGATTCCGCAGTCTTCAACATGTTGTAGAGTTCAGCCAGGCTGACATCCAACTTATTCATGTGAAAGTTCACAACAAACTGCGAAAACGAACCCGGAAGTGATTGCAAGACCAAGTCTTGGCTCAGCTCCCCATCCATGGCAAAACCAAGTTGTCCAAGACGTTCAATCAAATTGATCATCTTAAGTACATGGTCATTCACGGATGATCCCTCAGACATCCTAGAATCGAACAGCTCCTTCGATATCTCATATCGAGCTGTCCTCCCTGCCACATCATACAACTCTTGTAGATGCATAAGGATAGTGTGAGCATCCATATGCTCATGCTGCTTCTGTAGCTCAATGTTCATGGAAGCTAGCATGATGCATTGAGCAACATTTGCATCATCTATCCACTTATGATACATAACATGTTCATCATTATGTGCATCGTTAGCAGGTTCAGTAGGCTTAGGTGAGTCAAGCACATATTCCAGCTTCTCCACCCTGAGAACAATTCTCAAGTTTCGAAGCCAGTCATCAAAATTAGGACCAGTCAACTTGTGAGCATCTAGTATACTCCGGAGTGATAGTGCAGAAGACATAACAAATATAGTAAATCTGTAAATGATAAACACATAACAACACTTAGCAAATATTCAATTTCATTTCAAAACACAATATGAATCGGGTCTTTATTCATAAGTGGCTCCCACTAGTTTATCTAATTTATACAACCCCTTAAGTGAAAATTAGGCATTCATAATGCTAGTGGGAATAGGGATCCTACATTCCATTACACAACCTCGGCTGTAGCACGAAACGTCATGTGATGTTCAATAGGCAGACAACTCTTATCAATTACATCTTATGTTATTCCCTAATATAATTTTAGCCTCTTGAATAATTGAGTCACGGCTGTAGCACGACAAACTCAATATTCTAAGTCAAGTCTAACCCAACATTTCGTACAATTGAATCAGTCTCCAACGGCCCACGGCTGTAGCACGTAACGACCTTTAGATTCTAATTCAATGTACACATCTCTATGTAATAGACAAGTATTTCTTATTTCAAAATCAAAACCCTCGGCTGTAGCACGAAATGACAATGATTTAAAAATAAGAACCACTTTCTATCATATTGGAAGGCTATGACCGACACAAGCCCGTTGTGTCATTGGCCAATTACTACTTGATATTATTTAATTTTAGAGGGATTATATTACGTTACAATCATAATCATATTATAAAGAGATTTTTCCTTTTAAATTAAATATTTCAAATCAATAATCGATAATCAGATGATTCCCAGATCGGGTGGAGCATTGTCAAGAGGCGTCACTTAATAACCCTTTCTTACATATAGAAATCAGTTGTTGACAGAATCATCCTTTCTCTCAAAATTGAAAATTCATATTTAATTACGTGTTTCATAAACACAAGAATCTCATGATTGTATTCATAATATTATTGTCAAGGCAAGAAACGATTCCTATTCTAGATTTTCTAGAGCACGCCTTATATTGATTTAAGTTCACCTAAATCTATCATCACATGGTAAACACAGGCATATATCTCATATATAAAAATAAATAAACAAGTAAGCATGCAAGTAATATCATGTCACACATTGATATAATGATGTATGGATTTATTATAGCATTTAAAAGCAATTAAAACAATTAAAACATGCTTTAAAACACTTTCGGGAATATAAACAGTTCAAAACTTTTATATACAAAATATTTTACCACTCCATTAGACCCGTCTCGGAAAAACGAATCCAACGATATATTGCACGCCCAAAACGGAGTTACGAAACTCCCAAAAATCAAATTTTAAAAAAACAGATGGGCTGTAACGCATTACAGTACTGCGTTACAAGGTCTATAACGCATTCATGTAATGCGTTACAACACTGTTGAGCCATTTACGTGTGTAACGCATTCCGTAAATACGCAACAGTGTGTAACGCATTCACGGAATGCACAACACACCCCGCGTGTGCGTCTCACGCGCCCGCACCTGGCCGACCGTTGCTCTGCATCAGTTTTTTTTTTCTGTGCTGTCAGCTTCTGCCGTTTCCTTTTGCTGCTGTTACAATTAGGAGATGTAACCCCCCTTTCCCTTTACTCCCTTATTAATAACTCTTTATTAATTTATTATTTTAATTTTATTATTAACAAATTAATTAACATTTAATTAATAAATTAATAAAAATCAAAATAATATGATTTCTTAAATCAGGGAGTAGCAGAAAAAATACCAAATCAGCCATGGGTTCTTGTACAAATTTTAATCATAATTATTCACATGCATAATTATTTCATGAATTTTATTTAAAACAATTTTAAAAAATTCATAACAAATAATCTACACATCATAAAATTATGAAAAAAATACCTAGATGATCTACAACACTTGTAGAACCCATATCAGTAGTCAAAATCTCATGCAAAGATTATTTCGAATTAATTCATAATTAAATCCAAATAAACTTGAAAAAATCATAATAAATCCATACATGCATAAAAAAATTTGAAATTTTTTATATGAATCTCTATATGCAGAACCTTGCTCTGATGCCAATGAAGGAATTTACGGATGAGCGGAAGCGTGAAATAATATTTATTCCGTAAAAACCATATACCGCACATATAGAAAAACGTATAAAAGGGAAAAACTGAGGAATCGAAACCATACCTCGTGAATTGAAGCTTTATAAAATTGGAGTGCTAGCAGTTGCTCCTCAGTGTGTGAAGCACTCTGCCGGTATCCACCAAGAACGATCCTCTTCGATGAACCTTTTATAAAACCGAGCTTTTATAAAATGGAGTTTTTGGGGGAGAGAGAGAGAAGAAGAAGATGGAGGCTAGGGTTTTCACAAAACCAAAATTGTGTGTCAAATCAATGAGCCATCCATCTCATTCTATTTATAGGGCTCTCCTAGGGTTTTATAATATATCATTATATATATTAACCCCCACATTTTATCTTCATAAAATGCTTTAATAATAATTAAAACTATTTTAATCATTATTTTTTTTCTTAACTATTTAGAAAATAATTCTCTCTCTCATTATTTCATCAAAGAAAATATTCTTTTATTGTGTGACCCTGTAGGTTCAATATTAT
Organism: Apium graveolens; assembly: GCF_009905375.1. NCBI lineage: Eukaryota > Viridiplantae > Streptophyta > Magnoliopsida > Apiales > Apiaceae > Apium > Apium graveolens. The sequence continues at coordinate 32,647,004 of NC_133657.1, read as the reverse complement.
GCCGGTAATAGAAATAAATAATAATAAACTTTTATTAATTATTTACATGAATACTAAAATTCACTAAATATAATTAACCGATTAATTATATTTATTCTACATCGTGAGTGATGCTTCTCAACATATCGCGACTATCCGGATAATATGAATTCACTACTTAGAATATCAAGAACCTGTCAGTGACTAGTTACCGTACAATGAATTCCTTCTACCCTTATAATATCCCGAATAAATACAAGGCATGGATCTCGTGTCAAGCCTATCAAATTTAATCATATGATTTCTTATTCATAATGCAAAGTTCATATTAATGCAAATTAGAAACTCCTTTCGAATTTCATATACTCTGGCCAGAGATTCCAGAACTCGCATACTAAGAATAACATAGGATATTCTCTTCCTATACTGGAAGGGGTAGATCCTCTATTGACGTTAACTATCTCTGTACACAAATCCCTATGCCCAGAATAGACCTAATGGATGTCCTTGAGACTAAGGACTAAACCAAAGCATAGTTCATTATATATAAGATACCTTTAACGATCTCAAGTCTAAGGATACTTGTACAACTATCACTCAGTGAATAACTATTGACATGTGAGTAATCTCCATTAGTTGTTCAACTTATCGAGCCATGTTCAGTGAACTTATTCCCTAATAAGCACCTACATACTAGCTATAGTGTCACCACACAAATGCCTATGAGAACAGACATCCTCCTGAAGGGAGCAAGCATAGTATGTACCAATCTTTGCTGATTATTAATTACTAGTTAGTAATCCTATGACCAGGAACTATTTAAGTTTAGAGTTATAATCTTTTAGGTCTCACTATTATGATCTCATCATAATCCATAAAAAGCTTTACTCTAAACTATGGTATATCTTATTTAAACACATAAATAGATAGAGCCCGTAATAAAAACAAAACAAGTCTTTTATTAATATCAATGAAATCAAAACAGATTACATAAAAGTTATTCCTAAATCCTCATACGTGATTGGACTTAGGACATATCTCTTTCAGGAGGCTGACTGACATATACTTCCTCCTCCAAGTCTCCATTCAGAAAGGCACATTTGACATCCATTTGATAGACCTTGAAATTGGCATGGGCTGCATAGACTAAGAAGATTCCGATGGCTTCAAGTCTTGCAACAGGAGCAAATGTTTCATCAAAATCTATTCCTTCTTGTTGACAATAGCCCTTAGCAACCAATCTAGCTTTGTTCCTGAATACTATGCCATTTTTATCCATCTTGTTCTTGAATACCCATTTGGTGTCTATTGGATTCTTTCCTTTAGGCTTGGGTACCAGCTTCCATACCTTATTCCTCTCAAATTGGTTTAGATCCTCCTGCATTGCTAAAATCCAATCAGGATCCAACAAAGCTTCTTCTACCTTCTTTGGTTCTTCCTTGGAAAGAAAGCTGATATATAGACATTCTTCTTGAGTTGCTCTCGTTGTTTGAACTCTAGAAGATACATCACTAATGATGAGCTCAAAGAGGTGATCCTTTGTCCATTTCCTTTGTTGAGGTAGATTAGCTCTATATGAAGAAGCCTCATTGTTTTCTTGATGTGTGATTGAGTTTGATTATTAGAAACTCCCCCGAGATAATGGATCTTTGATTTGAGAAGGGAGAGATTTATGTAAGTGATCTATTCTGACTTCCAGCTTCTTTTGATGACCTGACGGATGGTTAATTTTGAGTACCGACGGATGAGGCTGGTTGTCTCCCGACGGATAAGGCAGATTGTCTCCCGACGGATGAAGAATTTTGCAACTCGACAGATGTTGAATTTTGTGCTTCACTGGTAGTGGATTTTTCTGCATTATCCCTTGACACTGTTTCTTGATCACTTTTATCATCACTGTCATCACTAACCATCTCCACATTATCACATTTGAGGCTCTCATGGTAATCTCCATCTTGCAGTTCTTCAATCTTTTAATCATCAAACACAACATGTATTGATTCCACAACATTGTTGGTTCTTAGATTGTAGACTCTATGTGCTTTACCAACAGCATATCCAACAAAAATTCATTCATCTGCTTTAGCATCAAACTTCCCATTTTGATCAGTTTCATTTATCAAGATATAACATTTACAGCCAAAGACATGAAGAAAATTTAGAGTTGGCTTCTTGTTCTTGAACAATTGATAGGGAGTCATGCATTTTGCTTGATTAATCAGAGAAATATTCTGAGTGTAGCATGCAGTATTTACAGCTTCAGCCCAGAAATATGTTGGTAACTTAGACTCTTCAAGCATTGTCCTTCCAGCTTCAATAAGTGATCAGTTCTTTCTTTCTACTACTCCATTTTGTTGTGGAGTTCTTGCTGCAGAAAACTCATGCAAAATCCCATATTCTTCACAAAATGCTCTCATGACAGAATTCTTGAACTCAGTTCCATTGTCATTCCTGATTCTTCTAACTTTGAAATCAGGATGATTATTGACTTGCCTTATGTGATTGATGATGAATTCACTAGCCTCATCTTTAGACTTTAGGAAATATGTCCAAGAGAACTTTGAAAAATCATCTACAATTACTAGGCAAAATCTCTTCCTTGAGATGGACAACACATTGACTGGTCCAAACAAATCCATGTGTAGCAGTTGCAAAGGTTCTTCAATTGTTGAATCAAGCTTCTTCTTGAATGATGGTTTGATCTGCTTTCCTTTTTGGCAAGCATCACACAATCCATCCTTAGAAAACTCCACTTGAGGAATGCCTCTTACCAGTTCTTTCTTTACTAGTTCATTCTTGGTCTTGAAGTTTAGATGGGATAGCTTCATGTGTCATAGCCAACTTTTATCCTGACTTGCTTTGCTGAGAAGACAAGTAACAGATTCTGCATTTGATGAGTTGAAGTCAGCTAAGTACACATTTCCTTTTCTCACACCAGTGAGAACTACTTTGTTGCTCCTCTTGTTAGTCACAACACAGGCTTCTGAGTTGAAGGTTACTGAGTTGCCTTTATCACAAAGCTGACTGATACTCAACAAATTGTGCTTAAGACCATCCACTAAGGCAACCTCTTCAATGATGACATTGTCTTTTGAAATCAAGACATATCCCACAGTATAACCCTTGTTGTCATCTCCAAAAGTAATACTTGGGCCAGCTCTCTCCTTGAACTCTGTGAGCACGGTAGAATCACCAGTCATGTGTCTTGAACAACCACTATCCAAGTACCATAGATTCTTTCTATTTCCCTGCACACATCAAAATCAAATCAAGTTGATTTTGGTACCCAAGTTTCCTTGGGTCCTGCCTTGTTAGCTTTCTTTGTCTGTTTCTTAGGCTTTATCTCATTTGACTTGGGGAAATCAGGTTCTTCCTTAGTCATTTGAGTTGGGCCTTTGAAACCATTCATTACAACAGAATTATCATGCATATTTTGATTAACAGGGAATGGCATGCTATTAGTAAACATGTTATTCCAGTAAGGCATGCTAAATTGCATTTGTGGCATACTAAATGGAGCATAATAAGGATTAGGTGCAAAAAGCATATTAGCAAACTGTGCATTCATATTCTGTGTAGACATAGCATTCATAGGCATAGAAGGCATGGCATTCATGTTGGGAAAATGAGGTGGCACATATATGGAAGTAGGCATGGAAGATTTGTAATTAACAGACAAATGATTTACACTACCACACTTGACACAGATTTTTCTAGGAGCATATTTATCATGTGTGTAGTTGTTGTGCTTGTTAATTCCTACTTTACCATTTCTATTGTTTTTTTTTAGCCTCTGTTTTAACCTCAATCTCTTCAAGTCTGTCACTCAATTGCTTGACAGTCATATGACCAACATTAGCCTTCTTCTCCTTCTTCACTTGACTAGATTCTCCTGGAACAAAATTCTTGGAAACTGATCCATATTTTTCATTTAACTTGACAAGCTTGGCTTTACTCACAGGCTTGCTTACAGTCGACGGATGAGGATTTATATCACTCGACGGATAACCCTTTTTGTTATCCGACGGATGACCCTCATCATCTGTCGAGTCTACATATGTTAGCAATCCTTCCACCAAATTGGATTCCAGCTTCTCCTTGTTCTTCTTTCAGGCTGCATCACAAAAGGACTCAATCCCTTGAACTTTGGTGATTTGAGCATGAACATCTCTAGATGTTTTCCATGCCTTAATCACCTCATGTTCTCGTTCAAGCTGCTTCTTCAAGATCTCTTCTTTTTTCAAGGACTCAGTTAATTCATCCTTAGCAATTTTACACTCAATTCTTTATTTTTCAAATTCAATGAACTGAGACTCTATCACATTATTCCTCTCACTTATAAACAAATTGTTTTCTTTGATTTTAGCATTTTCCTTAGTAAGAGACTTAAGTGTAATAAGCAAATGATATAATTCTGTAGACATGTCATTTATTACATCATTACACTCAGCTTTAGATAAATGTGCAAGGTTAGTGGTGATTACCTGATTGCTTAAGAACTTGTCTCTGTTTCATTAGACTTGGCCATTAGGGCTAGATTGACATAACTGACATCTTCATCCTCATCCAGACCATCTGCTGCCCAGTCATTTTCTTGTGTAATGAAAGCCCTTTCTTTTTGTTTGAGCAACTCAAAGTATTTATGTTTATAATCCACATGCTCAAACTTCTTTTTGCTGGAATCTGACTTTCTACACTCACTGGAAAAGTGCCATGCCAAGCCACATTTGAAACACTTGAATTTTGATTTATCCACCATGTTTCTATTTGGCTTAGCTGCTCCAAAGTTCTTCTTGAACTTGAGCTTGGCAAATCTTCTGGAAAGAAATGCTAGATGTTCATCAATATCTTCCATGTCATGTTGGCTCAAAGAATCTTCATTTTCTGCTAACAGCCCCTTGCCCTTGTTTTCACAGACCTTTGAAGTTGATTCAACAGCTTTGATCTTCATCTCCTTCTCTTTCTCTAACTCAGCAACTAGTGCAATGGACCCTCCTTTCTTCTTTCCTCTCTCCATCCTCTCATCTTGTTCTATTTCAAGCTCATAAGTCTTCAGGATGCCATAAAGTCTCTCCAAAGTAAACTCCTTATAATCTTGAGAGTTTCTTAATGAGACTGTCATTGGTTTCCATTCCTTTGGAAGAGATCTAAGGAACTTCAGATTGGAGTCTTTTGTCTGATAGACCCGTCCATGCAACTTCAGAGCATTTAGTAGTTTTGAAACCTACTAAAAATGTATGTGACAGACTCACTTTCTTCACTATGAAAATTCTCATATTACTGAATCAGTAGCTGCATCTTGTTTTCTCTAACTTGCTCAGTGCCATCACAGATAATCTGTATTGTATCCCAAACATCCTAGGCAGTTTTGCAATTGATGATGTTGTCAAACATGTCACCATCAAATCCATTGAACAAGATATTCATGGCCTTCTTATCTTTCCTGACTTGTTCAATATCAGGATCAGACCATTCATGCCTTGGCTTGGGGACAGATGGCTCATTTCCAGTTGCAGCTCTCATTGGAACATGAGGGCCTCTTTCTATGCAATCTACATATGCCTCATCTTAAGAAAGTAAATGAAGATGCATCTTTACCTTCCAATGACGGTAATTATCTTTGTCCAGAAAAGGAATCTTGACTCCAACATCCTTCTTGTTCATCTTGTTATTTTGTTGCGATCTTTAAACTCTCTGTTTGTTAAGAGCTTGCTTTGATACCAATTGTTAGTCCCTAACAATGCAACAAGAATTACAGAAGGGGGTTGAATGGAATTCTTGAAACTTTTTCACAAAGATATAAAATGTTCTATCTTAATAATATATAACTGTGTGAATTGATTTGCAAACTGCGGAATAATAACTTGGAATGAATCAATACACAAGTAATTAAAAAAAAGTCTTTAAAAACTTTCTGGTGGATTTGAAAGTATCCACCAGATATATATATATATTATATCAAGAGAACCCTGTGTAGCAATAAAAGCTCATAACTGCTTACAAATGAACAACTAAGATTACAAAGAAATGCTAAGGGTGCAACTAACAAATGTTTCTCTGAAAAAATGTTCTTAGTCTTGTTGTTGTTCTATTTGCTACTTCTTGGTTTATATATCACCAAGATTACAAAGTAATAAGACAAGATAATAAAACAAAACCTATCAAGTCTAATACTATGCTGCTTGATTACTCTATTCCAACATCTTTGAATATCTTCATAATAGCATGGAAATGGCAATGCTTCTTTGTTCTCTAAAACCCAGTTGAATAGGCTTCCACATTCCATTTGCATACACTCGACGCATGTGACTGTGTCATCACTATCAACAAATGTTTGAATTATTTATCCGTCGAGTTCATGATCATCCGTCGAGTTCATGATCATCCATCGGGTTTCTTGTTGATCATCCGTCGAATGGCATTGTTGTTTATCCGTTGGGTAGCAAGCTGGCACTTGACTTCATTTCATTTATGCAGAATTACAAGACATCATCTATGTACAATTAATCAACCTATTCTGCATATCTAGTTAAAATCAACATGACTTGAGTACTACTTACAGAATCTAAATAATGTGTATGCAAAAATGTACTACAGACTTATTGTTACACAAGCTACTCACTCGATGGATAATAAATCATCATCCGTCGGGACTATATTGGGTCATCTGTCGGGACTATAATTCTTATCCGTCGAGTGCTACAATTTTCACTAAGTAAAATCTACCAAGGTGTTTTGTTAATGAAATCATCAAGTTCACAACATATCCACAACAGAGAGTATAATAAGAATTATAACTCTTAACTAATTAGGGGTTATTATTAATTTGAAATTCCTATTTGTATAATAATCAAGTCACAATTAATATTAGTAAATTTGAATATCAATATTTATCTAATTAATTAAGTCATACTTAATTAATATTATAAATAATTCGAATTACTTTAATATAATTTAAATCCAATTTAAATTAAATAATCCTTCAAGCATTCTAAGTGTGTGACCCTTAGGTTATTATTACGTTGGCAACGAATTTTAAATCTAATTTAAAAATCGTAAACAATGATCGGCATCTAGTAATACATCATTGATACCCAAGTAATAATAATTGAATCGGTGATCGATTAAACCTTTCGTGAATAATGTAGAATGTAATATAATCCCTTTAACTAAATATTATAGATTAAACTAGAGGCATGTAATGTGTCGTCCTCATCATAGTTTAATCCAAGTTTCCTTGATCAATGAGTAGACTATCATATCAAATCAACATTTGGGCGTGGCCACGCATTTCATAGTCTAGCTCACACAAGAGGCCAATAATATCACTCCTAAAATAGGAGGGTTATTCTCATCTAGATCATTCATATTTCTCATAAAATTCATAATATACCCAATGTCCACTTTTATCATTACCCGATCAAGGATAACTTTTAATGGAATCAATGTATATTAATTCTCGTATAGAAATATAATGACTTCAGGTCTAAGGACCATTACATCATTATCATTGTGAGAATTACTTATGACTCAACAGACATGTAGAATCGCACATTGGGTCTATCCTGCACCATGTACATATAAATCTGCCTGTGTTTTTGACTTTAGTATCACTATACCTATGATCCATGAGATGTGATCATCAGTCAACAAACATACAAGTCTTAATGCATTATTATTTTCCCTTAATAATAATACTCGACTAGGGACCTTTAGGAATATTGATACTATTCTCATAATCTCATTTCTAAGTCACGTACTTAGAGATATAGAATTGCATATCATATTCCAAGGACATTTATTAATCTAACATTTATATCGCAGTAAATTAAGAATTAATAAATTATAAAGGAAATAATCGATAGAACATAAACATTAATAATCCTAATATCTTAAACTAAAACATCATAGTGTTGTCTCTAGGGCACAAACACTAACAATCTCCCACTTGCACTAGAGCCAATCACCCATGTATCTAATACTCATGGAACTAGTATGACCATCGTGCTTCTGCTGCGGTAAAGCCTTAGTCAGTGGGTCTGCAACACTATCATTACTATACACTTTACATTTATATCTCCTTGATCATTAATCTCATTAATAAGGTGATATCTTTTAAGGACATGCCTAAATAGTCTTCTTGGCTGTTTCAAAACATCAATATATTCGGCTTCCCTAGAATCATCTATGTTCTTGATGTGAACAATTCAAGCTAACATCAATTATATTTAGACAAAACACAAACTAGGCATATACACATAATTATCCTTGTCTATCTATAAATTAGGTTAAGAAACTAGTATCAGTGTAACCCTTTTCAACTTGTTCCCTATCTTCGCCTTACACCAAAAATAAATCTTTAGTCCTCTTTAAGTACTTAAGAATATTCTTGACAACTATCCAGTGACCCTCACCTGGATTAGACTGGTATATGTTCGTCATGCTCAAAGCATACGAAATATCGAGATAAGTACATATCATTGCATACATTATAGATTCAATTGCCAAAGCATATTGAGCTTTTCTAGGACGGCCCTTGTCATCTAATGATTTAGGGAAGTCATCCTATGAGATCACTATCCGATGAGACATCGAAATATATCCTTTCTTTATCTCCTGCATCCCAAAATGATGCAATATTTTATCAATGTATGTACTCCCACTAGGTCGATTAATCTTTTTAATCTATCTCTATCGATCTTGATCCCTAATATATAGGTAGCATCGCCTAAGTATTTTACCGAGAAACTATTTCTCAACCAAGTCTTAACAGCCTGTAGAGAAGGTATGCCATTCCTTATTTGTTATATATCATTTACATATAATACTAGGAATGTCAATGGTTCCCACTAACCTTCTTGTAAACACATGGTTCATCTTCATTTTGAATAAAGCCAAACTCTTTGACCGTTTCATCAAAACGAATATTCATTCTCCTTCAGGCTTGCTTCAAACTATAAATAGATAGAAGCAACTTACAAACTATCTTAACAAACTTTGGATCGACAAAACCCACATGTTGTATCACATATACATCCTCTTCAAGGCTCCCATATAATAAAGAAGTTTTGACATCCAATTGTCAAATCTCATAGTCAAAGTAAGCAACTATTGTTAACAAAATCCTGATGGAATTGACCATAGCAACTGGTGAAAAAGTCTCATCATAGTCTATACCATGAATTTGTTGAAACCTTTTATCACTGGTCACACCTTATTGGTCTGTACTTTATCATCCATGTCGGTTTTCTTCTTGAAAACCCACTTGCACTATATAGGTTTTACCCCTTCGAGTGGATCAACTAAAGTCAATACTTTAATTTGATACATGGATTCCATCTCGGATTTCATGGCCTTCGTCCATCTCTCGGAGTCTGGACGATTCATAGCATCTTGGTATGTGTGAGGCTTATTTTTATCCGTAAGCATCACATCACCATCTTGAGTTAAAAGAAATCCATAATTTCTCCCGAACTCATGGTGAATCCTACTAGATCTACGAATAACTTGTGTTTCCTAAACATGATTATTTTCAACAATTTGATGTACATCCTGATCTTATTCCAACTCTGGTTCAATGTTATCATGTGGTTCTCGATCTTCATCGAGATGTATTATCCTCCCACTGATTTTCTTAGAAAGTAGTTCTCCCTCAAGAAATACAGTGACCTGAGCAACAAACACTTTATTCTCGAAAGGATTATAAAGCTATACCCTAGTCTCACTTGGATATCCCATAAAATAGCATCTATCTAATTTTGGTCTAAGCTCGTCAGAGGCTAAAAGTTTTACAAACGCTTCACATCCCCCAATTTTCATAAATGGCATTCTATGACATTCATCACTCTATATCTCATACGGAGTATTTTGAACCGCTTTAGTCGGAACTTGGTTAAGTGTATATGCATCCGTTTCTAGATCAGAACCCTAGAAACTGAATGGAAGATCCACTTGACTCATCATTGATCATACTATGTCCAACAAGGTACGATTTTTCCTCTCAGAATCTCTATTCCATTGAGGTGTTCCAAAAGGAGTAAGTTATGATACACTATCACACTCCTTCAAGAAACTCTTGAAATTGAGGTTTAAGTATTCTCCTCCACGATCTGATCGTAAAACTTTTATACTTTTCCTTTGTTTGCTTTTCTACTTCGGCCTTATATTCTTTGAACACATCAAAAGAATCGGATTTATTCTTCATAAGACATACATATCCATATCTACTAAAATCATCAGTAAACATTATGAAGTAGTATAAGCCACCCCTTGCCATCATACGCATTCGACCACATACATCATTATGTATAAGTCCTAATCGTTCGATGGCCCTTTCACCTGATCAGGTAAAAGAAGTTTTAGTCATTTTGCCAATGAGACAAAATTCACATCTTCCATATGATTCAAAATCAAACGTATCCAAGTATTCATTTATATGTAACTCAGAAATACGTTTCTCATTAATATGGCTTAACGACAATGCTAGGGATAATGTTTGATTTGAGTCAACTTAGAACATATAAATTGTTAACTAATTGTGTAACATTATAAGTCTAATCATTGAAATAGAATAAACAACTATTGTTTATTTAATTAAATTGAAAACCTTTCTTTTCCAGACAAGAAATTGACTTAATGTATCCACTAAAGGCAGACACGTAATAACAATTTATCAAGTTCTCAATCTCGCCGTATAGGCAAAATTATGTATCGAGTTCCTTCAACTAGAGCAACAACTTTTGCTCCAATTCTAACCCTATACCTGAAGCTTGACCATTGCTAGTCTTATTCTTTAGATCTTCAAAATAAGCTCGACAATTTAACTTCCATTCATCTAGTTATTTCCACAGAAATGACAATCATCTCCTTTAGCAACACCACTATTAGGCTTCAAAAGCCCTTTGGGATTGGACTTTGGTTTTGCACCGAATAAGATCAAATCTTCACCTTGCCTGTCCACTTTCCTTTCCCATTTGTATTCCATGTGTACATCATCAATATGGACGTAATTCATTCCTTTACAGTGTTATTTTCAGCAATTCTAAACATGCTTAACAACTCAGTGAGTGTTCTGTCTATCTCATTCCTTTTGTTCTTAACAAACTGAGAATAACAGTTGTTCAAAGATCGTTTGATCAAATCAAGCTGAGTCTCTAGACCATTCTTGAAACCTAATATATCAAGGTACATATGCCTATCACCTTTAGAACATGTGGTCCAACCGGATATGATTCTCCCATTAATATAAAAGTATGGTGCCTTTGTATTGTCAAATCTTTCAAACGAGTCTATCCTTCAAACATCTTTTGAAGGTGCTCAGTCATATCATAAGCATCATTATGCTTTTGTTACTTCTAAAGCTCAGCACTCATAATTACAAGCATGAGACATGAAACATCAGTTGCATAATCTATTTGCTTCTGATAAGCATTTTGTTCGGCACATGTTTCATTCTCAGCTAGAATAAATAAGGGAGGGGTTTGAGTGACATCCTTGAACATGAGGACAATCCTCAAGTTCCCATGTCAATTGAGGAAATTATTTTATGTCAGCTTGTCCTTCTTAAGGACTATTACATAGAGAAGTTATTTGTGTTATTTGTCATTTGATATCTACAATATTAAAGTGCATAAAATGACTTAGTCTACAGATGATCATTAAATTATGCTCAAGTGATTATTCATATATATATATATTCACAATATATATCTCTCACTATTTTTATCAAATCAATAGCCCTAACTATTAATTCAGAAAAAATATCTTCTATATCCTTTCTAGTGAGCCAAGATCCATATTTCACCATGTGTTAGCTCATCTTTGGCTTTTCTCCTAAAACATGATTATTTAGGTACACAAAATTTGTCAATTATATTAATTATATAACTCTTGGATAGCTTGGTGGAACAATATTTGTTCATATTTATCTAATAAATCTCGCCAAACTCTATGCCTTTAAGTTCACAACCCTATTGTGATAACTTAGTTAAGTCAAACCCAATGGTCAAAAAGTAACAATATACTTCAACACATCTCCCATGATAGATAGGAGTACTTCGCTTTGGCGAACCCACTCCTGGTCGATCTAGGGGTTAACGCATTGGACTCATTGGAAGACATCAGATCAACTCAATATTAACTTTAAGGTTTTGTTAATTTAAAATGATCATGATCCCATCATAAAGAGATTCTCAATTTTTTCTTGAATAAAATACTTCAAATCAATATTAGTCAATGGTTTGATTTCCAGGTAGTGAGGGAGTCACAACGGTCTCGCTTAAAACCCATAACCTTACAAGTTCAATGAACTCGCTTTTGACAAAATCGCCCCATGTCAGAAATAAAGAAAATTTGTATTTTATTCCGTATTTCATAAACATGAGAATCTCGTAATCGTTTATTCATTTTAAAATCTTGAGTCGTTACAGATTTTATCTTGTTTAGCAAGTATGGCATGGGTGTCGTATCTAATACATACATCCTTAATCTAATTAAGCATGCATCTTTATAAACTACTCTACACATACATTCATCATATGAGCATATATGTGTAAAATGCGATAAATTATATGTGGTTGGTTATGGATTCATCCTATGTGATCTTTATTAAGCTACTGACAAAGATCTAGGTCAATCTAAGGTGGAAAATAAATACAAGCTAACTATTACATGTCTTCTTTCTTGAATTGCTTCCTTGTATTGCTTCCTTGGATGGCTTCCTTGGGAATGTCCTTCCTTGATCTTTAAGTCTTCATGTCTTCGTGTACATTACAATAATGAAATATGAAAACTAATCTAATGAACTTACAAGAAGAACTCGGTTACATTCGAGATTTAATAATTACAAGATTACACGATATGCAAGCCGTATTTGAGAAACCAAAACCATTAACCTAAGGTCATAAGCCATAACCATCCACCATGCTCAATTAACACAAAAGAATATGTTAAAACACATAATCTGATCTTAACATATCATACCCATCATGATCTAATCATAAAAACCAAATATGACAAAAATCAGAAAATTCGAAATTAAATCTGATAACATTAAATCGCAGATTATAGGGTCTAAACTACGTCAAACGCCTTACAGATCAGTCGATTATAGCTTTAGCTATATGTTACATTCAGACGCTCGATTCCATATGAAATAGCGTATTCGTTCGCCAAAATTGGACACCTGACACATATTTCAGCAAATCCGCTGCATCCGATTCAGAATCATATCAAATATGATTCTTATAATAAGAACAAACACAAAACATATATATATATCAGTATATATACAGATTATATAATCATCATATGATTATACAACTCTCATGAATATCATATATTCAAAACATATATATACATACGCATATATAAACATAACAACATGTAAAACATACAAAATCGCATACATAACAGTCATGGAATATTGTATACATGTTATCATCATTAAACCAGTAAACACATAAACGAATTAAACACTTTTCGCAAGTAGCTCTGATATCATTGTTGGGTTTCGAGCACATAAACGCAACGGAAACAGTAAATGATAACGTGAAAAATTAGAACTTTCGAAACCCACCGCAGGATCCATGCGAAAAACAGATATTTAATTTGTAGATCAGATTTTTTACCTTAAGAATCTTTACGAATTGATTGACTAATGGAGATCCAAAGCTTGTTCAATCATCACGCATCCGGCTCTTGCGATCTACGCTCTATCGGTATCCACACGAATGCTTGAACGCAAGGATTGAATGTGTACTAGCACAATATCGTTTCTTCTTGCTATCTCCATCTTCTCTCTTGGTGGCTAGGGCTTTTCGTAAAAGTCTTGCATCCAAAATCAGCCACACAAGAGATATTATATAGAGAGTATAATAAGAATTATAACTCTTAACTAATTAGGCGTTATTATTAATTTGAAATTCCTATTTATATAATAATTAAGTCACACTTAATTATTTAACAAATGAATTTTATAATTAATATTAGTAAATTCAAATCTCAATATTTATCTAATCAATTAAGTCATACTTAATTAATATTATAAATATTTCGAATTACTTTAATATAATTTAAATCCAATTTAAATTAAATAATCCTTCAAGCATTCTTAGTGTGTGACCCTAAAGGTTATTATTACGTTGGAAACGAATTTTAAATCTAATTTAAAATCGTAAACAATGAGCGGCATCTAGTAATACATCATTGCTACCCAAGTGATATTAATTGAATTGGTGATCGATTAAACCTTCCGTGAATAATGTACAATATAATATAATCCCTTTAACCAAATATTATAGATCAAACTAGAGGCATGTAATGTGTCATCCTCATCATAGTTTATCCAAGTTTTATTGATCAATGAGTAGATGTAACACCCCCAGATCCGGGGTCGGGGATCCGGGTCGTCACGGTCTTTCTTTCCACAATATCACTTCACTTAATTAATAATAAATAACCTTATGCTGTGACCCCACACTAACACACACCACAACCCGTTATAGTCTCAGAGATGAAATTGAAATAAGTACAAGTCTTTGAATCCACAATTTAAAAGTTATTACAACCCAAAATGATTACTTGATAAATTTACAGTTAATTGCCATTATCTGCCACAAGTTATAATTATACATAATTTGATTCTCAAAAATAGAATGCCTGATCTACCAATAGATCTACCTCTGCAGCTATAGTAGCCACAACCTCATCGGGAAGACGCGGGACGCTTCCCACGCGCTTGTGCTGGGTCTGCTGGAGTCTGGCCATCTTTCCTAACTGTTGTTGTGTGATGAAGAAATAAAGCAAGAGTGAGCCTTACTGCTCGCAAGATAATATATAGTGATAACAATAATATAAGTATCTAAATGGATACTTACTAGAATCTTTTATCATGTGTAAGATAATTACTTACTAGATATAAGTAAAAACAAGGGATGAAGTTACCAGATACTTCACTACACTTATATCATTTATAAAGCTACTTGAAATACCACTGTTCAAAGTATAATGAGCTTTCAACAGTTCATCACATAGATGAGACTACAAGACAAGATTTGAATAGATTAAATCTTTGAAATATTATTAAAGGAAATGAAGTTATGATATACTTCATTAAGTTCTGATATATATATATATATCCACATATACATCTTCTTTATACATTTCCTGAAAACCTCTGCCATGTAAAGTATGAACAGAATTGCAATATCCAATAAATTTGGAAAGGAAAAGAATTTTGGCATAAACCAGATATCTTGTTGATCAGGCAAAGATACCAATAAGTAACCTTTTCTACTAGTAGATGGACGAATTCCCCACTGGTCATCACCCTGGCCACAATAGGACCTTATGCTGGACTGCCACTCAGCCACTTTTGCATTTGATGGACTCCCACTGAGCCACTTACACTATCATGGACGCCCACTGAGCCCATGTTGCCTATGCCGACTCAAATAGATGGACTTACTTCCCGAACGTTGGGTAAGTAATAAATTCATTTACTAAAACTGCAACCTTGTTGCGAATATAAAATACACCATAGAGCCGGATCCCTCTGGTTTTGAGCGAGTATTTAAATCCCCTTTAAAAGGAAGATCTTAAATATAAAAATGAGTTTTGGGATCCGCTCTAACTTTTTAAAAAAAATCATTTTGAAGACTCGAAAACACTTTAAAGAGTGTTTGGAGTAATGCTGATTTAATGAAGTAAATCAGTCCCAATATATTTAGAAAATGTCTGAATATTATTATTTAAATAATATTCTCATAAAGATAATCCTTATAAAAATAATCGAAGTAGAAGTATTAAAACTTATACTTGAAGTGGATATTAAATAACCAAAGATATACTTATATAAAAGTACTATCTTTATTTGAATAATCGAAAATAAGTTTGATTATTGACACCTTATTCTTTAATGAAATAAAGAATATATTTCAGTAATAAGCGGAGTCATAATACCTTGAATGAATATTATAAATAATATTCATAAAATAAAGGAGTCATACATCCTCGAATGAATATCCAAGTAATATTCAATAATAATATAAAGGAGTCATAAGCCCTCGAATAATATTCGAAATAATATTCAATAAATAATATAAAGTTATCGAATAACCCTTATTCGATTAATAGTTTTGAAAGCTATAACCATATATATATATAAATATATATATATACATATATACAAAATCTACTCGGGATCCTCGACTCCCGGTTTTAGAAAATGTTTTCACCTTTTGGGTCCCTATTATAAGGGTATATGCAAATTACCGCTATCCTCTAGCATAGGTATTATCAACTGAACCAACAGATATATATATGGCAAGAATACAAAACAGGCATGCATATGTACCATATAACATGCTACAATATATCGCAAGAATTTGCTATAACAAATATGCATTTAACGCAAGATCATGCATATACACAAATACATCACAACAACAGTTATAACGGGTAGAAAACTTGCCTGAGCGACTTGGGGTGATAAAAGGCTCGGGACGAGTCTGGTAACCTGTAAACAACAAGTAATTTGGAATTAAACCAAAGTCACTTATAAATCTATACTTTAACTAACTTAGACTCTAACGCTTGTTTTGCGCTTATTGATTCTCTTAAGTCACTCGGGTACCCTCGGCTCCACCATTTTTAATAATTTAACCTTTACGAGTTTTAAGGTGATTCCTTCGCGAGTGTCTTACCAACTGCCTAACACACTTACCATAAATGTTTCATACATTAATTAACCCTTTTTGGTCTTTAACCTGTGTTTCAAAGTAAGGCGAGGGGAAAAGTTTCGTTCGCGAAATGCCGTTACTTGAAACGGTCGTTTCTCCTAAACAGTGCTACATATCAAAACGAAGCTCGTAACACGAGCTATCTAGACATGGCAATGGTCATAATCTAGCAGGGGGTTCTCGGGTCCTAATGTTATGCACAAAAACAGTCTAAAGAAAATCGGACGTTACGACGGCTATGTTTACGCGATTTCCCAATTTTAAACCATTCAAAACCAACCACAATTCAACCTCAAATCAAACACACGACCAACATCCATCCTTATCACATCATAACAGCCCCAATCAATTCAATTCCAACATTTATACTTATGCCTAAGCTTAACTTTAACTATACTTAAGTTCTTTTAATCAAAACAACAAGATTTACCATTCCATTTCAATACCACTTCATCCCAAACTCTAAACCACAAACATTAAGCTACAATATCACCATAATAATCAAAATCATCTTATTAAACATAGGAATCTAGGGTTTGGAGAAGATATACCTTCCTTGAAGTGGTGGGAGTAGCTAGGAAGCCTTAAGAAGCTTTGAGAAGTCTTAGGAATGCTTGGATCTTAAAGGAAAACAAGAAAAATTTCAAGTTAAAAACTTGAAAAAACTATTCATTGTCTTCTTCATTGATTTAATGAAGAAGATTGAGAAAGAATTGATGGCTTAAACTCATGATATAGCCCTAACTATGCATAAGGATGATTAGGGAATTATCTTACCAATTTAGGAGGCTTGGATCTTGAGTTTTGAATTTCTCCTCCCTTTGCAATAGTAAAAGCCGAGAGCAAGCTTTGCTTGAATGAGAGAAATGATTTTTGTGTTTTGATGATAATGATTTGCTTAGCTTGGTTGATTTGATTTTGTTTTTGTTTTAGTAAATTACCTATTTGCCCTTGATTTTGTGTGGTTAAAAATCCACCACATCTCCTTCCTTCCCATGTCATGCCTATGTCATGTTGTGATGTCATCTTTCCCTCCTTGTCCTCTTCTCATTGGTTGGGTGACATCACTCTCTCTAATCCCTTTGATTAACTTCCTAATTGTTTGCCTAATGACCGCTGATCTGTTATACGGTTCGCTTAATTCGTTTTCGTTTATCGTTTGAGGGATCATACCCGGGATCTTATTACTTAGGTTCCCTTAACCTTTCTCAATATATTATATTCCTTTTTATGATCCTCTATTATAATCCTTTAATTTAAATCCTTTTTATCCTGCTACCTTATACTCAATTCTTTCCGTATCTAGTGGATTTCCGGGAAAAATCAAAGTGTTCGGAAATTGGATTCTGACGATCTTTACATACACTTATATACCACATAGAGTACTAATAATATTCCAGAAGATCAATAACAGAACCCCTACATAGTGTGGCATAAAAAATTTTCTCATTCAGCAAAACAATATTCACAAGGGTTACAAAAAAAGTTGAAAATTTTGGGGGTTATTACAGTCTCCCCTCCTTAAAAGGATTCCGCCCCGTAATCAAACAGAAAACAAATGTGGGTACTCTTCTAGCATTGTGCTCTCTAGTTCCCAAGTTGATTCTTCCACATTATGATTCTGTCATAGTACTCTGACTAGCTTGATCACTTTGTTCCGAAGCACCTGCTCCTTCTTATCTATAATCCTTACTGGCTTCTCCACGTAAGTTAGATCTGGCTGCATATCCACCTGCTCGTACTCCACTATGTGTCTGGCATCCCGATGGTACTTCCTTAGCATTGACACATGGAACACATTATGAACTTGTTGCAAGTTAGGGGGTAAGGCTAGCTCGTAAGCTAACTTTCCAATCCGTCTTAATATCTCAAAAGGTCCGATGTATCTTGGGCTTAGTTTTCCTTTCCTTCCGAACCTCATTAATCCCTTCCAAGGGGATACCTTTAGCAGTACTAAGTCCCCGACTTCATATTCCTTGTCCTTTCGGGCTAGGTCTGCATATTTCTTCTATCTGTCTTGGGCTGCTACAAGCCGTCCTCTGATAAGATCCACTATGTCTTTGGTCCTTTGGACCACTTCGGGTCCGAGCATCTTCCACTCTCCTACTTCATCCCAGTATAAGGGAGATCGACACCTTCTTCCGTACAGGGCCACATAAGGCGGCATTCCGATGCTAGCATGAAAGCTATTGTTATAAGAAAATTCGATCAACGGCAAGTGATCATCCCAACTCCCTTTAAAGTCTATTGCACAGACTCTCAACATATCCTCTAGTGTCTGGATGGTCCTTTCACTTTGCCCATCCGCCTGGGGGTGGTACGCGGTACTCATATTTAACTTGGTCCCCGCACATTCCTGAAAGCTCCTCCAAAATCTGGAGTTGAACCTGGGGTCTCGGTCTGAGACAATAGACGCTGGGACTCCATATCGCGTTACTATTTCCTTAAGTTAAATGTCCACCAGTCTATCGACTGTGTATCTCTCATTGATAGGAATGAAATGAGCTAACTTTGTCAGTCGGTCTATAATTACCCAAATGGCGTCGTGATTGGCTTTCGTCCTTGGCAAGCCTACAACAAAATCCATCGCTATATGTTCCCATTTCCACTCGGGAATCTCCAGGGGTCGTAAAAGTCCACTGGGTCTCTGGTGCTCTACCTTTACCCTTTGGCAAGTCAAACATTTGTTTACCCATTCTGCTACGTCCCTCTTCATGTTGGGCCACCAGTAATATTCCTTCAAATCCCTATACATCTTGGTACTTCCCGGGTGAATGGAATACCTTGAACTATGGCTTTCATCCAAAATCTCATCTTTAAGCTCTTGAACATCCGGAACCCAAATCCGGTAGGAGTACCTCATTATCCCTTTATCATCTTTCTCAGTATGGATCTCCTCTCCAATCATTGACTCTCTGCCTTCATTCATTATTTTCTCCTGGCACAATCTGATCTTTTCCAATAACTCTGGCTGCATTGAGATCTCAAAAAGCTTTTCAATTCCGGTTCCGGTTACCTTTACTTCTATTTCCATTCTCTCAAAATCCCTTATCAATTCTTCTGAAGTCGTTATCATTCTGAGTCTTTCCTTTCTACTAAGGGCATCAGCCACCACATTGGCTTTCCCTGGATGATAGAGAATCTCACAATCATAGTCCTTGATTAGTTCTAACCATCTTCTCTGGCACATGTTGAGCTCTTTCTGCGTGAAAATGTACTAGAGCACTTATGGCTTAGGTAATTCTCGCACTTCTCTCCATACAAGTAGTGCCTCCAATCTTTAGGGCAAAACTATTGCCATGAGCCCAAGCTCATAGGTGGGGATATCGAATTTTATATTCCCTTAATTATCTTGACGCGTACGCGATTACCTTGCTGTGCTGTATAAGAAGCACCCTAATTCCTTATGTGAAGCGTCACTACAATTCACAAAATCTCCTTTTTCATCCGGCAACGCCAACATATGGGTCGCCACCAACCTTTGCTTTAGTTGTTAAAATCTTTTCTCATATTTCTCTGTCCATTCAAACTTCTTAGTCTTACGAGTAAGCCGCTTCAAAGGGGCTACTATCTTTACAAACTTGAACTAACCTCCGGTAGTGACCGGCCAATCCTACCTCTGGTAGTTTCCCTAACCATGGTCATCAATTCCTCAATGGTCCTTTATTCAATCTTGTTAGGATCTTCCACGAGATCCTCCTCAGCAACAATCTCATCTAGGATAACATCCTCAACCATTACATCCTCAATATGAACATCATCCGGTCCTGCGTTAGGACGCTCTATCGGATCCACAATCCGATCTCCAATTAGTAATAAAACATCATCGCGCTGTCACTTCTCAACCTCAGGGTTCGGAGTCCCGCTACCATATACGATAACGAACTACGCTACTATCACGATATTTATAAGGGTTCCCATAAGGGTTTTAACTGTCAGTACTTCGTTAGGTAGTCCGACTATGAACTTGGCAAGAGTTCTTATTATCTTAGTGAACTTATTATCTTAACGTCACATCATCTCTGAGGTTTATAACGCTTAGCTCTGATACCATTTATGTAACACCCCCAGATCCGGGGTCGGGGATCCGGGTCGTCACGGTCTTTCTTTCCACAATATCACTTCACTTAATTAATAATAAATAACCTTATGCTGTGACCCCACACTAACACACACCACAACCCGTTATAGTCTCAGAGATGAAATTGAAATAAGTACAAGTCTTTGAATCCACAATTTAAAAGTTATTACAACCCAAAATGATTACTTGATAAATTTACAGTTAATTGCCATTATCTGCCACAAGTTATAATTATACATAATTTGATTCTCAAAAATAGAATGCCTGATCTACCAATAGATCTACCTCTGCAGCTATAGCAGCCACAACCTCATCGGGAAGATGCGGGACGCTTTCCACGCGCTTGTGCTGGGTCTGCTGGAGTCTGGCCATCTTTCCTAACTGTTGTTGTGTGATGAAGAAATAAAGCAAGAGTGAGCCTTACAGCTCGCAAGATAATATATAGTGATAACAATAATATAAGTATCTAAATGGATACTTACTAGAATCTTTTATCATGTGTAAGATAATTACTTACTAGATATAAGTAAAAACAAGGGATGAAGTTACCAGATACTTCACTACACTTATATCATTTATAAAGCTACTTGAACTACCACTGTTCAAAGTATAACGAGCTTTCAACAGTTCATCACATAGATGAGACTACAAGACAAGATTTGAATAGATTAAATCTTTGAAATATTATTAAAGGAAATGAAGTTATGATATACTTCATTAAGTTCTGATATATATATATATATATATCCACATATACATCTTCTTTATACATTTCCTGAAAACCTCTGCCATGTAAAGTATGAACAGAATTGCAATATCCAATAAATTTGGAAAGGAAAAGAATTTTGGCATAAACCAGATATCTTGCTGATCAGGCAAAGATACCAATAAGTAACCTTTTCTACTAGTAGATGGACGAATTCCCCACTGGTCATCACCCTGGCCACAATAGGACCTTATGTTGGACTGCCACTCAGCCACTTTTGCATTTGATGGACTCCCACTGAGCCACTTACACTATCATGGACGCCCACTGAGCCCATGTTGCCTATGCCGACTCAAATAGATGGACTTACTTCCCGAACGTTGGGTAAGTAATCAATTCATTTACTAAAACTGCAATCTTGTTGCGAATATAAAATACACCATAGAGCCGGATCCCTCTGGTTTTGAGCGAGTATTTAAATCCCCTTTAAAAGGAAGATCTTAAATATAAAAATGAGTTTTGGGATCCGCTCTAACTTTTTAAAAAAAATCATTTTGAAGACTCGAAAACACTTTAAAGAGTGTTTGGAGTAATGCTAATTTAATGAAGTAAATCAGTCCCAATATATTTAAAAAATGTCTGAATATTATTATTTAAATAATATTCTCATAAAGATAATCCTTATAAAAATAATCGACGTAGAAGTATTAAAACTTATACTTGAAGTGGATATTAAATAACCAAAGATATACTTATATAAAAGTACTATCTTTATTTGAATAATCGAAAATAAGTTTGATTATTGACACCTTATTCTTTAATGAAATAAAGAATATATTTCAGTAATAAGCGGAGTCATAATACCTTGAATGAATATTATAAATAATATTCATAAAATAAAGGAGTCATACATCCTCGAATGAATATCCAAGTAATATTCAATAATAATATAAAGGAGTCATAAGCCCTCGAATAATATTATTAATAATATTCAATAAATAATATAAAGTTATCGAATAACCCTTATTCGATTAATAGTTTTGAAAGCTATAACCATATATATATATATAAAAATATATATATATATACATATACATATATACAAAATCTACTCGGGATCCTCGACTCCCGGTTTTAGAAAATGTTTTCACCTTTTGGGTCCCTATAATAAGGGTATATGCAAATTACCGCTATCCTCTAGCATAGGTATTATCAACTGAACCAACAGATATATATATGGCAAGAATACGAAACAAGCATGCATATGTACCATATAACATGCTACAATATATCGCAAGAATTTGCTATAACAAATATGCATTTAACGCAAGATCATGCATATACACAAATACATCACAACAACAGTTATAACGGGTAGAAAACTTGCCTGAGCGAATTGGGGTGATAAAAGGCTCGGGACGAGTCTGGTAACCTATAAACAACAAGTAAGTTGGAATTAAACCAAAGTCACTTGTAAATCTATACTTTAACTAACTTAGACTCTAACGCTTGTTTTGCGCTTATTGATTCTCTTAAGTCACTCGGGTACCCTCGGCTCCACCATTTTTAATAATTTAACCTTTATGAGTTTTAAGGTGATTCCTTCGCGAGTGTCTTACCAACTGCCTAACACACTTACCATAAATGTTTCATACATTAATTAACCCTTTTTGGTCTTTAACCTATGTTTCAAAGTAAGGCGAGGGGAAAAGTTTCGTTCGCGAAACGTCGTTACTTGAAACGGTCGTTTCTCCTAAACCGTGCATCGGAATCGAACGAACTACATATCAAAACGAAGCTCGTAACATGAGCTATCTAGACATGGAAATGGTCATAATCTAGCAGGGGGTTCTTGGGTCCTAATGTTATGCACAAAAACAGTCTAAAGAAAATCGGACGTTACGACGGCTATGTTTACGCGATTTCCCAATTTTAAACCATTCAAAACCAACCACAATTCAACCTCAAATCAAACACACAACCAACATACATCCTTATCACATCATAACAGACCCAATCAATTCAATTCCAACATTTATACTTATGCCTAAGCTTAACTTTAACTATACTTAAGTTCTTTTAATCAAAACAACAAGATTTACCATTCCATTTCAATACCACTTCAACCCAAACTCTAAACCACAAACATTAAGCTACAATATCACCATAATAATCAAAATCATCTTATTAAACATAGGAATCTAGGGTTTGGAGATGATATACCTTCCTTGAAGTGGTGGGAGTAGCTAGGAAGCCTTAAGAAGCTTTGAGAAGTCTTAGGAATGCTTGGATCTTAAAGGAAAACAAGAAAAATTTCAAGTTAAAAACTCGAAAAAACTATTCATTGTCTTCTTCATTGATTTAATGAAGAAGATTGAGAAAGAATTGATGGCTTAAACTCATGATATAGCCCTTACTATGCATAAGGGTGATTAGGGAATTATCTTACCAATTTAGGAGACTTGGATCTTGAGTTTTGAATTTCTCCTCCCTTTGCAATAGTAAAAGCCGAGAGCAAGCTTTGCTTGAATGAGAGAAATGATTTTTATGTTTTGATGAAAATGATTTGCTTGGCTTGGTTGATTTGATTTTGTTTTTGTTTTAGTAAATTACCTATTTGCCCTTGATATTGTGTGGTTAAAAATCCACCACATCTCCTTCATTCCCATGTCATGCCTATGTCATGTTGTGATGTCATCTTTCCCTCCTTGTCCTCTTCTCATTGGTTGGGTGACATCACTCTCTCTAATCCCTTTGATTAACTTCCTAATTGTTTGCCTAATGACCGCTAATCTGTTATACGGTTCGCTTAACTTTCATTTTCGTTTATCGTTTGAGGGATCATACCCGGGATCTTATTACTTAGGTTCCCTTAACCTTTCTCAATATATTATATTCCTTTTTATGATCCTCTATTATAATCCTTTAATTTAAATCCTTTTTATCCTGCTACCTTATACTCAATTCTTTCCGTATCTAGTGAATTTCTGGGAAAAATCAAAGTGTTCAGAAATTGGATTCTGACGATCTTTACATACACTTATATACCACATAGAGTACTAATAATATCCCAGAAGATCAATAACAGAACCCCTACATAGTGTGGCATGAAAAGTTTTCTCATTCAGCAAAACATTATTCACAAGGGTTACAAAAAAAGTTGAAAATTTTGGGGGTTATTACAGTAGACTATCATATTAAATCAACATTTGAGCGTGGCCACGCATTTCATAGTCTAGCTCACACTAGAGGCCAATAATATCACTCCTAAAATAGGAGGGTTAAATCACATCTAGATCATTCATATTTCTCATACAATTCATAATATACCCAATGTCCAATTTTATCATTAATCCAGGCAAGGATAACTTTTAATGGAATCAATATATATTAATTCTCGTATAGAAATATAATGACTTCAGGTCTAAGGACCATTACAACATTATCATTGTGAGAATTACTTATGACACAACAAACGTAGAATCTCACATTGGGTCTGTAATAACCCCAAAATTTTTCAACTTTTTGTAACCCTTGTGAATAGTGTTTTAGCTGAATGAGAAAACTTTTCATGCCACGCTATGTAGGGGTTCTGTTATTGATCTTATGGGATATTATTAGTACTCTATGAAGTATATAAGTGTATGTAAAGATCGTCAGAATCCAATTCCGAACACTTTGGTTTTTCCCGGAAATCCACAAGATACGGAGAGAATTGAGTATAAGGTAACATGATAAAAAGGATTGAAATTAAAGGATTATAGGAGAGGATCATAAAAGGAATATAATATATTGAGAAAGGTTAAGGGAACCTAAGTAATAAGATCCCGGGTATGATCCTTCAAACGATAAAACGAGAACGAAAGTTAAGCGAACCGTATAGCAGATCAGCGGTCATTAGGCAAACGATTAGGAAGTTAATCAAAGGGATTAATGGGAATGATGTCATCCAACCAATAGAAAGAAGACAAGGAAGGAAGGATGACATCATGTGGATGAGATAAGCATGACATGGGAAGGAGGAGGTGTGGTGGCTTTGTAACCACACAAATCCAAGGGCAAGAAGGTAATTCACTAAAGCAAAAACAAAACCAAATCAACCAACCAAGCAAATCATTTCATTTTCATCAAACAAAACACAAAATTCTCCATTCTTCATGAAGCTCTCGGGTGGGTTTCTTAATTTTTGAAAGTCCAAGCTCCTCCACTTGTTATTTTCCAAGGTAATTATCCTAGCTTCTCCTAGTTAAGTTACATACTTCCTATAAGTTTAAGCTTCTAATTCCAAGCCAATATTTTTCTATAAATCATCAAAGAAGATGGTGAATAGTGTTTTCAAGAACTAAAATTTGTGTTCTTGAAGTTTTGTTTAGATTAAGCTTGGATAAAGACTTTAAAGGTGATTCCAAGCCATCCTCTTGATTCTCCACTCTCCAAGGAAGGTATAAACTACAAACCCTAGCTTTAGTTTTGAGTAATTAGGATTGAATGTGTTTGATATAGCATATGTGAGGCATGATGCTTGATTGGTTGAAGTTTGGTTGAGTTTGTAGAGATTAGTTGGTTTTGTTGTATTGTTGGAGTTGTAAATCTTGGTAATTAGTTAAAGAACCTAAGTAAAGCTTTTAGTTCATGTGAGGAATAAGTATAAATGGTTAATATGGATTTTTTGGGGTTGTTATGATGTGATAAGGATGGGTGTTTGTTGTGTGTTGGATTTGAGGATGGTTTGTGTTGATTGTGGGTAGTTTAAAAAAAAATGGGAAATCGCGTAAACATAGCCGTCGTAACGTCCGATTTTCTTTGGACTGTTTTTGTGCATAGCATTAGGACCCGAGAACCCCCTGCTAAATTGTGACCACTGCCACGTTTAGATAGCTCATGTTACGAGCTTCGTTTTGATATGTAGTTCGTTCGATTCCGATTTACGGTTTAGGAGAAACGACCGTTTCAAGTAACGGCGTTTCGCGGACGAAACTTTTTCCCTCGCCTTACTTTGAAACATAGGTTAAAGACCAAAAAGGGTTAATTAATGTGTGAAACATTTATGGTAAGTGCGTTAGGCAGTTGGTAAGTCATTCGCGAAGGAATCGCTTTAAAACTCGTAAAGGTTAAGTTATTAAAAATGGTGGAGCCGAGGGTACCCGAGTGACTTAAGCGAATCGGTGAGCGTAAAACTAGCATTAGAGTCTAAGTTAGCTAAAGCATAGATTTACAAGTGATTTTGGGTTTAATTCCAACTTACTTGTTGTTTATAGGTTATCAGACTCGTCCCGAGCCTTTCTCACCCCCAAGTCGCTCAGGCAAGTATTCTATCCGTTATACTGTTGTTGTGATGTATATATGTATATGCATTATCTTGCGATAGATGCATGATGTTTATATTAGCAAATGTTGCGATATATTGTAGCATGTGATATGGTATATATGCATGCCTGTTTCATATTCTTGAAATATATATCTGTTGGTTCAAATGCTTATTCGTTGCATAATACCTATGCTAGAGATAAGCGGTATTTGCGTATACCCTTAGTATAGGGACCCAAAGGTGAAAATATTTTCTAAAACCGGGAGTCGAGGATCCCGAGTAGATTTTGTATATATATGGATATGGATATATATATATATATATTTATTTATATATGGTTATAGTTTTTAAAACTATGGATCGAATAAGGTTTATTCGATACCTTTATTTTACTTAATTGAATATTAATTTGAGTATTCATTCGAGGGCTTAAGACTCAGTTTATTTTATTATTTGAATATTATTTGAATATTCATTCGAGGGCTTATGACTCAGTTTATTTTATTATTTGAATATTCATTTGAGGGCTTATGACTCAGTTTATATTATTATTGAATATTACTTGGATATTCATTTGAGGATGTATGACTCCTTTATTTTATGAATATTATTTATAGTATTCATTCGAGGTATTATGACTCCGCTTATTACTGCAATATATTCTTTATTTTATTAAAGAATAAGGTGTCAATAATCAAACTTATTTTCGATTATTTAATAAAGATAATACTTTCATATAAGTATATCTTTGGTTATTTAATACTCGTTTCAAGTATAAGTTTTAATACTTCTACTTCAATTATTTTTATAAAGATTATTCTTTATGGGAATATTATTTAATTAATAATATTCAGATATTTTCTAATATTCTGGGGACTGATTTACTTCATTAAATCAGCCTTACTCCAAACACTCTTTAAAGTGTTTTCGAGTCTTCAAAATGATTTTTAAAAGTCAGAGCGGATCCCAAAACTCATTTTTATATTTAAGATCTTCCTTTTTAAAGGGGATTTAAATACTCGCTCAAAACCTGGGGAATCCGGCTCTGTGGTGTATTTTATATTCGCAACAAGGTTGCAGATTTGGTAAATGAATTGATTACTTGCCCAACGTTCGGGAAGTAAGCCCCTCTCATTGAGTCGGCATAAGCGACAGGCCGGGGTACGGTCTATTATTGTGTAAGTGGCTCAGTGGGAGTCCATCAAATGCATAAGTGGCTGAGTGGCAGTCCAGCATAGGTCTTAATTATGACCAGGGTGATGACCAGTGGGGAATTCGTCCATCTACTAGTAGAAAAGGTTACTTATTGGTATCTTTGCCTGATCAGCGAGATATCGGGTTTATGCCAAAATTCTTTTCCTTTCCAAAATTCATTGGATGTTTCGAACTCTGTTCATACTTCACATAACAGAGGTTCCAGGAAATGTTTAAAGGGATATATGTATGTGGATATATATATATCGGGACTAAATAAAGTATCTCATAACTTTTTCATTCAATAATATTTCAAAGATTGAATCTATTCAAGTCTTATCTTGTGGTCTCATCAGTGGGATGAACTTTTGAAATTGATTATAACTTGAACGGTGGTAGTTCAAGTAGTATTTGGGAATGATATAAGTGTAGTGAAGTATTTGGTAACTTCATCTTTTAAACTTATATCTAATTAATAATTGTCTTATGAATGACAAAGATTTTCAGAAAAACGTTGAGACAAGGTTAGATATATGAGATCACCTTGCAACGATATTTTTTTTATATACAGTTATACACTGGGACTTTGTGTATATTATGCATGGAAGAGGACTTCCAATATTTTGAAAAGTATATATGTATATATACTGAATATTTTGCGACTTCATCGCATTAAGATATCAAACTTGGTTCATTTCTTTTGACCAAGACTTTCATGAGTATTATGAGTAGGCTCATATATTGTAAATCATTATACATATTATTTTGGTGGGCTTGCTGCTCACCCTTGCTTTATTTCTTCATCACACAACAACAGTTAAGAAAGATGGCCAGACTCCAGCAGACCCAGCGCAAGCGCGTGGGAAGCGTCCCGCGTCTTCCCGTTGATGTTGTAGCTGATATAGCTGCAGAGGTAGATCTATTGTAGATCAGACCATCTACTTTTGAGAATCAATTATGTATAATTATAACTTGTGGCAGATAATGGCAATTAACTGTAAATTTATCAAGTAATCATTTTGGGTTGTAATAACTTTTAAATTGTGGATTCAAAGACTTGTACTTATTTAAATTTCATCTCTGAGACTATAACGGGTTGTGGTGTGTGTTAGTGTGGGGTCACAGCATAAGGTTATTTATTATTAATTAAGTGAAGTGATATTGTGGAATGAAAGACCGTGACGACCCGGATCCCCGACCCCGGATCTGGGGGTGTTACAGGGTCTGTCCAGCACCATGTACATATATGCTGCCTGTGTTTTTTATTTTAGTATCACTATACTTATGATCAATGAGATGTGATCATCAGTCAACAAACACACCAGTTGTTACGACCAGCATTTTATGTAATATTATTTGTGGACTTGGTACAATATTAGAGCCGAATGTAATTATACTAAATGATTGTACGTTTGTGTGACTGAAAATTTCTGCATTATAAATTTACTTTATGTAGTATATGATTTTTCAAAGCAAAAGTTTATTTATTTCCCTTATTTTTGATTTATAAGGAATATCCTAAACCTTGGAGAAATTCTCTTTCAAAAGTTATTTTGTTCACAAATTTCAAAAGTGATTTTATAAAATTTCTAAAAATCCAAGTTATTTTATGGTAAAAATTTTATAATTTTTGAACTTGTATTTTATTTTATAAAAATAAATCTTTAAAAATTTTATTTGTTATAATTAGCAAATTACATGGAAGCCTTTGCATGCAAACCACTCTTCTATTCTCTTCAAGGACAAAGAAGACATTTCTAAACCCACTAACTCATAATTTACTGGCCAAATTACCTCCTTGACCTTGCATGCAAGATAACCTAACTCTAGCTAGAGGGTTACTCTTGTCATTTCTCAAACCCACTCACATTATAGTCAAATCAAAGACATAAAAACAAATCAAAGTGTGATCACCACTCCACTTTCACCCAACCTCTTTACTCTCCCCTTCTTCTCCTCCCTCCCTCTCGGCTTTCTCCCCCTCCCTCTCGGCCCTTCCAAAACCGAGGCCCCCATTCCCTTCTCTCTTCATTTCTTCACTCAAACAATCATCCTATAATCAAGTAATCTTACTCCCTGCATGTTTTTCTTGTATATCTCAAGAGTTTAGAGTAGAAAACTTATGTGTTGACCTTGCATGGTGGTGTTTTTGTTAAACTCAAAGTAAATATCCTTGATTCTTGTGAATTCAAGGCTTTCACCATGAGTTATAGTATCAAAGCGTTGATAATGGCTAGACATGAGTGTGTTACAGTCATGCAAATGTTGTTTTCACCCTAATCCATTCGGCCATGACTTGATAGGAGCCGAATGGGTGGTGTTTTGGTTGCCTTATTTCATTTTGTGTGTTTTTGTGATGATAACATGAAAATCTTAGTAAAAATCTTGGTAAAAACCTTGCATGCTAGGTGGTCATTTAGATATAATCCATGATAGGCTTTCATGTCGAATTATAATGAGAATATTTAGAAATCGTGTAGTTTTGGTTTGTAAGACTCGAAGTCATGCATGCATGTAGATCACACTTGAATGTTTGGAAGTTCTTGATCATTCGGATTGATATTTTGTTAGTAAACCTTAATTTTAGTTAATTTAAGATATTAATTAAGAATTGTACTCCTTAATATGTGATGTTATCTCATTTATACTTATCAAGAAGGTTAAAGTTGTTGTCCTTGAAAACTTGATGACTTGTAATTTGTGTAATGTGATTTCTTTTGTTTTTCTATGTTGCACCTTAGGTAAGGATGATCTCCACTAAGCCTATTTTGAGTGTGAGGGAGTTAGTTCAGTAGATCACCTTAGTTAAGTGTTGGTTTGGGTACTTTGGTTGTTGGTGGTTGGGTTGGCTAAGTGAGAACCTTGGAGAAAGGAGAGTATTGGTTTCTGCAGAAAATCAGTTTGTTACCTTGAGGTTTAGAGTGAGTTTTCACCATGTCATTGTTGTGCACTTTGAGGCCCAAACCACCAGAAGCTATAACTAGGAGTATATGATAGGTTTTAGGTGTTTTTTGAAGGTTTGTAAGTCGTTTGGTTAGGTGCACGAGTGGAATCACAAAATCTGTCCAGCAGGGGACAACTTTGTTGCAACTTAGAAATAGGAAGTTTTGACCATGTCATGGGTAGGCCCTCATTAGCCCCTGTTGGGCCTTAGTTAGAGGGAGTGTCAGAATAGTTTTTCCAGCCATAGTTCATAAGATTTGAGTTATAACCATGTGTCACAAGTTAGTTCAAGTCAGGGCATTTTATGCCCAGAAAAACAGGGGAACCATGGACTTTGAGCTTAGGCCCAAGGAGGCCCAAGCTAGGCCCTTGAGCCACATCAAGTTTGGGAGATGCCTTATGGTCAGAAGAGTCTATTGTAGAAGTTTTGGAGGTAAACTTGTAGTTTAAGAGTGTCTAATGCACTTAAGAAACCATAGATGTCATTCTGAAATTTACCTTAGTGAACACTTTCACTTATCACATAGTTTTAGAGCACTTATGAGTGAGACCTAGGTTGACCACTATGGTTGCAAGATAGTATAAAGCCAGTAGAGTAAAAGGCCCAAGTGAGGGTCAATAGGTTTTGGATAGTTTAGTAAAGGCACATCGAGTTAGGAGGCCAAAATTTGGAGACTTTGTCTAGTTTAGCGATCAAGTAACTTAGTTGCGAATTGAGATCATCCAAGCCTAGTGTTGCATTATGGTGTGTGTGATATTATTTGATATTAAAATATGGTATGTGAGTATATGTGGTTATGTGTACTATTGTATTATAAGGTGATTATAAATTGCGTGCATATAGGCCTAAGTGCCATTTGTGTTTAATTTCGGGTTGTAAATAGGTTGAGTTGGTGAGAATATATTATAATAAGGTTATTATTATTTATGTAGGATCTCGAGACGAGGGTAAACTTGCCATAAAGGTCGAGTAAAGCTTCCAGTTGCTCCTACCAGCCAGACCAGACCAGCCTTTCTCAAGGCAAGTGTCCTTCCCTTGTAAACTTATATTGTGCAAGTGATTCAACCTGTTTTTCGTTTACACTGCAAATGTGTGATAATTAGTTCATATATATTGATGCGAGTATCCTGAGTTATCTTGATATAATTGAACCAAGCGATTCTTAAATCTATCTTCGTATTACATAGAAATGCCATGAACCCTCAAGTACATACTGCAAGTAGATCAAAAGTCGTATGACGCTAGTATATCAAAGTAATTGGAATGCCTGGATAAAATAAAGATTTGATATAATACTTGATTGATCCTCTTGATTAAAATGCTATTGATTCCTAAAATATTGACATCTCACCCTGATGCTCGAACCCCAATAGAGACTTTACCTTGATACCTAAAAGCCAGATATTCTTCGAAGTTGTTCTTAATTGATTGATAACCCTTTTTCTTACCCTAAAGTTCGAAAATCCTGATATACCTTGAGCGAATGATCATTTTCTTCATACCTTAACACCCCTAGTATTCATGAAGCTTATCTTCTTGATGTTCTAGTACTTGTACCTTATCGAAAACCATTGCTTTAAGCCTAGTTTGGCATTACTCTTTCATATTATCCAATAGCCTTGCTAAATTTCCTTGTCAAAGTTCTCGTATGTGGAAACCTTTCAATTACCCTAATATAGTAAAGTCTAGTGGATCATGGCCCTGAAATTTGGTGACATATTTCCAGTGTTTCAAAGTTGATCTAAAATCCCTTGATAAAAATATTTACTACTTAAGAGATTTTATTATAATCGGCATCAGTTTTTGAAATGATTAAAATGTGGATTTTCAATCCCAAAGGGGGATAAATGTTTTCCTTGAATAGTGGATCTGGACTGAGACGCGAGTCCTTTCCACACTTATATTGTAGGCTTAAAAGTTACCTAGGGATCCCATTAATGTTTTACAACCCAGCGAGGTTCGGGATTACTTCGCGGCTGATCACCGGCTGTAATCCGCAGCGTCATAAAATGATTTTGATTAAGTTATGATTTTGTAAATGTTTTGATTCAAGCAAATGATGCCATCACCCAAAATTTCATCTCTCGTTATTATTAGTTATATCTTCGCATTGTCATTCCTTAATATATATCTTGATTTATGTTTTGTATCGTACTGTTTAGCACTTGTTGAGCATTTGGCTCATTCCTTGTTTTAACCCTGATATTACAGCTAGCAGCTATGGTTAGATTCAAACAGACAACACGTAAGACTTGTAACGCCGATGCGTATGTCCGAGCTCAGGTAGAATAAGAGATAGTTTTGTGTGAGGACTCGATATTTAAATCAGTTGTAATAGATGGTAGTGTTGGGCTGTTCCAAACCCTAAACTGTAAGATCTTGGATTCTGTTATATTTATTTTCTTTAAAATAGTGTTGCCCTTTGTTATATATTTTGTTTGTTAAGTTGGGGGTGTGACAGGTTTTGGTATCAGAGCTACGGTTTAGAGTCCCTGGACAGCCCAAATAGGTTATAGGACATATGTATAGGTTATAGATAATATGCGAGAGAGTAGGTTAAGTAAATTTATTATTAATACTCCTCTTATTGGTTTGTCAGCAAAGGGCACATTCCTCGTCATCCTCTGGGTCGGACGACACTATTGCTTTCTCTGTGTATGCTGAGTTGAGGCGTGAGTTTGACATGTTTCAGGGCAAGTACGACCGACTGATAGATCGACTGAAGAACGTGTATCCGGACAGCCGAAACTATGAAGGGAAGCCTAAGGAGCAGATGACTGCGAGACTTGAGACTTTGGTTCAGTACGTCAACACTAAGCTTGAGGAAATGCCATCACACCGAAACCGTACCAGCTAGTATATCATCCAGATGGTGGCGGATGAGCTCCAGAGCATTGTGAAGATGCTTCGAGAGGAGAAGACTACCAAGCCCCGTTCCGATGGAGTGGAGCCTTAGTTCTTTCCATTATCTACCTCTCATGTTGTTGTATTATCGGACTTCATAGAATTCCCAGTTATTTCCTTTAAATAAGCATGTTATTCCTAGAATCAGACTTTATCCTGATCTTGATGTATTGAGACCTCTAGATTTCAATTATTACGCACTATCGTTCCATTTGCTCTCAACTGTTATTTTACGCCTTTATATGCATCACCATATCTATTTAATTTGAAACTTGACCTCATATGTAAATAAGAATGCCATGCGATACCCTCGAATTATTTCATTATTCATACCTGTTTTGATATAATTCTTATTTCAGGATCATGCCACCCAAAAAGAAGAACCCAACAACCACATCCACCACAGATCCAAATATTCTTCTATTACTGGAAACCTTGCAACAGCAAACCAACGCTATAGCTCAACAACAACTAACTCTTCAACAACAATTTGAAAACCAAGATAATCGTGAACCACATCAACCATCTGATCCACCAGTACCACCTCGACAAGTTGTCACTATTAAGGCTTTTCAGAATGTGAATCCACCTGCATTTCATGATACCACTGATCCAATAATAGCTAACACATGGATTAAAGAGATGGATAGGGCTTTTGAGTTGGTACAGTTAGGAGACGATCAGAAGACACCATATGCTACTTACTTCTTGAAGGGCGAAGTCATCTATTGGTGGGAATCAGTAAAAGCTATGGAAGCAACTCAGCAAGTTTCTTGGGAAAGATTTAAGAAGTTATTTCTGGAAAAGTATTACCCTAAGTACATGCAGAATCAGATGGAGCTTAAATTTCTTGAATTAAAGCAAGGGAACATGATTGTACTGGAGTATGAGAAGAAGTTCACAGAGTTTTCAAGGTTTGTGACAAAGTATACCAGCAGTGAGGAGGAAAAAGCAAAGAGATTTCAACAAGGATTAGAGCCTTGGATCAGAGATAGAGTGGCTATGTTTGAGCTTGATACTTATGCAGGAGTAGTACAGAAAGCTGCTCTGATAGAGAACAATGGGATGCATTCAAGAAAGGAAAGGGATAACAAGAAGAGAAAGGTTCCATTTTATGGAGAAAAGTCTGAAGCCGGGAATTCACAAGATCGGAATGTAAAGAGGTTTGGATTCCATAAAGGCGGAAATTTTCAAAAGAAGGGGAATTTGGGCAAAAGACAAGAATCGAAAGGGAACAACCAGAAAAGTCAAGGGCAAGTTGGAGAAAATAGATTCCAGAGACCAGAATGCAAGCATTATGGAAGAAGGCACCCCAGTGTGTGTAATAAGCTGAGCATGACATGTTATAGGTGCAACCAGAAGGGACATTTGGCAAATGAGTGTTAGATGCCGAAGCCAGGAGTTACATGTTACAAGTGTGGAAAGACTGGACACATAGCTAGGGAGTGCAAGACAACTGCACCGGTCAAAGCTCTAATGAATGTGGCAAGTACCAGTGCAAGCGTGTCAGCTGAGGTATTGACATTACCTCCACCACCTACAAAAACTCCGCAAGCAACAGCAAGGACATTCGATTTGAAAATGAAGGACGCTGTTCAGAACTCTGAGGTGATAGCATGTACACTTTTACTAAATAATGTCAAAGCTAAAGTATTGATTGATTCGGGAGCAACAAGATCTTTCATATCAGAAACTTTTGTTGATAAACTTCAATGTGATGAAATGATTATGAGCGAGGTATTAAATGTGGTAATTGCGAACCAAGAGAAGATTCCTGTGAATCAATTCTGTCCGAAGTGTGAGATTGATATTTCGGGGCATAAGTTTTCAGCCGACTTGATACTCTTCAAGTTGGGAGAGTTCGATATAATTTTAGGTATGGATTGGTTAGGGAAGAATAACGCCCAAATTAATTGTAAGACCAAGAAAGTGTATTTAAAGACGAAGAATGGAGAGAAGGTAGTATTTAAGGGACAAAGGCAAGAGCAACTGTTTCTTACAATCATTCAGGCTAAGAAGCTACTTAGAAAGGTTGTGAGTCGTTCCTAGCTTATGTAGTGGATTCAGAAAAGGGCAACCCCAGCATAGAAGATATTCCCGTAGTTAACAAATTCCCAGATGTGTTTCCAAACGAACTACCGAGCTTACCGCCAGATCGACAAATCGAGTTCGAGATCAACCTTGCTACGGGCACAGAACTAGTTTCAAAGGCCCCATATAGGATGGCACCAGCAGAATTGAAAGAGTTGGCGAGCCAGTTACCAGAATTGTTGGATAAGGGAGTGATACGGCCAAGTACGTCGCCATGGGGAGCACCTGTTCTGTTTATAAAGAAGAAAGATGGAAGTATGTGGCTATGTATAGATTATCGGGAGTTGAATAAGGTGACGATTAAGAACCGTTACCCGCTACCAAGAATAGATGACCTATTTGGCCAGCTGAAAGGAGCAAAGTGCTTTTCAAAGATTGACTTGAGATCAGGATACCATCAATTAAAGATCAAAGAAGAAGATATTCCCAAGACAGCATTCAGGACCAGATACGGACATTATGAATTCTTAGTAATGCCTTTTGGATTGACTAATGCCCCGGCAGCATTTATGGATCTGATGAATCGGGTATTTAAAAAGTATTAGGACAAGTTCGTAGTGGTATTCATTGATGACATCCTTATTTATTCAAAGTCGGAAGAAGAACATAAGCAGCATCTATGGATAGCATTAGAGATACTCCGACAAGAGAAGTTGTATGCCAAGTTTTCTAAATGTGAGTTTTGGTTAAAGGAAGTTCAATTCTTGGGACACGTCATTGGAGATGAAGGAGTTAAAGTAGATCCGGCAAAGATTGAGGCGATTATGAGTTGGGAGAGGCCAAAGACACCTACGGAAGTGCAAAGTTTTCTAGGATTGGCAGGGTATTATAGAAGGTTTGTCAAGGATTTTTCGAAAATCTCCACGCCATTCACTAAGTTAACCAGGAAGAATCAGAAGTTCGAATGGAGTGCAGAATGTGAGGATAGCTTTCAAGAGTTGAAACAGAGATTGGTAATAGCTCCGGTGTTAGTACTACCAGACGATCAAGGAAACTTTGTGATCTTCAGCGATGCTTCACATAAAGGAGTGTGCTAATGCAACATAGTAAGGTGATCGCGTATGCCTCAAGACAGTTAAAACCGCATGAATTGAAGTACCCGACGCATGACTTAGAACTAGCCGCCATAATGTTCACACTTAAGATTTGGAGACATTACCTCTACGGAGAAAAGTGTGAAATCTACACGGATCACAAGAGTTTAAAGTACATTTTCACTCAGAAGGAGTTCAATATGAGGTAAAGGAGATGGTTGGAATTGATCAAGGACTATGATTGCTCGATAAATTATCATCCTAGAAAGGCGAACGTTGTAGCCGATGCTTTAAGTAGGAAGGAAAGATTGAATATGATAGCAACACCAAAGGAATTGTCTGAAGAGATTAAGAAATTTGGATTAGAATTTGTGATAATGGAATAGTTGAAGAAGTTTGTCGTGCAATGACTTTTCAGCCAACACTAGTGGAAAGGATAAGGAAATGTCAAGAAGAAGTAATGGAGAAAGAGAAGAATCAGCTAACTGGAGAAAAGATTGGCACGCAAAGGGATGATCAAGGTATACTAAGGTTTTCCTCAAGAATTTGGATTCCTCATGTACCTGAATTGAAGAATGAGATCCTACAAGAAGCCCACAATTCAAGATTTTCAATCCACCCGGGGAGCACCAAGATGTATCGGGACTTAAAGCAGAACTTTTGGTGGCCAAATATGAAGCAAGACGTGACAGAATGGGTTGCAAAGTGTTATACTTGTCAGAAAGTGAAGGCAGAACATCAACGACCAAGCGGATTAAATCAGTCCCTAAAGATTCCAGAATGGAAATGGGAAAATATTGCTATGGACTTTATAGTGGGACTACCGTGAACGAAATCCGGAAATGACGCTATATGGGTTATAGTTGATCTCCTTACGAAGTCGGCATATTTCCTTCCAATTAATGAGAAGTCGTCATTGGACAAATAGGTTCATCTATATGTGCGTGAAATCGTACTAAGGCATGGAGTACCCGTATCGATAGTTTCAGACAGAGATCCCCGATTTAACTCGAGATTCTGGAAGCAATTTCAAGAAAGTCTTGGCACGAAGTTGAACATGAGTACGGCGTACCACCCGCAGACTGATGGTCAGAGCGAAAGGACAATTCAAACAATCGAAGACATGTTGCGCAGTTGTGCAATCGATTTTGCAGGAAGTTGGGACGACCACTTGCCATTGATAAAATTCTCTTACAACAACAGCTATCACTCTAGTATTGGCATGCCACCATACGAAGCTTTGTATGGATGAAAATGTAGATCACTGACAAGTTGGGATGAAGTAGGAGAAGGAAGAATTCTAGGCTCGGAATTGGTACAACAGTTGCATGAAACAGTCAAGTTAATTCAGAAAAGGTTGCTTGCTGCTCAAGATAGATAAAGGAAGTATGTGAATCCAGCGCATAAGGATGTTCGATTCCAAGTAGGTGAAGCCGTTTTGTTGAAGGTGTCACCAAGAAAAGGGTTGTCTAGATTTGGCAAGAAAGGGAAGTTAGCACCTAGATATATAGGTCCTTTTGAAATTTTGAGTCAAGTGGGGAAGGTAGCCTACGAGTTAGCCTTACCACCTCAGTATCAGCATGTGCATAATGTGTTCCATGTGTCGTGCTTAAGAAGTACAATCCTGATGCCAGCCATGTGATAGAATATGAACCTTTAGAAATTCAGGCAGACCTGTCATTTGTGGATCAACCTGTCAAATTACTCGACTGGCAAGTAAAGAGTCTTAGGAATAAGTCG
Source organism: Apium graveolens (assembly GCF_009905375.1). Lineage (NCBI taxonomy): Eukaryota > Viridiplantae > Streptophyta > Magnoliopsida > Apiales > Apiaceae > Apium > Apium graveolens. Next base: position 32,608,284 of record NC_133657.1, on the reverse strand, counting down.
GTAAGGTTAGTGAAAGTACTTTGCAGGAACCCCAGGGTTGAAGAATCAACTTGGGAGTTAGAGTCTGATATGCGTTCCCGGTATCCTCATCTATTCTCTTAGATTCTGGGGACAGAATCCCTTAAGGGGGAGAGGATGTTACGACCGGCATTTTGTGTAATATTATTTGTGGACTTGGTACAATATTAGGGCCGAATGTAATTATATTAAATGATTGTACATTTGTGTGACTGAAAATTTCTGCATTATAAATTTACTTTATGTAGTATATGATTTTTCAAAACAAAAGTTTATTTATTTCCCTTATTTTTGATTTATAAGGAATATCCAAAACCTTGGAGAAATTCTCTTTTAAAAGTTATTTTGTTCACAAATTTCAAAAGTGATTTTATAAAATTTCTAAAAATCCAAGTTATTTTATGGTAAAAATTTTATAATTTTTGAACTTGTATTTTATTTTATAAAAATAAATCTTTAAAAAATTTTATTTGTTATAATTAGAAAATTACATGGAAGCCCTTGCATGTAAACCACTCTTCTATTCTCTTTAAGGACAAAGAAGACATTTCCAAACCCACTAACTCATAATTTACTAGCCAAATTACCTCATTGACCTTGCATGCAAGATAGCCTAACTCTAGCTAGAGGGTTACTTTTGTCATTTCCCAAACCCACTCACATTATAGTCAAATCAAAGAAATAAAAACAAATCAAAGAGTGATCACCACTCCACTTTCACCCCACCTTTTCACTCTCCCCTTCTTCTCCTCCCTCCCTCTCGGCTTTCTCCCCCTCCCTCCCTCTCGGCTTTCTCCCCCTCCCTCTCGGCCCTTCCAAAACCGAGGCCCCCATTCCCTTCTCTCTTCATTTCTTCACTCAAACAATCATCCTATAATCAAGTAATCTTACTCCTTACATGTTGTTCTTGTATATCTCAAGAGTTTAGAGTAGAAAACTTATGTGTTGACCTTGCATGGTGGTGTTTTTATTTAACTCAAAGTGAATATCCTTGATTCTTGTGAATTCAAGGCTTTCACCATGAGTTATAGTATCAAAGGGTTGAGAATGGCTAGACATGAGTGTGTTACACTCATGCAAATGTTGTTTTCACCCTAATCCATTCGGCCATGACTTGATAGGAGCCGAATGGGTGGTGTTTTGGTTGCCTTGTTTCATTTTGTCTGTTTTTATGATGATAACATGAAAATCTTAGTAAAAATCTTGGTAAAAACCTTTGCATGCTAGGTGGTCATTTAGATATAATCCATGATAGGCTTGCATGTCGAATTATAATGAGAATTTATTTAGAAATCATGTTTTTTGGTTTGTAAGACTCGAAGTCATGCATGCATGTAGATCACACTTGAATGTTTGGAAGTTCTTGATCATTCGGATTGATATTTTGTTAGTAAACCTTAATTTTAGTTAATTTAAGATATTAATTAAGAATTGTGCTCCTTAATATGTGATGTTATCTTGTTTATACTTATCAAGAAGGTTAAAGTTGTTGTCCTTGAAAACTTGATGACTTGTAATTTGTGTAATGTGATTTCTTTTGTTTTTCTATGTTGCACCTTGGGTAAGGATGATCTCCACTAAGCCTATTTTGAGTGTAAGGGAGTTAGTTCAGTAGATCACCTTAGTTAAGTATTGGTTTGGGTACTTTGGTTGTTGGTGGTTGGGTTTGCTAAGTGAGAACCTTGGAGAAAGGAGAGTATTGGTTTCTACAGAAAATCAGTTTGTTACCCTGATGTTTAGAGTGAGTTTTGACCATGTCATTGTTGTGCACTTTGAGGCCCAAACCACCAGAAGCTAGCACTTGGAGTATATGATAGGTTTTAGGTGTTTTTTGGAGGTTTGTAAGTCGTTTGGTTAGGTGCACGAGTGGAATCACAAAATCTGTCCAGTAGGGGACAGTTTTGTTGCAACTTAGAAATAGGAAGTTTTGACCATGTCATGGGTAGGCCCTCATTAGGCCCTGTTGGGCCTTAGTTAGAGGGAGTGTCAGAATAGTTTTTCCAGCCATAGTTCATAAGATTTGAGTTAGAACCATGTGTCACAGAATAACAGGGGAACCATGGACTTTGAGCTTAGGCCCAAGGAGGCCCAACTAGGCCCTTGAGCCACATCAAGTTTGGGAAATGCCTTATGGTCAGAAGAGTCTAGTGTAGAAGTTTTGGAGGTAAACTTGTAGCTTAAGAGTGTCTAATACACTTAAGAAACCATAGATGTCATTCCGAAATTTACCTTAGTGAACAATTTCACTTATCACATAGTTTTAGAGCACTTATGAGTGAGACTTAGGTTGACCACTATGGTTGCAAGATAGTATAAAGCCAGTAGAGTAAAATGCCCAAGTGAGGGTCAATAGGTTTTAGATAGTTTAGTAAAGGTACATCGAGTTAGGAGGCCAAAATTTGGAGACTTTGTCTAGTTTAGCGATCAAGTAACTTAGTTGGGAATCGAGATCATCCAAGCCTAGTGTTGCATTATGGTGTGTGTGATATTATTTGATATTAAAATATGGTATGTGAGTATATGTGGCTATGTGTACTATTGTATTATAAGGTGATTATAAATTGCGTGCATATAGGCCTGAGTGCCATTTGTGTTTAATTTCGGGTTGTAAATAGGTTGAGTTGGTGAGAATATATTATAATAAGGTTATTATTATTTATGTAGGATCTCGAGACGAGGGTAAACTTGCCATAAAGGTCGAGTAAAGCTTCCAGTTGCTCCTACCAGCTAGACCAGACCACCCTTTCTCAAGGCAAGTGTCCTTCCCTTGTAAACTTATATTGTGCAAGTGATTCAACCTATTTTTCGTTTACACTACAAATGTGTGATAATTAGTTCATATATATTGATGCGAGTATCCTGAGTTATCTTGATATAATTGAACCAAGCGATTCTTAAATCTATCTTCGTATTATATAGAAATGCCATGAACCCTCAAGTACATAATGCAAGTAGATCAAAAGTCGTATCACGCTAGTATATCAAAGTAACTGGAATGCCAGGATAAAATAAAGATTTGATATAATACTTGATTGATCCTCTTGATTAACATGCTATTGATTCCTAAAATATTGACATCTCACCCTGATGCTTGAACCCCAATAGAAACTTTACCTTGATACCTAAAAGCCAGATATTCTTCAAAGTTATTCTTAATTGATTGATAACCCTTTTTCTTACCCTAAAGTTCGACAATCCTGATATACCTTGAGCTAAAGATCATTTTCTTCATACCTTAACACTCCTCGTATTCATGAAGCTTATCTTCTTGATGTTCTAGTACTTGTACCTTGTCTAAAACCATTGCTTTAAGCCTAGTTTGGCATTAGTCTTACATATTATCCAATAGCCTTGCCAAATTTCCTTGTCAAAGTTCTCGTATGTGGAAACCTTTCAATTACCCTGATATAGTAAAGTCTAGTGGATCATGGCCCTGAAATTTGGTGACATATTTCCAGTGTTTCAAAGTTGATCTAAAATCCCTTGATAAAAATGTTTACTACTTAAGAGATTTTATTATAATCGGCATCAGTTTTCGAAATGATTAAAATGTGGATTTTCAGTCCCAAAGGGGGATAAATGTTTTTCTTGAATAGTGGATCTGGACTGAGACGCGAGTCCTTTCCGCACTTATATTGTAGGCTTAAAAGTTTCCTAAGGATCCCACTAATGTTTTAGAACCCAGCGAGGTTCGGGATTACTTCGCGGCTGATCACCGGCTGTAATCCGTAGCGTCATAAAATGATTTTGATTAAGTTATGATTTTGTAAATGTTTTGATTCAAGCAAATGATGCCATCACCCAAAATTTCATCTATTGTTATTATTAGTTATATCTTCGCATTGTCATTCCTTAATATATATCTTGATTTATGTTTCGTATCGTACTGTTTAGCATTTGTTGAGCATTTGGCTCACTCCTTGCTTTAACCCTGATATTACAGCTAGCAGCTATGGTTAGATTCAAGCAGACAACACGTAAGACTTGTGACGCCGATGCGTATGTCCGAGCTCAGGTAGAATAAGAGATAGTTTTATGTGAGGACTCGATATTTAAATCAGTTATAATAGATGGTAGTGTTGGGCTGTTCCAAACCCTAAATTGTAAGATCTTGGATTCGGTTATATTTTCTTTCTTTAAAATATTGTAATAGTTATATATTTTGTTTGTTAAGTTGGGGGTGTGACACCAGTCTTAATACATTATTATTGTCCCTTAATAATAATATTGGACTAGGGACCTTTAGGAATATTGATACTATTCTCATAATCTCATTTCTAAGTCACGTACTTAGAGATATAGAATTGCATATCATATTCAAAGGACATTTATTAATCTAACATTTAGATCACAATAAATTAAGAATTAATAAATTATAAAGGGAATAATCGATAGAACATAAATATTAATAATTCTAATGTCTTAAACTAAAACATCATAGTGTTGTCTCTAGGGCACAAACACTAACAATCTCCCCCTTCCACTAGAGCCAATCACCCATGTCTCTAATACTCATGGAACTAGTATGACCATCGTGCTTCTGCTGCGGCAAAGCCTTAGTCAGTGGGTCTGCAATATTATCATTACTATGCACTTTACATTTATATCTCCTTGATCATTAATCTCATTAATAAGGTGATATCTCTTAAGGACATGCCTAAACAGTCTCCTTGGCTATTTCAAAACATCAATATATTCGGCTTCCATAGAATCATCTATGTTCTTACTGTGAACTATTTAACCTAACATCAATTATATTTAGACAAAATAAAAACTAGGCATAGATACATATTATCCTTGTTTATCCATAAATTTGGTTAAGAAATTAGTATCAGTGTAACCCTTTACAACTAGTTCCCTATCTTCTCCTTATACCAAAAATAAATCTTTAGTCCTCTTTAAGTACTTAAGAATATTCTTTTCAACTATCCAGTGACCTTCACCTGGATTAGACTGGTATCTGTTCGTCATGCTCAAAGCATACCAAATATCAAGACAAGTACATATCTTTGCATACATTATATATAACGACTCGTATATTTTTGTAATATTTAAATGTGTAATTATAGCGTAATAAATTAAATAAAGAATTTTATATTGGTTTGGTCTCTGTGGTTTACTTATAATTATCTTCATGCGTTTGTCGGGTTGCGTGGATTGTTTGAATGATTATTTGTTGTTCCATAACATTTTGTTTCGCTTTTAGAAGTGATTTTATGGCAAATTTATTTTGAAAAATATTTGAATTATCTTTAAAATTGTTTTTATGATTTTATAATCTCAATAATTATTTTTGGGATTTTATAAAATTTACAAATCAATATTTTGTGAATTATTTATTTTTAAATGGTTTTTTGACTGTGTTTATCTGTAAAATTCGTATTTAATATTCCGGGATTCTTCAAAAATCATGAAACTCATATTTTATTATGTTTACAATATTCTAAGAATTTTAAAATTATTTTGGTAATTTCCGGGATTAATCTTACTTCCGTGTTGTTTCATTTATTCGTTAAAAGCCGGTATAAATTGCATTTTAAAAATTATTTTAAATTTTTGAATTTTATGTATTTATAAACTTCAGGATATTTGTAATATTTTAAGACTGGTTTCATAATTTTGTAACATTGTTTTTGCGCACACCTCAGTCCGTTAGTCTCCAGTTTCGAGATAAACCGGGTCTCAGTATCTTTAATAATTTGTTATACGTGTCAATTTTCTCAGCTAAGGGACGCATGTCCCTTTCCTTTGTGCAATAACCATTAGTAGTTAAAAAAATAAAGAAAAAAATAAAGAAAACCCAATACCCCCACCCCCTCTCTCGGTTCACTCCCCTACTCTCTCTTGTTTCACTCGAATATCTCTATTCTCTTTTCCTTCTTTCGTTTTTCTCTCTCCGTGTTGCTTCCTTTTTCCTGGTAATTGTTTTTGCCGCCTGCTTCTCCTGTTTGTTGCCGTCTTCCCTTCTTTTTGCCACCGTTGTCGCCGGTTTCCGGCGTGGTGGTGGTGGTGTGGGTTGTGTTCGGTTATACACATATATATGTATATGTGTGTGATTATGTGCATATCTGTGTGTGCAATTGTGTGTGAATGTGTGCATGTGTGAGTAGTGTGTGTGTGTTGCACGGTGGCGTATGTGCGGCACCGTTGTGCAGTGTTGCGCGGCTGTGTTTTGTTTCTGTTGGGCCTTGTCCTGTTGGGTCGTTGTGTTGTTGGATTGGACTGTGGCAGAATTTTTGTTAATTTAAATTCCTTTTCTTGCAGGAATTTATTGATTACATTCATGATATTAAATTGTTCGTATCAAAAATGATTTTTATAACTAATCGATAGAATTTCACGTTGGAAACCCGAGAATTTATTGGGTATCCGCGAAATTTTATCGCCGTCCGCGATGACTTTTATGAGTGGACGGTGGACCGTGATGATTGATATCTGAGTCCTAAATATTTTAAATAAATGAAACGATTTGTATAAATTATTTTCGGAGATAAATAAATATTTATGTGGCAATTCGTATTGGTTTTGTTAGGAATCGACGTCGATTGATGTTTCGACGGGTAGGTCTATAAATAGAAGAGTCGCTGTCAAAATTTTTCTAAAAATTATTTCTAAATATGAACCGATACTAATCGAACCCTAATTGTTACGTGTACTATTATGTACCTTATTACGTGTATAATATTAGTTTGCGAATATGTACGAGTCGGGAATTGTATCGTTGCGTAATTAGTTTAGTGAGGACAAGTCAAGCATGACCGGTCGTTTAACCTAGGTTGTTCAATTCTGTAGGTTCAAGTCGAAGGAACCAGCAGTTGAAGTCAGTTAGAGTCAATCTAATGTTAGTGCAAAGCTTCGCAAGGAAAGTACCCCTGAACAATACTTTTACAGTTCAGTAGATATGAATGATCGTTGATTTAAATTATGTACTGGAACCAAACGTTTTAAGTTACGTATTCCACGTATTTAAATATGTTTTACTAACGGATGTTTTGGGGAAAAAGTAACTTCTGAAAATACCTATCTCTAGATTGTGATTAAATTGAAAAGGATTTTTTTAATGTGTGTTGTATTTGTTTAAAAAGAGATAGGTGTAATTGATTTTGAGGACTTGATAAAAACAAATCAGATGGTGGATGGCTGAGGTCGTCTGTAACGACCCAGCATGGTGGCGTAAGAGGCTAAGTCGGATGCGCGTACTGGTAGGCCGCTTAGTCCAGCATAACAGAGACCTAGCTAGTCTCTGAGTTCCGGAACAAATTATGGTGGGACAGACTGATCAGCTATCCCTAGAATTTGTCCAATTTTTTTATATCTGATTTTGGTTTAATGGTTCCCGTAATGGAACAAACGATTTATGGTCCCCGTAACGGGATAAAAGATTTATTGGTCCAGTAATGGACAATGGTTTTGGAAAGGAAATGGCATGCTAAAATTGGACTCGGGGATTTTAACACTACACACTACAGATGATATTATTTTTCAGAGCATGCTAGATTTGATATCCAATTTATACTCGTTTACCTTTTTTTGTAAACTAGTTTTGACATCTGTTCCCATACTATTTTATATACACTGTTTTACTTGTTATTCATATAGAGGTACTGTTGAGCAATTGATTGCTCACCCTTGCAGCTTGTTTTGTACTTATTTATTGCAGATGTCTAGAAGACCAGGTCAGAGTAGAGTGTCAGTCCCCTCCGCCCCCGCTCCTCTGAGGTAGTTTGAATCAGACCCTGAGGTCTGATGAGTTGCTGTAATAAGTTAGGGTGTCGGATCATTGAATAAGTTAGTTGTTGTGTTGTAACCTAAATAATAATTGAACCTGCATCGGCTCCTGGTTTGAGGTCGTGTTTTTGTAATAAAGTTTATTTAGTAATTTATAGTCGTAGTTTGTTATATTTTAGTGACATCAGCCCCTGACCCCGGGGTTGAGGCTGTCACAGTTGGTATCAAAGCCACAGGTTGAAGTCCCTGATTTAGGTTAAGGAGTGAGTCAGAAAGGTGTAGGAAGTATGTCCTAAGGTGTGAGTCAGCAACTCATTTAGAGGAGCAACCCTAAGTGTCAGTCGAAGGTTCCGACGGCGTTACCCTAGCATCTATTAATATTTTAATTGACTTTCTCTCACCTTGTTATTTCTTTCCTGTATATTTATATTGTTGGCAGTGGCCTATACTGATTTCTAGTTCACCATCTCGGGAGAACCAGTCAGATTCAGATGATTTAGACTCTGAGAGGACTTTTGATGTCATAGCTGAGGAGACTCCCATGCCTCCTCCACCAGTTCCTCCAGTTGTACTAGGAGGTATGTCAGGACCTAGTACCCGTCCTCGTTGGGTACGAAGGTCAGTGTCGGCTCTTAGGGATTTCCCTCCAGGGTGCGGTCCCAGTTCTTCCACTTCGAAACCACATGTCCCTCCATCCGTTCCTTCAGGTGCATCTTCCTCGATCCCCTATCATGTTTACCGAGCGGTGAACCAGTCTTTGATTAGAGATAAGAGCCCAGGGATAGCGCCACAGCTTGACCAGATACCGGTTGGGCCTTTTCAGGGCATCCCTGCCCCTTCACCCGATGTACAGGATAGCGTACGAGCATTGACTCAGGCTGCTGTTGAAAGAGCCCGGACCACTGACCGTTTCATTAGCTCAGTGTTAGTCCCTAACAATACAACAAGAATTGCATAAGGGGGGGTTGAATGTAATTCTAGGAACTTTTTAAGATTTATAAAAATGTTCTAACTCAATATATATAAGTGTTTTGATTTGCAGAGTGCGGAATAAGGAATTAAGTAAATCAAACACAAAGTAATAAAAACACAAGTCTTTCAAACTTTCTGGTGGATTTGAACGTATCCACCGGATATATATATATATATATATATATATATATATATATATATCGATTTGAGAACTCTGTGAAGCTCAATATTAGCTCACAACTGCTTTACAAGTGAACAAACAAACTACAGAGAAATTCTTAACAGTTACAGCTTTTTCTATTTCTCTTCTAAAAGTGTTTGCTTAGTTGTTTGTTCTACTAGATACACTTGGTTTATATATCACCAAGTTTACATGGAAATAAGGCGGGATAGTAAAACAAAACCTATCAAGTGTAACTCCATGCTGCTTCACCACTCTATTCCAGCATCTTTGAAAATCTTCACAACTTGCATGAAAATGGTAATGCTTCTCTGTTCTCAATTTCCTGTTAAACAGGATGCCACATTCCTTTTGCAAACACCCAACACATGTGACTGTGTTGTCACTATCAACATATATTTGAATTGATCATCCTTCAAGTACATGCTTGTTATCCGTTGGGTAGCTTTGTTGATCATCCGTCGGGTAGCTTTGTTGATCATCCGTCGGGTAGCTATTTGACACTTGACTCCATTTCACTTATGCAGAATTACAAGACATCTCATATTTATAATTGATCAACCTATTCTGCATATCTAATAGTAGTCAACATGACTCATATGCTACTATAAAATCTATACAAAGTTGTTTACAGAAATGTGCTACACTACTTATTATTGTGTAAGCTACTCACTCGATGGATGTCAAATCATCATTCGTCAGAACTATATTGAATCATCCATCGGGACTATATTTGATCATCCGTCGAGTGCTACAAAATTCACTAAGTTAAATCTACTAAGATTTTTTGTTAATCTAATCATCAAGTTCACAACATATTCCCAACAATCTCCCCCAATTTATGTATACTAGAATTATAGCCATAAATTAAGAGAAACTTGATGATAACAAAACACCCTAAAAATATAGATTAAAAAGTAGTAGATAAAACTGATAAGTGCTGCATTATTTACTAGAAATTGAACAAGGCAAAGTGTATAAAGATTTGCTCACAATCATTATCAAGGTGCTCCTCTAGTATTAGCAGATAATTCTATTTCCTTGATTGTCTGGATTTTTTCCCAAGCTTCCTGTTATTTTCTTCTATCTGATTTTGGAGCTGTCCGTGGAATTCAAGTTTATCAGCTTTTGAGAGATCTAGCATTCCTTGCATTTTCAGAAGAGTTTCATTGCTAGAAATGCTCAGTTGGTCCTCTAGTCTAAAGAATCTTCTAAATCCTTTATCATCCATGAATTCCATCAGCCAATAGGGCCTTAGATGCACTCTACTCCCTGTGTAGGGAATAGTTAAAGTTTTTGGGAGTGCATCTTTAGCTCTAACACTCCTCGGTTCTTCAATCTTCTTTAAAACTAGTCTTCTAGCAGTCACATTGAATCCAAAGTTCTTCTTCAAGGATGAATAGACTTTTATCAGTACAGATTGGCTTTCTTGAAGAATCCTGTGAACTGGACATGTGATCTCTTTTCCTCCCTTATACCTGAATACTAGCCTTTCAGGTAGATTTATGTAGGCATCAATCCCTCTTATTTCTTCCAGTTCATCCAGATAGAGGTTTTGGTCAGAGAATTCCTTGATGTCACAGATGTACATTATATTTCCCTTGTTGACTTTGGGTTGAACTTTGGTCAGGGACTTGGATCTGAGAGTTGAATGCTTCACTTTCTTGATTGCTCTTATCTTTGTTTTCTTTGGCTTCTTGAATATAGGAATGTTTAACTCAGGAACTGGTAGACTATCCCGGTCTATTGGCTCATCCTTTGGAGTGATAGGTTCACCATGAAAGTTCTTGAATGGATCTGCCTTAAATTCCCCATGTACCATAGAGGGCATGGATATCCGAGTTGTAGTTGTAGACTTTATAGGAAAGTAGTCTTCCATTTCCTCATCACTGAAGTCCAATTTCTTCTTAATTATCCTCTTGTACCTTTGTTTCTTTATTTGTTGGGGTGCATCTTGCATTTTTTGATCTTTAGATTTAGCAGTTTCAGATGGTTGTTCAGGAATTTCTTGTGTGGTCTTTACAGCTTGCAGCTTGGCCAAGATAATAGCTTGCTCCTTCTTTTGTTTGAGCCTTTTAGCATCTAGAGCAGCTTGCTTCTTTTCTTGTTTTAATCTTCCTTTATCTTCCCTTTTTGCTTCTAAAAATTGAGGGTGTCCAGCCACCACACAAATTTCCTTACCATTTCTGAGAACCTTGGTAATTCTTCTTTTCATTGCTGAATCAGCTGGATCTTTGTAAACATTGAGTAGTTCACTTTTGGCTTCATTATCAGATCTACCTTTGGAGATTTGATGCAGGATGTTTGGCCTTTTCCAGATAATTCATGCTTATTTCATTTACAGATATTTTCTTGACTTGGGAGTGACGAATGACTGTTTTGTATGGCTTCTGTGTTGGACCAAATTTCTTTTTAATATTTTCATCAATTTTCCTCCAGTTTATTGGACTCAATTGCTTCTTCTCAGCTGCTCTCAAATTGGTTGTTGCTTCATTGATCAGATCAATGCTATCTTTAGCAGGTGGCTTTGAGAAAGCAATTGCTGGCATAATTGCTTTACTTACTTGAATATTGAGCACTTTCTGCTCCCCCTCACTCCTTGAACTCTTTTGACTGATTGGGACATTTGACCTTTCTTTCTCCCCCTTTTTGTTATCAGCAAGTTGAGTAGAGGAAGAAGTCTGTGCAGCCACTAGCTTCTGAAGCAAGTCTGTTTGTTGTGCTTAGTGTAGATGAATTGCTGTAAGAGAGGCTTCCATAGCAATCATCCTTTTGTCTAGGGAATCTACCTTGGTGGCAAGATCATAGTTTTTTCTTAGCTGTCTTTTAATGTCCATCGTAGTTGTTTCTGGAAGTCTAGCTTTCAATCTCTCAGAAATATCCTTCTTGAGTTGATCAACCTCATTTTTTATGGTTGTGACACCTTAACTGTGTTGATAGCCTTGGATTTGTTATAGTAGGAGAGAAGTAAGATGTGCTTGCAGAAGCTTCTTGGTGCTAGCATTTGTGGATGATTGAAGAGCAGACTGTGTCTGTTTGATGAGTTGGATGAGGGTGGTCTTGAAATAATATTCATCACAATTCTTGGAGAATGCCCATGATGGCATGTCGGATCTGGAATTAGGGCCTACTTCTCCCCCTATGTCCAATGGCTCTCCTTCACTATCATCACCCTCATCTCCAAAGAATTCTTCAGAACCACCAGTCTCATAATCAATATCACCAGCTGTAGAGGGCATAGCTGTGATTGCATCCTTTGCTCTTTACATAGACTGTGTGGTATGCACCAAATTCAGCATCTTTCAGCATTGTCATTGCCTTGTCAACCTAGAAGTTGATATGCTGGAACAAGATGAGTAAATTTCTCAGCATCCAAGGAGGTGGAATCTATAATAGCTTGACTTTGCTGAGATAGTCCCTCCCTATCTGCATCCTGGACATTCATTAACTCACTAGAAATGACCTTCACCCTTATTTCTCCTGTACCTGTATTTCTCTCATTATCTCTCTTTTCTTGCATCAAGGTCTCACCTTGGCTTCCCACCCTCACACCCTCACCTTCACCATCTAAGGTGGCACTCCTCTCACTCACTTTTTCCAGTCCAGAAGAAATGGACTGCATTAGATCACTCTTTTCCTCTCCTTTTTCCTGGGTGTAACCCAGACTCTCACTCAAATCACTACCTTCCCTCAATCCTAAAAGTGATTGTACAATTACTAAGTCATATGCACTTGTAACTATGGTTGAACTTTGAAGTTGTGCAGAGACTCCCGACGGATGAGAAATATCCATCGGGGTAGTAATTTGACTATCTGACGGATGACTGCTGTTAGGCACATCCGTCGGGATACAATCACTACTCGACGGATGAACAATATCCATCGAGAGAGTAGAAATGAATGAGTTTGGAGTGAAGACTATTGTAGACTCCGTGCAGATTGATGAAAATTTTGGCACATATGTCTTAAAGTCTCATAAAGAAATGGCAAGTGAGCCAACAAATCATCTAGATAATGATGCTCACTTGCATGGATTTTTGGCTTCTCCAACAGAGTTAAAGATGGAGAATTTGGTTGAGATGTATGAATCATATCTACATCCAAAGAGTGAGTGGGAGAATTTGGTGTTTAAGGTGCTTCATTTTGTACAGATTTTGGTTGTGACTCCATATTTGTTGGAGACACATCAAATTGAATTTGAGATGGTGCAGTGACTAGGTCTTTAGCTCCAGTTTGCACTGTGTATGTGCCCTGTGCATCCCCAAGGCTTTTAGATTTCTTCTTTCTAGTGTAAGTTTATGGTGAAGTTGTGTCCCTACCCCATTTGTTTAGTGCTCCTGGTTGGAAGCTTGTTTCAATAGTTACATCCTTTTGGGAGGATTAAACTAGAATAGAGTTTATATCCTTATTAACAACCACAGTTTGTTGGGAAACTGTGCTGTGGCTAGGCTTGGGTACACTCTTCTCACCATCCTTATTCTTAGGGCTTCTTTGATTTTCACCATGTCCCTCACCTTTCTTACCCACCTTCACACTCCCCTCTTTTTGTTTAGTGGATTTTATAACTGGCATCTTTTGAGAGACACCAGAGGGGGTTTTCTTTGTTTTTGTTTTTGAAACTTTTGTTTTGGTAGCTTGGGTAGGCATCAGTCTGGTCATTGACACAAATGCTATTGCTACACTAGAAGGAAAATAAATGTGTGAGGTTGGAAGAGTGGAAATAGTGGAAATTACTTCACTTACATGAGGTGCCTCCATTACTGAAAAGTAGAAGTGGGGCACCTCTTTGTGGTGATCTGCTCTATTAAGATCTGTAATAATTCTTCTTTCCTGAACCCAACAATTCAGCTTGTTGGTTGAGTTCTCAATCACAATATCCTCAATGAGGTGGTTAGAAAGCATCATGAAAAATCTAGCATAATACACACTCTTACCCCTCTTATTAAGATACCCTAAGTTATACCCTAACTCAAACAAGACTAAATCATTGAAATTGAAGTACTTATCAGTAACTAGCATGTAAAGCATGTTAAGCATAGAGATGTTAATAGAGTCAAAGTTACTAATCTTACCAGATTATACCGTAAGTATCATATCACACAGATAACTCCATTCTTTCCTAAGATCCAACCTCCTAATTTCACTTAATTTAGAAGTAGTGAGTGCATATCCCATGGAATTTAGCATGTTAACAATATCAGTGTCTGTGTGGAGTGGTAACAGTATTATCAGGAATCCTAAAATATGCTTTGAAAATATCACTATTAACACAGAATTGCTTACCTTTAAGAGTGAAAGTGATGGTCTTATCAGTTGAGTTGTACACTGCAGTTGTCCATATCTCCTCTACAACCTCACAGTAGATAGTGGGAGACTCCAGCATAGCATAGTTGAGTTTACAGCTTTTCAAAAATTCCATCATTTTGTGATAATTACTAGACTGTTGAATCTCCTTGTTCATTAGAGCTGTGAAGTTGTTCTTTTCATAGATGAATCCAGTTTGAGACATGATTTTGACGACTGGTGCCATTGTTAGAGATTGAAAATTGTAGAGAGAGAGAGAGTGATTGCTTTTAAGGAAGAAAGAAGTTAGAGCAGATGAATTGAGAATGATAAAAGAAAAGTAATGAAAATGAATTTTTGCTTTTATACTTTCTCAAAAATAAACTGACAAATGTAATAAAGAACCAATTAAATTAGCCCAAAATAGCCGTTTAAATTAAAATAAACTGTCAAAATTTTATCAATCATCCGTCAAAATATACTTACAGACTGTAAGTAAACTCGATGGATGATGTTCAGAGAATTAATGGCTATGATTTGGACAACTCGACGGATGAGGATAAATCATTTTATCCATCGAGTTATTAAAATAATCCAGAAAAATAATTGATTTTTAGATATTCTATACCGATGGATGATCAGACTCGATGGATAATGATCATCCATCGGGATGTAAATTTTGACAGCCAAAATTTCATCCAAAGCAGAAAAATCAATTAAATTTCTGGCTGCATTGCAACTTGCAAAAATATCTGAAATAATTTAAGAATAATTAAGTGTACCTAACTCACTTACCAACCCTGAAAAGGTGGATTCATCCGGTGGTTTGGTATATATATCTGCAAGCTGCTTTTCACTTAGAAGAAAATGAAGTTCCACAGTACCATTCATTACATGTTCCCTAATGAAATGGTACTTGATGTCTATGTGCTTTGTCCTTGAATGCTGTACTGGATTCTTAGTAATGGCAGTTGCACTTATGTTATCATAGAAAATAGGAATTCTTTCCACTTGTAGACCAAAGTCTAGCAATTGGTTTTTCATCCACAAAATATGTGCACAGCAACTGCCAGCAGCAATTTATTCAGCTTCTGTTGTAGAAGTAGAAACTGAATTTTGCTTTTTACTGAACCAGGACACTAGCTTGTTTTCTAGAAATTGACAGGTTCCTGTTGTACTTTTTCTATCAATTCTATAATATGCATAATCTACATCTGAATAACCAGTTAGATCAAAACCAGAATCTCTAGGGTACCAAATGCCAAGTTTTGGTGTACCTTTGAGATATCTGAAAATTCTCTTAATAGCAATTAAGTGAAATTCTCTAGGATCAGCTTGAAATCTAGCACAGAGACATGTTGCAAACATTATATCTGGCCTACTAGCTGTTAAGTATAGAAGTGAGCCAACCATGCCTCTATAACTTGAAATATCCACAGACTTTTCAGTAGTATTTAATTCAAGTTTAGTTGCAGTGGTCATGGGAGTTTTTGCAGATGTCAAATCCATTAGTACAAACTTCTTTAAAAGATCATAAATGTATTTAGTTTGACTAATGAATATTACATCACTAATTTGCTTAACTTATAAACCAAGAAAGTAAGTTAGTTCTCCCATCATGCTCATTTCATACTTACTTTGCATCAATTTGGCAAACTTTTTGCAAAGTTTTTCATCTGTAGAGCCAAAGATAATATCATCTACATAAATTTTAACAAGTATGCTAGAGCCATTAACATTTCTAAATAATAAAGTTTTGTCTACAGTACCTCTAGTGAAGTGGTTCTCTAAAAGAAACTTTGACAAATTGTCATACCAGGCTCTAGGTGCTTGCTTCAATCCATAGAGTGCTTTCAGAAGATAATACACATAATCAGGAAAATTTGGATCTTCAAAACCAGGAGGCTGACTGACATTGACTTCCTCCTCCAAATCTCCATTCAGAAAGGCACTTTTGACATCCATTTGATAGACTTTGAAATTGGCATGGGCTGCATAGGCTAGGAAAATTCTGATGGCTTCTAGTCGTGCAACAGGAGCAAAGGTCTCATTAAAATCAATTCCTTCTTGTTGACAATAGCCGTTGGCACCCAAACTAGCTTTGTTCCTTATGACTATGCCATTTTCATCCATCTTGTTTCTGAATTCCCACTTGGTGTCAATTGAGGTCTTTCCTTTAGGCTTGGGTACCAACTTCCAAATATTGTTCCTTTCTAATTGGTTTAGCTCTTCCTGCATAGATAAAATCCAATCAGGATCCAACAAAGCTTCTTCTACCTTCTTTGGTTCTTCCTTAGAAAGGAAGTTGTTGTACAAACATTCTTCTTGAGTTGATTTCCTTATCTGAACTCTAGAAGATGCATCACCAATAATTAGCTCATAGGGGTGATCTCTTATCCATTTTCTCTGTTGAGGTAGATTTGCTCTAGATGAAGAGGCCTCATTGTTATCTTGATGTGTGACTGAGTTTTGATTATGAGAAACTCCCCCTGAGTTTATGAATCTTTGATTTGAGAAAATGGAACTTTATGTGAGTGATCTACGTTGACTTTCAGCTTCTCTTAATGACCCGATGGATGATTCACTTTGAGTTCTGACGGATGAGGCTGATTGTCTCCTGAAGGATAAGGCAGATTGTCTCCCAACGGATGAAGCATTTTATAACTCGATGGATGTTGAGTTATGAGCTTTATTAGTTGTATATTTTTCTGCATTATCCTTAGTAATTATGTCTTGATCACTTTCATCATCACTATCATCACTAACCATCTCCACATTATCAAACTTGAGACTCTCATGGAAATTTTCATCTTGCAGTCCTTCAATCTTTTTGTCATCAAACACAACATGTATTGATTCCACAACAATGTTGGTTCTTAGATTGTAGGCTCTATATGTTTTCCCACAGCATATCCAACAAAAATTCCTTCATCAGCTTTAACATCAAACTTCCCATATTGATCAGTTTGATTCTTCAAGATATAACATTTGCAGCCAAAGACATGAAGAAAATTTAGAGTTGGTTTCCTATTCTTGAACAATTGGTAGGGAGTCATGCACTTTGCTTGATTCACCAAAGAGATATTTTGAGTGTAGCAAATAGTGTTCACAGCCTTAGCCCAAAAATATGTTGGTAACTTTGATTCTTCAAGCATTATCCTTGCAGCTTCAATAAGAGATATGTTCTTTCTTTCTACTAGTCCATTTTGTTGTGGAGTCTTTGCTGCAGAAAACTCATGCATAATCCCATTTTCTTCACAAAATTATCTCATCACAGAATTCTTGAACTCAGTTCCATTGTCACTTCTGATTCTTCCTACTTTAAAATTAGGATGATTGTTGACTTGCCTTATGTGATTGATGATGATTTCATTAGCTTCATCTTAAGACTTTATGAAATCTGTCCAAGAGAACTTTGATAAATCATCCACAATTACTAGGAAAAATCTTTTCCTTGAGATGGACAACACATTGACTGGTCCAAACAAATCCATGTGTAGCAATTGCAAAGGTTCTTCAATTGTTGAATCAAACTTCTTTCTGAATTATGCTTTAATTTGCTTTTCCTTTTGGCAAGCATCACACAGTCCATCTTTTGTAAACTCCACTTGAGGGATACCTCTAACCAGTACTTTCTTGACAAGCTCATTATGGTCTTGAAATTTAGATGGGACAGTTTCTTGTGCCATAGCCAACTTTCATCTTGACTTGCTTTACAAAGAAGACAAGTAATAGATTCTGCATTTGAAGAGTTGAAGTCAGCTAGATACACATTTCCTTTTCTCACTCCAGTGAGAACCACTTTATTACTCTTTTTGTTTGTCACAACACAGGCTACTGAATTGAATGATACTGAATTGCCCTTATCATAAAGCTGGTTGATGCTCAACAAATTGTGCTTGAGACCATCCACTAGGCCAACTTCTTCAATGATGACATTGTCTTTTGAAATCAAGCCATATCCCACAGTAAAACCCTTGCTGTCATCTCCAAAAGTAATACATGGGCCAGCTCTTTCCTTGAACTCAGTGAGCAGGATAGAATCTCCAGTCATGTACCTTGAGCAACCACTATCTAGATACCAAAGATTCTTTCTATTTCCCTTCACACATAAAAATCAAATCAAGTTGATTTTGGTACCCAAGTTTCCTTGGGTCCTTCCTTGTTAGCTTTCTTCTTTGGTTTCTTAAGCTTAATCTCATTTGACTTGAGAATTTCTGAATCATTCTTAGTCATTTGAGTTGGACCTTTGAAACCAGTCATTTGAACAGAATTATTATGCACATTTTGATTAACAGGAAAAGGCATGCTATTTGTAAACATGTTATTCGAGTAAGGCATGCTAAATGGCATTTGAGGTATACTAAATGCAGCATAATAAGGATTAGGTGCAAATGGCATAATAGCAAATTGTGCATTCATATTTTGAGCAGACATAACATTCATAGGCATGGCAGGCATGACATTCATGTTGGGAAAAGAAGGAGGTACAGTCATGGAAGTAGGCATGGAAATTTTGCAATTAACAGACAAATGATTAGCACTATCACACTTATTCTAGGAGCATACTTGTCAGGTGTGTAGTTGTTATGTTTGTTAATTCCTACTTTCCCATTTCTATTTTTCTTCCTTTTAGCATCTGTTTTAACCTCAATCTTTTCCAATATGTCCTTCAATTGCTTGATAGACAGATGACTAACATTGACCTTCTTTTCCTTCTTGACTTGACTTGATTCTCCTGGAACAAAATTCTTGGTAACAGATCCATATTTCTCATTCAGCTTGGCTAGCATGGCTTTGCTAACTGGTTAACTCACAGCCGACGGATGTGGCTCTCTTTCACTCGATGGATAATCATTTTGATTACCCGACGGATGATCTTCATCATCCGTCAAGTCCACATATGTAGACAAACCTTTAACCAAATTGGCTTACCTTTAACCAAATTGGATTCCATCTTTTCCTTGCTTTTATTCCAGGCTACATTACAAAAGGACTCAATTTCTTGAACTTTAATGATTTGAGCATGGACATCTCTGGATGATTTCCATGCCTTGATCACTTCTTGTTCACGATCAAGCTGCTTCTTCAAAAAAAATTATTTCTTCAAGGACTCATTTAATTCCTCCTTAGCAATCTTACACTCAATTCTTAATTTCTCAAATTCAATGAACTGAGACTCTAGCATGTTTTTCCTCTCACTTAAAAACAAATTGTTTTCTTTAATTTTAGCATTTTCTTTGGTGAGAGACTTAAGAGTAACACGCAAGTGATATGATTATGTGGACATATCATTAATTGCATCATTACACTCATCTTTAGTTAAATATGCTAGGTTTGTGGTGATTACCTTATTACTTGAGGAACTTGTTTCTGTCTCATCAGACTTGGCCATCAGGGCTAGGTTGACATAGCTTGTTTCTTCTTCTTCATCTAGTCCAGTAGCTGCCCAATCATTTTCTTGTGTTATGAAAGCCTTTTCCTTTTGCTTGAGCAACTCAAAGTACTTCTGTTTATAATCAACAGGCTCAAACTTTTTCTTGGAATCTGACTTTCTGCATTCATTTGCAAAATGACCAGCTAAGCCATATTTGAAACATTTGAATTTTGATTTATCCACCATATTTCTATTTGGCTTAGTAGCTCCAAAGTTCTTTTTGAACTTGAGCTTGGAAAACCTTCTGGATAAGAATGATAAGTGTTCATCAATATCATCCATGTCATCTTGACTCAATTGATCTTCATTTTCAGCTACCAACCCTTTACCCTTGCTTTCACAGACCTTTGATGTAGATTCAACAGCTTCTACCTTCATCTCCTTCTCTTTCTCTAACTCAGCAACCAGTGCAATGGACCCTCCTTTCTTCATCCCTTTCTCCATTCTTTCATCTTTCTCTATTTAAAGCTCATAAGTCTTCAGAATGCCATACAGTCTCTCTAGAGTAAACTCCTTGTATTCTTGTGAATTTCTCAAGGAGACTGTCATTGGTTTCCATTCTTTTGGAAGGGATCTCAGGAATTTGAGGTTAGATTCTTTAGTTTGGTAGACTCTTCCATGCAACTTCAGAGTATTTAGTAGCTTTTGAAATCTACTAAAAATATCAGTGAGAGTTTCACCTTCTTCACAGTGGAAATGCTCATATTGCTGAATTAGTAACTACATCTTGTTTTCTCTAACTTGTTCAATGCCATCACAAATTATTTGAATTATGTCCCAAACTTCCTTGGTTGTCTTGCAGTTGATGATGTTATCAAACATGTCACTATCAACTCCATTGAATAGAATATTCATGGCCTTCTTGTCTTTCCTGACTTGTTCAATATTAGGGTCTGACCATTCATGCCTTGGTTTTGGAACTGATGGCTCATTTCCAGTTGCAGCTCTCATTGGTACATGAGGACCTCTTTCTATGCAATCCACATAGGCCTCATTTGAGAGAGAAGATGAAGATGCATTTTCACCTTCCAGTAGTGATAATTGTCTTTGTCCAGAAAAGGAATTTTGACTCCAACATCCTTCTTGTTCATCTTGCTGTTTGTTTTGATCTTTACACTCTTTGTACTTCAAGAGCTTGCTCTGATACCAATTGTTAGTCCCTAACAATACAACAAGAATTACAGAAGGGGGTTGAATGTAATTCTAGGAACTTTTTAAGATTTATAAAAATGTTCTAACTCAATATATATATATAAGTGTTTTGATTTGCAGAGTGCGGAATAAGTACTTAAGTAAATCAAACACAAAGTAATAAAAACACAAGTCTTTAAAACTTTCTGGTGAATTTAAAAGTATCCACCAGATATATATATATATATATATATATATATATATATTGATTTGAGAACTCTGTGAAGCTCAATATTAGCTCACAGCTGCTTTACAAGTGAATAAACAAACTACAGAGAAATTCTTAACAATTACAGCTTTTTCTATTTCTCTTTTAAAAATGTTTGCTTAGTTGTTTGTTCTACTACCTACACCTGGTTTATATATCACCAAGTTTACATGGAAATAAGACGGGATAATAAAACAAAACCTATCAAGTCTAACTCCATGCTGCTTCACTACTCTATTCCAGTATCTTTGAAAATCTTTACAACTTGTATGAAAATGGTAATGCTTCTTTGTTCTCAATTTCCTGTTAAACAGGCTGCCACATTCCTTTTGCAAACACCCAACACATATGACTGTGTTGTCACTGTCAACAGATATTTGAATTGATCATCCGTCGGGTACATGCTTATTATCCGTCGGGTAGCTTTGTTGATCATCCGTCGTGTAGCTTTGTTGATCATCCGTTGGGTAGCTATTTGACACTTGACTCCATTTCACTTATGCAGAATTACAAGACATCTCATATTTATAATTGATCAACCTATTCTGTATATCTAATAGTAGTCAACATGACTCATATGCTAATACAGAATCTATACAAAGTTGTTTACAAAAATGTGCTACACTACTTATTATTGCGTAAGCTACTCACTCGATGGATGTCAAATCATCATCCGTTAGGACTATATTGAATCATCCATCAGGACTATATTTGATCATCTGTCAAGTGCTACAAAATTCACTAAGGTAAATCTAATAAGATATTTTGTTAATCTAATCATCAAGTTCACAACATATTCCCAACACTCAGAGTTCAGGGATGTTCAGTATTAGGATCTAGTGAACTGGGTGGTATTTGAGTTGGGGTCTATCGGTGGCAGTGGCAGTAGTTAGATCAGAGTTGTTGTAGTGAGATGCAGAGCGCAGAGTAGGTTTGTAGGAGTTCTGTAGATGTTTTCTTTATGTATGTATATTATGTTGATGTAGGTTGTATTAGGCGGAGACTGCTATGATAACCAATTTTGTTGTGTATTCAGTTTATTTCGAGTGAAAACTGTAGTTGTTGGATGGATTTGTATTATTGTTGTACTATCGTTGTTTCTAGTATATTGTTTGTTGGTTTTACTTTTGTGCATTGTTGTTATTACTGTTACTATTATTGTTGTATTTGTTGCTGGTTTTGTTAAATTTAGTGATGCATCGTGGATGGACCCCAAGTAAACAAGGAAGGGAATATTTTATTGTGACAGCATTCTCCTTATGCATAAAAATGTTGCTACCCGGGGGCACAATTTTCATACAAAACCTTTTTGTTGTGTTTCAGGAGAATACCTCCCAAGAAGAATATTCCGTTCAATTCCTCCAGCAGGAACTCTGATGGGAGCCCAGCCATGGATGGATTACTAGAGTTGCTGCGCCAACAGTCTCATCAGATGGCTCAGCAGTAAGAATAATTCTAGCAGCAGCAACAACAATTCATGTAACAACAGCAACAACAGCAGTAATTCATACAACAACAGCACCAACAAATTTAACAACAATTGTAGCTTCAACATCAACTTCATCCAAGAGAGCCAAACCAAACTGTTAGTTTCAAGTCTTTTAAGTCATTCAAACCCCCAGAATTTAAGGGCGAGGTAGATGCAATTGCTGCTAGAATTTGGCTTAAGGAAATGGAGAAAGCCTTCACCCTTATTCAGGTTAGTGATGACTTTAAGATGGATTATGCCAGTTATTTCCTCAAGGGTGAAGCAAGTTTTTGGTGGGAATCTATGCGTGAACTAGAAGGAGAAGGCCCTGTCTATTGGGCCAGATTTACGGAGTTGTTCCTAGAAAAGTATTTTCCGGATTGTTTGCAGAGTCAGTTGGAAGTAGAGTTTTTGGAACTGAAGCAAGGAGAGAAGAGTGTGGCTGAGTATAAGGCCAAGTTTATGGAATTGGCCCGACTAGCCCCTGGATATGTGAATACCGAGATTCAGAAAGCTAGAAGGTTTCAACAAGGATTGAATCCTGAAGTTCGTAGTGGAGTGGTGGCCCTGCAGCTCAAGACGTATACCTCTATAGTTCAAGCCAGCCTAATGATTGAAAGTGATCAAAAGTTGGCCTCTAAGGAGAGGAGTGATAAGAAGAGAAGATTTGATAACGGTGTTGATGAGACAGATCAAGAAGAGTCTAGTCAGAAGTTCCCATGGAAGTTTGGACGGAATAGGAACAAGAGATTTAGAAAGTAAGGCTTTATTCAGACAAGATCCAGTGTCACCTCAGTTGCCTCTGCCCCAGTTCAGTTAACCAGGCCAATTATGGACTGTAAGTCATGTGGTAAAAAGCATAGAGGTCAATGCAGGAAGGATGTCCAGTGCTTTAAATGTGATAAAAAGGGTCATTATGCGTCAGAATGTAACTCAGGGAACCTCGGAGTCACTTGCTTTAAGTGTGGTAAGGTTGGGCACATTTCTAGAAACTGCAAGATGGCTAGCGTAGGAGGTAGTGAATCTCAAGGACCGGCAAGTAGCACAGCAAGATCCAGAACCTTTAAGATGACCAAGAGATCTAATGCTCAGGATTCAGATATAGTTGCAGGTACGATTTCTCTAAATTCCGTGTATGTTATAGTTTTGTTTGACTCGGGAGTGTCTAAGTCTTTTATATCTAAAGAATATGTAAGTAATATGGATCTGATGTTGGAAGATTTAACTGAGCCCTTGACTATAGAAGTGGCCAATCAAGATAAAGTTTCAGTAACCAATTTTGTCCTAGGTGTCAATTAGAAATTTGTGGGTATTTCTTTTTAGTGGACCTAATACCCTTTGAGTTAGGATAATTTGATGTGATTCTAGGAATGTATTGGTTGTCCCAGCATAAGGCAAATATTGATTGTAAGAAAAAGAAAATTTTGTTATATACAGAAGATAATGTTAGGGTAACTTACCAAGGACAGAAGCAGGAAAATAAATTTATTTCGGTACTGGAAGCAAAGAAGCTGTTGAGACAAGGATGTGAGGCATATTTAGCCCATGTTGTAACACCCTCCAAATCCGAGGTATAGATTTGGGGCATTATTAATATAAACTACTCACTAAACCTGCACAAGCGGAATATAAATATAATAATTACCCCGAACTACTGCTACTCAGGATCTTTTAAGGTTAAGAGTTGAAAACAAGAACAACACACTAACTTTATTACAAACTAGTTTAAAAAATAATATGCTATCTCAAGAACTCTCTTTGTTACAAAACTTTATTCTATCTACATTTCTCATCAAATAAATTTTATTCAAACCAACACTACTACTTATCCTATTACACCTAATCTGGCAACTCAAAGCTCTCTTATGGGATAGGAATGAACACTCTTGGTATAAGAGGGTCCCGCTGCTTGACTCGCTTCTTGACTATGCGGGTTCTGATGGGTTTCATTCTCTACCTTGACTGAAAAACAATAGGAATAACAATAAAAGGGGGTGATCCAAAATTACTCAACAAGCCTACAACAATATATGTAGTGCAAAGAGAGAAGAATAAATGAATCGATAATTTGTTGGTTTGGATAACCATCTGTTTCTGTATAGAATAATAATTTTCCATTACTGGCGAGTGCCAAATGAATGAGACTGGAAACAAGAACTTACTATGCACTATAACCTGCTGATCAGTCAGGATACACTGCAGATCTATACCCAGCTGCATAGACCCAATAAACATAAGGAGTACTCAGGTAACTATGGCCTATTAATTAAAGGTCTGGGTAAAACCCAGTCCGTATCGTAACCATCCAGTCCAAAGCTAAGCATCCGGAATAAATGGAATGCTTTTGATGTATCCCAACATCAGGATATATCAAAGTATATATAACAAGGATAAAAGTATTGGAATATAAATAGAGGATTCAATAAATTGGGAGAAATCAAGAATCGAAATGAAATAGAAATAAGAATCAATAATTGTGTATCAATATATATGAACAAGAATTATCAAAGTGTAATGATATGGAAAGTGGGGTATATTTTACTATTCTGAATTTAAAAAAGGGGAAAAACTTGCCTGGCGCGTACTTAACCTGGTTCAACTCACCGCCTTCGGTCTCCTGCTTGATCTGCCTTGCTGATATTGAATCAATCATAGAAAGGTAGTCGTTTAGATAACTTACTACATACGCGTATCTCGAATTGATACTACGTAAGCCTAATAATCTACCCATGCATTTATATCTGACTCGCGTATATACACATATAATTATATAGCACATATGGTTCATATAATCATGTAAAGCACATAACACATAAAACACATAATTGATTTTTGGACTTATAAATATTTTTAGAATCAATACTAGACTAATACCTGTATTAACTAACCATATTTGATTTTATTTATAATTTTTCAGGATTTATTTGACTCTATTCTACCCATATTAGGGCCTATAAACAATTAACCATCACAACACGATTCTCTTTCGAAAAAAATTATGATTCATCATTATTTTTATTAAATTCGTTTCATTTTTCTAAGTCTAGGGGTCTTCATTTCACTCAAATCGGACTAACGATTTAATTATTATGAATTAAACAAGATTTAATTAATTAATAATTAATTAATTATAATTAAATAATTATAATTAAATAATCCTTAATTATATTTTTAAATAATTATTTGATATTTATTGTATTTTAAAATAATTAATCCTTAATTATTAAGATTAATTACAATTTATTACAATTATTTACAAATTATTATCACTTACTTGATTAGATCGATTATTTACAAATAAATAATCGATACAACTAACTGTTACGCTATTTATCGAATAAATAATTATTAGTCACACCATAATCTAATTCAATGATCAACTACTCGTATAAATACGAGCTACCAGCATTCCTCGCATAATTATCGAACTATTATTATTATTATTATTATTATTATTATTATTATTATTATTATTATTATTATTATTATTATTATAACTTATACGATTAATTAGTTATCTGTATTTAATTATTCGTTACGAATAATTATTATGACACTCTTCGAATAAATAACTATCGCTCGAATACTAATTCCATCTTATCGAAATACTACTCGTATAATTACGAGTTATTCGTAATATTCAACTAATTAACGAGTTATGAATCATATTATTCAGTTATTTTTTAATCCTATTTATTAATCAATTACCTAATTATTAATTAATTAAATAACTAATAAATAATTAAATAAATAATTAAATAATTAATTAAATAACTAATTTCGAATTTCTAAATTAGTAAAATAATTTAGAAATTATTAATAATATTTTTCAGATTTTAAATCTAATTTTTATTTAATTTTTAGAATTATTGACAACTGATTTTGATTTAATAAAAATAAAGTTAAATAATGAATTTACAGAAACACAACTCAGGGGACAGGATTTAGGTTTTGAAGATCGAACCCGGGTTGTTTTTCGGGTCAACAACCGAGTCGACGGGTCGTTGAAGAACAGCCGCCGTGGCTGCCCAAAAATCGGCGCCGGCGAGCTGTTTCCGGCGAGTCTCAAACGAGGCTAAATCAACACGGTTTCGATCCGTTTTCGATGATAATCGATTTCCCACGACTGCAGCCTCCCTTCCGCCGCAACCCCGCTGTCCAAACTCTGTTCCTCCTCCATCTCTGGCGAAAACCGAAGCTCACCGATGATCTTCGTCGTAAAAACGCTTCCCCCCAAAATCGTTAACCAAACTTAATGATCAATATACGAAATCGAAGCCCCTAAGTTCCAGAATCGATCTCAACAATTATCAACACTTAACAACGTCCAGAATTTATAAAAATAGAAGTTAAAAATAACAACAAAACCAAAACTCGAACAACAGCTTCCAGGGTTTTTACATACGAATTAACTACATAAAATTGTTTCTAAACTCAAAACAAAGCTATTGAAATCAATCAAACAATTAGACGATTCTTAGATTAAAAACGCCTAAATCACACATAAACCCTAAAAAAATGAATTGAAAATCAAGTAACTGAAACATGAAATTGTTGATACGAATAGCAAGTAGAGATCATGAGGATTGTTTTGGTTATTCACATGATCAAATCGGATAATAGAATCACTTCCAAATCAAAGGTTTAATTCTGCAGTTGTTCTTCACCAACAAACCTTAATTTCTTGATTTTCTGAATTTTTAATTATAATTAACTAATTAATTAATAATAAAACAGCTATTTATAGTACTAAAAATAATACCCCTAAACAAAATTAAGGGGCTAATTACACACCTAATAAAAATATTTGGCCCCAATTTTTATAATTTTTGGGTATTAATAATGAATTCTTAAATATCCAATAAATACAAAATAAATGCTAAAAATTCCCAAAAATTATGAATATTACAAAAATGCAAAGAAAAATGATGTTTGATAATTACATGATCATATAAAAATAAAAATGTGATATTTGTGGGGCTTTTGGTACCCGAAGGGGTCCGGAAAAGTCATTTTTTGTGAAAAAAAGGTAAATTTGTAAAACGTGTAGGGGTTCAGAATAGCGATATGGTATAGGTCGTTTTTGGAAAAATAGGGCCAATGATTTTGTTTGAAATACGGGCTTTTGAAACACTATTTCAGTTGTACGAATTTTGATATAAAATATATAACTTACGATAGAACACTCAATAAATATCTGAATCACATTCTGATCAAAACAGACGACACGTAGCACATAGCAATTAGGATTTAATGTGTTAGATATATTTGATAATGTCATGACTAATATGATTTATGTTTAGTTTTCAGATCTTACTTAAACAGGACAAATCAGTACTTAACTAAAATCAGCACTTATACTGAAGTCATAACTTAAGTCATCAGTACTTAAGGTTCAGGAGATATTTATCAGAAGATAATATCAGGACTTAAAGGAAACATTCAGATAAGGAAGGCGGCTGATTGATTGAAGAGAAGATCGAGACAAACATAAGAAGAGATATGCATGAAGAAGGAATTCTATGAAGAATAGAATACTTGGAAGAAAAGATATCTGATTGATATATTTTAGGAAGCAGAATTATATTCCATATCAATTAGCGATTATCTTGTAACTGTATAGTATATAAACACAGACATAGGGTTTACACTATAAGTGTTATCATTATCGAGAATATTATACATTGTAACCCTAGCAGCCCTCGTGATATTTGTTCATCACTGAGAGAGGACAGTTCCATATTGTAACAGAGTTTATTGCTTTGAATAAAGTCTGTTTTTCTGTTACTTGTGTTATTAGAATTTGATTTGATTGTGCTATACACTGTATTCAACCCCCTTCTATAGTGTG
This sequence comes from Apium graveolens, assembly GCF_009905375.1. Classification (NCBI taxonomy): domain Eukaryota; kingdom Viridiplantae; phylum Streptophyta; class Magnoliopsida; order Apiales; family Apiaceae; genus Apium; species Apium graveolens. The sequence continues at coordinate 32,579,947 of NC_133657.1, read as the reverse complement.
TGTGACCTAACAAGTGGTATCAGAGCCTATCTGTTAACACACAAATAGTTTAAGATCCAAAAACAATCATGTCTGAAGTAGAAACTCCAACTAAACCCACCAAAATTGAAGAACCTCCAAAGACACAAATTCATAGTCGATATGAGGCTATTAGAGTTCCCATATTGAAACCGTCTGAATATCCCATATGGAAGGTGAGGATGACTATGTTTCTGGAAGCTACAGATCCTGAATATCTTGACAGAATCAAGGAAGGACCTCACAATACAATAAAACTCGCTGTTGCAGTTGCAGGTGAAGCAGCAAAGTCTGTACCAAAGGAGAAGAGTGATTACACTGCTGAAGATATCGCATCAATTGCTAAGGATGCTAAGGTACGAAACTTACTACATAGTGCCATTGATAATGTAATGTCAAACAGGGTAACAAATAGTAAAACTGTAAAGGAGATATGGGATGCCTTGGAAAAAAGATGTCAGGGAACTGATTCGATTAAGAAGAATAGGAAGACAATACTCACTCAAGAGTATGAACACTTTGACTCAAAGGCTAATGAGTCATTGACTGATTTATATGATAGATTTGTCAAACTCTTGAATGATTTATCACTAGTTGATAAGGAGTATGATCTTGAAAATTCAAACCTTAAATTCCTGTTAGCTCTTCCTGAAAGCTGGGATTTGAAGGCAACAACTATAAGAGACAACTATAATCTTGATGAAACGACTCTTGATGAAATCTATGGGATGCTCAAGGCTCATGAACTTGAGATGGAACAAAGAAGCAAGAGGAAAGGAGGAAAGTCAAGGACAGTTGCTCTTAAGGCTGAAGAAGAATCTCCCAAGGTAGCCACATCAAGGAAAGGCAAAGGAGGGAAGTCTGACAGAGGAGATTACACAAATGTCAAATGCTACAACTGTGGTGAGAAAGACCACATATCTCCTGACTGCAAGAAAGTGAAGAGTGACAAAGGCAAGGCTCTTGTCATAAAGAAGAAAAGCTGGACAGACACCTCAGATTCTAAAAGTGAGGAGAACTATGCCTTGATGGAAAATGCTGAAAGCGGTAGTGAAGCTGCTGAGTTAAAGGTACCTCAAACTACTTATGCCTTTCATACTGATGATATTAATGAGTTGAGAAGATATCTTAAAACCATGTTCATTAGCTATAGAGATCAAACTTTAACATGTAAAAGATTAACTTCTGAAAATATAGCTTGTAAGAAGAGGAATGATTATTTAGAAAAAGAGTTAGTCATGTTCCATCAAATTCAGAAAGATAGAGATGATGCTTTCTATGTTAGGGATGAAGTACTTAAAATGAATGAATCTCTAAAAGCTGATTTTGAAAAGGAAAGAGAGATTATAAGGACTTGGACTAACTCTGGCAGAACAACTCAGAATTTGTTAAGTAGTGGAAACTGGAAAGAGGACTTAGGTTATGGAGATGATAAGAATGATAAAGGAACTGTAGATATCAAGCCTATAGTTGTAAAACAAAATCCAAAGTTAAAACCTGTTAAGTTTGTAGCTGTAAAGTCTGATACTGAGAAATCAGAAGTTAAAGAGGAAGTAACTTCTGACAAACTAAAACAGGAAAAGACAACGGAAGTTAACATAGGCTTAATGACAAAGAAGCAGCTTAAGCATAAGCTGAAAGATGTTAAGAATGCAGACAAGGTAAAATCACCTAGGAAAAATAGGAATGGAAAGGAAGGTGTAAATAAAAGCAATGATTATAAACCTGTTCCTAATGCTCCTAGAAAAACATCTCATAACTGTGGAAGTTCTAACCATCTGGCTTCTTTTTGCAGGAAGAATAAGAACATAAACTCCTTACCTTCAAAGTCAGGAGTTAAGAGTCAGTCTGTTAGATATAAGCCACAAAATCCTTGTTTTCATTGTGGTAGTTTATGGCATTCCATTTATACTTGTAAGGAATATCATAGTTTGTACTATGATTATTATCAAATAAAACCTTCTTTAAAAAAAGTTAGCATTATTCCTTCTAGTGTAAGTTCTGATTCAAAGTCTGATAGTGTAAATTCTGATAAGAAAAATGTTAACATAAACTCTGATGCTAAATCTGCTGTAAATGTTAACAAACTTAATAAGGCCAAAGGATCCAAGAAAGTCTGGGTCCTTAAAACTAATCATTAGTGGTCTTTGTGATTACAGGGCAACTGGAAAAACATCCTAGTTCTGGACAGTGGATGTTCAGGACATATGACTGGAAATAAAGCCCTGCTATCAGACTTTGTGGAGAAGGCTGGCCCAAGTGTTTCTTATGGAGATGGCAACATTGGAAAAACATTGGGATATGGCAATATTAATCTTGAGAATGTCATCATTAAAGAAGTAGCTTTGGTTTCAGGACTTAAACACAATCTGCTGAGTGTTAGTCAAATCTGTGATAGAGGTTATCATGTGGATTTCTTTGAAGAACACTGTGAAGTTGTAAGTAAATCTACAGGCAAAGTTGTTCTGAAAGGATACAGGCATGGTAACATTTATGAAGCCAAGCTTTCAACAAGTACTGATGGTTCTGCAATCTGTCTGATGAGTAGAGCATCAATTGAAGAAAGCTGGAACTGGCACAAGAAACTCTCTCACTTAAATTTCAATAATATAAATGAACTAGTCAAGAAAGATCTTGTGAGAGGACTGCCAAAGTCAGTATTTGCTCCTGATGACCTTTGTGATTCTTTTCAGAAGGCTAAACAAAGGAATTCTTCATTTAAGAGCAAGACTGAATCATCAATTCTTGAGCCTTATCACCTACTACATATTGATCTATTTGGTCCAGTGAATGTCATGTCTATTGCAAAGAAGAAATATGTTATGGTCATAGTGGATGAGTTCACCAGATACACATGGGTGTATTTCTTGCACATAAAAAGTTAAACTGCATCTATCTTGATTGATCATGTCAAGCAACTGGATAAATTGGTTAAAGACTCTGTGAAAATAATAAGAAGTGATAATGGCACTGAGTTCAAGAATTTTACAATGGAAGAGTTCTGCAAAGACCAGGGAATCAAGCAGGAATTTTCTGCTCCTGGAACTCCACAGCAAAATGGAGTTGTTGAAAGAAAGAATAGAACTCTTATTGAAGCTGCACGAACAATGCTTGATGAAGCAAAGCTTCCAACCTATTTCTGGGCTGAAGCTGTGCAGACTGCTTGTTTTACTCAGAATTCAACACTTATTAACAAGCATGGAAAGACACCATATGAGATGGTGAAGAAAAAGAAGCCAAATCTGAAGTATTTTCATGTATTTGGATGCAAGTGTTTTGTTCTTAAGACTCATCCTGAACAGCTATCCAAATTTGATCTAAAAGCTGATGAAGGAATCTTTGTTGGATATCCACTTTCCACAAAAGCCTTCAGAGTCTACAACTTGAGAACAAGGGTGGTTATGGAATCTATCAATGTCTCTTTTTATGATAAGAAGATTACTGGACTTGAAGATTTCAATGATCATGATCAGCTGAGATTCGAAAATGAAGAATTAAAATCTGATACTGAAAACCCTGACAGTCTAAGTTCTGATACTGCAAACTCTGATGGATTAAACTCTGATGTCATTAAAACTGTGGTGACTACATCAAAGGAGAATGCACCTGTGCAGGGGGAGCATACTGAAGATACAACCACATCACAAGAAGCATCAGAACATACAACTGGCTCTTCAAGTTCTGATTCATCAAGTTCTGATAAGCCAAGTTCTGATAGTTCTAAAAACTTAAATACTGAAGGATCCAACTCAGAGAGCATAGTTTCAGGGGGAGCATCAGAAGATGTTGATGAAGATGGCATGGATCATGAGGGAGCATCCAGTTCTAGAGAAAACCTTCCATCTGCAAGGAAGTGGACTAAATCACACACACCTGACTTAATAATTGGAAATCCTGATGCAGGTGTCAGAACTAGAACAGCTACTTCAAGTGAATGTCTTTACAATTCTTTTCTTTCTCAGACTGAACCAAAGAAAGTGGAAGAAGCTCTTCAAGATGCTAATTGGGTGCAAGCAATGCAGGAAGAGTTAAATGAATTTGAAAGAAACAATGTCTGGACCCTAGTGCCAAGACCAAAGAACAGATCTATTGTTGGTACAAAGTGGGTATTCAGAAACAAAACTGATAGTGATGGCATAATTATAAGGAATAAAGCAAGGTTGGTTGCTAAAGGATATTCTCAACAGGAGGGAATTTATTATGATGAAACATTTGCACCAGTTGCTAGATTGGAAGTCATAAGGATATTTTGGCTTATGCTGCTCACAAAAAGTTTACTCTCTTTCAAATGGATGTGAAAAGTGCTTTTCTCAATGGAGAATTGGAGGAGGAAGTATATGTTGAACAACTTCCAAGCTTTGTAGATCCCACATATCCAAATCATGTCTACAGGCTTGATAAAGCACTTTATGGCCTTAAGCAAGCTCCAAGAGCATGGTATGATACTTTAGCTCAGTTTGTTCTGGAAAGTGGATTTAACACAGGAACTATAGACAAAACATTGTTCTACCTCAACCATGGAAAGGACTTACTTTTGGTTCAGATATATGTTGATGATATCATCTTTGGTTCTACGAATGATTGCAAAAAGTTTGCCAAATTGATGCAGTCAAGATATCAAATGAGTATGATGGGAGAACTTTGCTATTTTTTGGGCCTTCAAGTCAAGAAGAATGAAGAAGGCACTTTTATTTATCAAACCAAGTACACCAGAAACTTGCTGAAGAAATTTGGAATGCAAGATTGTTCAAGTGCATCCACCCCCATGGCCACTGCAACAAAACTGGATAAGGATACTGGTAAATCAGTAGATATTACTGATTACAGAGGTATGATTGGCTCTTTACTCTATCTAACTGCTAGTAGACCTGATATCATGTATGATACCTGTCTTTGTGCAAGATTTCAAGCAGATCCAAGAGAATCTCACTTAACAGCTGTGAAAAGAATCTTTAAGTATCTTAAGGGAACAGCTGATTTGGGATTGTGGTATCCCAGAGAATCAGATTTTAAACTAATAGGTTACTCAGATGCAGATTTTATAGGTTGCAAAATTGACAGGAAAAGCACCAGTGGAAGCTGCCAATTTCTTGGAGGCAGATTGGTTTCTTGGTTTAGCAAGAAACAAAAGTCAATCTCCACATCAATTGCAGAAGCAGAGTACATTGCTGCAGGAAGCTGTTGTGCACAGATTCTTTGGATGAAGAATCAGTTACTGGAATATGGGTTAACATTTTTTAAAATCCCTATTTACTGTGATAATCAAAGTGCTATTTCTATGACAGGTAATCCAGTTCAACACTCTATGACAAAGCACATCAGCATTAGGTACCACTTCATAAGGGAACATGTGGATGAAGGTTCAGTGGAATTGCACTTTGTTCCAACAGATCAACAACTAGCAGAATCTTCACAAAACCACTATGTGAAGCCACTTTTACAAGATTAGTAAATGAACTTGGAATGGTTTTAGGTTCTTTCTCTAAATCTGCTTAGTTTTTTTATTCTGCTGCATCAGACTTTATGATCAGTATTTACAGATATTACTATCTTTGTGTATTCTGTGCTTAATTGAAAATTGCTTAAGTACTGATTGTTGTCTGATGTGAATTTCTAAACTCTGATAGTGAGATGAATGTTTCCGTGACTATTTAATCCTATGAGGATAACTGTGCTAGATGTTGACCTAGTAGTCTTTAATATACTAAAGATCCCATGTTAGAAGTAATTATTTATGTGGAAATCAATTGACACAAGCAAATTCTGATATTGAGCCTAGTTAAGTTTACTTTGTCTATCTTATTACTAAGTCAAAAACTAGAATAATGCTTCTCATCTGTTAAGTTCGGATGTTAGTAAATATGGTGAATGTACTAAGTGCTGATAAACCTCACTTATTAAAAGAAAAAGGAAAAGAACAAGGAATAAAAATCAGGTATTCCTTTGAGATCCAGAGTAAAAATGTGGAAGGGACGACCCAAGTGCATTGCTGGTATTAAGTAATATGCATCAGAAAAGCAAATAATTATTTTTCTTGGTGACTTTTCACACTCTATAATTACTTTTCACACTCTATAGCATAAATTCTGATAAGCAGTCGTGACTCACTTACACTGAGAAGCCACTGTAAAATGGAATTTCAAAAGATGCATAAAATAAGCACAAAACAGTTGAGGTGGACTCATGCATGAACTCATTCAATAGTAGGCTTCAGAATAATGACAGATTTTAAGTAAAGTTCTTAGTTATGCCTTATTTCTAAGATGTACTGAAGTGAATCAGACTTTACTCGTTGTCTGATATTTAGCTTAATGCACACACTTACACTCCATATGAATGATGAAAATTACTGTGGTGATCAATGTTGTTTTAGATGAACAGTTTATGTGTCAGATTATATACATTCTGAGGACAGGTTCTAATGAAAGTTCTGATGATCAAGTTCTGAAGAACCAAAATCAGAATTTGTATAAAGAATTACAGAGATAGGCATTCACTTTTCGAGTTAAGAAATCATGTTCTGATGACTGTTAAGTTCTGATATAAGTCTAAGTTCTGATATTAAATTCTGGTTCATTACTTGACTTATTTATGGTTTAAATCTGAAACAGTCCAATTTTACATCATAATATGTTCGGGTGAGATATTAACAGTCACTACAATTAGGGTTCGTTATACACGTCCATGCCAAGTAATGTTTACTTGTTTCTTGTGCACATTAAACCCTCTTTTATACTTCCAATGGTTGTTTTTATTCTCCTCATTCTAGGGAGACGAGTAGAATTATTTCTACCTGTAAGCATTAAATTTTCCTTGCGTCTCCTGGCATTTCATTGGCTATATAAACCAACACTTCACTCCAGCCAGGACATCTCTAAATTCCTCAAACACTTTCTCTAATTTACAACTCAAACTCTAAAACTCATTTCTTCTTCACTCATCATAATCATGGTTAATTACAACTCAGCTCTGAACTATGATACTTTCTCTCTCACCATGAGTTATCCAGAATGGCAGCAGGAATGGCATGTTACTGCCATTCCTGATGAGGTTTGGGACTCTGTTCCCCAAGAGGTTCTGACAGACCTCTTGTTCCTCTATATGGATTACCATCGCCATGTTGAGCGACTGGAAGAAGAACGGTTGGAAGCTCTTCGACAGCAGGAACGAATCATTCGTCTCGCTGTTCTTTTTATTAAAAGTAGGAAGAAGAAATAGGATTTGTAGCTTAGGACAATCTTGTAATGTTGAGCTGTAATTTAAATTTCATGAATATATTTTCTCAATATATTAATGAAATTTTCTATTTTTGCAAGATTTTGTCTCTGAGTTTTTTGAAATTCTGATGCATTTTTAAATCCTGATTTATCCATATTTTGATGACCATTTTATTTCTGATACAAATCAAGTTCTGATTCTTACGTGGTAGTACCTGTTTACTTGATTTATTTTTTTTGTCATTCTCTCACTTAGTGTATTTTTACAGAATATTGGTTTCGCAGTAAAAATGATTTAATAAGTGGGAACAATTTAAATTTTAAATTAAAACTAAACTACCTAAATTAATGGGATTACTTGGTAAATGGAATGGTTTTTCCTTGAAAAACTGCATGTGATAAGTAATGATTACTATTTTCCCGTGCCCATTAATTATTCTTTATTGTTGCATGTCTGACAGGTGTCCAACGATTACTTTTTCTACCGTGTATAAGTAAAGGAGAGAGAAGATTGTAAAATCTTTTATTTACTTTCACACTTTATCTCTCTTTTCTTTACTTCTGTTCTATCTCATCTCCTGACGTTTTTTTTTCATATAGACATTTTTTCAAACACCTTACAGACAAACTTATTTCTCAATTATTCTCATGGCACCTAAGGATTTGATTATAGATGGAGCCAAGTTTGTTCCCAACAACTATGCTGCAATCTTAAACCATAATGAAGCTCCATCTGATTTGCACTTTGTGCAAGATCTTCTAGCACACAGTGAGATTGGGTATGCATTAACCCAACCTCAAGTCATTTCCAGTCAACAAGTTCTGACATTCTGGCGAACTGGGCATTTTGATAATGGTGGTACTACTGGTACTCCAAGCATCATTTTCGAAGTAAATGATGTTGAGCATGTGGCAACTCCTGGAGCAGTTCGTAAAGCTCTACACTTACGAGAAGGCTGTATTTTCTCAATACCGGAGGAACCCGTTCTACAGCAGCTCATGGCCAATTTGGGGTATGAGAAGAGTTTGGCCAAGCTTGGACAGTTGAAAAGAGCACATATCAGAAAGGAATGGAGCTTTTTCTTCGACTGCATCACTAAAGCATTCGGTAATAAGTGTTCCAACTTTGATGTCATTCCGATTATGAGTCAGCACATCGGGTATGCTATTCTTCACCAAACTCATTTTGATTATGCAAGTGATGTGCTAGGCTTTATAGGGGATAGGATGACATAGGATAGGAATGTAATTTACTTTGCTAGATTCTGTTAGCTTATATATACCTTATGTTGTGCTGATGACCCTCCACTAGCTAGTTCTTTATTTCCACCCTTTAAATATGCAAAACGGGCGTTTAATGATTTGGTAAATGCTGACCTTAAGAAAACGGTGGTTAGACCCTTACGGATACCTCAGTCTGTAAAACAGATCTTAGTAAATGCTGATCCTCTAACCTACAAATCTGTTTACCCTGATGTTCAACCTACCATCACATCCCAGACACCACAACCCTCTATCAGAACACATCTCAAACCTTCACAGATAACTCAACCTTCATCATCAGCACATACTGTGAAGGCTTCATCTTCCAAGCCCAAGAGGACAAAGACTGTACCTCAGACACCACAGAAGAGAAGGAGGATTGTTCTGAGAGATGAGTCAGACAGTGAGGAACAGGTTCCTGCATCAGAACCTGTTGTTAAAGAAGCTGAGAAGGTCTCTTCTCAGAAGGATACTGGAATTGGGGGATCTAAGCTTCTCAAAAGGCTTAGAAGAATGTCTTATGCTGAAACTCCCAAGGAATCTTCTTCTTCAAAGAGATACAAGAAACAGAGAGCTCACAGGCCAGTTTCAAATGATGAGGAAGCAGCAGCTAAGGAAGGAGATCAGGAATCTCTGATCTCATAAGAGCCAAAATTTGCTGAAGCTACTGCTACAGGTAAAGCATCTACACCACCTGTGTCTCCTGTACATGAACCAGTATCTACTACAGACCCAGGCACAAGTGCTGAAATTGATATTCACAACCTAATTGTGCCTGAGGTTCTCTACTTAGAAGCTCCAACAGCTCCAATTAATCTGTCCACAACACCAATTACTGATGCTAATGAAACTCCAGAATTGTCTACAACACCTTCTCTGCATCTAGACATTGAAGATCAGACTATAGGTGAGCATCAGAATATGGCTGTTGATCAGAACTTGGAAGCAGATCAACACTTATAGGATGATGTTGAAGCCTCAATAGCTTCTCATATTGTTCTTTTATCAGAAGATGCTGACTCTGTAAGTTCTGATGCTGAAAATGATGATACTACTGGTGATGCTGCTATAAATGAAGATGCTACTGCAGCTGGTCCATCAGGACATGCACCTCAACAAACTGTTCACAAAAGTGAGATAGTCAAGAAGTTTGTTACAGAGGAAACACCATTGCCTTGGAGTGAAACTCCTAGAGGACAGGAGTGGACTAAGGAGTGGAACACAGCTACTTTTGTTCCTTCTCAATCGATTCTTGCTGAGCACATGGAAAAAGCTGATGAGATGCTAATTAATGATGATTTCAAGACACAGCTTCGAGTCACTGCATTGAGTACTAGACATCTTCAAGGTCTACATTCAACAACTCGTGTAGAGGTGCATAAAATTCAGGAAGAATTGCTCAAGCAAGAAATGACTAAGAAAATTGAGAAGAAAACTTTCTTCCAACCTACCTTTGACAGAGTTGCTTACATTGAGAAGACACAAGAGAAGCAACAGTCTCAGATTGATGAAATTTTGAAAAATCAAGCTTCTCAGCAATCTCAACTCGATGAGATCCAATCCTCACTGGAATTGCTTGTCTTTCTTCTCTTACCTGCTGATGCCAAAAAGGGGGAGAAGGTAATTAAGTCCAAATGCAAAACTGTTAAGACACTGAAGGGGAAGGATGATGAAAAAGATGACCAAGGAAACTCTGGAATGGGTGGAGGTCATAGTCAAGGTAGAGGTCTCTCATCAAGAAGAGCTGAAGCTACAAGTCATAGAACAAGTTCTGATACTGGAAAAAGAATTACTTCTGATACTAGTAAAAGGATAAGTTCTGATGAACTTTTGGATCTTGATGAAGAAATTTCAAGATAGTTATTTCTGAAAGAAAATCCAGGAATGGACTTTGAGAGTCTATTGGAAGAAGAAACTAGACTTAAGTCAGAAAAAGTTAACTCAAAATATGAAGCTTCTGTTGGTAAAAAGAAACTTCCAAAGGTCAAAGGCATTGTGATAAAATAAAGGACAAATATTGAAGCAACCAAGGCCAAATCACAAAGGCAAATAGATCCAAGGTCAAAGGGCAAAGAAAAAGTTGGTGAACCTATAAAGGTTTATGTGCCTCCTGTGGATGAAGAAATTACTGTTGAAGATGCTGATCTTACTCTGACTTCAAGAAAGATTTCTAAGACAACCTCTGACATGGCTCAAGTTGTTCAGAGTCAAGATATAGTTAGTTCTGATATTACAAAGAAGCAAGTAACCTCTGACATAGCTCAAGTTGACTTGAAATTAGAAGATAAATCAAAGGAAACCTCTGACATTACTCATGTTAAATCCTCAAAGTTACTCCTACCAGGATTCACCAAAGCCAAAAAGACTCAACCTTTGAAGACTGTTGCAAGTGGTTTTGAAGCGAGAGTGGTTACTGGAAAGGAAGCAAGGGATAAATCTGGATTGGGTAGTGCTAATGAAAGAAGAGTACAGAACACAACCAATGATCCAACTTCCTTAAGTGAACCAGGTATTGGAGCAACTCCTGAAAGATTGAATCAACTAGAATCTGTACAGATGGTTTACCATACCTACATGAAAGAACACATCTTGTTATACTTCATGACAGATGGTAGGGTCTACCATATAAGGGAAAATGCTATTCCACTGAAGTATTTTGAAGAACTGGAACATGTTTTATTTTTACTTCAAGTGAATGACAGAATAACAGAAAGTGCTGCAAACTATTTGAAGAATCAAATTTAGAGACAGAAAAGGCTTTATTCTGTAAAGTCTGATAGCACATATCTTCCAAACTACAGAGATCACAAGGGTGATATTGTTGAGATGAAGCCTAACTCTGCTAAGATTATAATACCTTTCTGGGTTATAAGGCTGTAGAATTCAATCTTGAGTCTGACAAGGCGTATTTGATCAGACTGGATCAGGACATAAGGAAAGCTAGGATTAATGATCTCAGGGCTGCTATCTTCCAAACTGGTGAAGATTCTGCAGAGCTTAAAGGTGCTAAAAGGAGGATGATTGATGAACTCAGATATGCTGAGAGATGTTTGTTAAAGAACTATCTCAGAACAACTCCTGACATCAGAGAGATCAGAAAGTGAAGCCAAGTCAAGATCTACAACTGCTCAAATTCTGATATGAATACAGACTGAAGTTGTTATCAGAAGTTAAAGTTGGTAAAGCCTTGAGGACTGTAAGTTGTAGTTATCTAGTCAAATTCTCATGCATTTGTACTTAAAGTTTTGGACATCATCAAATATTTGTTAAACTTGTATATTATGTTAATTTACAAGTTGGGGGATATTGTTAGATATATTTGATAATGTCATGACTAATTTGATTTATGTTTAGTTTTCAGATCTTACTTAAACAGGACAAATCAGTACTTAACTGAAATCAGAACTTATACTGAGGTCAGAACTTAAGTCATTAGTACTTAAGGTTCAGGAGATATTTATCAGAAGATAATATCAGGGCTTAAAGGAAACGTTCAGATAAGGAAGGCGGCTGATTGATTGAAGAGAAGATCGAGACAAACATAAGAAGAGATATGCATCAAGAAGGAATTCTATAAAGAATAGAATACTTGGAAGAAAATATATCTGATTGATATATTTTAGGAAGCAGAATTATATTCCATATCAATTAGCGATTATCTTGTAACTGTGTAGTATATAAACACAGACATAGGGTTTACACTATAAGTGTTATCATTATCGAGAATATTATTCATTGTAACCCTAGCAGCTCTCGTGATATTTGTTCATCACTGAGAGAGGACAGTTTTATATTGTTACAGAGTTTATTGCTTTGAATAAAGTCTGTTTTTCTGTTACTTGTGTTATTAGAATTCGATTTGATTGTGCTATACATTATATTCAACCCCCTTCTACAGTGTGTGTGACCTAACATAATGACTCAACACATTTAATCACTTAATAATACACATAATTTATCTTCATTAAAATATAATACAAATGTAATATTCTCGGTCGTTACATTCTCCCCCCTTAACAGGATTCTGTCCTCAGAATCACACTATGTAAATAACTGAGGATACTTTTCTAACATATCACTCTCGAGTTCCCAGGTTGATTCTTCATCCACTGGGTTTCTCCACAAAACTCTCACTGATGGTACAGACTTATTCCTTAATACCCTCTCTTGTCGATCTAAAATTCTTATCGGCTGCTCTATATATGACAAATCTGCCTGAAGTTCTATTGGCTCATATTCTATTACATGCCTTGTATCAGGATTGTACTTCGTAAGCATAGATAGATGAAATACATTATGAATATGCTGCATATAAGGTGGTAAAGCTAATTTGTACGCCACTTTTCTGACTTTGTTCAAAATTTCGAATGGTCCAACATAGCGAGGTTTTAATTTGCCTTTATTTCCAAACCTAGTTAATCCCTTCCATGGCGATACCTTTAGCAATATATGTTCCCTTTCTTGATAGTCCACATCTTTTCTAAATAGATCTGCATATTTACCTCAATTTTGCGCTGCTTCAAGTCGCTTTCGGATAAGTTCTACTTTTTCCTTGGTCTGCTGAATCAATTCTGGACCTAGAATCTTGTGTTCTCCAACTTCATCCTAACATGTAGGTGATCTGCATTTTCTCCCATATAAAGCTTCATAAGGTGGCATCCCGATACTCTCTTGATAGCTGTTATTATAAGAAAATTCCACTAGCGATAGATGTTCGTCCCAATTGCCCTCAAAATCTATTATGCATACACGTAGCATATCTTCAATTGTCTGAATAGTCCTTTCACTTTGTCCGTCTGTCTGTGGATGGTAAGCAGTACTCATGTTCAACTTGGTTCCTAGACATTCTTAGAATTGTCTCCAAAATCTTGAATTAAATCAGGGATCTCGACTGACACAATAGATACGGGTACTCCATGATGCATTACGATTTCCTTGAGATATAAGTGTACTAACTTGTCCAGTGAAAACCTTTCGTTGATCGGAAGGAAATGTGCTGACTTCGTTAATCCATCAATGATAACCCAAATTGCATTATGATTTGCTTTCATCCTTGGAAATCCCACTACAAAATCCATGGCTAAGTGCTCCAATTTCCATTCGGGAATATCTAGTGGTTGTAGTAATCCGCTCGGGCGTTGATATTCAGCTTTAACTCTTTGGCATGTATAACACTTACTAACCCGTTCCGCTATTTCTTTCTTCATATTTGGCCACCAAAAGTTTTCCTTCAGGTCTCTGTACATCTTTGTGCTTCCGGGATGAATTGAATATCTTGAGCTATGAGCGTCTTGTAAAATTTCCGCTTTCAATTCTGGTACGTTAGGTATCCAAATTCTCGAAGCAACTCAAAAAATTCCTTTGGCATCCTTCTGACTGGTAATCTCTTCTCCTGTCAAATTTTCGATTTCCTAATCCATTACTTCTTCTTGACACCTTCTTAATTTCTCCAATAGTTCCGGCTGAAAAGTCATAGCGTAAATCATTTCAGTAGAGCTTTCTGGAACACGAACTTCAATCTCCAGTTTATCGAATTCCTTGATTAAGTCTTCTGAAGATGTTAACAGGTTCAATTGTTCCTTTCGACTTAACGCATCTGCTACTACATTGGCCTTTCCTGGATGATAATTGATTGAAACGTCGTAATCCTTGATTAACTATAGCCAGCATCGCTGTCGCATATTGAGTTCCTTCTGTGTGAAAATATACTTCAAGCTTTTATGGTCCGTGTAAATCTCACATCTTTCGCCGTATAGATAGTGTCTCCAGAGCTTCAAGGCGAATACGATTGCTGCTAATTCGAGATCATGCATCGGATATTTCTGTTCCTGTGGTTTTAACTATCTAGAAGCATATGCGATCACGTTGCCATGTTGCATCAAAACACATCCTAATCCTCGATAAGAAGCGTCGCTGTATATGACAAAATCTCCTTGATCGTCAGGTAAAACAAGTACATGTGCGGTTATTAATCGATTCTTCAACTCTTGGAAACTTGCTTCACATTTCTTGTTCCATTCGAACTTTTCATTCTTTCGTGTTAATTTCATCAATGGGGTGGCTATCTTTGCAAAATCCTTAACAAATCTTCTGTAGTAACCTGCTAATCCCAAGAAACTTCTGACTTCCGTTGGAGTCATTGGTCTTTCCCAATTTAGAATAGCTTCAATATTTGCTCGATCCACTTGAATTCCTTCAATACTGATGATGTGTCCTAAAAATTACACTTCCTTCAACCAAAATTCTCATTTTGAAAATTTCTCATAGAGCTTTTCTTTTTGTAATGTCTCCAATGTTGTTCTTAAGTGCGATGCATGTTCTTCTTCCGTCTTCGAATAAATCAGGATGTCATCAATAAATACAATGATAAACTTATCCAGATACTTCTTGAATACTCGATTCATCAAATCCATAAATGTTGCTGGTGTATTCATCAGTCCAAAAGCCATCACGATAAATTCATAGTGTCCATACCTCGTTCTGAACGCAGTCTTTGGAATATCTTATGCCTTGATCCTTAACTGATGATAGCCTGATCGTAAGTCGATTTTCGAAAACCATGCTGCTCCTTTCAGTTGATCAAATAAGTCATCGATGCGAGGTAAAGGATATTTATCCTTGATAGTTAACTTGTTCAGCTCACGATAATCAATACATAGTCGCATGCTACCATCTTTCTTTTTCACGAACAACACTAGTGTGCCCCATGGGGACACACTTGGCCTTATAATTCCTTTATCGAGAAGTTCTTGCAATTGCTTTTCTAATTCTTTCATTTCAACAGGTGCCATTTGATATGGAGCTTTTGAAATTGGTTCAGTCCCTGGTGCCAAATCAATAGTGAACTCGATTTCTCGATCCGGAGGTAGTCCTGGAAGTTCATATGGAAAGACATTGGGAAACTCACAAACTACAAGAATATCTTCAATCTTCGGGCTCTCTTTTCCGGTGTCCAACACGTAGGCTAAATAAGCTTGACATCATTGACGTAGCAATCGTTTCATCTGCATTATTGTTAAGAATCTCTGCTTTTGCTTTTCACCTTTAAATGTTACCGTTGTATTTTCTTCGATTTGTAATTTCACTTTCTTATTTGCGCAATCAATCTGAGCATTATTACTAGCTAGCCAATCCATTCCTAAAATAACATTAAATTTTCCTAACCTGAAAGGTATCAAGTCAACTGAGAAATAACATCTCCCTATCTCAATATCACAACCTCGACATACTCGATCTACCATAACCTCATCATCATTTGCTAATTTTATGACTAGCACTTCATCTAACCACTAAACCTCACAATCTATCTTAGAAATAAAATCTTCAGAAATAAAAGATCTCATAGCTCCTGAATCAATCAATACTTGAGCATTTATGAAATTTATAGTAAGCGTACCTGCAACCACATTCAGACTCTGTACAGCTTCCTTCATTGACATGTTGAAAGTCCTTGCCCTGGGCTGTTTTTGTGGTGGTAATGGTGGTGGAGGTAATTCTAAAACCCTTGGAATGCTAGCGGCCATTGCAACTCCTCTGCAGTCTTTGGCGATATGTCCTTTTCTTCCGCACTGGAAACAAGTGATCTCTGTCTTTCCCATCGGAAATTCTCCAGAATAGTGTCCCTTTTGCTTACACTTGAAACACGTGACATTTGGCTTGTTGCAAACCCAAGTATGCTTCTTACCACATGTTCTGCAATCAGGTATAAAAGGTCGAATAAGTTTCTGCTGATTTGGGGCTGGAAGTCGAATACCCGTCCTCTGGTTGCCCTGTTCTGGTCTCCTGGTATTTAATTTTCCCTGGGCTTGAAATCCCGGCCTTCTGTTGAAGCGGTTCTGGTCCTTTCTCTTTCTGAGCTGCTTTACTCTCATCTTCAATGATCATGGCTTTCTGAAGTCCCTTCTCTTTCTGAGCTGTTTCACTCTCACCTTCAATGATCATGGTTTTCTGAACAATAGCCGTATAAGTCGTCAGCTCAAATACTGCTACTCTGCTACGAATCCATGGCTTCAGTCCCTTCTGGAATCTCTTGGACCGCTTTTCATTTGTATCCACTTGCTCAGGAATAAATCTAGCCAATTTAGTGAACTTGGTTTCATAATCCGCGACCGATAAGTTGTCTTGCTTCAGTTCCAGGAACTTGATCTCCATCTGATTCTTCATGTAGCGAGGAAAATATTTCTCCAGGAAAAGATCAGTGAATCTATCCCAGGTCACCACACCTTCACCTTCCAAAGCTTTCTTTGATTCCCACCAATAATTGGCTTCTCCTTTCAGAAAATAGCTGGCAAAATCCGTCTTCTGTTCTTCCTCAACTTTAACCAACGTAAAATCCTTTTCCATCTCCTTCAGCCAGCTCTCGCCTTTGTAAGATCTGTGGAACCAACAAATTCTGGAGGCTTTACCGACTGAGATTGCTTGAAGTTAACTATATGTGCTGCTGGTGGTACTTGATGTTCTGGATGAGCGGTTTGTTGTAGCATTTGTTGTTGAAACCGCTTCTGTTGCTGCTGCATCTGTTGTTGCATCATCAGCATCTGCTGTTGCATAAGATGAAACATTTGATCCATATGATTGTTATCATTCTGGCCCTCGGTATTTCCGTTAGATGAGTCAGGTCTCGCTTTTCTTTTAGGTGCCATATTCTGATAATAAAACAATGGGTTCTTTTAATAACAATTTACTAAACAGGTGTTATGGAATAGAAACAGTCTTTATAATATTAAAACAGCGTTAAAACAGTTGATATGGGAAAAAACAATTTATTAAATATCTAAAATAAGTGAGTAAAAACAGTGCGATGTTTAAATAAATCTTTTTAAAATAATTTAAAAATTTTGAAAACATAAAGGGGACAACATGATTATAAATAAAACAACATTTTAAAATATGCAACAGTAAAACAGTAAAATAAATGTAAATATTTAAATGACTGGAAAAATAAAATAAAGAAAATGTGAAAAGGTTCATCTTATAAATATATAGGTAGGACACCAGCTGCAGGTGTCAATGCTTGATACAAAAGTCTATAATATGTTAGTCGTACTGCTACTACTATCAGTCAAAACTAGTAGCTACACTCATACAAACTAGTCATACAATACTATGCTACATCTATCTACAGATAATATACAAGATACAACACTACACTGTCTGCTGAGATCAGAGTCCCGGTGGCACACGGCTCAGCTACTCCTGCAAAGCCTCTAATACTGCCTCTGTGAGTCTCATTACCTTGCGATATGCTGCCTCTGTACGTATGTCCTGCTGCCTCAAGTCAGTAAGCTCCTGAGAACCAGCCCTATGGATCTGGCGTAGTCTCTCTCTCAAGATGTAATCTGGTCGGAGTGCTCGAACTGGACCGTCCTCATGTGTCTCAAACAACCCAAGAATCTCCCTATACTGATCCTGCCATTTGACCCTCTCCTCTCTCTCTGACTGATACCGCTGATATGGAACCGTGCAAGGCTCATGAAGATCTGTACGGGAACCTCGAGAGGGCAATGGTAATGGCTGATCCACCACTACCTCATTCATAAACTCTGGCTGTGGAAACTGGTATACCCCGGGCACAGGGGCATAGACAGCTAGTGGTGCAGGAAACAAAATAGGCTGCTCCTGGGGTGCATATACCGGTGGCTCTAACTCTGGCTCTATTTGAGGAATCTATGGAATCTCAAACTGTGGCACAGGAACCTGTGGCTCTAAGTCCTCCCACTGTGGAATGTCAATCATATCAAGAACATCAAACATCGGAAACTCTAATGGTGGAAAATCAGGTATCTCCGGCTCAAAATACGGAAAATAATCAATAAAATCTGGTACCTCTGGGGCAGGCAACTGATCTGGTTCTGGACCCTGTGCTAGGGGTGGAGGTGGTGGTAATGGAGGGAATATCTGCAGTGATGTTGGGGCTAGTATTGGTGCTACTACTGGGTCTAACTCAGTCCGCTCCGCAGATGACGCTGAAGAAGCCATCTAATATACACAACAATAATAACGCAAGAACAATCAAATCACAATCCTAGATCTCATAACTTCTAATCATATAAACAAATAATTCTAACATTCTTACTTCTATCCTATATGATCTTCCTATCTTATCTTAACCCTAATGTTCTTGTTTTCAAGGGTCAAAACCTAAGCTCTGATGCCAACTGTAACACCCTCCAAATCTGGGGTATAGATTTAGGGCATTATTAATATAAACTACTCACTAAACCTGCACAAGCGGAATATAAATATAATAATTACCCCGAACTACTGCTACTCAGGATCTTTTAAGGTTAAGAGTTGAAAACAAGAACGACACACTAACTTTATTACAAACCAGTTTAAAAAATAATAATCTGTCTCAAGAACTCTCTTTGTTACAAAACTTTATTCTATCTACATTTCTCATCAAACAACTTTTATTCAAACCAACACTACTACTTATCCTGTTACACCTGATCAGGCAACTCAAAGCTCTTTTCTGGGATAGGAATGAACACTCTTGGTATAAGAGGGTCCCGCTGCTTGACTCGCTTCTTGACTATGCGGATTCTGATGGGTTTTATTCTCTACCTTGATTGAAAAACAATAGGAATAACAATAAAAGCGGGTGAGCCAAAATTGCTCAACAAGCCTTCAACAATATATGTAGTGTAAAGAGAGAAGAATAAATGAACCGATAATCTGTTGGTTTGAACAACCATCTGTTTCTGTATAGAATAATAATTTACCATTACTGGCAAGTGCCAAATGAATGAGACTGGAAACAAGAACTAACTATGCACTATAACCTGCTGATCAGTCAGGATATAGTGCGGATCTATACTCAACTGCATAGACCCAACTAACATAAGGAGTACTCAGGCAACTATGGCCTATTAATTAAAGGTCTGGGTAAAACCCAGTCCGTATCGTAACCATCCAGTCCAAAGCTGAGCATCCGGAACAATCAGAATGCTTTTGATGTATCCCAACATCAGGATATATCAGAGTATATATAAAAAGGATAAAAGTATTGGAATATGAATAGAGGATTCAATAAATTGGGAAAATTCAAGAATCGAAATGAAATAGAAACAAGAATCAATAATTGTGTATCAGTATATGTGAACAAGAATTATCAAAATGTAACTGATATAGAAAGTGGGGTATATTTCACTATTCTGAATTTAGAATAGGGGAAAAACTTGCCTGGCGAGTACTTAACCTGGTTCAACTCACCGTCTTTGGTCTCCTGCTTGATTTGCCTTGCTGATACTGAATCAATCATAGAAAGGTAGTCATTTAGATAACTTACTACATACGCGTATCTCGAATTGATACTACGTAACCCTGATAATCTACCCATGCATTTATATCTGACTCGCGTATATACATATATAATTATATAGCACATAAGGTTCATATAATCGTGTAATGCACATAGCACATAAAGCACATAATTGATTTTTGGACTTATAAATATTTTTAGAATCGATACTAGACTCATACCTGTATTAACTAACCCTATTTGATTTTATTTATAATTTTTCAGGATTTATTTGACTCTATTCTATCCATTTTCGGGCCTATAAACAATTAACTATCACAATACGATTCTCTTTCGGAAGAAATTATGATTCATCATTATTTTTATTAATTTCGTTTCATTTTTCTGAGTCTAGGGGGTCTTCGTTTCACTCAAATCGGACTAACGGTTTAATTATTATGAATTAAACAAGATTTAATTAATTAATAATTAATTATAAATAATTAATTATAATTAAATAATCCTTAATTATATTTTAAAATAATTATTTAATATTTATTTATTTTAAAATAATTAATCCTTAATTATTAGGATTAATTACAATTTATTACAATTATTTATAAATTATTATCACTTACTTGATTAGATCGATTATTTACAAATAAATAATCGATACAACTAACTGTTACACTATTTATCGAATAAATAATTATTAGTCGCACCATAATCTAATTCAATGATCAACTACTCGTATAAATACGAGCTACCGGCATTCCTCGCATAATTATCGAACTATTTTTATTATTATTATTATAACTTATACGATTAATTAATTATCTATATTTAATTATTCGTTACGAATAATTATTACAACACTTTTCGAATAAATAACTATCGCTCGAATACTAATTCCAACTTATCGAAATACTACTCGTATAATTACGAGTTATTCGTAATATTCAACTAATTAACGAGTTATGAATCATATTATTCAGTTATATTTTAATCCTATTTATTAATCAATTACCTAATTATTAATTAATTAAATAACAAATAAATAATTAGATAAATAATTAAATAATTAATTAAATAACTAATTTTGAATTTCTAAATTAGTAAAATAATTTAGAAATTATTAATAATATTTTTTCAGATTTTAAATCTAATTTTTATTTAATTTTTAGAATTATTGAAAACTGATTTTGATTTAATAAAAATAAAGTTAAATAATGAATTTACAGAAACACAACTCAGGGAACATTATTTAGGTTTTGAAGATCGAACCCTGGTTGTTTTTCAGGTCAACAACCGGGTCGACGGGTCGTTGAAGAACAGCCGCCGAGGCTGCCCAGAAACCGGCGCCGGCGAGCTGTTTTCGGCGAGTCTAAAACGAGGCTAAATCAACACGGTTTCGATCCGTTTTCGATGCTAATCGATTCCCCACGACTGCAGCCTCCCTTCCGCCGCAACCCCGCTATCCAAACTCCGTTCCTCCATCTCCGGCGAAAACTGAAGCTCTCCGATGAGCTTCGTCGGAAAAACGCTTCCCCCCAAAATCATTAACCAAACTTAATGATCAATATACGAAATCGAAGCCCCTAAGTTCCAGAATCGATCTCAATAATTATCAACACTTAACAACATCCAGAATTTATAAGAATCGAAGTTAAAAATAACAACAAAACCAAAACTCGAACAACACCTTCCAGGGGTTATACGTACGAATTAACTACATAAAATTGTTTCTAAACTCAAAACAAAGCTATTGAAATCAATCAAACAATCAGATGATTCTTATATTAAAAATGCCTAAATCACACATAAACCCTAAAAAATCGAATTGAAAATCAATTAACTGAAACATGAAATTATTGATACGAATAGCAAGTAAAGATCATGAGGATTGTTTTGGTTACTCACATGATCAAATCGGATAACAGAATCACTTCCAAATTAAAGGTTTAATTCTGCAGTTGTTCTTCACCAACAAACCTTAATTTCTTGATTTTCTCGGTCATTACATTCCATGTCGTGGACACTGAGAAAAAGGCACCTAGTTTGGATGAGATTTCAGTAGTTAGTGAGTTTTTAGGTGTTTTTCCTGACGAGTTGCCAGGATTACCACCCGATCGGGATATTGAGTTTTCTATTGACCTAATTCCGGGAGCAGAACTAGTTTCAAAGGCTCCCTATCGTATGGCCCCAGTAGAGATGAAAGAGCTTGCTAAACAACTTCAGGAACTTTTGGATAAAGGGGTAATTAGACCAAGTGTATCCCCGTGGGGCGCGCCAGTGTTATTTGTGAAGAAGAAAGACGGGAGTATGCGGTTGTGTATTGATTATCGGGAATTGAACAAGTTAACCATCAAGAATAAGTATCCCCTACCGAAGATTGATGATTTGTTTGACCAGCTTAAGGGAGCATGTTGTTTCTCAAAGATTGACTTAAGATCGGGCTATCACCAGTTAAAGATCAAGCCTGAAGATATACCAAAGACTGTATTTAACACCAGGTATGGCCATTACGAGTTTTTAGTGATGTCATTTGGATTAACTAATGCACCAGCAGCTTTTATGGATTTAATGAACCGGGTGTATAAGGAGTATCTAGACAAGTTTGTTATTGTATTTATTGATGACATCCTCATTTATTCAAAGACCAAAGATGACCTTGCCGAACATCTAAGGATTGCTCTGCAAAGGCTGTGGGAAAAGCAGTTATATGCTAAGTTTTTGAAATGTGATTTTTGGTTGGAGGAAGTTCAATTTTTGGGTCATATAGTGGGTAAGGATGGTATTAAGGTGGATCCCGTGAAGATTGAAGTTGTATCTAGATGGGAGCAACCAAAGACTCCGACGGAAGTTAAAAGTTTTCTGGGATTAGCAGGTTATTATTGAAGATTTGTGAAAGACTTTGCCAAGATTGTAACTCTATTGACCAAACTGACCAGGAAAAATGAGAGATTTGTTTGGACTGAGAAATGTGAAGAAAGTTTCCAAGAGCTGAAAAAGAGGGTAGTGACAATGCCAGTGTTAGCGTTACCAGATGAAATGGGGAATTTCGTAATCTACAGTGACGCCTCTATGAAAGGATTAGGTTGTGTGTTTATGCAACATGATAAGGTCATTGCATATGCGTCCAGGCTGTTAAAACCCCATGAGCAGAAGTATCCAGTGCATGACTTGGAGTTAGTTGTAATAGTTTTCGCATTAAAGATATGGAGGCATTATTTATACAGAGAGAAATGTGACATCTATACGGATTATAAAAGCTTAAAGTATATATTCACCCAGAAGGATTTAAACATGAGACATCGAAGATGGTCAGAGCTGATCAAGGATTACGATTGCTCCATCAATTATCATCCAGACAAAGCTAACGTGGTAGCAGATGCTTTAAGCAAGAATGAAAGATTAAATGAGATCAAGGTTTTTGTAGAACTCGCAAGGGAATTGGAAAAGATGGAAATTGAAGTTCGAATGTTAGAAGGTAACAAAGAGCATTTATATGAAATCACTTTTCAGCCAGAATTGATGGAAAGAATAAGAAAATGTCAAGAGGAAGTTATGAATAAATGATTGGAGGATTTAACGGGAGAAGAAGTTTGTACCCAAAAGGATAGTAACGGTATGTTTAGATTTTCCTCGAGAATATGGATTCCCAACGTAAGCGAACTGAAGAATGAGGTCTTGCGGGAAGCTCATAATTCGAGGTTCTCTATTCACCCAAAGAGTAACAAAATATACTAAGAATTAAAGAAGAACTTTTGGTGGCCAGGAATGAAGAAGAAGATTGCGGATTGGGTCAGTAAATGTCATGTATGCTAGACGGTAAAGGCAGAACATGAAAGGCCAAGTGGATTATTACAGCCTTTAGAGATTCCACAGTGGAAATGGGAAGAAATTGATATGGATTTTGTGGTAGGATTGCCAAAGAAAAGGTCGAATCATGATGTTATTTGGGTAATCATTGACAGACTGACTAAGTAAGCGCATTTCCTCCCTATTAACGAAAAAATATTCTTTAGAAAAGTTGGTTAAAATGTACTTGGATGAAATAGTAACGAAGCATGAAGTTCCCGTGTCCATTGTATCAGATTGAAACCCAAGATTCAACTCAACATTCTGGACAAAATTTCAAGAGTGTTTAGGAACTAAGTTAAATATGAGCACTGCTTATCATCCTCAGACTGATGGCCAAAGTGAGAAAATGATTCAGACAATAGAAGATATGTTAAGGGTTTGTTCTTTGGATTTCAAAGAAAATTGGGATGATCATTTACCGTTGATATAGTTTTCTTATAATAACAGCTACCATGCCAGCATTGGAATGCCACCCTACGAAGCCTTATATGGTCGAAAGTGCAGATCACCTTTGTATTAGAATGAAGTAGGGGAAAAGAAAGTGTTAAGACCTGAGCTGATAAAGTAAACCAGAGATGCAGTGGTATTGATTCGAAAAAGATTGGAAGTTGCCCAAGAAAGACAGAGGAAGCATGCATATTTACATTGGAAGGATATAAATTTTGAAATAGGGTGATTGGTATTGTTGAAAGTATCACCATGGAAAGGGTTGGTTCGATTTGGAGAGAAAGGTAAGCTCGACCCAAGGTATATAGGACCAATCGAAATTTTGAAGCAAATAGGAAAGGTTGCGTACAAAATTGCATTACCACCGCAACTACAACATATTCATAATGTGTTCCACGTATCCATGTTGAAGCCCTATATCCCTGATTCGAATCAAGTAATTGAGTATGAACCGATTGAGCCTCAATCAGCTTTGTCCTATGTGGAGCGGCCAATCCAGATATTAGATCGTAAAGAGCGAGTACTTAGGAATAAATCTGTCCCTATAGTTAAACTACTTTGGAGAAACCCTAGGGTAGAAGAGTCTACCTGGGAGTTAGAGTCAGATATGCTTGACAAATATCCTCACTTGTTTAATTAGCAAAGATTCTGGGGACATAATCTTTTTAAGGGGGGAAGGATATACGACTCGTATATTTCTGTAATATTTAAATGTGTAATTATAGCATAATAAATTAAATAAAGAATTTTATATTGGTTTGGTCCTTGTGTTTTACTTATAATTATCTTCATGCGATTGTCGGGTTGCGTAGATTGTTTGAATGATTATTTGTTGCTCCATAACATTTTTTTCACTTTTAGAAGTGATTTTATGGCAAATTTATTTTCAAAAATATTTGGATTATCTTTTAAATTATTTTTATGATTTTATAATCTCAATAATTATTTTTGGGATTTTATAAAATTTACAAATCAATATTTTGGAATTATTTATTTTTAAATGGTTTTCTGACTGTGTTTATCTGTAAAATCCGTATTTAATTCCCGGATCCTTCAAAAATCATGAAACTGATATTTTATTACGTTTACAATATTTTGAGAATTTTAAAATTATTTTGGTAATTTTCGGGATTAATCTTACTTGCGCATTGTTTCGTTTATTCGTTAAAAGCGGGTATAAATTGCGTTATAAAAATTGTTTTAAATTTTTGAATTTCATGTATTTATAAACTTCGGGATATTTTTGATATTTTAAGACTGGTTTCATAATTTTTTAACATTATTTTTGCGCACACCTCAGTCCGTTAGTCTCCAATTTCGAGATAAATCGGGTCACAGTATCTTTAATAATTTGTTATACGTGTCAAATTTCTCAGCTAAGGGACGCGTGTCCCTTTCCTTTGTGCAACACCTATTAGCAGTTAAAAAAAATAAAAATTAATAAAGAAAACCCGATACCCCCACCCCCTCTCTCGGTTCACTCCCCTGCTCTCTCTTATTTCCTCGAATATCTCTGTTCTCTTTTCCTTCTTTCATTTTTCTCTCGCCGTGTTGCTTCCTTTTTCCTGATAATTGTTTTTACCGCCTGCTTTTCCTGTTTGTTGCCGTTTTCCCTTCTTTTTATCGTCGTTGTCGCCGGTTTCCAGCGTGGTGGTGGTGGTGTGGGTTGTTTTCGGTTATACACATATATATGTATATGTGTGTATGATTATGTGCATATCTGTGTGTGCAATTGTGTGTGAGTGTGTGCATATGTGAGTAGTGTGTGTGTGTGTGTTGCGCGGTGGTGCGTGTGCGGCACCACTGTGCAGTGTTGTGCGGTTGTGTTGTGTTTCTGTTGTGCCTTTTCTGTTGGGCCTTGTCCTGTTGGGTCGTTGTGTTGTTGGATTGGACTGTGGCAGGATTTTTGTTAATTTAAATTCCTTTTCTTGTAGGAATTTATTGATTACATTCGTGATATTAAATTATTCGTATCAAAAATGATTTTTATAACTAATCGATAGAATTTCGCGTTGGAAACCCGAGAATTTATCGGGTACCCGCGAAATTTTGTCGCCGTCCGCGATGACTTTTACGAGCGGATGGTGGACCGTGATGATTGATATCTGAGTCTTAAATATTTTATATAAATAAAATGATTTGTATAAATTATTTTCAGAGATAAATAGATATTTATGTGGCAATTCGTATTGGTTTTGTTGGGAATAGACGTCGATTGATGTTTCGACGGGTAGGTCTATAAATAGAAGAGTCGCTGTCAAAATTTTTCTAAAAATTATTTCTAAATACGAACTGATACTAATCGAACCGTAATTGTTACGTGTACTATTACGTGCCTTATTACGTGTATAATATTAGTTTGCGAATATGTACGAGTCGAGAATTGTATCGTTGGGTAATTACTTTAGTGAGGACAAGTCAAGGATGACCGGTCGTCTAACCTAGGTTGTTCGATTCTATAGGTTCGAGTTGAAGGACCCAGTAGTTGGAGTCAGTTAGAGTCAAGCCAGTGTTAGTGCAAAGCTTCGCAAGGCAAGTACCCCTGAACAAATCTTTTATAGTTCAGTTGATATGAATGATCGTTAATTTAAATTACGTACTGGAACAGAACGTTTTAAGTTACGTATTCCCCGTATTTAAATATGTTTTACTAACGGATGTTTTGGGGAAAAAGTAACTTCTGAAAATACCTATCTCTAGATTGTGATTAAATTGAAAAGGATTTTTTTCAATGTGTACTGTATTTGTTTAAAAAGAGATAGGTGCAATTGATTTTGAAAACTGGATAAAAACAAATCAGATGGTGGATGGTTGCGTAAGAGGTCGTCCGTAACGACCCAGCATGGTTGCGTAAGAGGCTAAGTCGGATGCGTGCACTGGTAGGCCGCTTAGTCCAGCATAACAGAGACCTAGCTAGTCTCTGAGTTCCGAAAAAAATTATGGTGGGATAGACTGATCAGCTGTCCCTAGGATTCGTCCAATTTGTTTTTATATCTGATTTTGGTTTAATGGTTCCCGTAATGGAACAAACAATTTATGGTCCCCGTAACGGGATAAATGATTTATGGGTCCAGTAATGGACAATGGTTTTGGAAAGGAAATGGCATGCTAAAGTTGGACTCTGGTATTTTAACACTGCACACTACAGATGATATTATTTTTCAGAGCATGCTAGATTTGATATCCAGTTTATACTCGTTTGCCTGTCTTCGTAAACTAGTTTTCACATCTGTTCCCATACTGATTTATATACACTGTTTTACTTGTTATTAATATAGAGGTACTGTTGAGCAATTGATTGCTCACCCTTGCAGCTTGTTTTGTACTTATTTATTGCAGATGTCTAGAAGACCAGGTCAGAGTAGAGTGTCATCCCCCTCCGGCCCCGACTCCTCTGAGGTAGTTTGTATTAGACCCTGAGGTCTGATGAGTTGATGTAATAAGTTAGGGTGTCTGATCATGGAATATGTTAGTTGTTATGTTGTAACCTAAATAATACTTGAACCTGCATCGGCTCCTGGTTTGGGGTCGTGTTTTCATAATATAGTTTATTTAGTAATTTATAATCGTAGTTTGTTATATTTTAGTGACGCCAACCCCTGACCCCGGGGTTGAGGTTGTCACATTATACATCCAATTGCCGAAGCATATGGAGCTTTTCTAAGACGGCCCTTATCATCTAATGATTTAGGGCAGTTATCCTATGAGATCACTATCCCATGAGACATCGAAACATATCCTTTCTTTATCTCCTGCATCCCAAAATGATGCAAAGTTTTATCAATATATGTACTCGCACTAGGTCAATTAATATTTTCAATTTATCTCTATAAATCTTGATCCCTAACATATAGGTATCATCACCTACGTCTTTCAAAGAGAAACTATTTCTCAACCAAGTCTTAACAGCCTGTAGAGAAGATATGACATTCCGTATTTGTTATATGTCATCTACATATAATACTAGGAATTTCAATGGCTCCCACTAACCTTCTTGTAAACACATGGTTCATCTTCATTTTGAATAAAGCCAAACTCTTTGACCGTTTCATCAAAATGAATATTCATTCTCCTTGAGGCTTGCTTCAATCTATAAATAGATAGAAGCAACTTATAAACTATTTTAGCAAACTTTGGATCGACAAAACCCTCAGGTTGTATCTGAAGGGTTTTTAGCACATAAACGCAGCGAAAACGTAAATTTAAATCTTAAAAAAAACTGAAACCCTCCGCAGGATCCATGCGAAAAATAATATTTAATTCGTAGTTCAGTATGTTTACCTTAAGAAGCTTTACGTTAATGGAAAGATGGAGGTCTTTAATGGAGATCCAAAAACGATGAACGGAGATCCTTAGCAGCTGCTCCTCAAGTGTGAAGCACTCCACCGGTATTCACCAAGAAAACGATGTAATGAAGGAGGAGGAGATGGAGAGAATTAGGGTTTTGTAAATCTTTTTTTTGGTTGAGGCAAAAATAGGGTCTATAATAGTACAGTTATAGGCAAAATTTTCAGCTGAAAATTTTTCCATAAAATATTATTATTATTAACCCTTTATTATCCTCACTAATAATTAAAACACCTTTTAATTATTAATCCTTTTTCTAAACTCTTTAGAATTAATTCTCTCACTTGATTTAATTTCCAAAAATTAAATTCTTAATTAATAATATTAAGAACCTTTTCTTAATTAATTTATAATCAATTAAATCTCATTTAATCAAATATTAAATTTGCCAATTAATTATTTATTTCATAAATAAATAATTATCAGCCATTATTAATCACTACCTCCACCATTAAATCATTCTCTCAAATTCATTAAATATGATTAATTAATTAATCATATTTATTCTACATCGTGAGGGATACTTCTCAGCATATCACGACTATCCGGATAATACGAATTCACTGCTTAGAATACCAAGAACCTATTCAGTGAGTAGTTACCGTACAATTAATTCCTTCTACCCTGCAATGTCACGATTAAATACAAGGCATGGAACTTGTGTCAAGCCTATCTTATTTAATCATTTGCTTTCCCATTCAATATGCTTACTTTTATTTAATGTAAATTAGAAACTCCTTTCTAATTTCAATCACTCTGGCCAGAGATTCCTGAACTAACATAAGTAGATCAGCATTGAACATCTCTTCCTACACTGAAAGGGGTAGATCCTTTATTGATCATACACTATCTTCGTGTACAAATTCCTATACCCAGTAGAGCCCTTATAATTGTCCCTTGAGAGTAAGAACTAAACCAAAGCATAGTTCAGTATACACAAGATGACTATGATGACCTCAAATCTAAGTGTAACACCCCCAAATCCGGAGTCGGGGATCTGGGTTGTGACGAGTTCCATTTCCCTTAATAACACCCAATCTTAATAAATAATCAACTACTCTGTACTGTGACCCCACAACAAACACACACACCACAAGTTATAGTCTCAGAGATGAATATCCAAAAATAATCACAAGTCGTTTTATTCCACAATTATATGCCAATACACCTTAAAAGGGTTTCTGAATAAATTTACATTTTTTTGCCATTATTACAATTCATAAATATACATAAATCTGGTACATCAAAAGTTGAAGCCTAGCCTATTGGTAGTTCATACCTCAGCTACAGCGACATCAATGCCTATAGGAAACTGCAGAACGTTTCCTATCCGCTCGCGAATTGGGAGCTTGGTCATGTTCATCTTTTCTATCTGTTGTTGTGTGATGAAAGAAGAAAGCAAGGGTGAGCAGCAAGCCCACCAAAATAATATGTATAATGATTTACAGTATATGAGCCTTCTCATAGTACTCATGAAAGTCTTGGTCAAAAGAAATGAACCAAGTTTGATATCTTAATGCGATGAAGTCGCAAAATATTCAGTATATATACATATATACTTTTCAAAATCTTGGAAGTCCTCGTCCATGCATAATATACACAGAGTTCCATTTTATAACTGTATAAAACTATCGTTGCAAGGTGATCTCATATATCTAACCTTATCTCAACGTTTTTCTAAAAATCTTTGACATGCATAAGATAATCATTTACTAGATATAAGTTTAAAAGATGAAGTTACAAGATACTCCAATATACTTATATCTTTTCCAAATACTACTTGAACTACCACCGTTCAACTTATAATTAGTTCAAAAGTTCATCACATAGATGAGACTACAAGATAATACTTGAATAGATTCAATCTTTAAAATATCATCAAAATAAAATGAAGTTATGAGATACTTCATTTGATGCAAACATCATTTTAAAAACTTGACCCTGCCAACACTCAACAATCGCCCAACCGTAGCCTTTCTATCGAAGTGCTCTGGGTAGTGTTGCAGAAATATCCAATTGGATGATGAACTCATTACGGGAGTTTGTCGCGCCAGGAAGACCACTTACGATGATTAGTCGTAGTAGTGCAACCCCACCATTTTCTACATATAGAGGAGAACCTGTCGGATTTACTTGTCAACCGAACATTGGACTCCTAAGGAATGGACCGTCTTAGCGGAACTTCCGGGCCATTTGGGCCAATATAATAAGGCTGGGCCGGCGCTACTCGACCACTTACGCCACTCCTAGTTCAGATGAAATCCATGACTCTGAAACGTAAAGCTCGTCCCCCTTTCCCCAAGTAGAAACTTGTTGATACGGCTCCACCAAGAAGTCGTATCTAGTTGGAAACGAAAAATCACCAATATTTCCTAGGCGATGCCTGTTAATGGATTAACTTGTTCCAAGAATTTTACTTCCCGAGTGTTGGGTAAGTAATCAAAAACTCTTTTATCAAGACAACAACCTTGTTGCGAATATAAAACACACCACAGAGCCGGATCCCTCAGGTTTTAAGCGAGTATTTAAATCCCCTTCGAAAGGAGGATCTTAAATATAAAAATGAGTTTTGGGATCCGCTCTAACTTTTAAAAATCATTTTGAAGACTCGCAAAACATTTTTAAGAATGTTCGGAGTGATGCTGATTTAATAAAATAAATCAGTCCCAATATATAAAAAAATATCTGAATATTATTATTTAAATAATATTCCCATAAAGAATAATCTTTATAAAAATAATTGAAGTAGATGTTGTAAAACTTATACTTGAAATGACTATTAAATAACCAAAGATATACTTATACGAAAGTAATATCTTTATTTGAATAATCAAAAGTAAGTTTGATTACCGACACATTATTCTTTAATAAAGTAAAGAATATTAATTAGTAAATAACTCGGAGTCATAAGCCCTCGAATGAATATTCAAAATAATATTTATTAATAAAAGAAACGGAGTCATAAGCCCTCGAATGAATATTCAAAATAATATTCATTAATAAAATAAACGGAGTCATATGTCCTCGAATGAATATTCAAAATAATATTCATTAATAAAATAAAGTTATCAAATAAACCTTATTTGATTCATAGTTTTAAAAACTATTCATATATATATATATATATATTATACTCGGGAGCCTCGACTCCCGGTTTTAGAAAAAGTTCACCTTTTGATCCCCTATATTAAGGGTATACACAAAAACCGCTTATCTCTAGCATAGGTATTATGCAACTAATAAGCATTTGAACCAACAGATATATAATTCAAGAATATGAAACAGGCATGCATATATACCATATCACATGCTACAATATATCGCAAGAATTTGCTAATAACAAATATGCATTTATCGCAAGATCATGCATAAA
Source organism: Apium graveolens (assembly GCF_009905375.1). Lineage (NCBI taxonomy): Eukaryota > Viridiplantae > Streptophyta > Magnoliopsida > Apiales > Apiaceae > Apium > Apium graveolens. The sequence continues at coordinate 32,548,176 of NC_133657.1, read as the reverse complement.
CACATGTACATCACAACAACAGTTATACGGGTAGAAAACTTGCCTGAGCGACTGGGGGTTACAAATGGCTCGGGACGAGTCTGGTAACCTATAAACAACATGTGAGTTGGAATTAAACCAAAGTCACTTGTAAATCTATATTTTAACCAAATTAGACTTTAACGCTCGCTTTGCGCTTACTGATTCTCTTAAGTCACTCGAGTACCCTCGGCTCCACCATTTTTAATAATTTAACCATTACGAGTTTTAAGGCGATTCTTTCGCGAGTGTCTTACCAACTGCCTAACACACTCTACATAAATTTTTCATACTCCAATTAGCCCTTTTTGGTCTTTAACATATGTTTCAAAGTAAGGCGAGGGGTAAGGGTTCGTTCGCGAAATGTTATTACTTAAAACGGTCATTTCTCCTAAACCGTACATCGGAATCAAACGAACCACATATCAAAATGAAGCTCGTAACATGAACTATCTAAACATGGCAATGGTCAAAACCTAGAAGTGAGTTCAAGGGTTCTGATGTTAAGAACAAAAACAGTCTACGGTAAATCGGGCATTACGACGGCTATGTTTACGCGATTTCCCAAAATTTTACCTAACCAATTCAACCACCAATCAATCCCAATTCATTCATACAACCAACATCCATCCATATCACACTACAACAGCCCCCAAAACCTCAAGTTCTCCAATTTATGTTATTCTCAATCATGAATTTAAAACTATACTTAAGTCCTTTACTAATCAACAAGTTTCAACATTCAATTCACTACAACTCCAACCCAAACTCTAAACCTACAAGCATTAAGCTACTCTTTTACCATAACAACCAAAATCATCCTAATATACAAAGTAAAGCTAGGGTTTGGAGATGATATACCTTCCTTGAAGCTTTTAATCAATGAAAGATCCTTGGAATGCCCATGGAAGCCTTGATCTATGCTTAAGCTACCTTGAACTTTCATAAAAAATCAAGAAAACCAAAGTTATTTCTTGAAGGTTACTATTCACCATCTTCTTCCTTGATTTATTGGAAGAGATTGTGAAGGAATTAGAAGCTTAAACTTATAGGATATCCATATCTATGTACAAGGAACCTTAGATAATTACCTTGTGATTTAACAATGCTTGGAACTAGGATTTTGATTTTTCTTCCTTTGGAAAAGAAGAAAAGCCGAGAGCAAGATGAAGAGAATGAAATGATCTTGTGTTTTTTTGATTTGTTTAGCTTAGCTTGGTTGTTTTTGTTTTGTTTTTGGTTAATTACCTTTCTAACCTTGAACTTTGTGTGGTTTTAAATCAACCACATCTCCTTCCCCTTATGTCATGCTTATATCATGCTTATGATGTCATCATCCCTTACTTGCCCTCTTCTTATTGGTTGGATGACCTCATCATCCCTAACCTCCTTGATTAACTTCCTAATTGTTTGCCTAATGACCGCTGATCTATTATACGGTTCGCTTAACTTTCGTTCTCGTTTCTCGTTTGAGGAATCATACCCGGGATCTTATTACTTGGGTTTCCTTAACCTTTCTCAATACATTATATTCCTTTTATGATCCTCTCTTATAATCCTTTAATTTAAATCCTTTTTATCCTGTTACCTTATACTCAATTCTTTCCGTATCTAGTGGAATTCCGGGAAAAATCAAAGTGTTCGGAATTGGATTCTGACGATCTTTACATACACTTATATACCACATAGAGTACTAATAATATCCCAGAAGATCAATAACAGAACCCCTACATAGTGTGGCATGAAAAGTTTTCTCATTCAGCATAATCTGCAAAATCACTATTCATAAGGGTTTCAAAAATTTCCAAAAATTGGGGTTATTACAGTCTCCCTTCCTTAAAAGGATTCCGTCCCGGAATCAGATAGAAAATGAATAGGGATACTCTCTTAACATTGCACTTTCTAACTCTCGAGTAAATTTTCCCACATTGTGGTTCTTCCATCAAACTCTGAATAGTTTGAGCACCCTTCTCCTAAGCACTTGTTCCTTTTCACTCTATAACCTTACTGGTTGCTCCATATAGGTTATGCCGGGTTGCATGTCTATGCGCTCATATGCCCCTATTTATCTGGCATCCGAATTACACTTTCTTAACATTGATATGTGGAACACGTTATGAACTTGCTACAGGTTCAGGGGTAGGGCTAGCTCATATACTAACTCCCCAATACGTCTTAATATATCCAAGGGTCCAACAATTTGTGGACTTAAACTTTCCTTTCTTTCCAACCCTCATCAATTCTTTTCAAGGGAATACTTTTAACAATACAAGGTTCCCTCCTTCTTATTCTTTGTCCTTTCGTGTCTAATCAACATACTTCTTATGTCCTTCCTGGCTACTACCAGTCGTCCTCTGATTAGATCTATTATATCCCTGGTCCTTTGGACTACTGCGGGTCCGAGCATCTTGCGCTCTACAACTTCATCCTAACATAAGGGAGATCGAAATTGTCTTCCCTCAAGGATCTCATATGGCGACATCTCGATAATGACATAGGATCTATTGTCGTAAGAAAACTCAATCCGTGTTAAGTGATCATTCCAAATTCTTTCAAGTCTATTGCACCGGCTCTCATCATAGCTTCTAGCATTATAGCTTTTAGCATTAGAGCTTTTGCTTCTCAATACCCATTCTTTTCTAATTCGTAAGCATTACTATCTTCCGTACATAATACTATACTGGTTACACTTTTGCTCGTTAGCGTTCTATAACCTTTTAATAACCACGTCAACCTTAGTATCACGAACGCGTTAGAATTGGAATACAACCGTACTGATACTACTTCCTTTAGCTGCTTCCATCTTTGAAAGCTTGATCCATCATATAGAAGTAAAGGAATTTGTTGAGAGATCACTATGATCTTGAACACTTGTTCTATTGCATAGTTAGTACAGAAGGTGGCCAGCCTTTAGTACTTGACAAGCAATTAAACAACATGTGGTATCCTACTAGGCTTCTATCACACAGATAGATAGTCATTCGACAATACCTCCCCTTCTGGAAGGGTTGTTCTTCTCAGCTTATATGAAATGAAAAGAAGAGAAAAGAACGAATTGAAAAGAATTGTATATATGAAAAAAAATATACTGCCACAAAATATCTGGCTTGGAACCTACCTCTGAATTATAGAGGTTTGTCATAGGAGAATAAAACATATTTGTATGTATATCAACATCAAGTATTATCGCATCGCATTTCGCATGCTTAAATATTTTTGCTATTCCGTCCATCATTCTATGGACCCATGCTCTTCCTCGAGCTTATACACAATCACCTTTGAAACTCCCTCGATATCGAAAATCAAATCTGGGATCTCATTCTAGACATCATCGTTACTAGAATCCTATGCTTGCACCGCAACCTTCCTCATATAGTAATACGACTCTCTTTTCATAAGAGGGAATAAATATTCAATAGGTAGATACTCTACTTAATTAGTCTATCAATGATAACTTATACACTACCACGACCCGATTAGTGGTACTCAATCTCAACATCCATTCCAATACAACTCTCACGGTTGTAATCAGCTCATTACTCGCAGAATCATTGCTACATTACTATGGTCCACTACTGACCTACTGTCGTCATTCACGTTCCATGAAATCTCAATATCTAACCATACGGAGTCCATACATGTCATATCAGAACCTTCTAAGGAGGTAACATAATCACCATTCCTGATTCATGAAGAACACTCCTGATCCTGACATACATATATGACATGAAGCAGATAAAATTGCAGAAGAGTTTCAGTCAAAGCAACGATAGCAGGTGAATACCATTCTTAATCGTATGCCTTAAATAGAAGACTTAACTCAAGGTTCGTTTAGTCCTTTTTGAAATATGGTCCTGGATTATTCTCAAGATAGTACCTTCTGAGATAGATAGCCCGCTCATGGCGATTACACGAATTAAACCTTTACCAACTACTATTACGGTTGGGTATTGCACAGTCATCAGAAGGAATGTCAATCTTCCAAACCATAATACAATCTGCATAGCTTTAACCATCATCACTGTATTCCTTTGGCACAAGCGCCTATAATTATCCTCTTACCTTTAAAGTGTCGGCCACCTCTTTGGCCTTTCCTGATAGTAAAATTTCCTTACAGTCAATGTCATTTTAACCACCTTCAAATAAATTTTCTACCTCATTTCAATCACTGCTTATGTGAAGATGTTTTCCTTAAAATCTGGCAAGTAAAAAAATATCACCATTTTTCCATAAGTTATTGCCTCAGTCTTTAGAGGTTAATCACTATCATGACTGACTCTCAATCATAATTAGAACATCTTTTATCTTAAGTCCTAATTGCCCTGAACAATTTTGACCATTACTGGTTCGATTCATACCTTCTCGTGGTTTAACCGTGCCTCACTTGGCATCATTATAATTACGTCATATTTCCTTTATCAACATTTCTATTCTTGAGAATTTTGAATTTTACCTTTCTCCTTGTAAAACCTCTAAGGTTATCCTTGAATCGTCCCTCCTGTATTCCCTAGATACAAGGCATATCAAGATACCATTTATTAATACCAGAATCATTGTCTATATACTTCTGAAAAATTTCTCCACTGATTCTTAAAGGTTGTTATTACTTTAATCCTTTCCAATTCATACTATCAAACTCATACTATCCCTATTAAGGGTGAAATGCCAACCTTTATGCATTCCCCTGGGATTCATTTTAAGTTACCGATGTTCTATCCTTAATTCCATCTTTATAAAAAGTATATACATCCTTCCATGGATAAATCAAGTCATATCCCTGATGAGGGTGTCTTATTCAATCATTCCCACCTCGATAGTATATGCCTAATTTTACAATAACATTTGTATTCCAAATGAGGTCAATCAATTATGGCCTCCAAAAGATAACGGCGGTTATCCGCTTTTCTTTCCTAATTTGGTAACGATAACAAGGATGTTCTGGAAGATATTGGTCGTGTTCAACGTGAACTTCTTCTTAATAATTCCTTATTTACTTTTGTTGTTTATCTCAACAGTCATCTCAATGTTGGGATATCTTTCATACCTGGCGTCTCCCTTTCTGGGTATCATGCCACCGGTCTTACACTTCACCTTCTTGAAGGTCACTTCCTTCATCCAATTTTCTTAATTTCTTACTTTCTTGTCTCCTCAGTCTATCCGCGTCTCATTATTTATCCTTCGAATTATCTCAAGGTTTCCTCGAATCCTCCCAACTTACAGGGGATAAAAATATATGTATCTCTTATGCCCTCAACCATCAATTTTAACTCATGGTGAATCACCTTCATCCTGACGAATGCATATTTTTCTATTTCTATTGCTACGAGTCTTTAGGGTTTCCTCATACCCAACTCCCTTATCACACCTCAAACTCTATTGCCTTTATATTCCTTTCCACTTCAGTTTCTTTTTATTTTCCTTTCTCTTATCCTTATTTCATGAACCAACACAACATAAGTATTGATTTCAAACATCCCGTCATTCTGGATTCGTGTCCTTAGAACGAATCTTGACAATTTTTACAACTTAGATTCATAATTCATCATACTCATCCGCTTTTGTTCTAGCTCCAAAGCTTTTACACTATCTCCTTATCTTTGGAAATTACTTTCCTGAAAACAATTGACTGAACTTAAATTAGTTTATTATAATCTCTTGCTTCGTGCCTTCCTTGGCCTTTCACCAGCGGGTGGTCTCTCTCTTAGGAGGGTAAGTGACAAAAACAGTCTTTTGTGATTCGTCAATCATTTAGAATCTCAAATGATTCCTCTATTTCCTTTAGCCAGGCTCTTGCCTCGACTAGGTCAACCTGTTCCTTGGAACTCTGAGAGCTTAGAGACTTAAAGGTCCTGAAAGAATTTCCTACCGCATTGTTTCCTCAAGGTGGTGGTTGGGGATAATAGTCTAAAATTTGTCTAGACAGGTCCATAAATTGCCGTATAGGAGTACCGTCTCGGGTCTCCTTTCCTTACTCGACTTTCTGTTTCCTTAATATGAAATGTTTCAACCTTCTCCCATAATCGGGGTTATCTTATACATTAAAAACCTTGTTTTCCACTATATTATGTTATGGGTTCTTTCTTTCTTGATGGCAACCTCCCTGACTATCACATTCAGGGTTTGCCCTAAATCTTATTCCTCAAACTATGGCTCTCATCTAAGTTCTCATCCTTAAGCTCTTGAACTTTTGGAACCCAATTTCTGTAGGAACACCTCATTATCCCCTTATCATCTTTCTCGGTATGGATCTCTTCTCCAGTCATTGACTCTCTGCCGTCATTCATCACTTTTTCTGGCACAATATGTTCTTTTCCAAAAATTCGGTCTGTATTGCAATCTCAAACAGCTTTTCGGTACCGGCTCCGGTTACCTTCACTTCTATTTCCATTTTCTCAAAATCTCTTATAAACTCTCCCAAAGACATTATTATCTTGAGTCTCTCCTTTTCACTAAGGGCATCAGCCACCACATTGGCTTTCCCTGAATGATAAAGAATCTCCCAATCATAATTCTTGATTAGCTATAACCACCTCATTTGGCGCATGTTGAGCTCTTTCTGCGTGAAAATGTACTAGAGCTCCAATGGTTTGTGTAAATCTTGCACTTCTTTCCGTACAAGTAGTGCCTCTAATCTTTAGGGCAAAACTATTGCCACGAGCCCAAGCTCATGGGTGGGGATATCGAATTTTATATTCCCTTAATTGTCTTGACGCGTACGCGATTACCTTGCTATGCTGTATAAGAAGCACCCTAATTCCTTATGCGAAGCGTCACTACCAACCTTTGCTTCGGTTCTTAAAAGTTGTTCTCACATTTCTCTGTCCATTCGAACTTCTCAGTCTTACGAGTAAGCCGCGTTAAATGGGCTACTATCTTTACAAACTTGAACGAACCTCTGGTAGTGACCGGCCAATCCTACCTCTGGGAGTTGCCCTAACCATGGTCAACAATTCCTCAGTGGTCCTTTATTCATTCTTGTCAGGATCCTTCACGGGATCCTCCTCAGCAACAATCCCTTCTAGGACAACATCCTCAACCGTTACATCCTCAATATCAACATCATCCGGTCCTGCGTTAGGACGCTCTATCGGATCCACAATCCGATCTCCAATTAGTAATAAAACATCATCGCGCTGTTACTCCTCAACCTCAGGGTTCGGTGTCCCGCTACCATATACGATAACGAACTACGCTTCTATCATGATATTTATAAGGGTTCACATAAGGGTTTTAACTGTCAGTATTACGTTAGGTAGTCCGACTATGAACTTGGCAAGAGTTCTTATTATCTTAGTGCACTTATTATTTTAACGTCATATCATCTCTGAGGTTTATAACGCTTAGCTCTGATACCATTTCTGTAACACCCCCAAATCCGGGGTCGGGGATCCGGGTCGTCACGAGTTCCATTTCCCTTAATAACACCCAATCTTAATAAATAATCAACTACTCTGTACTGTGACCCCATAACAAACACACACACCACAAGTTATAGTCTCAGAGATGAATATCCAAAAATAATCACAAGTCGTTTTATTCCACAATTATATGCCAATACACCTTAAAGGGGTTTCTGAATAAATTTACATTTCTTTGCCATTATTACAATTCATAAATATACATAAATCTGGTACATCAAAAGTTGAAGCCTAGCCTATTGGTAGTTCCTACCTCAGCTACAGCGACATCAATGCCTATAGGAAACTGCGGAACGTTTCCTATCCACTCGCGAATTGGGAGCTTGGTCTTGTTCATCTTTTCTATCTGTTGTTGTGTGATGAAAGAAAAAAGCAAGGGTGAGCAGCAAGCCCACCAAAATAATATGTATAATGATTTACAGTATATGAGCCTTCTCATAGTACTCATGAAAGTCTTGGTCAAAAGAAATGAACCTAGTTCAGATGAAATCCATGACTCTGAAACGTAAAGCTCGTCCCCCCTTTCCCAAGTAGAAACTTGTTGATACGGCTCCACCAAGAAGTCGTATCTAGTTGGAAAGGAAAACTCACCAATATTTCCCAGCCGATGCCTGTTAGAGGATTAACTTGTTCCAAGAATTTTACTTCCCGAGTGTTGGGTAAGTAATCAATAACTCTTTTATCAAGACAGCAACCTTGTTGCAAATATAAAACACACCACAGAGCCGGATCCCTCAGGTTTTGAGCGAGTATTTAAATCCCCTTCGAAAGGAGGATCTTAAATATAAAAAAGAGTTTTGGGATCCGCTCTAACTTTTAAAAATCATTTTGAAGACTCGCAAAACATTTTTAAGAATGTTCGGAGTGATGCTGATTTAATAAAATAAATCAGTCCCAATATATAAAAAAAATATCTGAATATTATTATTTAAATAATATTCCCATAAAGAATAATCTTTATAAAAATAATTGAAGTAGATGTTGTAAAACTTATACTTGAAATGACTATTAAATAACCAAAGATATACTTATACGAAAGTAATATCTTTATTTGAATAATCAAAAGTAAGTTTGATTACCGACACATTATTCTTTAATAAAATAAAGAATATTAATTAGTAAATAACTCAGAGTCATAAGCCCTCGAATGAATATTCAAAATAATATTCATTAATAAAATAAACGGAGTCATAAGCCCTCGAATGAATATTCAAAATAATATTCATTAATAAAATAAACGGAGTCATATGTCCTCGAATGAATATTCAAAATAATATTCATTAATAAAATAAAGTTATCGAATAAACCTTATTTGATTCATAGTTTTAAAAACTATTCATATATATATATATTATACTCGGGAGCCTCGACTCCCGGTTTTAGAAAAAGTTCACCTTTTGATCCCCTATATTAAGGGTATACGCAAAAACCGCTTATCTCTAGCATAGGTATTATGCAACTAATAAGCATTTGAACCAACAGATATATAATTCAAGAATATGAAACAGGCATGCATATATACCATATCACATGCTACAATATATCGCAAGAATTTGCTAATAACAAATATGCATTTATCGCAAGATCATGCATAAACACATGTACATCACAACAACAGTTATACGGGTAGAAAATTTGCCTGAGCGACTGGGGGTTACAAATGGCTCGGGACGAGTCTGGTAACCTATAAACAACATGTGAGTTGGAATTAAACCAAAGTCACTTGTAAATCTATACTTTAACCAAATTAGACTCTAACGCTCGCTTTGCGCTTACTGATTCTCTTAAGTCACTCAAGTACCCTCGGCTCCACCATTTTTAATAATTTAACCATTACGAGTTTTAAGGCGATTCTTTCGCGAGTGTCTTACCAACTGCCTAACACACTCTACATAATTTTTTCATACTCCAATTAGCCCTTTTTGGTCTTTAACATATGTTTCAAAGTAAGGCGAGGGGTAAGGGTTCGTTCGCGAAATGTTATTACTTAAAACGGTCATTTCTCCTAAACCGTACATCGGAATCAAACGAACCACATATCAAAATGAAGCTCGTAACATGAACTATCTAAACATGGCAATGGTCAAAACCTAGAAGTGAGTTCAAGGGTTCTGATGTTAAGAACAAAAACAGTCTACGGTAAATCGGGCATTACGACGGCTATGTTTACGCGATTTCCCAAAATTTTACCTAACCAATTCAACCACCAATCAATCCCAATTCATTCATACAACCAACACCCATCCATATCACACTACAACAGCCCCCAAAACCTCAAGTTCTCCAATTTATGTTATTCTCAATCATGAATTTAAAACTATACTAAAGTCCTTTACTAATCAACAAGTTTCAACATTCAATTCACTACAACTCCAACCCAAACTCTAAACCTACAAGCATTAAGCTACTCTTTTACCATAACAACCAAAATCATCCTAATATACAAAGTAAAGCTAGGGTTTGGAGATGATATACCTTCCTTGAAGCTTTTAATCAATGAAAGATCCTTGGAATGCCCATGGAAGCCTTGATCTATGCTTAAGCTACCTTGAACTTTCATAAAAAATCAAGAAAACCAAAGTTATTTCTTGAAGGTTACTATTCACCATCTTCTTCCTTGATTTATTGGAAGAGATTGTGAAGGAATTAGAAGCTTAAACTTATAGGATATCCATATCTATGTACAAGGAACCTTAGATAATTACCTTGTGATTTAACAATGCTTGGAACTAGGATTTTGATTTTTCTTCCTTTGGAAAAGAAGAAAAGCCGAGAGCAAGATGAAGAGAATGAAATGATCTTGTGTTTTTTGATTTGTTTAGCTTAGCTTGGTTGTTTTTGTTTTGTTTTTGGTTAATTACCTTTCTAACCTTGAACTTTGTGTGGTTTTAAATCAACCACATCTCCTTCCCCTTATGTCATGCTTATGTCATGCTTATGATGTCATCATCCCTTACTTGCCCTCTTCTTATTGGTTGGATGACCTCATCATCCCTAACCTCCTTGATTAACTTCCTAATTGTTTGCCTAATTACCGCTGATCTGTTATACGGTTCGCTTAACTTTCGTTCTCGTTTCTCGTTTGAGGGATCATACCCGGGATCTTATTACTTGGGTTTCCTTAACCTTTCTCAATACATTATATTCCCTTTATGATCCTCTCTTATAATCCTTTAATTTAAATCCTTTTTATCCTGTTACCTTATACTCAATTATTTCCGTATCTAGTGGATTTCCGGGAAAAATCAAAGTGTTCGAAATTGGATTCTGACGATCTTTACATACACTTATATACCACATAGAGTACTAATAATATCCCAGAAGATCAATAACAGAACCCCTACATAGTGTGGCATGAAAAGTTTTCTCATTTAGCATAATCTGCAAAATCACTATTCATAAGGGTTTCAAAAATTTCCAAAAATTGGGGTTATTACACTAAGGATACTTGTACAACTATCACTATATGAACAACTGCTGACACGTGAGTGAACTCCATCAGTTGTTCAGCTGTGTGAGTCATGTTCAGTGAACTTATTCTATAATAAGCACCTACATACTAGCTATAGTGTCACCACACAAATGTCTATGAGAACAGACATCCTTCATAATGAAGCAAGCATAGTATGTACCGATCTTTGCGGATTATTAATTACCAGTTAGTAATCCTACGACTAGGAACTATTTAAGTTTAGAGTTATCATCTTTTAGGTCTCATTATTATGATCTCATCACAATCCATAAAAAGCTTTACTCTAAACTGTGGTATATCTTATTTAAATATTTAAATAGATAGAGCCCGTAATAAAAACAAAACAAGTCTTTTATTAATATCAATAAAATCAAAACAGATTACATAAAAGTTATTCCTAAATCCTCATACATGATTGGACTTAGGACATATCTCTTTCAATCTCCCACTTGTACTAAAGCCAATCACTCTGGTATCTAATACCCATCTTGTCTTTATGACGATCAAAGTGACTCTGAGAAAGTGGCTTTGTGAGTGGGTATGCTACGTTGTTATGTGTGTCAACTCTCTCGACGTTGACATCTCCTCTATTTTCAACTCAGATATACCACCAAAAACAAGAAAAATGTATTGAGTCCTTCGCAAGTACTTAAGGATGTTTTTCACTGCTTTCTAGTGGTCTTCACCTGGATTGGACTGATATCTGCTCGTCACACTAATTGAATAAGAAACATCAGGCCTTGTACACAACATCGCGTACATGATAGATCCTATTGCTGAAGCATAAGGAATCTTACTCATACGCTCTCTTTCCTCAGGTGTCTTAGGAGACATTTTTTTCGGAAAGGGACACTCCATGGCTCATCGGTATGAGACCTCTTTTGGAGTTTTCCATGCTAAACCTTTTAAGCACTTTCTGGATGTTTGTACCCTGGGTAAGACCTATCATTCTTCTAGATCTATCTCTATAGATCTTCATACTGAGAATGTAGGATGCTTCTCCCAAGTCCTTCATGGTGAAGTTCTTTGATAGCCATACTTTGACTGATTGTAGCATCGGTATATCATTTCCTATAAGAAGTATGTCATCCACATACAATACAAGAAATGTTACCGCACTCCCACTAACCTTCTTGTAGACACATGGTTCATCTATGTTTTTGATAAAACCAAACTCTTTGATTGTCTCATCAAAATGGATGTTCCATCTACGAGAAGCTTGCCTTAAACCATATATGGTTCGCAGCAGCTTACACACTAGGTTTTCATTTCCCTTGGAAAGAAAACCCTTTGGCTATGTCATATACACTTCCTCCTCAAGTTCCCCATTGAGGAAGGCCGTTTTCACGTCCATTTGCCAGATCTCATAGTCGTAGTAAGCAGCAATCGCAAGCAAAATCCGAATTGATTTTAACAGGGCTACAGGCGAAAAAGTTTCATCAAAGTCAATCCATTGCCTTTGTTTGAATCCTTTTGCCACGAGCCTGACCTTATAGGTCTCCACCTGGCCATCTGCTCCAATCTTTCTTTTGTATACCCACTTGCACCCAATAGGCTTAACACATTCAGGCGCCTCAACCAGAGTCCATACTTGGTTGGTATACATAGATTCCATTTCGGATTTCATGGCACTATGTCATTTCTCTGAGTCAACACTACTCATAGCCTCATTATAGGTCGTAGGGTCGTCATCATCAATGATTGACAACTCATTGTCATTCTTAATGACAAGGCCATAATACCTCTCAGGTTGGTGAGACACTCTCCCTGTCCTACGAATGGGCTGTTCCACAGAAGGTTGTTCAGTCTGAACATGTGTTTCCACTTGATCCGTAGTAGTTTGTGCTTCTTGAACTTCATCAAGTTCAATTTTGCTCCCACTGTTTCCTTCAAGGATAAACTCCTTTTCTAAGAAGGTAGCATGTCTGGAGACACACACCCGATGATCGGTGTAAAAGTAATACCCCGAAGTCTCTTTAGGATATCCCACAAAATTACATTTTACGGATCGAGATTCCAGCTTATCTGGGTCAACTTTCTTGACATAAGCTGGACATCCCCAAATCTTAACGTGTTTAAGACTCGGTTTCCTTTCTTTTCATATCTCATATGGTGTTTGAGGAACAGATTTGGAAGGCACCTTATTCAGTAAATATGCTGAGGTTTCCAATGCATAACCCCATAGGAATACTGGAAGATTCGCATAGCTCATCATGGACCGAACCATGTCTAACAAAGTTCGATTTCACCTTTCAGATACCCCATTTAATTGTGGAGTATATGGAGGAGTCCACTGGGAGACTATACCATATTCTTTGAGATAATCTAGAAACTTTCCATTCAAGTATTCACCACCTCGATCTGATCAAAGAGTTATAATACTGTGTTTGGTTTGTTTCTCCACTTCATATTTATATTCTTTGAACTTTTCAAAGGCTTTAGACTTGTGTTTCATCAAATACACATATCTGAATCTAGATCTATCATCTATAAAAGTAATGAAGTACGAAAATCCACCCATGGCTTGCGTAGACATTGGTCCACATACATCTATGTGTACCAATCCTAGCAAATCTGCAGCCTTCTCTCCATGTCCACTTAATGGAGATTTGGTCATTTTATCCAATAGACAAGACTCGCATGTAGGATATGATTCAAAACCAAAGGGGTCAAGTAACCCTTCCTTATGCAATGTCCGCAGTCTATTTTCACTAATACGACCTAGCCTACAGTGCCATAAATAGGTCAGATTTTCATCATCTCATTTTCTTTAATTAGTTTATTCAATCTGAAGTAAATCATGCTCTACGTCACATACATATAGACCATTATTTATAATACCACATCCATAAAGAACATTATCTCTAAGGATAGAACATTCATTATTCTTAATAATAAATGAAAAGCCATCCAAATCCAACATAGAGATAGAAACAATATTCCTCACAATAGAGGGAACGTAATAACAATTATTCAAAATAATAGTCTTTCCCGTAGGGATATGTAAACTAAATGATCCTACAGATATGGCCGCAACCCTTGCTCCATTGCCCATACGTAAAATCACCTCATCTTTTTTAAGAGTCCTACTTCCCTTTAGTCCTTGCAACGAATTGCAAATATGAGAACCACAGGCGGTATCTAATACCCAAGTAGAAATTTGACCTAGTGACATATTAACTTCGATCATGAACATGCCTGAATCAGAAGCGGTAGTCTTACTACCCTTCTTCTTCTTCAACTCTGCAAGGTAAACCTTGCAGTTCCTCTTCCAATACCCCAACTTGTTATAGTGAAAACAAACAGCTAAATTAGGACCAGTCAACTTGTGAGCATCTAGTATGCTTCGGAGTGATAGTGCAGAAGACATGACGAATATAGTACATCTATAAATGATAAACACATAACAACACTTAGCAAATATTCAATTTCATTTCAAAACACTATATGAATCAGGTCTTTATTCATAAGTGTCTCCCACTAGTTTATCTAATTTTTCAACCGCCTAAGTGAAAATTAAGCATTCATAATGCTAGTGGGAATAGGGATCCTACATTCCATCACACAACCTCGGTTGTGGCATGAAACGTCATGTGATGTTCAATAAGTAGATAACTCTTGTCAATTACATCTTATGTTATTCCCTAATATAACTTTAGCCTCTTGAATAATTGAGTCACGGCTGTGGCACGATAAACTCAATATTCTAAGTCAAGTCTAACCCAATATTTCGTACAATTGAATCAGTCTCCAACGGCCCACGGCTGTGGCACGTACCGACCTTTAGATTCTAATTCAATGTACACATCTCCATGTAATAGACAAGTATTTCTTATTTCGAAATCAAAGCCCTCGGCTGTAGCATGAAACGACAATGATTCAAAAATAAGAACTACTTTCTACCATGTTGGAAGGCTTTGATCAACACAAGCCCGTTGTGTCATTGGCCAATTACTACTTGATATTTTTTAATTTTAGAGGGATTATATTACGTTACAATCATAATCATATTATAAAGAGATTCTTCCTTTTAAATTAAATCTTTCAAATCAATAATCGATAATCAGATGATTCCCAGATCGGGTGGAGCATTGTCAAGAGGCGTCACTTAATAACCCTTTCTTACAGATAGAAATCTGTTGTTGACAGAATCATCCTTTCTCTCAATATTGAAAATTCATATTCAATTACGTGTTTCATAAACACAAGAATTTCATGATCGTATTCATAATATTTATTGTTAAGGCAAGAAACGATTCTTATTCTAGATTTTCTAGAGCACGCCTTATATTGATTTAAGTTCACCTAAATCTATCATCGCATGGTAAACATAGGCATATATCTCATATATAAAATTAAATAAACAAGTAAATGTAAAGTGCAATAAGGTAAATGTGTTTGGTTATGGCCCCATCCTATATGATCTTTATCAAGCTCATGATAAAGATCAAGGTCAATCTAATATGGTGATGGAAATAAATACAACTACTTATTACATAAGTCTTCTTCTTTGTTTAGATTTCTTGTATGCCTCGTCTTCTTCTTTGTATCACCTCCATTGGATAGCCTTCTTGAGTCTTCAATTACATTACATGATTGAAAGTAAAACTAATCTAATGAACTTACAAGAATAACTCGAGTTACATTCGAGATTTATGATTACAAAGATTGACGACATGCAAGTCGTATTTAAAACCAAAACCAAAACCATTACACTAAGGTCGAAAGGCCATAACCATCCACCATGCTCATACAACACATAAAAGCATATTAAAACACATAATCTGATCTTAACATATCATATTATCCATGATCTAATCATAAAAAGAAAATATGACAAAAATCAGAAAAATCAGAATCAAATCAGAAAAACAAGAATCACTGTTTACGGGCAGTAAACGATGTCAAACGCCTTACAGACGAGTCGTTCATAGCTTTTGCTATCAGTTTTGTTCAGACGCTCGTTTACCTATGGAATAGGGTATTCGTTTGCGTAAATCGGACACCAGACCCAGATTTCAGCAAATCTGCAGCAGCCAATTCAGAATCCGTATCTAATATGATTCTCATAATTAGAACAAACATAAATCATGTATATATCAGTATATATACAGATTACATAATCATCTTATGATTATACAACTCACATGAATATCATATATTCAAAACCATACATATATAAGCATATTATATCAACATCAAATCATGGCGAATCACGTACATGCTCAAATATCGAAAACAGTTAAACACATAAACGAATTAAAAACTTTTCGCAAGTAGCTCTGATGCCATTGAAGGATTTTTAGAACATAAACGCAGCGAAAACGTAAATTTCAATCTTAAAAAAAACTGAAACCCTCCGCAGGATCCATGCAAAAAATAATATTTTATTCGTAGTTCAGTATGTTTACCTTAAGAAGCTTTACGTTAATGGAAAGATGGAGGTCTTTAATGGCGATCCAAAAATGATGAACGGAGATCCTTAGCAGCTGCTCCTCAAGTGTGAAGCACTCCACCGGTATCCCCAAGAAAACGATGTAATGAAGGAGGAGGAGATGGAGAGAATTAGGATTTTGTAAATCTTTTTTAGGTTGAGGCAAAAATAGGGTCTATAATAGTATATTTATAGGCAAAATTTTCAGCTGAAAATTTTGCCATAAAATATTATTATTATTAACCCTTTATTATTCTCACTAATAATTAAAACACCTTTTAATTATTAATTCTTTTTCTAAACTCTTTAGAATTAATTCTCTCACTTGATTTAATTTTCAAAAACTAAATTCTTAATTAATAATATTAAGAACCTTTTCTTAATTAATTTATAATCAATTAAATCTCATTTAATCAATTATTAAATTTGCCAATTAATTATTTATTTCATAAATAAATAATTATCAGCCATTATTAATTAATTCCTCCACCATTAAATCATTCTCTTTTATGGTATGACCCTGTAGGTTCAATATTAAGCCGGTAGTATAAATTAATAATAATAAAACTATTTTATCATTATTTATATAAATTCTCTAATTTATTAAATATGATTAATTAATTAATCATATTTATTCTACATCGTGAGGGATACTTCTCAGCATATCGCGACTATCCGGATAATACGAATTCACTGCTTAGAATACCAAGAACCTATTCAGTGAGTAGTTACCGTACAATTATTTCCTTCTACCCAGCAATGTCACGATTAAATAAAAGGCATGGAACTTGTGTCAAGCCTATCTTATTTAATCACTTGCTTTCCCATTCAATATGTTTAGTTCTATTTAATGTAAATTAGAAACTCCTTTCTAATTTCATTCACTCTGGCCAGAGATTCCTGAACTAACATAAGTGGATCAACATTGAACATTCTCTTCCTACACTGGAAGGGGTAGATCCTTTATTGATCATACACTATCTTCGTGTACAAATTCCTATACCCAGTAGAGCCCTTATAATTGTCCCATGAGACTAAGAACTAAACCAAAGCATAGTTCAGTGTACACAAGATGACTTTGATGACCTCAAGTCTAAGGATACTTGTACAACTATCACTATGTGAACAACTGCTGACACGTGAGTGAACTCCATTAGTTGTTCAGCTGTGTGAGTCATGTTCAGTGAACTTATTCTATAATAAGCACCTACATACTAGCTATAGTGTCACCACACAAATATCTATATGAACAGACATCCTTCATAATGAAGCAAGCATAGTATGTACCGATCTTTGCGGATTATTAATTACCAGTTAGTAATCCTACGACCAGGAACTCTTTAAGTTTAGAGTTATCATCTTTTAGGTCTCATTATTATGATCTCATCACAATCCATAAAAAGCTTTACTCTAAACTGTGGTATATCTTATTTAAACATTTAAATAAATAGAACCTGCAATAAAAACAAAGCAAGTCTTTTATTAATATCAATAAAATCAAAACAGATTACATAAAAGTTATTCCTAAATCCTCATACATGATTGGACTTAGGACATATCTCTTTCAGTATCATATATACATCCTCTTCAAGGATCCCATATAAGAAAGCAGTTTTGACATCCATTTGCCAAATCTCATAGTCAAAGTAAGCAACTATCATTAACAAAATCCTGATGGAATTGACCATAGAAACTGGTGAAAAAGTCTCATCATAGTCTATACCATGAATTTGTTTGAAACCTTTTGTTACAACCGGCATTTTTGTGTAATATTAATTGTAAATTTGGTGTAATTATAAAGCCGAATGCAAATATATTCAACTATTGTATGCTTGTGTGAATGAGAATTTCTGCGTCTTAAATTTTCATTATGTGGTATATGAATTTTCAAAGCAAAAAATTTATTTATTTCTTTCATTTTTGATTTATAAGGAATATTTTTAAACCTTGAATAAATATCTTGTTAAAAGTTATTTGTTCACAAAATTCAAAAGTAGTTTTATAAAATTTCTAAAAATCCAAGTTATTTTATGGTATAAATTTTATAATTTTTGAACTTGTGTTTTATTTTATAAAAATAATTCTTTATAAATGTTAATTGTTATAATTAGCAAATTACATAGTTATCCTTGCATGCAAATCCCTTCTATACATTCCAAAAGGGCTAAAGAGTCAATAACCACCCCACTAACTCTTATTTCCTAGCCATATACCTTCTTTACCCTTGCATGCAAATTGAACCAAGTTCAAGTGGAAGGCTAATCATGTCAATTCCTAATTCCACTCACATTTGGCAACACAAAAACCATAAAACAAGCAAAGTCATGATCATTTCATACATCACTCACCACCACACTCATTCTTTTCTCCCTCCTCTCTCCTCACTCTCGGCTTTTAGCCGAAACCCCCCTCCCTATTTTTTTTCTTCAATCCTCAACCAAGATTCCACTCTTTATACAAGTAAATGTTACTTTCCCTTCCATGATCACTCATATTTCAAAGAGTTTTGAGTAGAAAGTTTAAGTTTAAAGGTTGCATGTAAAGGTTTTAGTTGAAACTCAAAGTACAACCTTGATTCTTGTGAGTTTAGGGTTGTTTTTGAGAGGACTACAAGGAATGGAGAAGTGCCAAGTCTTGAGAGGGAAACTCTTCATGATTAAATGGTCATTCCCTTCCATTTCATTCGGCCATGACCATATGGGAGCCGAATGAATGCTCCTTAAGACTATTCTTGTTGCTTAATTCAATTTTTGCATGTTTATGTGATAATGGCTTGAATTTTATGGTGAAAATTTGATAAAACTCTTTGCATGCTAAGTGATCATCTAGGTATAGCTTATGCTAGGCTTGCATGTCAATTTTATGATAGAATATATGTAGAAAATATGTTGTTTTGGTTTGCAAAACCCGAAGACATGCATGCATGTGGATTTCTCTTAGAATGATTATAAGATTTTGATCATTTGGAAAGATTTTGTTAGTGAGATTTAATCTTAGTAGAAATAAGGTGTTAATATTGATTAATGCTCCTTGATGCATGGTAATAATTCGTGGTTATCTTTCATAAATATGCATATCTTGTTGTTTCAAAAACTTGATGATTTATGAATTGAGAAGTGTAGTTTCTTTTGTTTTGCCATAATTGTACCTTAGGTAAAGGATGATCTCACCCAAGGTTACTTTTAGAATAAGGGAGTTAGTTCAGTAGAGTACCATGTTTAAGTCTTGGTTTGAGTATTGGGTTGTTGGTAGTTGAGTTTGTCAAGTCAAGACTTTGGAGAAAGGAGAGTTATAGTTTCTACAGAAAATCAGTTTAGTACCCTGAGGTTTAGAGTGAGTTTTGACCATGTCATGGGTAGGCCCTAATTAGGCCCTATTGGGCCTTAGTTAGAGGGAGTGTCAGAGAAGTTTTTCCAACCATAGTTCATAGGATATGAGTTAGAACCATGTGTCACAAGTTAATTCAAGTCAGGGCATTTTCTGCCCAGAAAAACAGGGGAACCTTGGACTTTTAGCTTAGGCCCAAGAAGGTCCAAGCCAGGCCCTTGAGCCACATCAAGTTTGTGATATGCCCTTAGGTCAGGAGAGTCTTTTGTAAAAGTTTTGAAGGGAAACTTGTAGTTTAAGAGTGTCTAATGCACTCAAGAAACCATAGTTGTCATTCTGAAAATTTGCACCAGTGAGCACTTTCACTTATCACATAGTTTTAGAACATTTAGGAGTGAGATTTAGGTTGACCACCATAGTTGTAAGATAGTATAAGGTCAGTAGAGTAAAAGGCACAAGTGAGGGTCAATAGGTCTTGGATAGTTTAGTAAAGGCACATCAAGTTAGGAAGCCAAAATTAGAAGACTTTGTCTAGTTTAGCGACCAAGTGACATAAGTTGTGAGTCGAGATCATCCAAGCCTAGTGTTGCATTATGGTGTATATGGAGTTATTTTGGTATTAATATATGATATGTGATTATGTGGCTATATGTGTACTTTTGTAATTTAAAAGTGAATATAAAATTTAGTGCATATAGGCCTAAGTGTCATCCGTGTTTAATTTCGGGTTGTAAATAGGTTAAGTTGGTGAGAATATATTATAATGAGGATTATTATTATTTATGTAGGATCTCGAGATGAGGGAAAACTTGCCGTAAAGGTCGAGTGAAGCTCCAGTTGCTCCTACCAGTCAGACCAGGCCAGCCTTTCTCAAGGCAAGTGATTCAACTTGACCTTCGTATTTACTGCTAATAGTTCATGCATTGCTACAACTATCCTGTGTCATTTCATATATTAAATCAAATGTATCTTATGTTATCTTTGAATTATATAAAGATGTCATGAACCCACGAGTACGTATTATAAGTAGTTCAAAAGTCTTTTCATGATAGTTGAATGCCATGATAAAATAAAGAGTTGTTATAATACTTGATTGATCCTCTTGATTAACATGCTAATGATTCCTAAGTATTAATACCTCACCCTGAAACTTGAAACCCTATAGAACCTTACCTTGAACTCTGATAGTCAGATACTTACCAACGTGATTCCTCATTGATTGATACCCTCTTTCTTATCCTAAAGCTTGACAATTTTGATATATCCTGAGTTAAAGATCATTTATGCATACCCTAACACCCTTAGTATTCATGAAGCTTACCTCCTTGATAATCCAGCACTTGAACCTTGATGAGAAACCATTGCTTTAAGCCCAATTTGGCATTTCCCTTCATGATATCCAATAGCCTCACTAAATTCCCTTGTCCAAACTTTGATATTTGAAAACCATTCAGTTACCCTAATAGAGTATAGTTTGTAATTCATGGCTCTGAGAGTTAGTACCATTTTCCCCGTGTTTCCAGTTAATCTATAATCCCTTGATAAAAATGTTTACTGTAAAAAGAGATTTTAGTTGTAATTCGGCATCAGTTTTTGAAATAAATAAAATGTGGGTTTTCAGTCCCAAAGAGGGATAAATGTTTTCTTTGAATGGTGGATCTGGACTGAGACGCGAGTCCTTTCCACACTTATATTAGGCTTAAAAGTTACCTAGGGATTCCCATTAATGTTTTAGAACCCAGCGAGGTTCGGGATTACTTCGCGGCTGATCACCGGCTGTAATCCGTAGCGTCATAAAATGATTTTGATTAAGACATGATTTTGAAATTGTTTTGATACAAGTAAAAATGATGCCATCACTCATAGTTTTATCCCTCGTTATCATTGGTTATGTCTTTCTATTGTCATTTTTTATGAATATCTCGATTTATGTTTTGTATCGTACTGTTAGCACTTGTTGAGCATTTGGCTCACTCCTTGCTTTACCCTGATATTACAGCTAGCAGCTATGGTTAGATTCAAGCAGACTACCCGTAAGACCTGTGATGCTGATGCTTATGTTCGAGCTCAGGTAGAATAAGTGATAGTAGTTTGTGTGAGGACTCGGTATTTAAAATCAGATGTAATAGTTGGTAGTGTTGGGCTGTTCCAAACCCTAAACTGTAAGATCTTGGAGTTGGTTGTGTATACTTTTTTTTTAAAATGTTGTAATAGTTATATTTAATCTGCTGGTTAAGTTGGGGTGTGACACCTTTTGTCACTAGTCCCATCTTATTGGTCTATACTTTACCATCCATGTCAGTTTTCTTCTTGAAAACCCACTTGCACTCTATAGGTTTTACCCCTTCGAGTGGATCAACTAAAGTCAATACTTTATTTTGATACATGGATTCCATCTCGGATTTCATGGCCGAACTCGGAGTCTGGAGGATTCATAGCATCTTGATAGGTGTGAGGCTTATCCTTATCCGTAAGCATCACATCACCATATTGAGTCAAAAGAAATCCATAATTTCTCCCGGACTCATGGTGAATCCTACTAGATCTACGAATAACCTGTGTTTCCTAAACATGATAATTTTCAACATTTTGATATACATCCTGATCTTATTCCAACTCTAGTTTAATGTTATCATGTGGTTCTCGATCTTCATCAAGATGTATTATTCTCCCACTAATTTTCTTAGAAAGTAGTTCTCCCTCAAGAAATACAGCGACCTGAGAACAAACACTTTGTTCTCGAAAGGATTATAAAACTATACCCTAGTCTCACTTGGATATCCCACAAAATAGCATCTGTCTAGTTTTGGTCCAAGCTTGTCAGAGGCTAAACGTTTTACAAACGCTTCACGTCCCCAAATTTTCATAAATGACATGCTATGAAATTCATCACTCTATATCTCATACGGAGTATTTTGAACCGATGTAATCAGAACTTGGTTAAGTGTATATACAGTCATTTCTAGAGCATAACCCTAGAAACTGAATGGAAGATCCACTTGACTCATCATCAATCGCACTATATCCAACAAGGTAAGATTTCTCCTCTCAGAATCTCTATTCCATTGAGGTGTTCCAGAAGGAGTAAGTTATGATACACTATCACACTCCTTCAAGAAACTCTTGAAATTGAGGTTTAAGTATTCTCCTTCACGATCTGATCGTAAAATTTTATACTTTTCCCTTGTTTGCTTTTTTACTTCGGCCTTATATTCTTTGAACACTTCAAAAGAATCGGATTTATTCTTCATAAGACATACATATCCATATCTACTAAAATCATCAGTAAACATTATGAAGTAGTATAAGCCACCCCTTGCCATCATACACATTGACCATATACATCATTATATATAAGTCCTAATCGTTCAGTGGCCCTTTCACCTGATCAGGTAAAAGAAGCTTTAGTCATTTTACCAATGAGACAAAGTTCACATCTTCCATATGATTCAAAATCAAACTTATCCAAGTATTCATCTATATGTAACTCAGAAATGCATTTCTCATTAATATGGCTTAACGACAATGCTAGAGATAATGTTTGATTTGAGTCAACTTAGAACATATAAATTGTTAACTAATTGTGCAACATTATAAGTCTTATTATTGAAATAGAATAAACAACTAATTTTTATTTAATTAAAATGAAAACCTTTCTTATCCTGACAAGAAATTGACTTAATGTATCCGCTAAAGGCAGACACGTAATAACAATTTATCAAGTTCTCAATCTGGCCTTATAGGCAAAATTACGTATCGAGTTCCTTCAACTAGAGCAACAACTTTTTCTCCAATTCTAACCCTATACCTGAAGCTTGACCATTGCTAGTCTTCTTCTTTAGATCTTTCAAATAAGCTCGACAATTTAACTTCCATTCATCCAGTTATTTCCACAGAAATGACAATCATCTCCTTTAGCAACACCACTATTAGGCTTCAAAAGCCCTTTGGGATTGGACTTTAGTTTGGCACCGAATAAGATTAAATCTTCACCTTGCCTGTCCACTTTCCTTTCCCATTTGCATTCCATGTTTACATCATCAATATGGGCATAATTCATGCCTTTACCGTGTTATTTTTAGCAGTTTTAAACATGCTTAACAACTCAGTGAGTGTTCTGTCGCATCTAAAGCTTACCAATTTCTAAACTAGCCTTGCATGCATTTTGTGTTAGTTAAAGAAACAAGGACAAGGTAGTAAATAACCACCCCACTACCATTTAACAACAAACAAAAGATCAAGACTTGTGTCATTTCTTCCACTTGCACACAAGAACACTCTCCTTCCTCCCTCCTTCTTCACTCTCGACCAAAGCACACACACATACACTCTTCTTCATTTTCAGTTCCAAAAATCAAGATTTCAAGTGTAATTTCACCTTCTTTAATTTGATAAACTCATTTCATACATATTTATGTAGAGATATACATGTTTATTGGATGATTTGGTGTTGCATGCAAGAGGTAAGTTCAAACTCAAGTGGAAAACCTTAGTTCTTATGAACTTAAGGTTCAAACTAAAGAGTTAAATTAACATAGGGGTTGGGAAGGGCAAAATAATTTGAGAATTACTCACATGCATGTGCCATTTCTCCCTCATCCATTCGGCTATGACTCCAAAGGACCCGAATGGAGTAGTAGCTTATGTTGTATTTTTATTTTGAGTGTCATATGCTTAAATCATGATTATATGGTGGTTGTCTTGGTATAAAACCTTTGCATGTTATAAATTTTATATAAGTATGATCTTGATAAGGTTGCATGTCAATATTTTTGGAACAAAACCAAAGTACTATTAGTATATTTTTGGTTAAAGTCGAATTAGTGAATGCATGTCATAATTTATGAGATTTTGAGTCTTAATTTGATTTGCATGTAAGAGATAAAGCCATATTTTGATAAACAAGAGTATGCCAAGATGTTTTCTGAGTATATATAGTTGGTATTATATTTGCATATTATTATTTGTACTCGGTTTATGCTTAAGTACTTGAAAGTGTGATTTAAGTAATGATTTTGTTATTTTGAGTATATAATTCAGTTTTTGGTACATACGGGTATGGAATGATCTCAACCTTCAGATAACTAGTGAGTTTTGGAGAGTAAGTTTAGTAGATAAGCTTTATTGATTGATTTGATGCATGGTTTCTGAGTGGGAGTTAAGGTGGAAGGGTTAGTATAAGGTTTGTCATTTTCCAGAAATTTGCACTAGTTTGTAGGAGAGTTTTGAATGGGCATTGCTTGGGCATTTGGAGGCCCAAGCCATCAGAAGTTAGGACTTGACCTATAGTTGATCCCAAAGGCTTTAAATGTAAGAAACCAACCCATTTAGTGAGGTGCATAAGTCGAATCATGCCTTCTGGTTAGAACAGAGACAGTTTGAGTGAGGAGCACTTTTAAGCTTAGAAAGTGATGTCACTGGTAGGCCCTCATTAGTCCTTATTTAGAATTGATAATAGGGAGCATGTGGGAGGTTTTTTTCAATCCATAGTTTGAAGGTTTATAGTTAAAACCAATAGTATAAAGTGAGTTCAAATCAGGGCAGTTTGAGTGTCACTAGGACATGGGAGAGCCATCTTTGAGAGTAGGCCTAAGGAGGCCTTGGCTGGGCCTTGGTGTCATTCCAAGTGCACAAGTTATATTTAGGACCTGATATTCCATTTTATTAATTTTAGTGGCAAACTTTGAGTGGAAGGGGGATCATTGTCACTTAGTACCATTCGATGTCAACTAAGAGTTGCACTAGGAACACTTTTGTCTTTGCACTTAACTTTTGTATTTTGTTAGTAAGAGGTCAGTAGAAGGTTAGGCCATAGGTGTGGCTAAGTGAAATAGGGATTGGCTAATAAGGGCACTTCAAATTTGGTGAGCTAGTTGGGTTGCGCTAGACTAGTTAAGCACTTCGAGTCATTTGTGTTGGTGGAGTGAGATCATTCAATACTCAATAGTGCACCATTATATAAATAATGTATATTATGTAATTAAATATGTTATGTGATCCTAAATGATTATTTGGAGCATAATATGTGAATACTAAAGAGTCGAATGTGTAAACAGGCCTAAGTGCCGCTATGAGTTAAATTTTTAATAACTAGGTTGGGATTCATAAGAATATATTTTGATGAGGTTTAATATTATTATGTAGGCTCAGGAGAAGATAGTAAGCTTGCCGTCAAAGTCGAGTAGTGCTCCTGGTTGCTCCCACGATCAAGACGAGAGTTGATCAAGCCTTCTTAAGGCAAGTGTCGTAAACATTTCTTGAGATATGATGTAAGTATTCCCTAATTCAACTTATGATTATTGCAAGTGTCCTGAACCTTTCTTGATATATAGCAAATTTTCGAACCTTCTTTATTTATATAATGTTATTAAATCATTTGAATTGGTGCAAGTGCAAGTACCCCTCTTTCCTTATGCAAGTATTACTTCCTTAAATTCTATAATGATTCAAGTGTTATTATTATGAATCATTGCCGGTTAATATTCTAAGTCGAGATCAAATAATTACCAATCCCTATTATCAGTTTTGCAATTTAAATTGAGGACTATAATGTCTTACCACGTTCATCATTTATCCAGAGTGATCCCTACCTATTTACACCTTGTTTATATAATCCATATTGATTCTATTTCCTTGATCGTACCTTAATTAAAGTAGCAATGTTTAATATACCCAATTGCTTATACCGTAATGTTACCAATTCATAATCCCAGACTTGTCATTTTACAATGTACAACCAGTTACTTGGAATGGATTTAAGGAGTTTTCTTGGGAAAGTATTACCCCAAGTATATGCAGAAGCAAATAGAGATAAAATTCTTGGAATTGAAATAAGGAAGCATGACAGTTTAGAATATGAGAAGAAGTTTACGGAATTGTCAAGATTTATGACTAAGTACGTGGAGATTGATGAGGAGAAGGATCAGAGATTTCAACAAGAGCTCGAATATTGGATTCGAGATAGAGTGTCGATGTTTGAGATTGATACCTATGTCGGGGTAGTTCATAAGGCGACATTGATAGAGATTAATGGAGCACAATCTAGGAAAGAAAGAGATAATAAGAAAAGAAAATTGTTTCATCAGAAGGAGATGTTAGAATCAGGATATCAGCAAGACAGGAATGTGAAGAGAATTGGATTCCAGAAAGGATGGAATGCCCAGAAGAAAAGGGATGTGAACAAGAGACAAGACAATAAAGGGAACCCTCAACAGAATCAAGGTCAAGCAAATGATGATAAACAGACAAGGGTTGAATGTAGGCATTGTGGAAAGAAGCATTCGAGAATTTGCAACAAGCTCAACATGACGTGTTATCAATGTAATCAAAAGGGGCATTTGGACAATGAGGGTAAAGTGCAGAAACCTGGAGTAACATGCTACACGTATGGAAAAGTTGGACATATCGCCAAGGAATGTAGGTCAACCGGATCAATCAAAAACATGATGAATTTAGCAAGCACTAATACCGCGATACCACCAGAAATGCTGGCATTACCCCCACCACCTACCATGACTCCTCAAGCATCAACAAGGACTTTTAACTTGAAAAAGAAGGATGTTGTTCAGAATCCATAAGTGATAGTAGGTAAGCTTTCAATAAATAATATTGAAGCTAAAGTATTGATTGATTCAGGAGCTACAAGGTCCTTTATATCAGAAAATTTTGCTAATAAAATAAACTGTGATAAGAAGAATATGAGTGAGGTGATAAGCATAGTAATTGTTAATCAAGAAAAGGTACCAGTAAGCCAATTTTCCGTCAATATGAGATTGATATATCCGGGCATAAGTTTTCAGTTGACTTGATACTTTTCAAGTTAGGGGAGTTTGATATAATATTAGGAATGGATTGGTTAGGAGAGAATGATGCTCAGATAGATTGTAGGTCTAAGAAGGTTTATTTAAGAACAAAGAATGGGAATAAGGTAATGTGTAAAGGACAGAAGCAAGAGCGACTATTTCTCACCGCTATGCAAGCCAGTAAGTTACTGAGGAAAGGATGCGAAGCTAATTTAGCCTATGTAGTAGATTCAGAAAAGGAAGTTCCTAGCTTAGAAGAGATTTCAGTGGTGAAAGAGTTCCCATATGTGTTCCCAGAGGAATTACCAGGATTACCTCCAGATTGACAGATCGAATTTGAAATTAACCTTGCCCCAGGCACTGAACCCGTCTCAAAGGCACCTTATTGGAGAGCACCAGCAGAATTGAAGGAATTAGCAAGTCAGTTACAGGAACTTTTGGATAAAGGAGTTATAAGGTCAAGTATGTCTCCATGGGGAGCACCAGTTATATTTGTAAGGAAAAAGGATGGAAGTATAAGGCTATGTATTGATTATCAAGAACTAAATAAGATGACGATTAAGAATCGATATCCGTTGCCGAGAATAGATGATTTGTTTGACCAACTGAAAGGAGCGAAGGGTTTTTCGAAGATTGACTTAAGGTCGGGATACCATCAGTTAAAGATCAAACCAGAAGACATCCTGAAAACGGCATTTAGGACAAGGTATGGACAATATGAGTTTTTAGTAATGCCATCGAATTAACAAATGCTCCTGTAGCTTTTATGGAATTAATGAATCAAGCTTTCAAGCAATACTTGGACCAGTTTGTGGTAGTATTCATTGATGACATTCTAATATATTTGAAGATGGAAGAAGAGCATGAACAACACTTGTGGATAGTTTTGGAGATTCTTAGACAAGAAAGATTGTATGCAAAATTTTCAAAGTGTGAGTTTTGGTTAAAAGAAGTGCAATTTTTGGGACATAAAATTAAAAGCGAAGGAATTAGAGTGGACCCTGCCAAGATTGAAGCGGTTATGAGTTGGGAGAGACCAAATACTTCTACGGATGTAAGAAGCTTTTTAGGATTGGTCGGGTACTACAGAAGATTTGTGAAGGATTTCTCAAAGATCGCTACGCCGCTAACCAAGCTGACAAGAAAGAATCAAAAGTTTGAATGAAATGAGGAATGTGAAGAAAGTTTTCAAGAATTGAAGCAGAGGTTGGTTACCGCTCCAGTATTGGTACTACACGATGACAAGGGAGATTTTGTGATATATAGCGACGCCTCGGATGACGGCTTAGGATGCGTGCTAATCCAACACAACAAGGTGATTGCATATGCCTCAAGACAGCTAAAGCCTCATGAATTGAGATATCCAACCCATGACCTGGAATTGGAAGCCATAGTGTTCGCACTCAAGATATGGAGACACTACATGTACAGAGAAAAGTGTGAAATCTATACATATCATAAAAGCTTGAAGTATATTTTCACCCAGAAGGAACTCAATATGAGACAACGGAGATGGTTGGAGTTAATCAAGGACTACGATCGTTTGATACATTATCATCCAGGAAAGGCTAATGTAGTAGTCGATGCCTTGAGTAGGAAGGAAAGGTTGAATATGATGCCAAGGAAATTATCTGAAGAGATTGAGAGATTTGAGTTGGAACTTTGTGATTGTGGGACATTAAAAGAGATTTGTTATTCCATGACTTTTTAGCCAGAACTGTTACAAAGGATAAAGAAATGTCAAGAAGAAGTAATGAGTCAAGAGAATAATAAACTGACGAGAGAAGAAGCATGTATGAAAAAGGATGAGCAAGGAATATTAAGATTTTCATCAAGGATTTGGATTCCTCAAGTGATTGAATTGAAGAACGAGATACTACAGGAAGCACACAACTCGAAATTTTCGATTCACCCGCGGAGCACAAGATGTACCAGGATTTGAAAAAGAAATTTTTGTGGCCAAATATGAAAAGAGAGATTGCATAACGGGTCTCTAAGTGCTACACTTGTCAAAGAGTAA
Organism: Apium graveolens; assembly: GCF_009905375.1. Classification (NCBI taxonomy): domain Eukaryota; kingdom Viridiplantae; phylum Streptophyta; class Magnoliopsida; order Apiales; family Apiaceae; genus Apium; species Apium graveolens. The sequence continues at coordinate 32,518,685 of NC_133657.1, read as the reverse complement.
AAGCGGAACATCAAAGACCAAGTGGATTGTATCATCCACTGAAGATTCCTGAGTGGAAATGGGAAAATATCGCCATGGATTTCATAGTGGGACTGCCCCGAACAAAATCCGGACATGACGCCATATGGGTTATAGTTGATCGCCTCACAAAATCAGCACATTTCTGACCAATCAACGAGAAGACTTCATTGGATAGTTTGGTGCATATGTACGTGCATGAGTTATGTTACGACACGGCGTACCGGTATCGATAGTTTCGGATCGAGATCCACGATTCAACTCAAGATTCTGGAGACAGTTTTAGGAAAGTTTGGGCACGAAGCTAAATATGAGCACAACATATCATCCACAAACTGACGGTCAAAGTGAGCGAACTATTCAAACAATCGAAGATATGTTACGCAGTTGTGCAATTGATTTCGCAAGAAGTTGGGATGATCACCTACTACTTGTAGAATTCTCATACAATAACAGTTACCACTCCAATATCGGAATGCCTCCATATAAAGCTTTATACGGAAGAAAATGCAGATCTCTAACAAATTGGGACGAGGTAAGAGAAGGAAACGTAATTGGTCCTGAATTGGTTCAGCAAATGAAGGAAATGGTCACCTTAATTCAGAAAAGACTAACTGCTACTCAAGACAGACAGAGGAAGTATGCAGATCCCTCCCGAAAAGATGTGAGTTTCCAAGTAGGTGAAGTCGTATTGCTAAAAGTGTCGCCATGGAAGGGTTTAACCCGATTTGGGAAAAAGGGAAAATTGGCACCTCGTTATATTGGTCTTTTTAAGATTCTAAATCAAGTAGGAAAAGTAGCATATGAGCTATCTCTACCGCCTCAATATCAGCATGTTCATAACGTATTCCACGTGTCTTTGCTTAAAAAGTATTATCTGGATGTTAAGCATGTGATAGAGTATGAGCCGTTAGAATTCAGAAAGATTTGTCATATGTGGAGCAACCTGTCAATATACTCGACTGGAAAGAAAAGAGTCTTAGCAATATGTCGGTAAATATAACGACTCGTGTAATCTTTTTGAATTATTTAATTATGCAATTATGGAAATTATTAAATAAATAAAATATGTGTGTTGCTTTTGACCGCTATGTGTTGTTTGATTATTATCCATATGTGATTTATAGTGTATCGGATTGTCCGCGCGATTAATTATGGGATTATATTGAATTGTTTCACTTTTAAAAGTGGATTTAATGCAAATTTATTTGTATAAATATTTGAAGTGTCTCTAAAATTGTTTTTATGGTTTTATAATTATATTAATTATTTTTAGGATTTTATAAAATTGAGAAATCAATATTTTATTATTTATTTATTTTTAAATGATTTTCTGATCACTTTTATTTGTAAAATCCATATTTAATTCTAAAATTCTTCAAAAATTATGAAACTCATATTTATTTAAGTTTGAAATATTCCGAGAATTTTAAAATTATTTCGGGAATTTTCCGGATTAATTTCACCGGCACGTTGTTTCGTTTAATTGTAAAAAAACAGGTATAAAGTGCACTTCAAAAATTGATTTAAAATTTCAAAATATACGTTTTTATAAAATTCGGGATATTTGTAACATTTTAAGACTATTTTCGTAATTTTCTGGATTTGTTTTAAGTGTAGCTCGATTCGTTAATGGTGAATTGCGGGGTATAGAATGTGATTCAAAAACACTTTAAAAATTATGAAAATCTTATCTTATTAGTTTTTGAATATTTGAGAAATTTTTAAATTAATGTGTCATTATTTTGATTTGTTTTTATTCATGAATTATATCGTTAAATCGCGAAAGGCGGGTCAAAAATTCGGGCTCTCAGGAGGAGAATGCACGCGCTCAGTTTTTTTTTACAAAAACCACAGACACTTGTATATACCTCAACAAATTCTATACATACGTGTCAATTGCTGGTGTAGAATTGGGAAAAAAAATAATAATAATCATAAATAAAACAAAGCAACCCCTGTACCATTTTCCTCACTTCACTGTGTTTAATCTCTATACTCTCTCTATCGCTCCAATCTCTCAATCTCTCTGCTACTCTCCCTCTCTTTTCTTTCCCATCTCCTTCTCTCCCCTTCAGCAGCGTGTTTCCGGCGCCGCCTGTGCTTGTTTTCCGGCGACCCCGCCACCACTGTTTCTTTTCTTCCCGCCGCCGTCATGGTATTCCTGGGTTACTGCAGTTGATTCTTGTTGTTTATACATGTATACAAAAGTGTGTGTATATATGTAAGTTCAGTTGTGTTCTTGCTGTGCCGTTTGTTCCTCCGATTCTAAATGAGTTTTTCAGCCGATTGTATTCGTTTGTGTTGGTTGCTTCGATTATTTGCTTACTTATTGTAATTTTATTTATTTTCTGCATAAATTATATGAATAATATTTGTGATAAAAATATTTTGTGCGGGAAAGAATTTATTTATCGATAGGATTCGCGTTGGAAACCCGGAATAGACGGGTACCCGCGGATTTTACCGCCGTCCGCGATGAATTTCGACGAGTGGACGGTGGACGGTGATGATATAATTCTGAGTCCTAATAATTTAAAATAAATAACTTAGTTCGTGAAATTATCTGTGAAACGAGAATTTGATTTTATATTAAAGTCGAGTACGTAATTTAGTTGACGAATTGTGATTGGATTAATTGTTGGGTTGAGCCGGTAACTGGAATTTGCGAGTTGTGATTGGGTGTCGTGTTTTAAATTGGATTGTTGTTGTTGAATTGACGTCAATTTATGTTTCGACGGGTAGTTCGATAAACAAAGGAGACGCTGCTCGATTTTCGGAAACTGAATTACGTAAATACGAAAGCGTATCCGAGGATTATCGGAACGTCGAGCAAGTATAAGCAAATACATATATATATATATATTTTTTATATAGAAACTGATTGTATATTATGCGTTATGTTTTGTCCAAAACGCAGCAATCCTAATTTCGTAAAATGACGAATATACGTATTTTGTAAAAACGAACACTGAATCAATTTCGAGAATGTGAACCCTAATTGTTGTCTGTGTTATTCTAATATGAATGATTACGAGTCGGGTTTGAATATCGTTGGGTAAGAATTAGTATCGAGGATATGTCAAGCATACCTAGACGTCTAACGTAGGGTATTTCGACCCTGTAGGTTATAGTCGGGAACCTGAAAGTGGACGATGGACTAAAGATAACCTAGTGGTCAGTCGACGAGCTCAGTAAAGTTTCAACAGGAAGACTTGAGTGTCGAAATCGAATCCAATGGGATCTAGTGGTTGGACGTTAGAGTCTGAGCAGCAAAGTCGGCTCAGAGTTGATCAGTAATAGTTGTAAAGCCTTGTAAGCCAAGTATTTCTGAACTTTTCTCCAAAATACATCGCAAATATTTTCGAACTGTTTCATAACATATCGTTAGTATTCAAAATAACTCTTATTTTATATTGCATGTGCTTTAAATTATTTACCCCTGAACCCTGAATTTTCTTGATCATGAGCCGTAAGCCTTATTCTATATAAACCATCCTTTGTTGACCCTCAGATACCAAATCACACAAATATGATACTACTCCCCAAATGTATAACTACCAAACACCAAATACTAAAACAAAATTGTTTGAAAACACAGAAACTTTTATACTCCAGCCATTCTTTATCACATCAAAGAACTATACCTCGAAAAATCACTATTTGTCTAATACCTGATTCTTTTACAGACTGAAAACCGTTTCTTTTACATACCCCGATATACCCTTGTGATATCCATGAGTTTCCTTACATTTTATTCAAATGTTTAATTATCATTGATTATGATCTTTTGTTATCGAATCATATTGTTTATCATATTGAACTGCTTTAGGATTGGATAGTTTTATATATGTGGGCCAGATTCGTGGTCAGACCATACCAATGGTCAAGTTAGGCCAATGTGTGCCTTGGATCCAGTAATTAGAGCATTGTTGTGTGCTTGCTCGGGGATAGTGCGTGACTGATCAGCAGCCTAACCTTGGTTTTTAAAACTTAAAATGAATATCTAGTTCTAATGATTAGTTAAAAAAAACTTGATTCCCTTGAATCATCTCATTTGATTATTATTTAACCTCAGTTATAGTTATCATGACTTGCTGAGCTAGTTAGCTCACTCTTGCGAATCTTTTTATATATGTTACAGTGAAAAAGGATATGGATGGTAGTGAAGTTCCTCAGTACAAAGTGCGGGCTAAGGTTCCAGTTGAGTTGGATCAAGCTAGCAGAAGCTTCGTGGGGTAGAAAGATAGTCAAATTGTAAGAATACTTTTATTATCAGTTGTAAGTTAAATTAATGGGAAATTTGGTACATTGTAATAAAAGTTAAGGTTGTGGCTTGTTTTTATACTTTAACCTGTTGCGATCCGTGGTTTTGTGAAACAGGGTCATTATAAATAATATCTCTTTTACAGAGTTATATATTGTGTATGTGTTATGGACCCCAAACTTCTGATCCGAGTTTGGAGGGCCCCACAGGTTGGTATCAGAGCTACAGGTTATGTCACTGAAACAAGCCTAGATTGTCGGGATTGGGTAGAGGGTTAGGATTAGGAATAGAAAATAGAAAGATAAGATGTCGTGAGGACGAGTGCGATTATATAGTAGGTCTCTAGCACGGTTCGTGTTGTGATTCGGGATTCTTAGCTTGCGACGTGATTTCCAGACAACGGCAATGGCGGATCTTGATTTCCCGGTGTCATTTGATCGTTTGGAGCTTTCCATTTGAGGATCGTCATCTTCTTTCAGATTGGATTTGTACCTTGTTCCTCCACCAGCATTAATGGTACTACTTTCTGGTATAACGATTGCACTTCTTCAAGCTATTCTATGCTACTTTTCTACCTCTTGATATGAGACTACCTATTCAAGAACCTCCATCTGTTTATTCTTGTTTCACTAGACATTCGGCTGTGAGTGTATCTCTTTAGTTTATCCTACATCCTGTTCTATACCTCCAGTTTAGAACTTGTCCTATGAAGCGATTGTATCTACGAGGATGGATTCGAGAGTTATAGTAAATGGGTAGCGCTTGAGATATAAATAAAAGGTGAGAAGAAGTTTAGAGAGAAGATTTAAGTGTTTTAGAGGATAGTTGTTATCGGGTTAAAAGAAGTCATTAGTGACTAAGCCACCCGTGAATAATTACGGGATGAATTAGCTGAATTTTGAAAGAGTTAGAGAGAAAGGTATAAATCTGGTGGAATTAAATGATGATGTTATGGTAAATGTGATATGTAAAGTAGTGATGTGATGTAATACGAGCAAACTTTGTTCTATGAAATAGACTTGTTGACTATTGGATAGCCTGTTTTACTTAACTACTGCAATGCTAATGTCGGAAGTATCACCAGTATGGGAGTCTTGATGTGAAACTACGAATAAGATAATGTGTGACAACAATTGAAGTTTTGTCGAGTAAGGAAGGTAAGTGGACACGATGAAGAAGAAAAGGTAGATTGAAGTGAATGGACTTTTATATGATCGATTCATTAATTTGGTACCTTGTTATAGGTCGGAAGGACAACAACCAACTCATATAGTAAGGACAACCAGGTTTGTGATTTTCCAAACTTTTTAAACAAGTTTTTGAAAAAGATTTTCCTTTACAAATTTCTAAAAGCCTTTTTCGAATAAAATGATTTTTAAACATTGGTTGTCAAGTTACTATTTGAGTTTCTTGTTTGTTAGAAAGCCCGAATTACCTGGAAGGATGCTGTTTCAGACTTAGTAGAACGAAGTAACCTATGATTATGAAGAAGTTGATTATTCCTAACAGTAAAGTGCAAGTATTGTTTGATAAAATTTACAACAGAATTAGCGTACGGAGTAACTCTACATTCAATTATTAGGACTATCAGAGTTCGAAGAATTCATTGATTTAGCAGAAGCCGGAGCGTGATCACAGAAGATTGGAAAGATTTCCAGACCTCTCTAAAAGCAGAATATTATTAACAAAAGGGTCGTTATGTCGAATGGTACGTGGTTATTATAAATTAAAAGAGGAATCTTGAAGTTACCTGGTAAGGAACGCCATTATGATCGAATTGTTAAAGTATTATTCGTGTGGGTGCGATATTAAAGACGCAAGATGTGACAAGTAGGAATCTACCATAATGCTTAATTTGCAAAAGCATTTCAGTGTACCCTCTAAAGTTGCTATATGATGCAATTGGGATATGATTGAACAAGCTCGAAAAATGAATACAAGTGAAATGTGGATGGTGACCAATGGTATCGTTCTAGCTTTTAATATTACAGCGTATATTCCTTCTCGATTCCTAAAAATGTATGAACTTCTTTTCTTTAATGAACTCTTTTCTATGATATCAAAAAAAAGAGGATATTCCATTCCTTTCAAATTTATTTGCTTCCCTCAAGCTTTGCTTTCTGATTGAGACAAACAGTGTTATGGTGAGACACTTTGTCAGAATGGCGAAGAGTCGGGTGGGACGCCACCTAATCATGTGCTGTATGCCATATGGTATGAAAGACTGGCCATCTTAAGTACCAATGTGGTTGTCTCATTCATATTCAAATCCTTGTTTCTTCTTTCTTTTCGACTTTAATTTTTGTTAAACTTTGAATCCTTCTTGTCGTTTCATTGTACTGTCATTTTTTGCAAAAGTTTTTCAAACAGAAATCAGCGTATTATGGACCAAGCGGGCAAACTTCCATCTACCTCTCACGCATGGAAAGAAAACAAGGGCATATGGCGAGAAATGCAAATCACTAACCCAGTCAGGGATGCACTAAGAATCAAGAGAATCTACTCCAACAAGGAAATACGTCTCCGAAAAAGAGAAAATGCGATTTTCCTGTGAAATATGTTATTCAGAATACGGATGTGGTGACATGAATGATTATCGTAGATGCCTTATGCGTTAAAGTATTAAAAGATGTGAGAGAAACTTAATTGTTTATCTCTCAAAGTTTTGTTGATAAGATGAATTACCCTGTTGAATTGACAAGATTATGATTAAAAGACTAGCAAGTCAAGAACGTGTAGTTGTTAAATAAGTGAGTACCAATGGTGAAATTGAGATTCCTAGCAATAAGTTGTGTAGAATTGATATCCTAGGAGATAAGAGGATTTGATATTATTCTAAGGAATGGATTGACTACTAAAGCGTGATGTCCAGACAGACCGTCGTGATGAAGAAATAGTCCTGAAGACGTCGAATGGGAATATGACGAGGTATAAAGGAAGAATGAGGGTAAAAAAAAAATTGTTAACAATGATTACGGTGATTAAAATGTGAGTACTATGGTAATTATGACAAAAATAAAAGTCAGAAGCAAACAAAATTTGAAGATTTTATAGCAATTAAGGAGTTTCAAGGTATGTTTCCAGATGAGTTATCAATATTTCCCCCAGATAGAGAAATGAAGCTCGTGATTAACTTAGCACCTGAGACGAGGCCAGTGACCAAGACCTTACACGAAATGGCACCAGTTAAAATGAGGAAGTTAGCGAAGCAGATGCAAGAGATGTTCGAAGAAGAAACGATTAGACCCAGCATATCCTATAAGGTGCACCAGTACTAATTGTTAATAAGAAAATGGAAGTATGATATTATGCGTCAACTAGCAAAAGCCCAACAAGTTTACTATCTAGAGCAAGTATTTGTTACCTTGACCCAATGGTTTGTTTGATCAGACGAAGGAAGCAAAGTACTTTTATAAGACTGATTCAAGACTTGGTATTTCACCAACTGAAGATTAAACCTATGAATATATCAAAGATAATTTCCAGAACTTAGTAATGTTCTCGTATCGTTAATTGGATTAATCAATATACCAGTGATATTTGAACTTGATGAACAAAAATCTTTAAAGAATATCTGGAGAAGCTGTAGCTGTGATACTTAAAGTCAACAAAGGACCATGCAAAGCATTTAATGATGACTGGGAAGTTGGAGAAGAAAGAAGTTGTATGAAATATAGTTCTTAGCATAAATAGTCAATGTAGAGAAGATCAAAAGAGATTCAGCAGAAGTTAAAATTACTATAAATGAAAGGGAAACCAGAAACACCAACAAAAGTAAGAAGTGTTGTCACAAGGCGATCACTATCGAAAATTTGTGCAAGATCTCTTGAAAGTTTCCATATTTTGGACGAAGCTAACCAGGAAAAAGCCAGAAGTTTATATAAAGTAGAGACGGGTGGAAAAAGTTTATGGAGTCAACTGAAAGAATGGTTACAGCACCTACTTTATCATTTTGAAAATATCAAGGACATTTGGTAGTTATATTGATGCTTCTCATAAGGAAGTAGGATATGTGTTGATGCAGCGCAATAAAGTTATTGTATATACGTCCAAACAACCGAAACCTTATGAGCAGAAGCATCCTACTCATAATTGGAACTAACAGTAACAATATTTTTTTTACAAGATTGGGAAAATATGATATGTCTGGAGAAAGGTGTAAGATCTATATGAACTATAAAAGTTTAAAATATGAATCCATGAAGAAAAGCAAATGTAGTGGCAAGAGATAAGTAAAAAGGAGAGAGAACGAACATAGAGTCAACACCAGAAGAATTAACTATGGAATTTTGGAAGTTGGAATTGGAAGCTAAAGGTTATAATCCAAAAGGAGCAAGGATGGGTAGTATGATGAGATGTCAAGAGAGGATAATGGATCACGATTTTAGCAGTAAGAGGAAATTTATGCGCCCAGGAAAATGATCACGATATCTCCAGGTTCTCTTCCAGCACTTGGATGCTACAAATGGAAGAATTAAGAAATGAGATCCCACAGGGAATTCACAATATTAAGTATTTCAGTTATTGAAGAGATGTCAAGATATATGGAAATTTAAAGAAAAATAGTGATAACCAAGTATAGAAAAAAAAGAAATTTCAAGATAGATCATGAGGTGTTGGACATGTCAAAGAGTTAAGACGAAGTATTGGAAAGCCTAGGGGATAAGGCAGACCCAGAAAGTGACTTTACAAGAGGCGAATCGGGAAGTGGGAGGTTAGCAAAACAACGAATAAGAATAAGTGACCCCTATAAAGAATTAATTTCCTACAAGTCCTAATTCAAGAAATATATTATATCTCGAGGATTAACTTAAGATTCAACCTGAGAAAAATATCAGAGATTACGATTAAAGTGAGTTAAGAGCATTGCAAGCTCTGGTGATATTATGTGAAATGACGAGTGTATTAGGTGGCTATAAGGAATTAAGGAACGTGGTATATAAAGAGTACTTGGGTAAGCAAACTGTATTTATTGATAACATCCTCTGCTACTCAAAGAATAAGAAAGTCTGCGTGGAATGCCCAAGAATTTTTCTCCAAGGACCAGAAGGAAAGCAACTATGCGTTAAGTTTTCAAGAATGAAATTTTGACTAAGGTTAACAAAAGGTTCTGAATTAATCCATTAACAACTACCTAAGCAAAGCTGTATGGTAACAGATGCCTTATGCCGACAAAAAGGATTAGATGTAATTAAGTCCACCGAGAAATTAATAGTCAAATGGAAAAAAAAAGTGGAATCTGAAGCTTAAATACCTAAAGGTGATAATACGTGAATATATAAGACTACTTTTCAGCCTTAACTGATGAAAAATGATAAGAGATGCTTAAACGTTTAGGAACCAATGGGGCTCTTGTCCAAGTTGTTCTGTATATAGTGATCAATCCAAATTCTTGATTATCAAAGGCAAGTCCTTGGAAATGAGTACCTACCTATTGTGAGTACGTTTGAACCCTCGAGTAGAAGGGTCTACTTAGAAATTAGAGTCAGATATGCTTGATAAATATCCTCACTTGTGTAACTAGACCAGATATCGAGGACAGAATCTTTTTAAGGGGGGAAGGATATAACGACTCGTGTAATCTTTTTGAATTATTTAATTATGCAATTATGGAAATTATTAAATAAATAAAATATGTGTGTTGGTTTTGACCGCTATGTGTTATTTGATTATTATCCATATGTGATTTATAGTGTATCGGATTGTCCGCGCGATTAATTATGGGATTATATTGAATTGTTTTACTTTTAAAAGTGGATTTAATACAAATTTATTTGTATAAATATTTGAAGTGTCTCTAAAATTGTTTTTATAGTTTTATAATTATAATAATTATTTTTAGGATTTTATAAAATTGAGAAATCAATATTTTATTATTTATTTTTAAATGATTTTCTGATCACTTTTATTTATAAAATCCATATTTAATTCTAAAATTCTTCAAAAATTATGAAACTCATATTTATTTAAGTTTGAAATATTCCGAGAATTTTAAATTATTTCGGGAATTTTCGGGATTAATTTCACCGGCACGTTGTTTCGTTTAATTGTAAAAAAATAGGTATGAAGTGCACTTCAAAAATTGTTTTAAAATTTGAAAATATACGTTTTTATAAAATTCGGGATATTTGTAACATTTTAAGACTATTTTCGTAATTTTCTGGATTTGTTTTAAGTGTAGCTCGATTCGTTAATGGTGAATTGCGAGGTATAGAATGTGATTCAAAAACACTTTAAAAATTATGAAAATCTTATCTTATTAGTTTTTGAATATTTGGGAAATTTTTAAATTAATGTGTCATTATTTCGATTTGTTTTTATTCATGAATTATATCGTTAAATCGCGAAAGGCGGGTCAAAAATTCGGGCTCTCAGGAGGAGAATGCACGCGCTCAATTTTTTTTTACAAAAACCACAGACACTTGTATATACCTCAACGAATTCTATACATACGTGTCAATTGCTGGTGTAGAATTGGGAAAAAAAATAATAATAATCATAAATAAAACAAAGCAACCCCTGTACCATTTTCCTCACTTCACTGTGTTTAATCTCTGTACTCTCTCTATCGCTCCAATCTCTCAATCTCTCTACTACTCTCCTACTCTCCCTCTCTTTTCTTTCCCATCTCCTTCTCTCCCCTTCAGCAGCGTGTTTCCGCCGCCGCCTGTGCTTGTTTTCCGGCGACCCCGCCACCCCTGTTTCTTTTTTTCCCGCCGCCGTCATGGTATTCCTGGGTTACTGCAGTTGATTCTTGTTGTTTATACATGTATACACGCGTGTGTGTATATATGTAAGTTCAGTTGTGTTCTTGCTGTGCCGTTTATTCCTCCGATTCTAAATGAGTTTTTCAGCCGATTGAATTCATTTGTGTTGGTTGGTTCGATTATTTGCTTACTGATTATAATTTTATTTATTTTTTGCATAAATTATATGAATAATATTTGTGATAAAAATATTTTGTGCGGGAAAGAATTTATTTATCGGTAGGATTCGCGTTGGAAACCCGGAATAGACGGGTACCCGCGGATTTTACCGCCGTCCGCGATGAATTTCGACGAGCGGACGGTGGACGGTGATGATATAATTCTGAGTCCTAATAATTTAAAATAAATAAATTAGTTCGTGAAATTATCTGTGAAACGAGAATTTGATTTTACATTAAAGTCGAGTACGTAATTTAGTTGACGAATTGTGATTGGATTAATTGTTGGGTTGAGCCGGTAATTGGAATTTGCGAGTTATGATTGGGTGTCGTGTTTTAAATTGGATTGTTGTTGTTGAATTGACGTCGATTTATGTTTCGACGGGTAGTCCGATAAACAAAGGAGACGCTGCCCGATTTTCGGAAACTGAATTACGTAAATACGAAAGCGTATCCGAGGATTATCGGAACGTCGAGCAAGTATAAGCAAATACATATATATTTATATATATATATATTTTATATAGAACCTGATTGTATATTATGCGGTATGTTTTGTCCAAAACGCAGCAACCCTAATTTCATAAAATGACGAATATACGTATTTTGTAAAAACGAACACTGAATCGATTTCCAGAATGTGAACCCTAATTGTTCTCTGTGTTATTCTAATATGAATGATTACGAGTCGTGTTTGAATATCGTTGGGTAAGAATTAGTATCGAGGATATGTCAAGCATACCTAGACGTCTAACGTAGGGTATTTCAACCCTGTAGGTTATAGTCGGGAACCTGAAAGTGGACGATGGGCTAAAGATAACCTAGTGGTCAGTCGACGAGCTCAGTAAAGTTTCAACAGGAAGACTTGAGTGTCGAAATCGAATCCAATGGGATCTAGTGGTTGGACGTTAGAGCCTGAGCAGCAAAGTCGGCTCAGAGTTGATCAGTAATAATTGTAAAGACTTGTAAGGCAAGTATTTCTGAACTTTTCTCCAAAATACATCGCAAATATTTTCGAACTGTTTCATAACATATCGTTAGCATTCAAAATAACTCTTGTTTTATATTGCATGTGCTTTAAATTATTTACCCCTGAACCCTGAATTTTCTTGATCTTGAGCCGTAAGCCTTATTCTATATAAACCATCCTTTGTTGATCCTCAGATACCAAATCACACAAATATGATACTACTCCCCAACTGTATAACTACCAAACACCAAACACTAAAACAAAATTGTTTGAAAACACAGAAACTTTTATACTCCGGCCATTCTTTATAACATCAAAGAACTATACCTCAAAAAATCACTATTTGTCTAATACCTGATTCTTTTACAGACTGAAAACCGTTTCTTTTACATACCCTGATATACCCTTGTGATATCCATGAGTTTCCTTACATTTTATTCAAATGTTTAATCATCATTGATTATGATCTTGTGTTATCGAATCATATTGTTTATCATATTGAACTGCTTTAGGATTGGATAGTTTTATATATGTGGGCCAGATTTGTGGTCAGACCATACCAATGGTCAAGTTAGGCCAATGTGTGCCTTGGATCCAGTAATTAGAGCAGTGATGTGTGCTTGCTCGGGGTTAGTACGTGACTGATCAGCAGCCTAACCTTGGTTTTTAAAACTTAAAATGAATATCCAGTTCTAATGATTAGTTAAAAAAATAAAAACTTGATTCCCTTGAATCATCTCATTTGATCATTGTTTAACCTCAGTTATCGTTATCATGACTTGCTGAGCTAGTTAGCTCACTCTTGTGAATCTTTTTATATATGTTACAGTTAAAAAGGATATGGATGGTAGTGAAGTTCCTCAGTCCAAAGTGCGGGCTAAGGTTCCAGTTGAGTTGGATCGAGCTAGCAGAAGCTTCATGGGGTAGAAAGATAGTCAAATTGTAAGAATACTTTTATTATCAGTTGTAAGTTAAATTAAAGGGAAATTTGGTACGTTGTAATAAAAGTTAAGGTTGTGGCTTGTTTTCATACTTTAACCTGTTGCGATCCGTGGTTTTGTGAAACAGGGTCATTATAAATAATATCTCTTTTACAGAGTTATATATTGTGTATGTGTTATGGACCCCAAACTTCTGACCCGAGTTTGGAGGGCGTCACAGTAAAGATAGAAAGAGTGCTTTGGAGAAATCCCAAAGTCGAAGAATCGACATGGGAATTAGAGTCGGAAATGCGAGTCTGGTACCCTCACCTATTTTCCTTAGATTCTGGGGACAGAAATCTTTAAGGGGGAGAGGATGTCATAACCGGTATTTTATTATCCTTTAATTGATATATATATATATATATATAAGTATATTGGTTTAATTTGTGAATATATATATTTTGTGTGATTTGATTGGTGCCAAATAATTGTGTGGTATTATTAATTTTTTAAAAAAACAAGAAATACATTATTTGCTATTTATATAAGTTATAAAATGCATTATATTATCTAAGAAAAATCATTTTTAAAATTACTTTTATTTACAAATTTCGAATTGTATTTTATTAAATTCCTAAAATTCTAAGCTATTTTATGATGTCACTCTTGTCATTTATGGATTTGTAGTTTTATTTATAAAATATATTCTTTGTAATTAATTATATTAATAGTTATTAGATTACACAATTACCCTTGCATGCATTTCCACTCACAATTCAAAATAAGGATAATTGTGTCATTTCCTACCCCACTGTCTCATCTAAAGCTTACCAATTTCCTAAACTAGCCTTGCATGCATTTTGTGTTAGTTAAAGAAAGAAGGACAAGGTAGTAAATAACCACCCCATTACCATTTAACAACAAACAAAAGATCAAGACTTGTGCCATTTCTTCCACTTGCACAGAAAAATACTCTTCTTCCTCCCTCCTTCTTGACTCTCGGCCGAAGCACATACACACACACACACACACTCTCTCTTCTTCATTTTCATTTCCAAAAATAAAGATTTCAATTATAATTTCACCTTCTTAAATTTGATAAACTCATTCCATACATATTTGTGTAGAGATATACATGTTTATTGGATGATTTGGTGTTGCATGCAAGAGGTAAGTTCAAACTCAAGTGGAAAACCTTAGTTCTTATGAACTTAAGGTTCAAACTAAAGAGTTAAATTAACATAGGGGTTGGGAAGGGCAAAATAATTTGAGAATTACTCACATGCATGTGCCATTTCTCCCTCATCCATTCGGCTATGACTCCAAAGGACCCGAATGGAGTAGTAGCTTATGTTGTATTTTTATTTTGAGTGTCATATGCTTAAATCATGATTATATGGTGGTTGTCTTGGTATAAAACCTTTGCATGTTATAAATTTTATATAAGTATGATCTTGATAAGGTTGCATGTCAATATTTTTGGAACAAAACCAAAGTACTATTAGAATATTTTTGGTTAAAGTCGAATTAGTGAATGCATGTCATAATTTATGAGATTTTGAGTCTTAATTTGATTTGAATGTAAGAGATAAAGCCATATTTTGATAAACAAGAGTATTTCAAGATGTTTTCTGAGTATATATAGTTGGTATTATATTTGCATGTTATGATTTGTGCTCGGTTTATGCTTAAGTACTTGAAAGTGTGATTTAAGTAATGGTTTTGTTATTTTGAGTATATAATTCAGTTTTTGGTGCATACGGGTATGGAATGATCTCAACCTTCAGATAACTTGTGAGTTTAGGAGATTAAGTATAGTAAATAAGCTTGATTGCTTGATTTGATGCATGGTTTATAGGTGGGAGTTAAGGTGGAAGGTTTAGTATAAGGTTTGTCATTTTCCAGAAATTTGCACTAGTATGTAGGAGAGTTTTGAATGGGAATTTGTTGGGCATTTGGAGGCCCAAGCCATTATAAGTTAGGACTTGACCTATAGTTGATCCCAGAGGCTTTAAATGTAAGAAACCAACCCATTTAGGGAGGTGCACAAGTCGAATCATGACTTCTGGTTAGAACATAGACAGTTTGAGTGAGGAGCACTTTTAAGCTTAGAAAGTGATGTCACTGGTAGGCCCTCATTAGTCTTTGTTTAGAATTGATAATAGGGAGTATGTGGGAGGTTTTGCAAGCCATATTTTGAAGGTTTAGAGTTAAAACCAAGAGTATAAAGTGAGTTCAAATCAGGGCAGTTTGAGTGTCACTAGGATAGGGGAGAGCCATCTTTGAGAGTAGGCCCAAGGAGGCCTCGGTTGGGCCTTGGTGTCATTCTAAGTGCACAAGTTAGATTTTGGACCTGATATTCCAGTGTAGTAATTTTAGTGGCAAACTTTGAGTGGAAGGGGGATCATTGTCACTTAGTACCATTCGATGTTAACTAAGAGTTGCATTTAGGAACACTTTATCTTTGCACTTAACTTTTGTATTCTTAGAGGTGAGGCCTGAGTTGATTATTGAGTTTATTTGTTATTAAGAGGTCAGTAGAAGGTTAGGCCATAGGTGTGGCTAAGTGAAATGGGGATTGGCAAATAAGGGCACTTCAAATTTGGTGAGCTAGTTGGGTTGCACTAGACTAGTTAAGCACTTCGAGTCATTTGTGTTGGTGGAGTGAGATCATTCAATACTCAATAGTGCACCATTATATCAATAATGTATATTATGTGATTAAATGTGTTATGTGATCCTAAATGATTATTTGGAGCATAATATGTGAATACTAAAGAGTCGAATGTGTAAATAGGCCTAAGTGCCGATATGAGTTGAATTTTCTATAACTAGGTTGGGATTCATAAGAATATATCTTGATGAGGTTTAATATTATTGTGTAGGCTCAGGAGAACATAGTAAGCTTGCTGTCAAAGTTGAGTAGTGCTCCTGGTTGCTCCCACGATCAAGGCGAGAGTTGATCAAGCCTTCTTAAGGCAAGTGTCGTAAACATTTCTTGAGATATGATGCAAGTATTCCCTAATTCAACTTATGATTATTGCAAGTGTCCTGAACCTTTCTTGACATATAGCAAGTTTTCGAACCTTCTTCATTTATATAATGTTATTAAATCATTTCAATTGGTGCAAGTGCAAGTACCCCTCTTTCCTTATGCAAGTATTACTTCCTTCAATTCTATAATGATGCAAGTGTTATTATTATGAATCATTGCCGGTTGATATTCTAAGTCGAGATCAAATAATTACCATTCCTTGTTATCCGTTTTGCAATTTAAATTGAGGAGTATAATGTCTTACCATGTTCATGATCTATCCAGAGTGATCCCTACCTATTTACACCATGTTTATACAATCCATATTGATTTCATTTCCTTGATCGTACCTTAGTTAAAGTAGCAACCTTTAATATACCCAATTGCTTATACCGTAATGTTACCAATTCATAATCCTAAACTTGTCATTTTACAATGTACCTTTCCCTGAACTTATTGATTTGCTCTTGCACCCTTTTAAATTTGTTACCAATTGCTTTACTCTTGAACCCTTTTTGATTGGTTACTTATTCCTTTACTCTTGAATCCTTTTAAATTGGTTATCTATTGCTTTACTCTTGAACCCTTTTAAATTGGTTACCTATTGATTTACTCGTGAACCCTTTTAAATTGGTTACCTATTGGTTTACTCTTGAACCATTTTTGATTGGTTATCTATTGTTTTGCTCTTGAACCTTTTAAGATTGAATACTTATATCTTTGCTCATTGAAACCTTAGATACCCGTATATTTGATCTTGTCACATACTTACGACATCAACCCTTTTCACTTGATTATTTTCATAACCTGTGAATTATTCCTTTGCAATAGAACCTGGTGATGATTTCTTTGCCGTGATCATCAATTCGTTTGGCCATAAATCTTGTCCTAGTACAATGGTTGTTGAAGTTGACCTAGAATCCCTTAAATACCTATATGATTCTTTCATGCTTTAAGAGCTTTTGAAATGTTAATATTTTGGCATCTAAATTCATATAAAATGCAGAGTTTTATAAATTGAATTGTCAAAAATATTTTCTTGAGATTAGTGGATCCGGACTAAGATGCATGTCCTTTCCATACTTTTTTTAGGCTTAAAAGTTGCCTAGAGATCCCATTATATTTGTTAGAACCCAGCGAGGTTCGGGATTACTTCGCGGCTGATCACCGGCTGTAATCCGTAGTGTCATAAAATAAGATTAAAAGATTGTTTTCAAATGTTTTTTTATAAAATGATGATGCCATTCCCATGCTAGTTAAAATATTAATTGTTCTACCCAATGTTCATCTTTTGCTAGTAGAACTTGCTGAGCAATTGTCTCACTACTTGTTTCCCTGTACATCTTTCAGCTAGGAGATAATGGTTAGCTTAGATAATGGTTAGGGTGAAGCAGACAGCTCGTAAGTCCACCGAAGGAGAATCATCAACCAATCCCTGTACCATATACGAGCTCAGGTAGTTAAGTGATCCAAGAGTAAGAGATGTGATGTAATAAAGTACTTTTGGTTTGTAATAGTTAGTAGTTGGGCTATTTGTACCCTAAACCTAGCGATCTTGGATAAGTTTTGTAACATGTCACATTTATAATGTATGTCTTTAATATTAGCTTTTGTTGTACTAAATTTTGGGTCGTGACATGGAAAGGTTCTTCAATTATTGAATCAAGCTTCTTTTTGAATGATGCCTTAATATACTTTCCTTTCTGACATGCATCACACAATCCATCCTTTGAGAATTCCACTTGTGGAATGCCTCTTACCAAATCTTTCGTGACTAGTTCATCCATAGTCTTGAAGTTAAGATGGGACAACTTCTTGTGCCATAGCCAACTTTCATCTTGACTTGCCTTGCTGAAGAGACAAGTGACAGATTCTGCATTTGATGAGTTGAAGTCAGCTAGATACACATTTCCTTTTCTCACTCCAGCGAGAACCACTTTGTTGGTTTTCTTGTTGGTCACGACATAGGCTTCATAATTGAATGTTTCTGAGTTTGCCCTTGTCACAAAGCTGGATAATACTCAACAGATTATGCTTGAGTCCATCCACTAGGGCAACTTCCTCAGTGATGATATTGTCCTTAGAAATCAAGCCATATCCTACAGTATAACCCTTGCTGCATCTCCAAAAGTAATACTTGGGACAGCTCTCTCCTTGAACTCAGTGATCAGGGTAGAATCTCCAGTCATGTGCCTTGAGCATCCATTATCCAGATACCAAAGATTCTTTCTTTTCCCTGCACACAACAAAATCAAATCAAGTTGATTTTGGTACCCAAGTTTCCTTGGGTCCTATTTTGTTAGCTTTTTTCTTAGGTTTCTTAGGTTTGTCCTCATTTGACTTAGGTATTTGAGATTCATCCTTAGTCATTTGAGTAGAACCTTTAAAAGTATTCATCATTATAGAATTATCATGCACAGGCTGGTTAACATGGAAGGGCATATTTTATGCAGAATAGTAAGAATTTTATGTAAATGGCATATTAGCAAATTATGTATTCAAATTATGCGTAGGCATAACATTCACAAGCATTGTAGGCATGTTAGGAAATAAAGAAGGTGCAGACATGGGTGCAGGCATAGCAAATTTGCAATTAACAGACAAATGATTAACACTACCATACTTCACACTGGTTTTTTAGGTGCATATTTATTAGGTGTGTAGTTGTTATGTTTGTTAATTCCAACTTTCCCGTTTCTATTGTTTTTCCCTTTTTTGATTTTTCTTTAACCTCAATTTTCTCCAGTCTGTCTTCAGTTGCTTGATTGACAGATGCCCTACATTGACTCTCTTGTTCTTTTTCACTTGACTTGTTTCTCCTGGAACAAAGTTCTTGGAAACTGATCCAGATTTCTCATTTAACTTAGCTAGATGGGATTTGCTAACTGGATTTCTTTCACTCGACGAATGTCGTTTCTTGTCTTTCGACGGATAATTCATTGATCATTCGATGGATAACCTTCATTATCCGTCGAATCCACATCCGTTCAGAGTCCTTCCTCCAAGTTAGAATTCAGTTTATCCTTGCTCTTTTTCTAAGCTTCATCATAGAAGGATTCTATACCTTGAACTTTAGTAATTTGAGCATGGACATCTTTGGATAATTTCTGTGCCTTAATTACTTCATGTTCTCATTCAAGTTGCTTTCTTAAAATCTCCTCTTTCTTTAAGGATTCAGTTAGTTCATCCTTAGCAATCTTGCATTCTATCTTCAATTTCTCAAACTCAACAAATTGAGTTTCTAACATATTGTTTCTTTCACTTAAAAACAAATTATTTTCTTTAATCTTAGTGTTTACTTTAGAGAGTGATTTGAGTGTAACACGCAAATAATATAGTTCTGTTGGCATATCATTTATAGCATCATTACACTCAGCTTTAAATAAATGTGCTACATTAGTGGCGATTAACTGATTACTTGAAGAACTAACTTCTCCTTCATCTGATTTGCCCATAAGTGCTATATTGACATAGGTTGTATCATCATCCTCCTCAAATCCATCAGCGGCCCAGTCATTTTCCTGAGTTAGAAAGGCCCTTTCCTGCTGTTTGAGCACTTCAAAGTATTTCTTTTTGTAATCCACAGGCTCAAACTTCTTTCTATCAGAATTAGGCTTTCTACATTCACTTGCAAAATGAACACTCAAGCCACACTTGAAACATTTAAATTTTGACTTGTCAACCATGTTTCTGTTTGGCTTGGATGCTCCAAAATTCTTCTTAAATTTGAGCTTGGCAAACCTTCTGGATAGAAAATCCAGATGCTCATCTATGTCATCCATATGATCTTGACTATGATGGTCTTCATGTTCATCTATGTAACGCCCCCAAATCCGGGGTCAGGGGATTTGGTCGTCACGATAAAACCTCAATCCAAATTAACCTGCTTAATCAATAAACAATAGCCAACGGAAGATATTTATCATTTATGACCCCAAACTAATCCAAGATCTTTTAAGGTTACAGTTCTAGAAACAAGCTATCCAAATTCCACACATAATTTTTTTTTTCTCTTTTGAAACTCTTTTCAATAATTCTCAATCTCAAAACTTAACCCGCTAGTATAACTTCGAAAAAAAGTATACTAGGCCCAACTATAATATACACAACTATTATATAATATAATATAAACAACTTTACATAATAAAACATACACCAGTCCGCAACCCTGGACCAACCATCTTCCAAAAGCTTCTTCTTTGCTTTCTCGAATTACGAGGCTAAACAGCGCAAGTTAATCCTCACTGGAGGTTAAATTTGAAAACAGGCAAGTATGAGCGAAAGAAATGCTCAGCAAGATCATTGTAATATATATATGGTCATTTTGATATAAAACCGACATCTGCGTTAGAGCAGAACATTTGAAATCATAATTGCTGAATCAGAAAATTTATTAAAGAATCGAATAATTGGTTTTCACTGTACTCAAAACTCTTTTGATATTTTCAAGCGAAATGCTTCAGCAATACTTTGGATCTTGACAAGACTAAAACTCGTAAAATAGTGTTACGGAAATATCGTAAACAACAATAACATGAAATAATGATTATGGAATGAATCATGAATTTTATTCAAAACTGAACTCTTAATATTAATACTCATGTTGTTATATCAAATTAGATATCAATATGAACTTTGATGCTCACAACATCCCATACAGAAGTCAACATTAATCATCTATACTAATACTACCTTTGATATTTAACAACAACCTAAATATCCACATCAAGCAGAATCTGAATCAAAACTGCATTTCACCTTTAATTCAAAACAGAAACAATTGATAAACCATTTATTTTATGATTATCAAAACAATATCATAATTTAGATCGGAATCCTCAAACGACGGTGTGTTACCGCCGGTGATCAGCCGCAGAGCAACACCGGTATGCCGAAGCATATCCAACTAAACAAAGGGGTACCCAAGGCACATATCGGCCTAGCAAGGTGTTATATCCTGTATAACACATAGCTCACACTGGACCGCCGCCACGGCCTCTTACGCAACCATCCAATCTTAAAAACATTTTATTGAAAAGGGTCATAATACTCGACACCCTTATAAATTATTATTCCCCTATTCACTTGGGCAGGAATACTCGCAACCAAATCATTTTTCTCAAAATCCAAAACATTTATAAATCCAGTAATTTGATAAGTAAAAACATTTAACTATTCTGAATAACTCAGCGATATATAAAACATTTATCTATTCAAAACTGAGAATAGGGAAAGCAATACTTGCATAAAAAGATTTAAAATAAGTATCACTTGAACAATAAGTGATTATAGGGATACTTTCCTTTGAGATTTAGCAATTAGTCACACTCGCAAACACGCATCTATTCTAACATTATGTCTCAAGACGTCACCGTCTTTATTCTACTAATTTATTGGCCTACTGCTCATGCAGTGCAGCAACCTAATATTCCATACTATTCAACTCTAGCCTTTATCCACTTCATCTGGTCCTAATCATCTTGAAAGACTCGCATCTATAATTAAAAGATATAACTTTAATCGTCTAAACGATAATTACTCGACGAACTGCGCGTCAAAATCCTACCGTCTACCCATACGATAGCCCACACATAAAGAAAACAGCCAAATACAAGACTTATGACCCACGTATGCACGTAATTCACACATAACTCACGTATCATATAATTCATATAACACATGACTGGTACGTCAAAACATTTGACTAGGCACTTTTAAAACTGAAATCGGGTCAAAAATACGACTTATCGATCAATAATCGACTCAGAATGACTCGTAAAACAAGTGACCTTTCGGAAAAAGAATTTGGGTCTCGAAAGTATTTTTAATGAAAGTAAAATATTTTTCTGAGTCTTGACGCGTTCGTTTCGTATTAAACGGACAAATTGTCTATTTATTATAAATAAAATAAGAATAAATCAAAAAAAATTATAAATAATTGAATCAAATTATGAGTTTCAAAAATAATAAAAGATAATATTTTGAAATCGAAATAAATATTTTAGAAAAAAATTAGAAATAACGTCTTTGTAAAACGGACTTTTCCCGAGGTCAGAACCCCTCAAAATCAATTCCAAATAATATAATCCAACTAAACTCTAATAAAGCCAATAAATTTAAAACACACCATAATTTATATCTACACATATAAACACCCCGAAAACGAAAACACAACCACTTGAACCAAATTTCGGGCCAAAAGCGACTTCTCCAACAACTTTAAAAATTACGCAATAAATATATAAACACTAGCATGCTATAATATACACAAGTACGAAGGTGGAATTTCGGAATCGTTACCCAAAATAAATTTTGATCACCCCGAAGAGAAAATCTGATGTCCGGAAAATATCTCCAGAAAAATTTGAAAATTAATAGCCATAGACGTACACACGCTGAAATGCCATGTGGAGTAACGCTGAAAATTAAAAGAAAATAAACATACGAGGCAGAGAGACAGAGAGAGGAGTCTGTTTTTGGTAAAAGGAAATGGGGGTGGGGGTGTTAACGCGGGTACAGGGGTGGGGGCTAGGTAGGTTACACGTTTCTTTTTCTTTTTTTTGTTTAGATTTGTTTTGTTTTGTTTTGTTTTGTTTTTAACTAAAAATCAATACAACATAATTAAAATTTGCCCAAAATTAATAAATAGCGGGGAATAATATTTAATCAAATAATTATAAAATTTGTATCAAAATTTCCCAAAAATTATGAATATTTCAAAAATGCAACAATATAAAATATTTGGAAGTCCCACGATTTTACAAAAATAAAAGACTGATTTTTGTGGGGTTTGACGTCCTAATAGGGGCCCGGTCCTATAATTTTTATGAAACCGAAATAATTTTAAAATTCTCGAAATATTCAAATACTAATAAAATATAAGTTTCATGATTTTTGAAATATTCTGGAATTTAATACTGAATTTACACTTATATATCGAATCCAAAAATAGATTACTTAGCCGCTAAGTAACTATAAAAATGATACAATTTAATACCATATTTGGATAATTAACAAAACCCAGCTTCTTATAAAACACCCTATGAGAAAATAATGTAAAAATATCCTGTCTCTCGAGAATACGAGTTTTATTGATCTACCGAAATGATTATCGTATCGAAAATTTTGCGCCGGGACGCGCACAGGTCAAACCGTAATCCGGATCAAAAAAGTTAAAAAACGGAAATTGTCCGGAATTATCAGATCGGGTTAGGAAGGAGTTTTCCGAAGAGTTTCGGGTTGTAAAAATGCAAAAACGATTGAAGTTAAACGATTCCCGACTTTATAAAATAGTTTTATAATTACTCAGAAAATAATTATTAAATCAATAAATCCTTATAAAATCATATAACAATCCAAAAATTACCAGAAAAATATCATAATTATCTATACTTTATTCTGGACATATTAAAATAAAATACTTACACTATATCACATATAAACACCCAAATATAAATATCAATCATCAGATAATTCACCAAAATTCCCATAATAATCACATAATAATTATTTATTGATAAAAATAATTGCACGATATTTCCCGAATATTACAAAACAATTTCAATTTACTGATATCAATAAGATCGGCTTTTAAATAACTTTTGAAAATAATACATTTAAGTAAATATTTTAGAAATTAACAAGGATCGATATAACACTTAACAATTAGCACCTTACCACTTAATAACACCAACTCGTCAAACAGGAATAAAATATCCATCATTTTATTCCTTTTAAATTATAAAAGCACATAAGTATATTAAAATAAAAGTTATAATAATTCTGAAAATACGGGATATCACAATCTACTAGCCATTTTCATTTGCCTTCACAAACTCTAGGGTTTGGTGCAGATTCCACAATTTCAACCTTTATCTCTTTCTCTCTCTCTTGCTCAACAACCAATGCAATGGATCCTCCATTCTTCCTTCCTTTCTATAGTTTCTCATATTTCTCTATTTCAAGCTCATAGGTCTATAGAATCCCATACAGTCTGTCCAAGGTAAATTCCTTGTAATCTTGAGAATTTCTTAGTGAGACTTTCATAGTGAGACAGTTCACCTGGCACAACAACAACAAAGGCAGACCAATCCCCATGTAACTTTCATAACTTTTCAGGCAGTAAACCCACCAGAATTCAAGGGTTCCTTAGAGCCGATTGAAGCAAATGTTTGGTTAAAGGAAATAGAAAAGGCATTTGCCTTATTAAGAGTGAAGGAGGAACAGAAGGTTGAGTTTGCAAGTTACTATCTGAAGAACGAGGCCACCTATTGGTGGGAGATGGTGAAGACATTAGAAGATACAGATGTTATTACTTGGGAGAGGTTTAAGGAATTGTTTTTAGAAAAGTATTTTCCTCAATTTGTCCAAGATCAAATGGAGCTGAAGTTTTTAGAATTAAAGCAAGGGAACATGTCGGTAACAGATTATGAGGGTAAGTTTGAGGAATTGTCAAGGTATGTGTCGTTGTATGTGGATACTGACAGGAAGAAGGCTAAAAGATTCCAGCAAGGTTTGAAACCATGGATCAGAGGGAAGGTAGCCATTTTTGAATTGGATACCTATGCAGGAGTGGTACAAAAGGTTATGATCGCAGAGGCAGAGAGTGAGATGTTCCAGAAGGAAAAGGAAAGCAAGAAAAGGAAATTTGAAGGGTATGAGGGCCAGTCACAACCAGGGAAGTTTCTAAATTTTAAGAAGGGCAAGTTTCAGCCAGGGAGGAATTTTAATTTCAGGAGACAAAATGCAAGCGACGGAGGCCAGGGCAACCTTCCAGTTAATGCGAATCAGCCGAATCAGTTGAGAATAACTTTTCCAGATTGTCAAGTATGTGGGAAGAAGCATGGGGGAGTCTGTAATAAGTTAAATGTGGTATGTTTCAAGTGCAATAAGAAAGGGCACTATTCGAGGGAGTGCCAAAATCAGCCAGCAAGAGAGTCGGTAAATAAGGATCAGCCTATCTGGAATCCAGCAGTGAAGGTTCCAGCCATTGGATTTATGTGCTTCAAATGTGGAAAGCCAGGACATATGGCCAGGGATTGCAAGACACCAGCCCCAGTCAATAATGCATTGAGGATTATGGGATCTACCTCAGCAGTGAATAAGACCCCAAGGGCTAGAGTTTTTGACATGTATGTGAAGGATGCTATCCAGGATACGGATGTCGTGGCATGTACGCTTAATGTGAATTCTTTATGTGCCAAAGTGTTAATATATTCGGGAGCAACTAGATCGTTTGTTTCACAAGATTTTGTTAGTAAGTTAAATTGTCCAGTTGAGTATTTACATGAAATAATGACTTTGGAAATTAGCAAATCAAGAACGTATATCTGTTAACCAAGTTTGTGGGAATTGTGAGATTGAGATCTCTGGTAGTAAGTTTTGTGTAGATTTGATACCATTTGAGTTAGGGGAGTTTGACGTTATATTAGGGATGGATTGGTTATCTAAGCACGATGCCCAGATAGATTGTCGAAATAAGAAGGTAATGGTGAAGACGCCAGACGAGAGAATAGTAACGTTCAAGGGCCAGAAGCAAGTAAAGAAGTTCTTAACAATGATTCAAGCCAAGAAGTTATTACGGCAAGGATGCGAGCATTTCGTAGCATATGTGATCGACAGAAGTCAGAAGCCAGCAAAACTTGAAGATATTCCAGTAGTGAATGAATTTCCAGACGTGTTTCCCGATGAGTTACCAGGACTTCCTCTAGATAGAGAAATTGAATTTGCAATCGACTTAGCACCTGGAACGGAACCAGTATCCAAGGCCCCGTACAGAATGGTGCATGTTGAGATGAAAGAACTAGCGAAGCAATTGCAGGAGTTGTTAGAGAAAGGAGTAATCAGACCCAGCGTATCCCCGTAGGGAGCCCCGGTATTAGTTGTCAAGAAAAAAGATGGAAGCATGAGACTGTGCATCGACTATAGAGAACTCAATAAGCTTACAATCAAGAACAAGTATCCGTTACCTAGGATTGACGATTTGTTTGACCAACTGAAGGGAGAAAAGTACTTCTCCAAAATTGATTTAAGATCAGAATATCATCAACTGAAGATCAAGCCAGAAGATATACCAAAGACAACTTTCAGAACGAGGTATGGACATTATGAATTTTTAGTAATGTCTTTTGGGTTGACCAACGCCCCGGCAGCATTTATGGACCTGATGAACAGAATTTTCAAGGAATATTTGGACAAGTTCGTTATTGTGTTTATAGACGATATTTTAATTTATTCAAAGACAGAAGAGGATCATGCGGAACATTTGAGAATAGTTTTGGAGATTTTAAGGAAAAAGAAGTTATATGCTAAATTCTCGAAGTGTGAGTTTTGGCTACAGGAAGTTCAGTTCTTAGGACACATAGTCAGTAACGAAGGGATCAAAGTGGACCCGGCAAAGATCGAGGCAATTACGAATCGGGAGAGACCAAGAACACCCACCGAGGTAAGAAGTTTCTTGGGATTGGCGGGATATTATCGTCGATTCGTCCAGAATTTCTCAAGGATTGCAATACCACTGACAAAGCTTACATGCAAGAATGAAAAGTTTATATGGAATGACAAGTGTGAAGGAAGTTTTCAGGAATTAAATCGAAGATTAATCACGGCACCTGTTTTGTCACTCCCAGACCAACAAGGGAATTTCGTAATTTATGGCGATGCTTCTCACAAAGGATTATGATGTGTTCTAATACAGCACGACAAGGTGATTGCGTATGCGTCAAGGCAATTGAAACCATATGAACAGAAGTATCCTACTCATGATTTGGAACTAGCAGCCATAGTGTTTGCTTTGAAGATTTGGAGACATTACCTTTATGGAGAAAAGTGTGAGATTTATACAGATCACAAAAGTTTGAAGTATATATTCACACAGAAGGAACTTAATATGATGCAAAGGAGATGGTTAGAATTGATCAAGGATTACGACTGCTCGATTAATTATCATCCCGATAAAGCGAATGTTGTAGCAGACGTATTAAGTTGGAAGGAAAAGTTAAATGAGTTATCAGTACCTGAAGAGATATATAAGGAATTTCAGAAATTGGAATTGGAGATTAGAGTTTGCAAGCCTGAGGAAGCAAAAGTGTATAGTATAACTTTCCAAACGGAGTTATTGGAGAAAATAAAGAAATGTCAGGAAGATGTAATGGATCAAGATATAAATCATTTGGTAGGTGAAGAATTAAGCACGCAAAAGGATGATCAAGGTATTCTGAGGTTTTCATCTAGAATTTGGATTCCACCGGTGACGGAGTTAAAGAATGAAATTTTACAAGAGGCACATAGTTCAAGATATTCAATCCATCCAGGGAGTACCAAAATGTACAGGGATTTAAAGGAGAATTATTGGTGGCCAGATATGAAGAGGGAAATTACGGAATGGATTAGCAAATGTTATACCTGTCAGAGAGTTAAAGCGGAGCATCAGAGACCAAGTGGATTGTTACAGCCATTGGAGATTCCAGAGTGGAAGTGGGAACATATTAGCATGGATTTCATAGTTAGATTACCAAGGACATGGGCTAATCATGATGCCATTTGGGTTATAGTGGATAGACTTACCAAGTCAGCTCATTTTCTGCCTATAAATGAAAGATTTTCGCTCGACAAGTTAGTCCATATGTACCTGAAGGAAATCGTAGTTCGTCATGGAATTCCGGTGTCTATTGTATCTGATCAAGATCCAAGGTTTAATTCAAGATTTTGGAAGAGTTTTCAAGAATGTTTGGGAACGAGATTGAATATGAGTATGGCCTATCACCCGCAGACGGACGGCCAAAGTGAAAGAACGATCCAGACAATCGAGGATATGTTACATGTTTGTGCTATTGATTTCAAAGGAAGTTGGGATGAGCATTTACCTCTGGTAGAGTTTGCTTATAACAACAGTTATCATGCCAGTATTAGGATGCCACCCTATGAAGCCCTTTATGGACGCAAATGCAGATCTCCAGTGCATTGGGACTAAGTAGGAGAACGCAAAATACTTGGACCTGAATTGGTGCAGCAAACAAAGGAAGTTGTTGAAGTAATTCAGAAAAGATTGATAGCAGCAAAAGACCGTCAAAGGAAATATGCAGACCAGTCAAGGAAGGACATGGAATTTGAAGAAGGAAGCTTGGTATTACTGAAAGTATCACCATGGAAAGGACTAACGAGGTTTGGAAAGAAAGGGAAGCTAAGCCCAAGATATGTCGGACCTTTTAAAATCCTAAAGCGTGTGGGCAAAGTAGCTTACGAGTTGGCGTTACCACCGCACATGGAGCACATTTACAATGTTTTTCACGTATCAATGCTCAAGAAATATAATCCAGACTCCAGGCATATAATAGAATATGAGCCAATAGGGCTTCAGGCAGACTTGTCATATATAGAGAGTCCGATAGAAATTCTAGAGGAAAGAGAGAAAGTATTGAGAAATAAAGTGGTAAAGTTAGTAAGAGTATTGTGGAGAAACCCAAAGGTTGAAGAGTCAACCTGGGAGTTAGAAAGTGATATGAGAGAAAAGTATCCTCATTTGTTTTCTTAAGGACATTCTGAGGACGGAATCCTTTTAAGGGGGGAAGGATGTAATATCCGAGATATATCATGTAATTATGTTATAAATAAATGATTAATATATGTGTTTAGTATCCATTATGTGAACTAATTGTTAAGTGTTATCTGTGTTTGGATTTTTAAAAATAATATTAATTGAGTTTTTTAATTTTTATATGTCCAAAATAAAATATAGATAATTGTCATATCTTCCTAATTATTTTTATGTCGATTTATGGATTTATAAGAATCATATGAAATTTATAAAATCTTTTTCTGAGTATTTAAAATATATTTTATAAAAACGGGAACCAACCGACGTCATCCGTTGTTACGCTTTTGGAACCCGAAACTCCTCCGAGAACTCCTTCCTAACCTAATTAATATTCCGAGCATTTTCCATATTTTGACTTTTTCGATCCGGCGTACGGTTTGTTCTGCGCGGGTCCCGGCGCCACATTTTCGATACAATATTCGTTTCGGTAAATCAATAAAACCCGTATTTTTGATAAACGTGAGCTTTTTATTAAACTATCCCAATTATCACCTCGTAATACGTGTAACCAGGCGCTGAGACCAAGATCGTAATATAAATTGTACTGGTTTGGATAATTATCCCGAAAACCGATACTGTTTGGATCAGTTTTTATAAATAAACGTACCGTTTTATATCCGGAATGATCCAGCGGGATACTAATTTTCCGTAATTATAAATAGCCTTTTACCGTATTTTATTTCGTATCAAAATCATTTGCAGACAGATAATTATATAATTTTCAGAGAAAAGCTAAATTCATAAACTGTTTTAAGAATCAAACAAGCTTTTAGAGGTGTTATTGAATTCAGTTCGGAAAGCTCGAGTAACCAATCTGAAGGTCTTGAAGAGCTCTACCAGATTCTATAATCCATACACCTGCAGAAATCAAGGTTAGTTTTTCTATAATTTTATTTATTTTTGAATTAATTTTAGTAAAAATATGATTTTTTGTTCGGATGATTGTTTGTATGATTTGATGATTGCATGTTGTAAAGCTTATTTTCCTGATGATTTTGATATATTATACGTCTGATTTGGAGTTCAATAACATGTTCAAATTTAAGTTTGATTTTCGAATTTTAAAATTAGGGTTTATAACCCGTATGAATGTTCTTAATTGAAATTTGGGGGTTTCTTATTTTGGAATAGATAGATTTTGTGGTATAGTGGGTTGTGTTCTCTGTGAAATTTGCAATCCAGTCGTATAAGTTTCATGAATCAACGAGGTCTGTAGAGAAGGGAGTTGTGTTTTGAATATATTCGAAGTTCGCCGGAAACTGGCAAACTTCACGGCCAAATTCCGGCCAACTCAGGGATTGTTAGGTTGTTTTGATTGCATGGTTGTGTTCCTGGTAATTTGTAGATGTGATCTGGAGCTTGTGGTAAGGTGAGGAGGCCGGAATCGTGTTCTCCGGCCACCCCTGCATTTTCCGGCGACGGGGGTGTAAAATTGCAGTTTGATACCTGAACTTTTGGGGACGATGCAGTTTAGTCCCTGAAGTTTCCAGAATTTGCAAATTTAGGATTCCTATTTACAAATTATTTAAAAATCATATTTCCTATTTATTTTTATTATAAAAATTCGTTTTTAATTTCTGAAAATTCCAAAAATTATTATTTTAATTCCGAAAATTATTTTTAATTCAAAAATAAATCTGAATTAATTAGTTAATTAATTTCAGTTAATTTTTAATTGATTAATTGGTCAATTAATTCGAAAATTAATTGATTAATTGATTTAATTAATTATTAATTGATTTTATTTAATTATTTAATTAGATTTAATTATTTAAAAATGATTTAAAAATTCCGAAAAATAGTTTCGTGCTTTAAAATATTATTCTAAATTATTTCCAAGGCTCGATAATTATTATAAAATTGTTTCGGAGCCAGAATTGGCCAACCGAACTCTGTTTATTACCCCGAAATTGATCCAACGACCCGTTTTAATTCCGAAAAATGTTTTAAAAATCATTTTAAATACCTGAAAGCCTATTTATGACCCGAGACTTATTTATAAATGATATATCATTGATTATGTGATGTATTATGCGTTATGTGTGACTTGTTGGTTGACTGTCGGTCTATATATTCGATATTTACTTGATCATTGCATAACTTTCAATCCGTTAATCGGATTTGGGTAAAACGAAGGGTAGATAGAAGTATGTGTTGAATAGAATCATATGAGTTGAATATTGATAGATGCTTATGATATGTGAGCAGAAGAGGCAAGACGTAGGAAAGGGAAACAGATAGTTGAGGAGTAAGGCGGTTGAGATTGGAAGTCAGTACAGTATAGTAAGCTAATACCAGGCAAGTGTTATGAACTTTCTCGAGATATTGTAGTACTTGGTAGTCCTGTTGATATTGCAAGTGCTTTGAAGCACTGAAACCCAAACCCTGATTCTAGTTATTATTCTTGAGCCGTAAACCCTATTCTTTCTAAGCCATTGATTATTGCATACCCAAAGACGAACCTCAAGTATACGATACTACTCCACAAATACATACAAACTAAATACCGAACACTGAATCAAATTACCCACACACTCAAACCATTGTATCCTATGCTTTGAAAGGCAAAATCCTTGAAACCTTGAAACACTGATTCCTTTGTTATCCAATTCTTTCATTACCCAACAGCTAAGCTTCGAAAATGCCATATTGATCCTCATGAACTCTGAAACCATTTCATTATGAAACATCCAATATTATTAATGAATCTGTGTATTGTTTATTGTTGCTTATTCTGTATTATGCTAGAATTGGATTTTTTTTATAAAATTGTTGACCAGATTCGTGGTCAGACCATATAATGGTCAAGTTAGGCCAATGTGTGCCTTGGATCCAGTAGTTAGAGCAATGCTGTGTGCTTTGCTCGGGGTTAGTGCGTGACTGATCAGCAGCCTAACCTTGGTTTTTAAAATAAAAGTATAATATCCAATTCTAAATCATAATTCATTGTTCACTTGATATCATAACCATATTTACCTGATGATCATTATTCTCAGTTTTGTCATTGTGACTTGCTGAGCTAGTTAGCTCATTTATGCGATGTTGTTTATATTCTTTCCAGTTAAAAAGGAACAAGTTGGTAGCGAGGATCCCCAGTCCAGCGCGAGAGCTAGGGGTTCAGGTTGATCGAGTTAAGCTAGCAGGCTTCTTTTGGAATAATTTAAGTTTGTAAAAGTTTGTAATAATGTTTAATACTCAGTTTGAGTTTGAATGGTTGGGATTTGAACAGTTTGTAATAAGTAGATGTGTTTGGCTTGTGTGCATACTTTAACCTGTTGCGATCCATGGTAGTTGGTAAGTAGGGTCACTACATATTATTATTATTATCTTTATTATTGTTATAAGCAGGTTATGAATAAGGTGTGTGTGGACCCCAAACTTCTGACCCGGGTTTGGAGGGCGCCACATTAAGAGTCAGTCTGTTAGGTTTAAGCCACAAAATCCTTATTTTCATTGTGGTAGTTTATGGCATTCCATTTATACTTGTAAGGAATATCATAGTTTGTACTATGATTATTATCAAATAAAACCTTCTTTGAAGAAAGTTGCTTTAATTCCTTCTAGTGTAAAGTCTGATGCAAAGTCTGATATAAGTTCTGATAAACAACATGTTAGCATAAACTCTGATATTAAATCCGCTGCAAATGCTAACAAACTTAAAAAGGCCAAAAGGTCCAAGCAAGTCTGGGTCCTTAAAACTAACCATTAGTGGTCTTTGTGATTGCAAGGCAACAGGAATAACATCCTAGTACTGGATAGTGGATGTTCAGGACATATAACTGGAAATAAATCCCTGCTCTCAGACTTTGTGGAGAAAGCTGGCCCAGGAGTTTCTTATGGAGATGGCAACATGGGAAAAACTCTGGGATATGGCAGTATTAATCTTGGGAATATCATCATTGAAACATTAGCTCTTGTCTCGGGACTTAAACACAATCTGCTGAGTATGAGTCAAATCTGTGACAGAGGTTATCATGTGGATTTCTTTGAGAAACACTGTGAAGTTGTAAGCAATTCTACAGGCAAAGTGGTTCTGAAAGGTTACAGGCATGGTAACATTTATGAAGCCAGACTTTCAATAAGTTCTGATAAGTCTGTTGAGTAGAGCATCAATTGAAGAAAGCTGGAATTGGCACAAAAGACTCTCTCATTTAAACTTCAACAACATAAATGAGCTTGTAAAGAAAGATCTTGTGAGATGACTACCAAAATCAGTATTTGCTCCTAATGGCCTTTTTGATTCATGTCAAAAGGCAAAACAAAGAAAATCTTCTTTCAAGAGCAAAACCGAGTCATTAATTTTTGAGCCTTATCACCTACTGCATGTTGATAATATGCTATGGTTATAGTGGATGAGTTCACAAGGTACACTTGGGTATACTTCTTGCATAAGAAGAATGAAACTGCATTTACTTTAACTGATCATGTTAGACAGCTGGATAAGTTGGTCAAAGATTCTGTTAAAATTATAAGAAGTGACAATGGCACTGAGTTCAAGAATTCAATCATGGAAGAGTTCTGCAAAGAGCATGGAATCAAATAGGAATTTTCTGCACCTGGAACTCCACAGCAAAATGGGGTTGTAGAAAGAAAGAACAGAACTCTCATTGAAGTTGCACGAACTATGCTTGATGAAGCAAAGTTGCCAACCTACTTTTGGGCTGAAGCTGTGCAGACTGCTTGTTTTACACAGAATGCAACACTCATAAACAAGCAAGGAAAAACACCATATGAGATGGTGAAGAAAAAGAAGCCAAATCGGAAATACTTTCATGTATTTAGTTGCAAGTGTTTTGTTCTTAAGACTCATCCTGAGCAGCTGTCAAAATTTGATCTAGAAGCTGATGAAGGAATTTTTGTTGGATATCCACTTTCCATAAAAGCCTTTAAAGTCTACAATTTAAGAACAAGGGTTGTCATGGAATCTATCAATGTATCTTTTGATGATAAGAAGATTACTGGACTTGAAGATTTCAATGATCACGATCAGCTGAGATATGAAAATGAAGACTTAAATTCTGATTCTATAAATTCTGATGACTTAAACTCTGATCCTGTAAGTACTGATGTCATTGATTCGGTGGTAACAACTCCAAAGTAAAATGCACCTGTCCAGGGGGGAGCAAGCTGGAAATCCTACCACATCTCAAGACTCTCAAGAAGCATCAGAACCTGTCACTAGCTCTTCAATTCTGATTCATCTAGCTCTGATGAGCCAAATTCTGATAATTCTGGAAGCTCTGATACTTCAAACCCTGAAGGATCCAAGTCAAATTCTGAAGTCTCAGAGAGCATAATTATAGGGGGAGCATCAGAAAATGCTGATGGAGACAACATGGATCATGGGGGAGGATCCAGTTCTAGAAGTCAACTTCAATCTGCAAGGAAGTGGACCAAATCACATACACCTGACTTAATTATTGGAGATCCTGATGTAGGTGTCAGAACTAGAACTACACCATCAAATGAATGTCTCTATCACTCTTTTATATCTCAGACTGAGCCAAAGAAAGTGGAAGAAGCTCTTCAAGATGTTGATTGGATGCAAGCAATGTAAGAAGAGTTAAATGAATTTGAAAGAAATAAAGTATGGACCCTAGTGCCAAGACCAAAGAACAGATCAGTTGTTGGCACAAAATTGGTGTTCAGAAACAAAACTGACAGTGATGGCATAATAACAAGGAATAAAGCAAGTCTGTTTGCTAAAGGCTACTCTCAGCAGGAGGGTATTGATTATGATGAAACATTTGCACCAGTTGCTAGATTAGAATCCATAAGAATCTTTTTGGCTTATGCTACTCACAAAAAGTTTAAAGTCTTTCAAATGGATGTGAAAAGTGATTTTCTTAATGGAGAATTGGAAGAAGAGGTCTATGTTGAACAACCTCCAGGCTTTGTAGATTCAAAATTTCCAAATCATGTCTACAGGCTTGACAAAACACTTTATGGCCTTAAGCAAGCTCCTAGAGCATGGTATGAGACTTTAGCTCAATTCCTTTTGGAAAGTGGATTTCACAGAGGTACAATTGATAAAACACTGTTCTACCTCAACCATGGAAATGACTTACTTTTGGTACAGATATACGTTGATGATATCATATTTGGTTCTACAAATGCCAAACTCTGTGAGAGGTTTGCAAAGCTAATGCAGTCAAGATATCAAATGAGTATGATGGAAGAACTTAGTTATTTTTTGGGCCTTCAAGTCAAGAAAAATGAAGAAGGTACTTTTATCTGTCAATCCAAGTACACCAGAAATTTACTGAAGAAATTTAAAATACAAGATTGTTCAACTACATCCACTCTCATGGCCACTGCAACCAAGTTAGATAAAGATACTAGCTCACCAGTAGATATTACTAACTACAGAGGTATGATTGGTTCATTACTCTATTTAACTACAAGTAGACCTGATATCATGTATGCTACCTGTCTTTGTAAAAGATTTCAGGCTGATCCAAGAGAACCTCACCTAATAGTTGTGAAAGAAATTTTCAAGTACCTTAAGGGTACATCTGATCTAGGATTGTGGTATCCTAGAGAATCAAATTTTAAGCTAATAGGTTACTCAGATGCAGATTTTGCAGAATGCAAAATAGACAGGAAAAGCACTAGTGGAAGCTGCCAATTTCTTGGAGGCAGGCTGGTTTCTTGGTTTAGCAAGAAACAGAAGTCAATTTCCCCATCAACTGTAGAAGCAGAATATATTGCTGCAGGAAGCTGTTGTGCACAGATTCTTTGGATGAAGAATTAGTTACTGGATTATGGGTTAGAATTTTCTAAAATCCCTATTTACTGTGATAATCAAAGTGCTATTGCTATGACAGGTAATCCAGTTCAACACTCAATTACAAAGCACATCAGCATTAGGTACCATTTTATAAGGGAATATGTGATAGAAGGTACAACGGATTTGCATTTTGTTCCAACAGATCAATAACTAGCATACATCTTCACAAAACCACTATGTAAAGCTACTTTTACAAGACTGGTAAATGAACTTGGAATGGTTTCAGGTTCTTTCTCTAAATCTGCTTAGTTTTTTGTTCTCATGCATCAGACTCTATGATCAGTGTTTACAGATTGTCTTATCTTCATGTAATCTGTTCTTTAACTGAAATTCATTAAATGCTGATTTTTATCTGATGTGGATCTTTAAACTCTGATAGTGTTTTAATGTTCTGTGACTATTCAATCCAATGAGGATAACTGTGCTAGATGCAGACCTAGTAGTCCTTAACATACTTGAAATCCCATGTTTGAATTAGTTGTTTATGTGGAAACTCATTAACACAAGCAAATTCTGATTTTGAGCTTAGTCAAGTTTATTTTGTGTATCTAATTACTAAGTCACAAACTAGATTCTTGATTCTAATCTGTCAGATTTTGATGTCCGTAAATCTTAAGGATGAACTAAATGATGATAATCCTCACTTATCAAAAGAAAAGAAAAGAAAAGAAAAGTCGGGTACTCCTTTGAGATCTAGAGTAAATATGTGGAAGGGAAGACCCAAGTGCATTGCTGGTATTAAGTAATATGCATTAGAAAAGCTAATAAATTTTCTTGGTGACTTTTCACATTCTCTGATTACTGGAGAAATACTATGACAACAGCATAAATTCTGATAAGCAGTCGTGACTCACTTACACTGAGAAGCCACTGTAAAAAGGAATTTCAAAAGATGCATAAAATGAGCATAAACAGTTGAGGTGGACTCTTGTATAAATTTGTTCTATAGTAGACTTCATGATTGATTACAGATTTTAAGCACTTTTCTTAGTTATGCCTTATTTCTAAGATGTACTGAAGTTTATCAAACTTTAATCTTTATATGATATTTTGCTGAATGCAAACACTTTCACTCCATATGAATGATGAAAATTACTGTGGTGATTAAGTTGTTTTTGATAAACAGTTAAGTGTCATTTGCATAAATTCTGAGGACAAGTTCTAATGGAAGTTTTGATGATTAAACTCTGAAGAAAACAAGTCAGTATTTGTATGAAGAATCACATAAAAAGATATTCACTTTTTGAGTACAGAAGCCATATTCTGATGACTGTTAAAATCTGATATAAGTTCAAGTTCTAGTATTAAATCCTGATACAATCTCTGATGCTTACGTGGGATTATTCTTTACTTGACTTATTTGTGATAAAAACTAAAACAGTCATATTTAATCAGAATATTTAGGTGAGATAAAAACAGTCATAATCATTATGGGTTAGTGGTAAACATGTTTGTCCTAAAAAACTTCATGTGCATGGTAATTATTGCTTATTTTACATGCCCATTAACTCATGCTTTAACTTTTTACTGACTGTTCACACGTTGCTCCATCAAAAGAAGCTCAGCAATCTCCAACTTATTTTCCAATTTTAAATGCTGAGATACCATCTACACCAACCATACCAGCTCTGGAGATAAATTCTGATGTTCAGAATTTAAATGAAGATGTTCCTGAATCTCCAGTTGCTTCACACACTGTTGTGCTGTCAGAACATAATGAGTTTTCCTCAAGTTCTGAAGATAATGTTTCTGTTGAGACTCCAGTTCCCATTCTGGGAAAGGAAGAATTGGTGAAGAAATTTGTTGAACAGGAAGCCCCTATTCCTTGGGAGGATACTCACAGAGGTGTGGAGTGGACCAAGAATTGGAATGACACTGATTTCATCCAAGCCCTAACGTTCTGACAGAGCATATTGCTAAAGCTGATGAGTTGCTCATAAATGCTGATTTAAAGACACAACTCAAGATCACTGTTCTATGTACCAAACATCTTCAAGGTCTACATTCTTTCACTCATTAAAAGGTTGATACACTAAAGGAACATGCTGATAAGCTAGATCTACAGATCAAGCTTGACAAAAATAGATATATCAGACCTATACTTGAGAAAATTGAAGCCATTGAGAAGATTTAAGAGAAGCAACAGGCCCATATTGATGAGGTTCTGGCTAACCAAGTTTCTCATAAAGCTCAATTGGATGAATTTCAATCTTCGGTTGAACTTCTTCTTTCTCTCTTACTTCCTGATGATGCCATAAAGGGGGAGAAGGTAGTTAAGTCCAAATGCTCACCTACTCAAATACTGAAGAAAAAGGATGATAAAGGTGATGACCAGGGAAACTCTGATAAGAGCAGAGGTCAAGGAAAAGTTTAAGGAAAATCTTCTACACAGAACAAGTCAAGTTCTGACGCTGTGAATGATAAAGTCCAAAGTCAATATCTGATAAACAAAGTCTGATGTCAAGTTCTGATATTCTGATTCAGTCAGGATCTAAAGACTCTCAGAAGTTTTGACAAACTCTGAAGCTAAAAGGGAAGCAGACTACTGTTTATTACAAAGATCCTAAAATCTAGACACTTGATGAGGAGATAGCTATAAGATTATTTCTGAAACAAAATCCAGGAATGGATTTGGAAACTCTCAAGGAGGAAGAAGCTAGATTTGCAGCTGAGAAGACAAATCTTAAGTCTAAAGCTTCTGATGCAAAGAAACCTCCAAGGCCTAAGGAAAAAGGCATTGTGATCAGGGAAAAGTCAAATTCTGAGACTTCAAAGTCCAAGACTAGATCACAAACTGAGATTGATCCTAAGTCAAAAGGAAAAGAAAAGGTTGGTGAACCTTTAAAGATTGACAAAAAGATAAGTTCTTCCGTTCCAGTCTATCAAACTACAATGCATGATGATGATTTGATAGAAGATGAAATTGTTCAAATTCTGAAGAGAAGAAAGATAATTTAAGAATCTAAAATAACCTCTGACACTGCTCAAGTTGTTCAGAATGAAGAACAGCAAGTTACAGAAGAAACAACAAATTCTGATCAAGTTAATTTGGAAAAGATGACAATTGCTGATAAGAAGAAGCTGTTATGGAAGAAAGCTACTCAAGTTGAACCAAAATTCAATCTTATAATTAATCAACTCGCAACATTTGGGTTGAGAGCCAAGCAACCTAGAGATAGAGCTGGATTAGGTTCTGATGAAGAGAAGATACAAACAGGAGTGGAAGTTACTTTAAGAGATCCTTTCATGTTGACAGACAAACCATATGAACAAATCAAATAAAAGCACCTTAACAAAGTATTGTCTGCTCAAATTATGATAGATTCTCATGATAAAGATAATCTAAAGGAGAAATTGATTTTATTTCTCAATGATGGATTAACTTACAGACTAGCTGATACTGATGTGCTAAAGAAGTCTGTCAGAGAACTTCAACATATTCACTATCTTTTGGAAGTAAAATCTGATGTTACAAGAAGATGGTCAAAATACATTTTGAAGGCTATAAGAAATCTATTTAGAATCTCTGGTACAAAGACTTCTCAGTATATACCAATGATTACTGAAGGTGATGGAAGAGAAATTCCTATGCTGAAGAACTCTGCTAAGGTGGAAGTTATTCTGAAAGGAAAATGCTTATGTTATAATGAAAACTCTTCACATCCTAGAGTTATCAGACTTGGTGATGGACTTGAAAGAACATCAATTTAAGCTCTCAGAACAGCCATTTATCAAATTAGTGATAGTAAAGATAAAGAACTGATGCAGGTCAAAGCACAGTTAGTTGAAGTTCTG
Organism: Apium graveolens; assembly: GCF_009905375.1. Taxonomy (NCBI): domain Eukaryota; kingdom Viridiplantae; phylum Streptophyta; class Magnoliopsida; order Apiales; family Apiaceae; genus Apium; species Apium graveolens. The sequence goes on along the minus strand of NC_133657.1, from coordinate 32,479,368 downwards.
AGAAAAGTTGAAGACAAGCAGGTAAAAGATTTTGTTAAAAATCATTATGGATTCAGATTGATCCAGTGATGTTGGTAAAGCTACAAGGACTTTAAGTTGTAGTTAATAGTCTTATTAAACTCTCATTGCATTTGAACTTAAATGTTTTTGACATCATCAAATCTATTAACTTGTATATTTTGCATAATTTACAAGTTGGGGGAGATTGTTAGATATATTTGACATATCATGTCTAATATTTTTCATGTTTAGTTTTCAGATCTTAACAAACAGGAAATATCAGTACTTGCTGGAAGTTAGAACTTAAGGATATCAGAAGATAAATATCATAAGATGGATATCAGAACTTAAGTACGAGAGGACTTACAGTTAAGGAAGGAAGTTGATTCACAGAAAAGAAGATCTAGACTAATATAAAAGAAGATATGCATAGAAAGAGTTAGAGAACTGAAAGAATTGTATAAGATATCTGATTGATATATTTTAGGAGACAGAATTATATTCCATATCAATTAGAAGTTATCTTGTAACAGTGTACTATATAAACACAGACATAGGTTTACACTATATGTGTTATCATTATCGAAAAGATCATACATTGTAACCTAGCAGCTCTCGTGATATTTGTTCATCACTGAGAGAGAACAGTTCCATTGTAACAGAGTTTATTATATCGAATATATCTGTTTACTGTTACTTGTATTCGAAATCGATTTGATTGTATTACACACTGTATTCAACCCCCTTCTACAGTGTTGTGTGACCTGACATACACAACATATTCCTAACAGCTGCTTTCTTGCAATAATTTTCTCAAGCAGTTTAGCATGAGCCATTCGCTGAACACCATTCATTTTTGTAGTATCTGCCATAATGACTTCTAAGTCCAGCTCACTTTGCTTCATCACAAGCTCCTTTAGTCGAATTTTGTTTACCGATTCCATTATATCCATTCTTATTTTATCTGCAATTTGTATAGATTCATATTCAGTAACTTCTGCAGCTGTGGCCTTCCCTTTTCCGTTCCTACTAGTTGCAGCTTTTGTACCTTTAGGACGAACCGGTTCAAATTCATCAGATGTTGGTGTATCATTATTTCCTTATGATGAGTAAGCTCCAGAACTACATAATTTAGTTCTTTTAGAACTTCGACTAGTTGGAGGAGGTCTCCATATGGGATGTCAACAAAGCTCACGCCAATAAAGCTCAAAATTAGACTTCTTCTTAAAATTAGTTAAATGATAATCACGAGCTTTCTCAATTAAATTGTCCAAGTTTGTACCGCTCCCAGCTGTTAACTGAGCCTTGTCATATGCCGCTCCAAATTTCTGAGCACCTTCATTTATTTGTTGCCACCTTTTTTTACTTTCCATAACTCCTCTCTTCATGACACCGGAAGAATCTTCTTCGCAATATTTTTGAATTCGATTCCAAATGCTTCGGCCTTTTGATCAGTACCGATTAATGGATCAATTGACACATTCAACCACACACTTATTAGGAGTTTATCTTTAACCCACTTCCATTGATCGATATTTTCTCATACATCTTCGCTTTCTTCACAATCATCATTTAGATCAATAATATTTTCGTGGCCAAAGACCGGCACTTGTGTTTCAAGAGATTTTTGAAAATTAATTGGTATTTGTTGAGTTTCAAATTTTAAATTTGGAATTGGAGAAAATGGATAGTGATAGGGTGAATTTTGAGGATACGAAAATGAAAATTGATAATTCTGAGAAGGTGAAAATTGGTATGGAGAATTCAAATTTTGAGAATTAAAGTTTAAATTTTGTGGGTTTGGAAAATAGGGATTTGGATATGGATATGGAAATTGATGGTTTATATTTTGAGAATTTGAATTTTTGTTTGAAGATGGGGGATTATTTGGGTTCACTTTTTGCTAAGATTTTTTTGAAGTATAGAGTGTGAATAATAAGGGTATAAAAATTGGTATTAATAGAAATAAAAATGTTATCGTTTATATAACCGTTAGGATTTTAACGTAAATATTGTAAACGTTGATTGTGTCAATATCTGCTCACAGTCTCACCTAATCACATGCATGTACAGTTTTGGCAACAAAGTATTATTAAAAAATTAATTCGTGGGCAAGTGACCCCGACCTGGGACAATGACTCTGAACGCTTTCAACTGTCCACTCCAATGCTTGTTTTTTCACTTGTCCAGCCATGTTATGTAAGACATGCCTGTACTATAACAAGACTAAGTCAAATTGACAGCCCTAAGAATTAGTTGTATGGTAATCTAAATTTATATTTTGTATTGTATCACTTGAGTCTATAAAAATATGAAAGATTAGAATGGAGTATTTTTCTATAAACAGTCTCAAGCCTAAGAATAAACTCTAGAAGAAGATCAAGAATATCATGCCTCAGAGAAATTGTGAAGAAGCTTGGAGTTGAATAAATCTGTTTTAGGAAAAATATTCTAAGTCAAGATATCTACAAATCACATATCAAGTCATATAGAGAAGTCATTCGAGAACTCCAGAATGACTTATCGAGAAGTCCAAAACAGCTTATAGAGAAGTCTCAGAGATATCGACAAGATAAATGAAGACATGAAGATTGGAGATATCGACAAGTCAAAATGCCTATAGAGATCTTAGACATATTGACAAGTCATTTCTGTATTAGAGAACTCAGAGATATCAACAAGTCAAAATAAAGATATGAAGATTGGAAATAGTGACAAGTCAATTTTATCATTAGAGATCTCAGAGATATCGACAAGTTAAAATACCTATAGAGATCTCAGAGATATTGACAAGTCATTTCTACATGCAGAAGTTTGGAGACCTCGACAAGCCAAGTTCACTTATAGAGAACTAAGGGATCTCGATTAGCCATTATACTTATCGAGATGTCAGTTCTCTCTACAATAAACTGGAGATCTCGATATGAATCTCAAGTACAAAATGCAGACAAGTTAAATATTCAAGATTATCAATCAACAAATGATCTAATCAGTTAGATTGAAAAGTCTACAAAAGCAGCTTGAAGAGTGCAAGATCAAAGGTCAAGATTAATTGACAAAGGAAAGTCACAGATTCACAGGATTTGCAAAGATACACTAAGCCAGAAATGGAAAGCTTTAGTGATAACTTAAAGTAGGGTTTAGTACATTCTATTACATGTTATGTAAACCTGTGTTTACTAATCTATAAAGTAAACTTTGTTCCTTTGCTTTTAAATTGTATCAGACAGATCTAGAATTTCTTGTAACTCTCTCAAGGAAGAAGCTGAGTTCTTTACTTACAAAGAACCCAGGATTTGTAGCAAGACACTAGCTTAATTTTAATATATAATTATGTGAGTTTTGAAATATTGTGTGCAATGTTTTATTTCAGTTAACATAGTATAGCTGCATTTTTAATCTGTTTTGTTAACCAAGCAACTAACATTCAAAAAGCCTTAAAATTATCCAAAACACATTCACCCCCTCTGTGTTGTATTCATTACCTAACAAGTGGTATTAGGGCAAAATATGAAAGTAAACAGATTAAAGATCTTGGAAGAATGAATACACATAAGATTAGCAGTATAAAGATACCAGCCTTTGATAAGACTAACTACACATTATGGATAAAGAAGATGATGTTGTTTCTAAGAATAGCCAGCCCATTATATGTTCAGATTCTCAAGAATGGTCCTTTCACTCCTATGGAAAGAGTTGATGAATCTATAGAAGGAGACATGGTCATTCCAGCTCATTATACCCCTAAAGATCCTTCAACATACACAGACATTGAAAAGGAAAAAGTTTCTCTTGATAGTGGCCAGTAATTAATTTTGATAGAGTCACTTGTTAATGTCATGTACAATAACATTGTCAACTGTGACACAGCCAAATAAATCTAGGAGAAATAGAGATTCTGTGTGAAGGTACAGAGGAAGTTAGATCTAACCAAAGAATTATATTGGTGTCTCAGTATGAGGGTTTCATGGTTAAACCTAAAGAAAGTATAACTTATTGTTATTCTCTAACAATACAACAAGAATTACAGAAGGGGGGTTGAATGTAATTCTGGCTACTTTTTCCAAATTTAAAAATGTTCTAACTTGATAAAATATGACAGCAATAAAAACACAAGCTTTTAAAACTTTCTGGTGGATTTGAAAGTATCCACCAGATATATATATATATATATATATATGTATATATATATATATATTAAATGAGAACTCTGTGAAGCTTTGAATAGCTCACAGCTGCTTTACAAGTTGAACAAACAAAACTACAGATAAATGCTTACAGAATACAACTTTATATGTTTCTCCGAAAATAAGCTTGCTTAGTTAATTGTTCTACTTGCTACACTTGGTTTATATATCACCAAGTTACATGACAATAAGACAAGACAGTAAAACAAAGTTTATCTAGTCCAAAATCATGCTGCTTCATTACTCTTTCCAGTATCTTTGAATGTCTTCATAATTTCATGGAAATGGTAATGCTTCTTTGTTCTCTAACACCTGCAATTAGGCTGCCACATTCCATTTGCAAACACCCAACGCATGTGACTGTGTTGTCACTGTCAACAACTATTTGAATGAAGCTTGTATCTGAATCTTATTCTCTGTAGTGGTTCCTGTTGCATTTTCTGATCCTTAGCTTCAGTGACCACAAGTGGTTTTTCAGATATTTCAGTTGCAACTTTCACAACTTAAAGCTTGGCTAAGATAGCATCTTGCTTCTTTTTCTGTTTGAGCCTTTTAGCATCTAAAGCAGCCTACTTCTTTTCTTCCTTGATTCTTTCTTTTTTTTCTTTCTTAGCTGCTGCAAACTGAGGGTGCCCATCCACCATACATATCTATTTACCATTTCTATAGATTTTGGCAATTCTTCTTTTAAGTGCTGAATCAGTTGGATCCTTGTAAAATACAATTGACCTTGCCAACAACTTCTTTTCATCTGGCCTAGGTGTCTCAAACATAAGATCCACAGGATTTTTGTCTGAGAACTTTGAATAGTTCCTTTTTGGCTTCATAATTAGATTGTCTTTTGGAGATTTGATGCATGAGGTTTGGCCTTTTTCCAAGCTACCAAGACTCATTTCATTCACTGGAATTTGTGTGACTTGAGAGTGGTGATGAAAAGTCTTGTCTTGTTTCTGTATTTGATCAAATTTCTTTTGGATGTCTTCATCAATCTTTTCCAATTTATTATGCTTACTGGCTCCTTCTCAGCTGCTGCTACATCAATCTTTATCAGTTTGTCAATTGCTTTCAGTTTGGCTGCTGCTAGATTGATGAGATCAATGCTATCTATAGCCAGTGGCTTAATGAAATCAATTGCTGGCACAATTGCTTTGCTGACTTGAATATTTAGCACCTTCTGCTCCCCCTCACTTCTTGACCCTTCTTGACTAACTGGGAAAAGAGAGTCTTCTTTCCCCCCCTTTTTGTTATCATCAAGTAGAGTGGAGGTAGAAGTCTGTGCTGCCACCAGCTTTGGAAGCAAGTTGGTTTATTGTGCTTGATATAACTGGATAGTTGTGAGAGAGGCCTCTACAGCTTTGAGTCTTGTATCTAAGGCATCAACTTTGGTTGCAAGACTAGCATTCTTCCTTAACTGTCTCTTGATGTCAAGCACTGTTGTGTCTAGAAATTTAGCATCCAATCTGTCAGAGACATCCTTCTTTGTAATAACCCCAAAAATTTTGGAATTTTTGTAACCCTTATGAATAGTGATTATGCTGATTAAGGAAATTTTTCATGCCACACTATGTAGGAATTTTTTTATTAATATTCTGAGATCTTATTAGTACTCCATAACGTATATGAGTGTATGTAAAGATCGTCAGAATCCAAATTCGAACACTTTGATTTTTCCCGAAAATCCACCATATACCGAAATAATTGAGTACAAGGTAACATGATTAAAAGCATTTAAATTCAAGGATTATAAGCAAGGATCATTAAAGGACTATAAAATATTAAGAGAGGGTTAGGGAAGCCCAAGTAATAAGGACCCGGATATGATCTCTCAAACGATCAACGAGAACGAGAGTTAAGCGAACTGTAAAACAAATAAACGTCCAAGGGGAAAGCACATGCAAGTAACATGAGAAGGAAGCTTCTAAGATAAGCTAAAACATGTGGTTAGAAGCAAGGTGACATCATCACACCACAAGAATGAGACATGTGACAAAGTAGTGAGGCAATCAATGACATAAGCAAGTGAAAACAAGATATTTAGCCAATAATTAACCACAACCATGCATTCTTTGCACAAATATCAAGGCAAGACAAGCAAGCAAAAGCTCTCCCCCATTTCTTTCTTCTTCCATTCGGCCTTTTCAAGAAATGAAGAAATAGATTTTCAAAACTCAAGTTCTAGGCCATGGAAAATTACAAGGTTTGTTTCCTTGGATCCTATATTTCATAACTTAGTTATACCATGAGTTTAAGATCAAGATTCCATGGTTTGCATAGCTAATCCACTCATCAAAGATGATGATGAATAGTAGTGAATAGTAACTTACTTTGATTTTCTTGATTTTCATGAAAGCTTAAGGTTGATTAAGCATAGATCAAAGTTCCTAGAGGCTTGTTAGTGACTACCCACTCTCCAAGGAAGGTATAAATTCTTGAACCCTTAGTTTTAAGTTTGGTTTGTTTGGATGATAATGGTGCTTAGATGAATGGGTTTAGTTTGATGTTGATGGATGTTGGATTTTTGTTGAATTGGTGATGATTTGGTATAGTTTAAACTTTGGAAATCGTTAGGTTATAGCCGTCGTAATGCCCGATTTTCTATAAACTGTTTTGTGATTAACTGTTGGACCCGAACACCCACTTCTATAAACTAACCACTTCTATGCTTAGATAGGTTATGTTTCAAGCTTCATTTTGATATATGGTTCGTTTGACTCCGATGTACGGTTTAGGAGAAACGACCATTTTAAGTAATGGCGTTTCGCGACCGAACCATTACCCCTCGCCTAACTTTGAAACCTTGGTTAAGGCCCTTAAATGACTAATTGGAGTATGAAACAATTATGTAAAGTGTACTAGGCAGTTGGTAGGGTATTCGCGAAAGCATCGCCTTAAAATTCATAACGTTTAATTTATTAAAAATGGTGGAGCCGAGGGTACTCGAACGACTTTTGTGATTTGTTAAGCGTAGAAATGACCATAAGCAAACGTTAGGGTTCAATTGGTTAAAGTCTAGTTTCTTAAGCGACCGTGGTTTAATTCCAGCTCATGTTGTTGTTCATAGGTTACCGGACCCACTCTAAGCTTAAGTCTACCCCGGAGCACTCAGGCAAGTTTTCTACCCGTTATACTGTTGTGGTGATGTAAATATATGTATATGCATTATCTTGTGATTAGTGCATGATTGTTATTAGCAATTCTTGCGATATATTGGAGCATGTGATATGGTATATATGCATGTCTGTTTCGTAATATTGATATCTAATTGTTGATTCAATTGCTTATAAGTTGCATAATACATATGCTAGAGATAAGCAGTAGTTGCGTATACCCTTAGTATAGGGGATCCAAAGGTGAACATTTTTCTGAACCGGGAGTCGATATTCCCGAGTATAATATATATATATATATATATATATATATATATATATATATATATATATTGATATAGTTTTCAAAACTATTAATCGAATAAGGTTTATTCGATAACTTTATTTTATTTAATGAATATTATTTTGAATATTCATTCGAGGACTTATGACTCCGCTTACTTTATTTAATGAATATTATTTTGAATATTCATTCGAGGACTTATGACTCGCTTTATTTTATTTAATGAATAATATTTTGAATATTCATTCGAGGACTTATGACTCCGCTTATTTACTAAATAATATTCTTTATTTTATTAAAGAATAATGTTTCGATAATCAAACTTATTTTCGATTATTCAAATAAAGATCATATTTTTGTATAAGTATATCATTGGTTATTTAATATCCATTTCAAGTATGACTTTTAAAACTTTTACTTCAATTATTTTTATAAGGATTATCCTTATGAGAATATTATTTAAATAATAATATTCAGATATTTTCTAATATATTGGGAGTGATTTATTTTATTAAATCAGCATTACTCCAAACATTCTTAAAAATGTTTTCGAGTCTTCAAAATGATTTTTAAAAGTTAGAGCGGATCCCAAAAAACTCGTTTTCAGATTTAAGATCTTCCTTTCGAAGGAGACTTGAATATTCGCTCAAAAAATCTTAGGGATCCGGCTCTGTGGTGTATTTTATATTCGCAACGAGGTTGCTGTTTTGAGAAAACAATTTGATTACTTGCCCAATGTTCGGGAAGTAAGTCCATCTAATTGAGTCGGCATAAGCGACAGGCCGGGGTACGGTCTATGAAGGTGTAAGAGGCTGGGTGATAGTCCATCCACGCGTGAGTGGCCGGGTAACGGTCTAGCGCGAGGTCCTAATGCGGCCAGGGTGATGACCGGCGAGGAATTCATCCATCTACAGTAGAAAAGGTTACTTATTGGTATCTTTGCCTGATCAACAAGATATCGGGTTTATGCCAAAATTCTTTTCTTTCCAAATTCATTGGATATTGCAACTCTGTTCATACTTTACATGACAGAGGTTTTCAGGAAATGTGTGAGAGATATATATGGATATATATATATATATCGGGACTTAATGAAGTATCTCATAACTTCATTTAATTCGATAATTGTAATAACCCCAAAATTTTTCAACTTTTTGTAACCCTTGTGAATAGTGTTTTAGCTGAATGAGAAAACTTTTCACGCCACACTATGTAGGGGTTCTGTTATGGATATTCTGGGATATTATTAGTACTCTATGAAGTATATAAGTGTATGTAAATATCGTCAGAATCCAATTCCGAACACTTTGGTTTTTCCCGGAAATCCACAAGATACGGAGAGAATTGAGTATAAGGTAACAGGATAAAAAGGATTTAAATTAAAGGATTATGATAAAGGATCATAAAAAGGAATATAATGTATTGAGAAAGGTTAAGGGAACCTAAGTAATAAGATCCCGGGTATGATCCTTCAAACGATAAACGAGAACGAAAGTTAAGCGAACCGTATAACAGATCAGCAGTCATTAGGCAAACGATTAGGAAGTTAATCAAAGGGATTAATGGGAATGATGTCATCCAACCAATAGAAAGAAGACAAGGAAGGAAGGATGACATCATGAGGATGAGTTAAGCATGACATGGGAAGGAAGGAGGTGTGGTTGAATAAGGACCACACAAATTCAAGGGCAAGGTAGTAATTTGCTAAATCAAATACAAATCAAGCCAACCAAGCTAGCAAAATCATTTCATCAAAAATCAAAAACAACCAAGGCATTTGTTCTTCATATTAGCTCTCGGCTTTTTACACTTTTAAAGGCTAGATTTTTCAAAAATCAAGATCCAAGCATCCTAAATTGGTAAGAAAATTCCCTAATCATCTTTATGCTTAGTTATGGCTATATCATGAGTTTAAGCCATTAATTCTTTCTCTAACTTCTTCATTTAATCAAGGAAGAAGACAATGAATAGTGTTTTCAAGTTTTTAACTTGAACTTTTTCTTGTTTTTCTTGAAGATCCAAGCTTTCCTAAGGCTTCTCAAAGCTTCTTAAGGCTTCCTAGCTCCACCCACCACTTCAAGGAAGGTATACCATTTCCAAACCCTAGGTTCATATATATTATAAGGTGATTTTGAGTAGTGGGTTGATATTGTAACTTGTTGTTATGATTTAGAGTTTGAGATTTGGTATGGTAGTGAATGGAATGGTAATTATTGTGGTTTTGATTTAAAAGAACTTAAGAATGATTAAAGTAAAGTTTAAGCATAAGTATGAATGGTTAAATTGAATTGGTTGGGGTGGTTATGATGTGATAAGGATGGAGGATGGTTGTATGTTGGATTTGAGGTTGATTTGGGTTGTTTGTGAATGGGTTAAAATTTGGAAATCACGTAAACATAGCCGTCGTAACGTCCGATTTTCTTTGGACTGTTTTTGTGCATAGCATTAGGACCCGAGAACCCCCTGCTATATTGTGACCACTTCCATGTTTAGATAGCTCATGTTACGAGCTTCGTTTTGATATGTAGTTCGTCCGATTCCGATTTACGGTTTAGGAGAAACGACCGTTTCAAGTAACGGCGTTTCGCGGATGAAACTTTTTCCCTTGCCTTACTTTGGAATGTAGGTTAAAGACCAAAAAGGGTGAATTAATGTATGAAACATTTATGGTAAGTGTGTTAGGCAGTTGGTAAGTCATTCGCGAAGGAATCGCTTTAAAACTCGTAAAGGTTAAATTATTAAAAATGGTGGAGCCGAGGGTACCCGAGTGACTTAAGCGAATCGGTGAGCGCAAAACTAGCATTAGAGTCTAAGTTAGTTAAATCATAGATTTACAAGTGATTTTGGTTTAATTCCAACTTACTTGTTGTTTATAGGTTATCAGACTCGTCCCGAGCCTTTCTCACCCCCAAGTCGCTCAGGCAAGTATTCTATCCGTTATACTGTTGTTGTGATGAATACACTTGTATATGCATTATCTTGCGATAGATGCATGTTGGTTATTTAGCAAATTCTTGCGATATATTGTAGCATGTGATATGGTATATATGCATGCCTGTTTCATATTCTTGAAATATATATTTGTTGATTCAGTTGATAATACCTATGCTAGAGGATAGCGGTATCTTGCATATACCCTTAGTATAGGGACCCAAAGGTGAAAATATTTTCTAAAACCGGGAGTCGAGGATCCCGAGTAGATTTTGTATATATATGGATATGGATATATATATATATATATATTTATATATATATACATATATATGGTCATAGTTTTCAAAACTATTAATCGAATAAGGTTTATTCGATAACTTTAAACTTTATTTTATTATTGAATATTATTTCGAATATTATTCGAGGGCTTATGACTCTTTTATATTATTTATTGAATATTATTTGAATATTCATTTGAGGATGTATGACTCCTTTATTTTATTTAATGAATATTATTTATAATATTCATTCGAGGTATTATGACTCAGCTTATTTTATTTATTGAATATTATTTGAATATTCATTTGAGGATCTATGACTCCGATTATTTGCTGAGATATATTCTTTATTTTATTAAAGAATAAGATGTCAATAATCAAACTTATTTTCGATTATTCAAATAAAGATAATACTTTCATATAAGTATATCTTTGGTTATTTAATACTCGTTTCAAGTATAAATTTTAATACTTCTACTTCAATTATTTTTATAAAGACTATTCTTTATGGGAATATTATTTAATTAATAATATTCAGATATTTTCTAATATTCTGGGGACTGATTTCCTTCATTAAATCAGCCTTACTCCAAACACTCTTTAAAGTGTTTTCGAGTCTTCAAAATGATTTTTAAAAGTCAGAGCGGATCCCAAAACTCATTTTTATATTTAAGATCTTCCTTTTTAAAGGGGATTTAAATACTCGCTCAAAACCTGGGGAATCCGGCTCTGTGGTGTATTTTATATTCGCAACGAGGTTGCAGATTTGGTAAATGAATTGATTACTTGCCCAACGTTCGGGAAGTAAGCCCATCTCATTGAGTCGGCATAAGCGACAGGCCGGGGTACGGTCTATTATTGTGTAAGTGGCTGGGTGGCAGTCCATCAACGCGTGAGGGGCCGGGGTACGGTCGAGCGCAAGGTCCTAATGCGGCCAGGGTGATGACCGGTGAGGAATTCATCCATCTACAGTAGAAAAGGTTACTTATTGGTATCTTTGCCTGATCAGCGAGATATCGGGTTTATGCCAAAATTCTTTTCCTTTCCAAAATTCATTGGATGTTTCAAACTCTGTTCATACTTTACATAACAGAGGTTTCAGGAAATGTTTAAAGGGATATATATATGTGGATATATATATACCGGGACTAAATAAAGTATCTCATAACTTTTCATTCAATAATCTTTCAAAGATTGAATCTATTCAAGTCTTAACTTGTGGTCTCATCTATGGGATGTTTTCTTAAAACCTATAATACTTTGAACGGTGGCAGTTCAAGTAGCTTTATATAAGATATAAGTGTGGTGAAGTATTGGTAACTTCATTCCTTGTTTTTACTTATATCTAGTAAGTAATTATCTTACGTATGATAGAGATGCTATCAAGTATCCATTTAGATACTTATATTATTGTTATCATTATACATATTATCTTGCGAGCTGTAAGGCTCACTCTTGCTTTATTTCTTCATCACACAACAACAGTTAGGAGAGATGGCCAGACTCCAGCAGACCCAGCGCAAGCGCGTGGGAAGCGTCCCGCGTCTTCCCGCTGATGTTGTAGCTGCTATAGCTGCAGAGGTAGATCCATTGTAGTTTAGACCATCTACTTTTGAGAATCAAATTATGTATAATTATAACTTGTGGCAGATAATGGCAATTAACTGTAAATTATCAAGTAATCATTTTGGGTTGTAATAATTTTAAATTGTGGATTCAAAGACTTGTACTTATTTCAATTTCATCTCTGAGACTATAACGGGTTGTGGTGTGTGTTCGTGTGGGGTCACAGCATGAGGTTATTTATTATTAATTAAGTGAAGTGATATTGTGGAAAGAAAGACCGTGACAACCCGGATCCCCGACCCCGGATCTGGGGGTGTTACAGGAATGGTATCAGAGCTAAGCGTTATAAACCTCAGAGATGATGCGACGATATAATAACAAACTCACAAAGATAATAAGAACTCTTGCCAAGTTCATGGTCGGACTACTTAAAGTAGTGCTGACAGTTAAAACCCTTATGGGAACCCTTATAAGTATCATGATAGTAACTTAGCTCGTTTAATGTGTAGGCGCCTGAGATGGAGGACCCCGAGATGTTCGAGCGTGAGCATGATGAGGCATTGCTAGATGTTGAGGATCAGGAGGAGCCTGAGATGGAGGAGGATGAGGAGGACCCCCCAGAGGAGCCTGAGACGGAGGTCATTGCTGTTTCAGATGAGGAGGACCCCTCAGAGGAGTCAGAGACAGAGGTTATTGCTATTCCAGATGAGGAGGACCCGGATGAGGTCCCAGTAGCTGAGGAGCGTGTTGGATCTATGGTAGTGTATGCTGGTATCCCTTTACCCACACTTCCGGTGGTCAGAGCCCCTACCCCTCCACCACTATCTTGGATTCCTGATGATGACAGCTCAGAGACCCATACTTCCGAGCCTAGGCAGACCGAGGAGGCACCCTCAGCGGCTCCGGATTCACCACCTCTTGACCCTGCCCAGAGACAGTCTTCGTTAGCTCATGGATATGTTCAGGATGTTTTGAGGACCCGAGTGGCTGTTGCCGAGGCCCGACTGGATGAGGCCAGGAGGGAGTTGGATGCAGAGAGGGCGGGTAGGCGTACCCGAGCTTATGAGACCAGGGCTTCTATACCCCGATCCTTGAGGAGGGAGCTTACGGGGATAGAGCTCACGTCCCGAGCGAGACTCAGATCTCTCCAGGGGGACAGGCATGGTAGGATCTCCAGGCGGCAGGCCGACTATATCTTCCGTCGTGCGATGGAAAGGGTTTGGGAGCTGACCCGTTCCGGTGTGTGATTCAGGATTGATGATGGAATAGTCTAGTTGTCTAGTTAGCCGAGGCCTTAGTAAGAGCCAATTTTCCGGGATAGTTGACTTGTATATAGCATCCCTTTTTCTGACTAGACAGATAGACTCTTGTGTATCACTTTTGGGACAGATGACTGTAGCACTGTTGTACTTTTGACCAGATCAAACTATGTATTTTCGCATTATGTATATATTTGTTTCCTTTCAGTTCAGTTCCATAGTGACGGGATCACTGTTTTATTATTATTATTACTGCACTTCGTATTAGAACTTTCTTAAAATAATAGAATTGCGATATACGTTCTCCCCATTATAAGAGCTGTGCAAGGCACAATGTTGTATATGATTGTGACCTAACGTTGAATTTTTCCCAATAATTGTTTTTATTATTATCAGAATCATGCCGCCAAGAAAGATTGGAACTAGGGCGAACCCTGGGTCTGAGGACCAGGGAAGCCATAATCAGGACAATAGAAACCAAGAACACAGTGAAGAGGAAGATGAGGATTATGTGGAACAGGATGACTCCCTGTATGAAGAAGAAGAGGAAACATATGATGTTGAGGGATTTGAGATAGAGGCGGAAGAAGGAGAAACCGAGGTTGAGCAACCAGTACCAAACCCAGGCATGGATCCTATGAGCCAGTTCATGCAACTCCTAAGACAGAATTTGGAACGTCAACCCAACCCACCCCCTCAAGGAAGTAACAATGCAGTGGCAAACTCTTTCAGGGCTTTTAAGTCCCTTAAGCCCCCTGAGTTCCACGGATCAGCCGACCCAGTTGAGGCAAGGGCATGGTTAAAGGAAATGGAGAAATCTTTTGAGATTTTGAGTATCGATGAGGCACAGAAAACTGTATTTGCTACCTACCTTCTGAAAGGAGAAGCTAACTACTGGTGGGAGGCCAAGAAAAACATGGAGACAGATGCTATAATAACCTGGGAGAGATTTAGTCAGTTGTTTCTGGGGAAGTATTTCCCGAGGTTTATGGAAAACCAGATGGAGCTCAAGTTCTTGGAGCTAAAGCAGAATAACTTGTCTGTAGCAGAGTACGAAGCGAAATTTACTGAATTATCAAGGTTTGTGCCGGAGTTTGTAAGCACCGAGGAAAAGAAAGCTAGGAGGTTTCAGCAGGGACTGAAACCATGGATTCAGAATAGGGTGGCAATCCTTGAGCTTACGGACTATGCCACTCTGGTGCAAAAGGCAACGATTGTAGAAGTTGGAAGTGAACAGATGCAGAAGGAAAGAGAGGAGAAAGGAATAAAGAGGAAAAGTATGAGCATGGGTGGAGGTTCCGCAGGAAGGAGCTTCCCAACTAGATTTAATCGAGGAGCAGTGTCCCTACCAGGAAGGAACACTGGGTTTAAGCGGCCAATGAGTGTGAGTGTGAGCCAGGGCGGCCGGAAGTCAAGAATGTCCTATCCCAACCAATCTCGACCCCCATTGCCAGCCTGTAACATATGTGGAAGGAATCACACTGGGGAGTGTAAAGGAAGGCCAGTAACCTGTTTTAAGTGCGGTCGGGAGGGCCACTATTCAAATAAGTGCCCATCATTAACCCCTGCCGTCGTTCCACCCACCAATTGTCATCAGTGTGGACGCTCGGGTCATTGGAAGAAGGAATGCCCAATGAACAAACCAGCAGCTTCGGGAGCAAGCAGGGCTGCTTCTAATAAGCCACCTACTGCGAGGACTTTCAACATGACAGTCCAGGATGCTATGAAAGATTCAGATGTGATAGCAGGTACCCTTTCTCTAAATTCAGTCAGTGCAAATGTTTTATTTGATTCGGGAGCAACTAAATCTTTTATATCAAAGGACTTTGCGCGTAAGTTAAGACTTAAGGCTAAACCCTTGATAGAACCCTTACAAGTAGAAATAGCCAATCATGAAATTATTCCTGTTAACCAGATTCACCCCGCCTGTGAGATAGGCATAGGGGAGCAATCTTTCAGTGTTGATCTGATTCCTTTTAAATTAGGGGAGTTTGATGTGATTTTGGGGATGGACTGGCTATCTAGCAACGATGCTCAGATAGACTGTAAAGGGAAGAAAGTTAAGTTAAATATCCCCGGGAAGAAAGAAGTTATATTTAGAGGAAAGAGGCAGACGCAGAAATTTTTGACCGTGGCTCAGGCCAAAAGGATGCTACGAAAAGGAAGTGAGGCCTACCTAGCCTATGTGGTGGACACACAGAAGGAGGTGCCCAGCTTACAAGATATTCCAGTAGTCAACGAATTTGAAGATGTATTCCCCCAAGACCTTCCGGGATTACCACCCGATAGAGTGATTGAATTTGCTATTGAGTTGGCCCCAGGGACGGCGCCAGTTTCAAAAGCACCTTACCGGTTAGCCCCGTTAGAAATGAAGGAATTAGCTATCCAATTGCAGGAACTCTTGGATAAGGGTATGATAAGACCCAGTGTGTCTCCGTGGGGAGCACCAGTTTTATTTGTTAAAAAGAAAGATGGGAGCATGAGGTTGTGCATAGACTATCGAGAGTTGAACAAGCTAACCATAAAGAACAGGTACCCATTACCTAGAATAGACGATCTGTTCGACCAGCTAAAGGATGTTGTTTATTTTTCCAAGATCGACCTGAGAACTGGATATCACCAACTAAAGATTAAACCTGAAGATATTTCCAAGACAGCGTTTCGTACCAGGTATGGGCATTATGAGTTCTTGGTAATGTCCTTTGGACTAACCAACGCCCCAGCGGCTTTCATGGATTTAATGAATAGAGTATTTAAGAAGTACTTGGACAAGTGTGTGATAGTTTTTATCGATGATATTTTGATCTACTCAAGGACTGAGGCAGAACATGCAGAGCATTTGAGGATAGCTCTAGGAATACTCAGAGAGGAGCAGTTATATGCCAAATTCTCGAAGTGTGAATTCTGGCGGAATGAAGTACAGTTTTTAGGACATGTGATCAATAAAGAAGGAGTATTGGTCGACCCCTCCAAGATAGAGGCGGTCTCAAATTGGGAAAGGCCAACCACACCCACAGAGGTAAGGAGTTTCATAGGATTGGCCGGCTACTATCGTAGATTTGTACAGGACTTTGCGAAGATCGCAGCCCCTTTGACACGACTTACTCGTAAGACAGAGAAGTTTGAATGGACGGAGAAATGCGAGAACAGTTTTCAGGAATTAAAGAAAAGGTTGATAACGGCTCCGGTATTGGCATTGCCGGATGGAAAAGGAGATTTTGTGATATATAGTGACGCGTCGCACAAAGGATTAGGGTGTGTGCTTATGCAGCACGGTAAAGTTATTGCGTATGCGTCGAGACAATTGAAGGAATACGAGGTTAGATATCCTACTCATGACCTTGAGCTCGCAGCAATAGTATTTGCTTTAAAAATTTGGAGGCACTACTTGTATGGAGAGAAGTGCGAGATTTTCACAGACCATAAGAGCCTCAAGTACATATTTACGCAGAAAGAGCTCAACATGCGCCAGAGGAGATGGTTAGAACTAATCAAGGACTATGATTGTGAGATTCTCTATCATCCAGGGAAAGCCAATGTGGTGGCTGATGCCCTTAGTAGAAAGGAAAGACTCAGAATGATAACGACCTCGGAAGAGTTGATAAGGGATTTTGAGAAAATGGAAATAGAGGTAAAGGTAACCGGAACCGGAACTGAAAAGCTTTTTGAGATCTCAATGCAGCCAGAATTATTGGAAAAGATCAGATTGTGCCAAGAGAAAATAATGAATGAAGACAGAAAGTCAATGACTGGAGAGGAGATCCATACTGAGAAAGATGATAAAGGGATAATGAGGTATTCCTACCGAATTTGGGTTCCGAATGTTCAAGAACTTAAAGATGAGATTTTGGATGAAAGCCATAGTTCAAGGTATTCCATTCACCCGGGAAGCACCAAGATGTATAGGGATTTGAAGGAATATTACTGGTGGCCCAACATGAAGAGGGACGTAGCAGAATGGGTAAACAAGTGTTTGACTTGCCAAAGAGTAAAGGCAGAGCACCAGAGACCCAGTGGACTTTTGCGACCCCTGGAGATTCCCGAATGGAAATGGGAACAGATAGCGATGGATTTTGTTGTAGGCTTGCCAAGGACGAAAGCCAATCACGACGCCATTTGGGTAATTATAGACCGACTGACAAAGTCAGCTCATTTCATTCCTATCAATGAGAGATACACAGTCGATAGACTGGTGGACATTTACCTTAAGGAAATAGTAACGCGACATGGAGTCCCAGCGTCCATTGTCTCAGACCGAGACCCAAGGTTCAACTCCAGATTTTGGAGGAGCTTTCAGGAATGTGCGGGGACCAAGTTAAATATGAGTACCGCGTACCATCCCCAAACGGATGGACAGAGTGAAAGGACCATCCAGACATTAGAGGATATGTTGAGAGTCTGTGCAATAGACCTTAAAGGAAGTTGGGATGATCACCTGCCGTTGATCGAGTTTTCTTATAACAATAGCTTTCATGCTAGCATCGGAATGCCGCCTTATGAGGCCTTGTACGGAAGAAGGTGTCGATCTCCCTTATACTGGGATGAAGTAGGAGAGCGGAAGATGCTCGGACCCGAAGTGGTCCAAAGGACCAAAGATATAGTGGATCTTATCAGAGGGCGACTTGTAGCAGCCCAAGACAGACAGAAGAAATATGCAGACCTAGCCCGAAAGGACAAGGAATATGAAGTAGGGGACTTAGTACTGTTGAAAGTATCCCCTTGGAAGGGATTAATGAGGTTCGGAAAGAAAGGAAAACTAAGCCCAAGATACATTGGACCTTTCGAGATATTAAGACGGATTGGAAAGTTAGCTTACGAGCTAGCCCTACCCCCTAATTTGCAACAAGTTCATAATGTGTTCCATGTGTCAATGCTAAGGAGGTATCATCGGGATGCCAGGCACATAGTGGAGTACGAGCAGGTGGATATGCAGCCAGATCTAACTTACGTGGAGAAGCCAGTAAGGATTATGGATAAGAAGGAGCAGGTGCTTCGGAACAAAGTGATCAAGCTAGTCAGAGTACTATGGCAGAATCATAATGTGGAAGAATCAACTTGGGAACTAGAGAGCACAATGCTAGAAAAGTACCCCCATTTGTTTTCTGTTTGATTCCGGGACGGAATCCTTTTAAGGAGGGGAGACTGTAATAACCCCAAAATTTTTTAACTTTTTGTAACCCTTGTGAATAGTGTTTTAGCTGAATGAGAAAACTTTTCACGCCACACTATGTAGGGGTTCTGTTATGGATATTCTGGGATATTATTAGTACTCTATGAAGTATATAAGTGTATGTAAATATCGTCAGAATCCAATTCCGAACACTTTGGTTTTTCCCGGAAATCCACAAGATACGGAGAGAATTGAGTATAAGGTAACAGGATAAAAAGGATTTAAATTAAAGGATTATGATAAAGGATCATAAAAAGGAATATAATGTATTGAGAAAGGTTAAGGGAACCTAAGTAATAAGATCCCGGGTATGATCCTTCAAACGATAAACGAGAACGAAAGTTAAGCGAACCGTATAACAGATCAGCAGTCATTAGGCAAACGATTAGGAAGTTAATCAAAGGGATTAATGGGAATGATGTCATCCAACCAATAGAAAGAAGACAAGGAAGGAAGGATGACATCATGAGGATGAGGTAAGCATGACATGGGAAGGAAGGAGGTGTGGTTGAATAAGGACCACACAAATTCAAGGGCAAGGTAGTAATTTGCTAAATCAAATACAAATCAAGCCAACCAAGCTAGCAAAATCATTTCATCAAAAATCAAAAACAACCAAGGCATTTGTTCTTCATATTAGCTCTCGGCTTTTTACACTTTTAAAGGCTAGATTTTTCAAAAATCAAGATCCAAGCATCCTAAATTGGTAAGAAAATTCCCTAATCATCTTTATGCTTAGTTATGGCTATATCATGAGTTTAAGCCATTAATTCTTTCTCTAACTTCTTCATTTAATCAAGGAAGAAGACAATGAATAGTGTTTTCAAGTTTTTAACTTGAACTTTTTCTTGTTTTTCTTGAAGATCCAAGCTTTCCTAAGGCTTCTCAAAGCTTCTTAAGGCTTCCTAGCTCCACCCACCACTTCAAGGAAGGTATACCATTTCCAAACCCTAGGTTCATATATATTATAAGGTGATTTTGAGTAGTGGGTTGATATTGTAACTTGTTGTTATGATTTAGAGTTTGAGATTTGGTATGGTAGTGAATGGAATGGTAATTATTGTGGTTTTGATTTAAAAGAACTTAAGAATGATTAAAGTAAAGTTTAAGCATAAGTATGAATGGTTAAATTGAATTGGTTGGGGTGGTTATGATGTGATAAGGATGGAGGATGGTTGTATGTTGGATTTGAGGTTGATTTGGGTTGTTTGTGAATGGGTTAAAATTTGGAAATCACGTAAACATAGCCGTCGTAACGTCCGATTTTCTTTGGACTGTTTTTGTGCATAGCATTAGGACCCGAGAACCCCCTGCTAGATTGTGACCACTTCCATGTTTAGATAGCTCATGTTACGAGCTTCGTTTTGATATGTAGTTCGTCCGATTCCGATTTACGGTTTAGGAGAAACGACCGTTTCAAGTAACGGCGTTTCGCGGACGAAACTTTTTCCCTTGCCTTACTTTGGAATGTAGGTTAAAGACCAAAAAGGGTGAATTAATGTATGAAACATTTATGGTAAGTGTGTTAGGCAGTTGGTAAGTCATTCGCGAAGGAATCGCTTTAAAACTCGTAAAGGTTAAATTATTAAAAATGGTGGAGCCGAGGGTACCCGAGTGACTTAAGCGAATCGGTGAGCGCAAAACTAGCATTAGAGTCTAAGTTAGTTAAATCATAGATTTACAAGTGATTTTGGTTTAATTCCAACTTACTTGTTGTTTATAGGTTATCAGACTCGTCCCGAGCCTTTCTCACCCCCAAGTCGCTCAGGCAAGTATTCTATCCGTTATATTGTTGTTGTGATGAATACACTTGTATATGCATTATCTTGCGATAGATGCATGTTGGTTATTTAGCAAATTCTTGCGATATATTGTAGCATGTGATATGGTATATATGCATGCCTGTTTCATATTCTTGAAATATATATTTGTTGATTCAGTTGATAATACCTATGCTAGAGGATAGCGGTATCTTGCATATACCCTTAGTATAGGGACCCAAAGGTGAAAATATTTTCTAAAACCGGGAGTCGAGGATCCCGAGTAGATTTTGTATATATATGGATATGGATATATATATATATATATATTTATATATATATACATATATATGGTCATAGTTTTCAAAACTATTAATCGAATAAGGTTTATTCGATAACTTTAAACTTTATTTTATTATTGAATATTATTTCGAATTTTATTCGAGGGCTTATGACTCTTTTATATTATTTATTGAATATTATTTGAATATTCATTTGAGGATGTATGACTCCTTTATTTTATTTAATGAATATTATTTATAATATTCATTCGAGGTATTATGACTCAGCTTATTTTATTTATTGAATATTATTTGAATATTCATTTGAGGATCTATGACTCCGATTATTTGCTGAGATATATTCTTTATTTTATTAAAGAATAAGATGTCAATAATCAAACTTATTTTCGATTATTCAAATAAAGATAATACTTTCATATAAGTATATCTTTGGTTATTTAATACTCGTTTCAAGTATAAATTTTAATACTTCTACTTCAATTATTTTTATAAAGACTATTCTTTATGGGAATATTATTTAATTAATAATATTCAGATATTTTCTAATATTCTGGGGACTGATTTACTTCATTAAATCAGCCTTACTCCAAACACTCTTTAAAGTGTTTTCGAGTCTTCAAAATGATTTTTAAAAGTCAGAGCGGATCCCAAAACTCATTTTTATATTTAAGATCTTCCTTTTTAAAGGGGATTTAAATACTCGCTCAAAACCTGGGGAATCCGGCTCTGTGGTGTATTTTATATTCGCAACGAGGTTGCAGATTTGGTAAATGAATTGATTACTTGCCCAACGTTCGGGAAGTAAGCCCATCTCATTGAGTCGGCATAAGCGACAGGCCGGGGTACGGTCTATTATTGTGTAAGTGGCTGGGTGGCAGTACATCAACGCGTGAGGGGCCGGGGTACGGTCGAGCGCAAGGTCCTAATGCGGTCAGGGTGATGACCGGTGAGGAATTCATCCATCTACAGTAGAAAAGGTTACTTATTGGTATCTTTGCCTGATCAGCGAGATATCGGGTTTATGCCAAAATTCTTTTCCTTTCCAAAATTCATTGGATGTTTCAAACTCTGTTCATACTTTACATAACAGAGGTTTCAGGAAATGTTTAAAGGGATATATATATGTGGATATATATATACCGGGACTAAATAAAGTATCTCATAACTTTTCATTCAATAATCTTTCAAAGATTGAATCTATTCAAGTCTTAACTTGTGGTCTCATCTATGGGATGTTTTCTTAAAACCTATAATACTTTGAACGGTGGCAGTTCAAGTAGCTTTATATAAGATATAAGTGTGGTGAAGTATTGGTAACTTCATTCCTTGTTTTTACTTATATCTAGTAAGTAATTATCTTACGTATGATAGAGATGCTATCAAGTATCCATTTAGATACTTATATTATTGTTATCATTATACATATTATCTTGCGAGCTGTAAGGCTCACTCTTGCTTTATTTCTTCATCACACAACAACAGTTAGGAGAGATGGCCAGACTCCAGCAGACCCAGCGCAAGCGCGTGGGAAGCGTCCCGCGTCTTCCCGCTGATGTTGTAGCTGCTATAGCTGCAGAGGTAGATCCATTGTAGTTTAGACCATCTACTTTTGAGAATCAAATTATGTATAATTATAACTTGTGGCAGATAATGGCAATTAACTGTAAATTATCAAGTAATCATTTTGGGTTGTAATAATTTTAAATTGTGGATTCAAAGACTTGTACTTATTTCAATTTCATCTCTGAGACTATAACGGGTTGTGGTGTGTGTTCGTGTGGGGTCACAGCATGAGGTTATTTATTATTAATTAAGTGAAGTGATATTGTGGAAAGAAAGACCGTGACAACCCGGATCCCCGACCCCGGATCTGGGGGTGTTACAATAATATTTCAAAGATTGAATTTATTCAAGTCTTATCTTGTAGTCTCATCTGTGTGATGAACTTTTGAAACTAATTATAACTTGAACGGTGGTAGTTCAAGTAGTATTCGGAAAATATATAAGTATATGGGAGTATCTTATAACTTCATCTTTTCAACTTATATCTAGTAAATGATTATCTTATGCATGACAAAGATTTTCACAAAAACGTTGAGACAGGGTTAGATATATGAGATCACCTTGCAACGATATTTTTATACAGTTATAAACGGGAACTCTGTGTATATTATGCATGGAAGAGGATTTCAAAGATTTTGAAAAGTATATATATACATACATACTGAATATTTTGCGACTTGGTCGCGTTAAGATATCAAACTTGGTTCATTTCTTTTTGACCAAGACTTTCATGAGTACTATGAGAATGCTCACATATTGTAAATCATTATACATATTATTTTGGTGGGCTTGTTGCTCACCCTTGCTTTCTTCTTTCATCACATAACAACAGATAGACAAGATGAACAGGATCAAACTCTCAATTCGTGAGCGGTTAGGAAACGTTCCGTAGTTTTCTGTAGGCGTTGATGCCACTGTAGCTGAGGTAGGAACTACCAATAGGCTAGGTTTTCAACTTTTGATGTACCAGACTTATGTATATTTATGAATTGTAATAATGTCAAGGAATATGTAAATTATTCAGAAACCCTTTTTAAGGTGAAATGGTTTATAATTGTGGAATAAAATGACTTGTGTTATTTTTGGTATTCATCTCTGAGACTATAACTTGTGGTGTGTGTGAGTATATTGTGGGGTCACAGTACGCAGTAGTTGGTTGACTGTTAAGATTAAGTATTGATAAGGGAAATGGAACTCGTGATAACCCGAATCCCCGACCCCGGATTTGGGGGTGTTACAGAAATGGTATCAGAGCTAAGCGTTATAAACCTCAGAGATGACGTGACGTTAAGATAATAAGTTCACTAAGAAAATAAGAACTCTTGCCAAGTTCATAGTCGGACTACCTAACGTAGTACTGACAGTTAAAACCCTTATGGGAACCCTTATAAATATCGTGATAGAAGCGTAGTTCGTTATCGTATATGGTAGCGGGACTCCGAACCCTGAGGTATAGAAGCGACAGCGCGATGATGTTTTATTACTAATTGGAGATCGGATTGTGGATCTGATAGAGCGTCCTATCGCAGGACCGGATGATGTTCATATTGAGGATGTAGCAGTTGAGGATGTTGTCCTAGAAGGGATTATTGCTAGGTAGGATCCCGTAGAGGATCCTGACAAGAATGAATAAAGGACCACTGAGGAATTGATGACCATGGTTAGGGAAACTTCCAGAGGTAGGATTGGACGGTCACTACTGGAGGTTCTTTCAAGTTTGTAAACATAGTAGCCCCTTTAACGCTGTTTACTCGTAAGATTGAGAAGTTCGAATGGACAGAGAAATATGAGAACAACTTTTAAGAACTGAAGCAAAGGTTGGTGACGTCCCATATGTTGGCGTTGCCGGATGGAAAATGAGATTTTGTGAAGTGTAGTGACGCTTCGCATGAGGAATTAGGGTGCTTCTTATACAACACAGCAAGGTAATCGCGTACACATCAAGACAATTAAGAGAATATAAAATTCGATATCCCCACCCATGAGCTTGGGCTCGTGGCAATAGTTTTGCCCTAAAGATTTGAGGCACTACTTGTATGGAGAGAATTGCGAGATTCACAAACCATAGGAGCTCTAGTACATTTTTACATAGAAAGAGCTCAACATACGCCAGAGGAGGCGGTTAGAGCTAATCAAAAATTATGATTGGGAGATTCGTTATCATTCGGGGAAAGCCAATGTGGTGGCTGATGCCCTTAGTAAAAAGGAGAGACTCAAGATGATAATGTCTTTGGGAGAGTTTATAAGAGATTTTGAGAAAATGAAAATAGAAGTGAAGGTAACCGGAGCCGGTACCGAAAAGCTGTTTGAGATTGCAATACCGTCCGAATTATTGGAAAAGAACATATTGTGCCAGAAAAAGTGATGAATGAAGGCAGAGAGCCAACAAATAGATAAGAGATTTATACCGAGAAAGATGATAAGGGAATAATGAGGTATTCCTACATAATTTGGGTTCCAAATGTTCAAGAACTTAAAGATGAGATCTTAGATGAAAGCTAGTTTGAGGAATAAGATTTAGAGCAAACCATGAATGTGATAGTCAGGGAGGTCGACATCAAGATAGAAGGAACCCATAACATAATGAAGTGGAAAACAAGGATTTTTAACGTATAAGATAACCCTGATTATGGGAGAAGGTTGGAACATTTCATACTGAGAAAACAGAAGTTGAACAAGATATGGAGAATCAGGATGGTACTCCTATTGGGCAATTCATGGACCTGCCTAAACAGAACTTAGACTATTATCCCCAACCACCACCCTGAGGAAACAATGCGGCGAGAAATTCTTTCAGGACCTTTAAGTCGCTAAGCTCTTAGAGTTCCAAGGAACAAGCTGACCCAGTCGAGGTAAGAGCCTGGCTAAAGGAAATATAGGAATCATTTGAGATTCTAAATGATGGACGAATCACAAAAGACTATTTTTGTCACTTACCCTCCTAAGAGAGGGGCCACCCGCTGGTGAAAGACCAAGAAAGGCACGGAGCCAGAGGTTAGAATAAACTGATTAAAGTTCAGTCAATTGTTTTCGGGAAAGTAATTCCCAAGGTTATGGAGATAGTGTAAAAGCTTTAGAGCCAGAACAAAGGCGGACGAGTATGATGAAATATGAAGCTAAGTTGTAAAAGTTGTCAAGATTCGTTCTGATGACAAGAATCCCATAACGATGTGATGTTTGAAGTCAATGATTAGTGGGTTCATGAAATGATTGTAAGAGAAAGGAAAATAAAAAGAAACTGAAGTGGAAAGGAAAATAAAGACAATAGAGTTTGAGGAATGATAAGGGAGTTGGGTATGAGGAAACCCTAGAGACTCGTAGCAATAGAAATAGAAAAGTATGTATTCATCAGGATAAGGGTGATTCACCATAAGTTAAAGTTGATGGTTGAAGGCATAAGAGATACATATATTGTATCCCCTGTAAGTTGGGAGGATTTGAGGAAACCTTGAGATAGTTCGAAGGATAAATAATGAGACACGGATAGACTGAGGAGACAAGAAAGTAAGAAATTAGGAAAATTGGATGAAGGAAGTGACCTTCAAGAATGTGAAGTGTAAGACTGGTAGCATGATACCCAGAAAGGGAGACGCCCGGTATGAAAGATATCCCAACATTGAGATGACTGTTGAGATAAACAACAAAAGTAAATGAGGAATTATTAAGAAGAAGTTCACGTTGAACACGACCAATATCTTCCAGAATATCCCTGTTGTCATTACCAAATTAGGAAAGAAAAGCGGGTAAACATTGTTATCTTTTGAAGGCCATATGGGTTGACCTCAGTTTGAATAAGGATGCTATTGTGAAATTGGTATAGACTATCGAGGTGGGAATGATTGAATAAGATAATCTATCAAGGATATATGACTTGATTTATCCATGGAAGGATGCAAGTACCTTTTTAAAGGTGGAATTAAGGATATAACTTCGATATCTTGAGATGAATCCTAGGGGAATGCATAAAGGTTGGAATTTCGCCCTTATTAGGGACAGTATGAGTTTTGACAGTATGAATTGGAAAGGATTAAGGTAACAACAACCTTTGAGGATCAGTGGAGAAATTTTTCAGAAGTATATAGACAATGGTTCTAGTATTAGTAAATGGTATTTTGATATGTCCTGTATCTAGGGAATACAGGAGGAACGATTGAAGGATAACCTTAGAGGTCTTATAAGGAGAAAGGTAATATTCAAAGTTCTCAAGAATAGAAATTTTGATAAAGGAAATATGACATAATTATAATAATGCCAGGTGGGCACGTGTTGAACCATAAGAAAGTATAGATCGACCCAATGAAGGTCGAGATTGGTGAAAACATGTAGGACCCAAGATAAGAGACGTCCTAAGTATGATCGGGAGTCAGTTGTGACAATGTTAACCTCTAAAAGACCGAGGCAATAACTTATGGAAAAATGGTGATTTTTTTTTCACCAAAGCATAAGGAAGAGCATTTTCACGCAAGCAGTTATTGGAAATGAGGTAGAAAATTTAGTTGAAGATCATTTAAAAGACATTGATTGTAAGGAAATTTTACTATCAGGAAAGGCCAAAGAGGTGGCCGACACTTTAAGTGTAAGAGGACAATCATAGGCGCTCGTGCCAGAGGAATATAGTGATAATGGTTGAAGCCGTGAAGGTTGTATTATGGTTTGGAAGATTGACATTCCTTCTGATGACTGTGCAATACCCAACCGTAATAGTAGTTTGGTAAAGGTTTAATTCGTGTAATCGCCATGAGCGGGCTATCTATCTTAGAAGGTTCTATCTTGAGATAAACCAGGACCATGTTACGAAAGGACTAAATGAACCTTTGAGCTTCATGTCTCCTAATAAAGACATATGGTTAATAATGGTATTAACCTGCTATCGTTGCTTTTATTGAAACTCTTCTGCAATTTTATCTGCTTCAAGTCATATGTACGCCAAGTTCAGGAGTGTTCTTCATGAATCATGAACGGTGATCATGTTGCCTCCTTAGAAGAATTGGATACGATAGCTATGGACTTTGTATGGTTAGATATTAAGACTTCATGGAAAATGAATGATTACAGTAGGTCAACGGTGGACCATAGTAATGCAGGAAAGATTCTACGAGTAATGAGCCGATTACTTACAACCGTGAGAGTTGTATTGGAATGGATGTTGAGATTGAGTACCACTAATCGGGTCGTGGTGGTGTATAAGTTATCATTGATAGACTAATTAAGTAGATTATCTACCTATTGAATACTTATTCCTTCTTATCAATAGAGAGTCGTATTACTATACGAGGAAGGTTGCGGTGCAAGCATAGAATTCTAGTAACGATGATGTCTAGAATGAGATCCCAGATTCGATTTTCGATGTCGAGGGAGTTTCAAAGGTGATTGTGTATAAGCTCGAGGAAGAGCATGGGTCCATAGAATGATGGACGGAATAGTAAAAATATTTAAGCATGTGAAATACGATGCGATAATACTGGATATTGATATAGATACATATGTTTTGTTCTCCTATGACAAACCTCTATAGTTCAGAGGTAGATTCCAAGCCAGATATTTGTGGCAGTATTTTTTTTTTCAAATACAATTCTCTTCAATTCGTTCTTTTCTCTTCTTTTCATTTCATATAAGCTGAGAAGAACAACCCTTCCAGAAGGGGAGGTATTGCCGAATGACTATCTATCTGTGTGATAGAAGCCTAGTAGGATACCACATGTTGTTTAATTGCGTGTCAAGTACTAAAGGCTGGCCACCTTCTGTACTAACTATGCAATAGAACAAGTGTTCATGATCATAGTGATCTCTCAACAAATTCCTTTACTTCTATATGATGGATCAAGCTTTCGAAGATAGAAGCAGCTAGAAAGGAGTAGTATGAGTATGGTGGTATTCGGAATGGAAACACATTCGTGACACTAAGGTTGACGCATGTAGTAAAAGGTTATAGAACGCTAACGAGCAAAAGTATAACCAGTATAATATTAGGAACGGAAGATAGTAGCGATTACGAACTGGAAAAGAATGGGTATTGAGAACCAAAAGCTATACTGCTAGAAGCTATGATGAGATTTTGTGCAATAGACTTGAAAGAATTTGGAATGATCACTTAACGCAGATTGAGTTTTCTTACAATAATACATCGTAGGTCAGTATCGAGATATCGCCTTATGAGATCCTTGAAGGAAGACAATGTCGATCTCCCTTATGTTAGGATGAAGTTGTAGAGCGCAAGATGCTCGGACCTTCAGTACTCCAAAGGACCAAGGATATAATAGATGTAATCAGAGGACGGCTAGTAGTAGCCCAAGATGGACATAAGAAGTATGCTGATTTGACAACGAAAGGACAAAGAGTATGAAGTAGGGGACCTTTTGTTGTTAAAGGTATTCCCTTGGAAAGCCTTGGAAAGGATGGATGAGGTTCGGAAAGAAAGGAAAGCTAAGCCCACAAATTGTTGGACCCTTGGATATATTAAGACGTATTGGGAAGTTAGCATATGAGCTAGCCCTACCTCTGAACATGTAGCAAGTTCATAACGTGTTCCACGTATCAATGTTAAGGAAGTGTAATTCGGATGCCAGACAAATAGGGGCATATGAGCGCATAGACATGTAACCAGACGTAACCTATATGGAGCAACCAGGAAGGGTTATAGATTGAAAAGGAACAAGTGCTTAGGAGAAGGGTTATCAAACTAGTCAGATTGATGGTAGAACCACAATGTGGGAAAATTTACTTGAGAGTTAGAAAGTGCAATGCTAAGAGAGTATCCCTATTCATTTTCTATCTGATTCTAGGACGGAATCCTTTTAAGGAGGGGAGACTGTAATAACCTATGAATAGTGATTATGCTGATTAAGGAAATTTCTCATGCCACACTATGTAGGAATTTTTTTATTGATATTCTGAGATCTTATTAGTACTCCATAATGTATATGAGTGTATGTAAAGATCGTCAGAATCCAAATTCGAACACTTTGATTTTTCCCGAAAATCCACCAGATACCGAAATAATTGAGTACAAGGTAACATGATTAAAAGCATTTAAATTCAAGGATTATAAGCAAGAATCATTAAAGGACTATAAAATATTAAGAGAGGGTTAGGGAAGCCCAAGTAATAAGATCCCGGATATGATCCCTCAAACGATCAACGAGAACGAGAGTTAAGCGAACTGTAAAACAAATAAACGTCCAAGGGGAAAGCACATACAAGTAACATGAGAAGGAAGCTTCTAAGATAAGCTAAAACATGTGGTTAGAAGCAAGGTGACATCATCACACCACAAGAATAAGACATGTGGCAAAGTAGTGAGGCAATCAATGACATAAGCAAGTGAAAACAAGATATTTAGCCAATAATTAACCACAACCATGCATTCTTTGCACAAATATCAAGGCAAGACAAGCAAGCAAAATCTCTCCCCCATTTCTTTCTTCTTCCATTCGGCCTTTTCAAGAAATGAAGAAATAGATTTTCAAAACTCAAGTTCTAGGCCATGGAAAATTACAAGGTTTGTTTCCTTGGATCCTATATTTCATAACTTAGTTATACCATGAGTTTAAGATCAAGATTCCATGGTTTGCATAGCTAATCCACTCATCAAAGATGATGATGAATAGTAGTGAATAGTAACTTACTTTGATTTTCTTGATTTTCACGAAAGCTTAAGGTTGATTAAGCATAGATCAAGGTTCCTAGAGACTTGTTAGTGACTACCCACTCTCCAAGGAAGGTATAAATTTTTGAACCCTTAGTTTTAAGTTTGGTTTGTTTGGATGATAATGGTGCTTAGATGAATGGGTTTAGTTTGATGTTGATGGATGTTGGATTTTTGTTGAATTGGTGATGATTTGGTATAGTTTAAACTTTGGAAATCGTTAGGTTATAGTCGTCGTAATGCCCGATTTTCTATAAACTGTTTTGTGATTAACTGTTGGACCCGAACACCCACTTCTATAAACTAACCACTTCCATGCTTAGATATGTTATGTTTCAAGCTTCATTTTGATATGTGGTTCGTTTGAATCCGATGTACGGTTTAGGAGAAACGACCGTTTTAAGTAACGGCATTTCGCGACCGAACCATTACCCCTCGCCTTACTTTGAAACCTTGGTTCAGGCCCTTAAATGACTAATTGGAGTATGAAACAATTATGTAAAGTGTACTAGGCAGTTGGTAGGGTATTCGCAAAAGCGTCGCCTTAAAATTCGTAACGGTTAATTTATTAAAAATGGTGGAGCCGAGGGTACTCGAACGACTTTTGTGATTTGTTAAGCGTAGAAATGACCATAAGCAAACGTTAGGGTTCAATTGGTTAAAGTCTAGTTTCTTAAGCGACCGTGGTTTAATTCCGGCTCATGTTGTTGTTCATAGGTTACCGGACCCACTCTAAGCTTAAGTCTACCCCGGAGCACTCAGGCAAGTTTTCTACCCGTTATACTGTTGTGGTGATGTAAATATATGTATATGCATTATCTTGTGATAAGTGCATGATTGTTATTAGCAATTCTTGCGATATATTGGAGTATGTGATATGGTATATATGCATGTCTGTTTCGTAATCTTGATATCTAATTGTTGATTCAATTGCTTATAAGTTGCATAATACCTATGCTAGAGATAAGCAGTAGTTGCGTATACCCTTAGTATAGGGGACCCAAAGGTGAACATTTTTCTAAACCGGGAGTCGATGTTCCCGAGTATAATATATATATATATATATATATATATATATATATATATATTGATATAGTTTTCAAAACTATTAATCGAATAAGGTTTATTCGATAACTTTATTTTATTTAATGAATAATATTTTGAATATTCATTCGAGGACTTATGACTCCGCTTATTTACTAAATAATATTCTTTATTTTATTAAAGAATAATGTTTCGATAATCAAACTTATTTTCAATTATTCAAATAAAAATCATACTTTCGTATAAGTATATCGTTGGTTATTTAATATCCATTTCAAGTATGAGTTTTAAAACTTTTACTTCAATTATTTTTATAAGGATTATCCTTATGGGAATATTATTTAAATAATAATATTCAGATATTTTCTAATATATTGGGACTGATTTATTTTATTAAATCAGCATTACTCCAAACATTCTTAAAAATGTTTTCAAGTCTTCAAAATGATTTTTAAAAGTTAGAGCGGATGCCAAAAAACTTGTTTTCAGATTTAAGATCTTCCTTTCGAAGGAGACTTGAATATTCGCTCAAAAAATCTTAGGGATCCGGCTCTGTGGTGTATTTTATATTCGCAACGAGGTTGCTGTTTTGAGAAAACAATTTGATTACTTGCCCAATATTCGGGAAGTAAGTCCATCTAATTGAGTCGGCATAAGCGATAGGCCGGGGTACAGTCTATGAAGGTGTAAGAGGCTGGGTGACTGTCCATCCACGCGTAAGTGGCCGGGTAACGGTCTAGCGCGAGGTCCTAATGCGGCCAGGGTGATGACCGGCGAGGAATTTATCCATCTACAGTAGAAAAGGTTACTTATTGGTATCTTTGCCTGATCAGCAAGATATCGGGTTTATGCCAAAATTCTTTTCTTTCCAAATTCATTGGATATTGCAACTCTGTTCATACTTTACATGACAGAGGTTTTCAGGAAATGTGTGAGAGATATATATGGATATATATATATATCGGGACTTAATGAAGTATCTCGTAACTTCATTTCATTCGATAATATTTCAAAGATTGAATATATTCAAGTCTTATCTTGTAGTCTCATCTGTGTGATGAACTTTTGAAACTAATTATAACTTGAACGGTGGTAGTTCAAGTAGTATTCGGAAGAGATATAAGTATATGGGAGTATCTTGTAACTTCATCTTTTCAACTTATATCTAGTAAATGATTATCTTATGCATGACAAAGATTTTCACAAAAAGTTGAGACAGGGTTAGATATATGAGATCACCTTGCAACGATATTTTTATACAGTTATAAACTGGAACTCTGTGTATATTATGCATGGAAGAGGATTTCCAAGATTTTGAAAAGTATATATATATATACATACTGAATATTTTGCGACTTGGTCGCGTTAAGATATCAAACTTGGTTCATTTCTTTTTGACCAAGACTTTCATGAGTACTATGAGAATGCTCACATATTGTAAATCATTATACATATTATTTTGGTGGGCTTGTTGCTCACCCTTGCTTTCTTCTTTCATCATACAACAACAGATAGACAAGATGAACAGGATCAAGCTCCCAATTCGTGAGCGGTTAGAAAACGTTCCGCAGTTTTCTATAGGCGTTGATGCCACTGTAGCTGAGGTAGGAACTACCAATAGGCTAGGTTTTCAACTTTTGATGTACCAGACTTATGTATATTTATGAATTGTAATAATGGCAAGGAATATGTAAATTATTCAGAAACCCTTTTTAAGGTGAAATGGTTTATAATTGAGGAATAAAATGACTTGTGTTATTTTTGGTATTCATCTCTGAGACTATAACTTGTGGTGTGTGTGAGTATATTGTGGGGTCACAGTACGTAGTAGTTGGTTGACTGTTAAGATTAAGTATTGATAAGGGAAATGGAACTCGTGATAACCCGAATCCCCGACCCCGGATTTGGGGGTGTTACATTCTTGACTTGAGTAATCTCTATTTTGATTGAAGTGACATCTAGATTGTGTTGAAGAGCCTGTGTTTGATGTAACTGTAGAGAATTGAGGTGTGCCTGTAGAAGCTTCTTTGTGCATGCATTGGTTGTGGATTGAAGAGTAGTTTGTGTCTGTTTAATGAGTTGGATGAGAGTGGTCTTGAAGTGATGTTCATCACACTCCTTTGAAAATGCCCAAGATGGCATACCAGATCTAAAGCTAGGGCCTACTTCTCCCTCTAGGTCCATTGGCTCCTCTTCATCATCATCCGCATCTCCAAAGAACTCTTCAGACCCACCAGCTTCATAGTCAATGTCATCACCAGCTGTAGTAGGCATGGAGGTGATAACATCTTTTGCTCTCTACATAGATTCAGTTGTATGCACCAAGTTGAGCATCTTTTTTGCAGTCACATTGTTCTGTTCAGCTAGAACTTGATATGCTGATACAGGGTGAGTAAATGCCTCAGCTTCAAAAGAGACAAAGTCTAAAATAGCTTGATATTCTTGCTGAATTAGCTGTCTCTTGTCAACCTCATTGACATCCATTAACTCACTTACATTGGGCTCTTCCCATTCAGATGTACCTGTTTTTCTCTCAATTTCTCTCTGTTTTTGTATCAAGGGCTCCCCTTGGCTTCCCACCCTCATACCCTCACCTTCAACTTCTAAGATGAGACTCCTCTCACTCTCTTTTTCCAGGCTGGAAGAAGTAGCCTGCATAAGTTCACTCTTTTCCTCTCCTTTTTCCTGGGAGCAACCCAGCCTCTCACTCAATTCTCTCCCTTCCCTCAGTCCTAAGAGTGATTGTACTACTACTAACTCATCTATACTTGTGACAACAGTTGAGAAATTAGGTTGTGTAGTGAGTACCAACAGATGAGGAACATCCATCGGTGTAGTAGCTTAAGAATCCGACGGATGACTGCTGTTAGGCACATCCGTCGGGATATAATCACTAACCGACGGATGAATAATATCCATCAGGGATGGAAGAAATGATAGAGCTTGGAGTGGAAACTATTGTAGACTCTGTGCAGATTGATGAGAATTTGGGCACAGATGTCACAACAATCCCTGAAAGAATTGGCAAGTTAGCCAACAAATCATCTAGAAGATGATGCTGACTTGCACTGATTTTTGGCTTCCCCAACAGAGTTAAAGAAGGGGAATCAGGTGTTGATGTGTGAATCATGTCCACATCCAAAGAGTTTGTGGGAGAGTCTTGTGTGTGTGTGGATTCAATAATTAAATATTTTGGCTGTGACTCCACATTTGTTGGAGCCACATCAAACTGAATTTGAGATGGTGCAGTGACTGAGTCTTTAGCTGTAGTTTGCACTGTGTGTGTTCCCTATGCATCCCCAATTATTTTGGATTTCTTTTTTCTAGCATAGTTTTGGTGTGAGCTTGTGTCCCTTGCCCTCTTGGCTGGTGCTCCTGGTTGGGAGCTTGTTTCAATTGTAACATCCTTTTAGGAGGATGTAACTAGAGATGTGCTAATTTCCTTATTAATCACCACAGTTTGTTGGGAAACTGTGGTGTGGCTAGGCTTGGGTGCACTCACCTTTCCAACCTTATCCTTAGGGTTTCTTTGATTTTCACCCTGTCCCTCACCCAACTTATTTCCCTTCACACTCCCCTCTTTTGGTTTGGTAGATTTTACAACTGGTTTCTTTTGAGAGACACCAGAGGGGGCTTTCTTTGTTTTGGATTTTGAAGTTTTTGATTTGGTAGCTTGGGTATGCATCTGATGGGTCATTGACACAGATGCCATAGCTACACTTGAAGGCAAAGAAACTTGTGAGGTTGGAAGAGTAGAGACAGTGGTGCTTACCTCACTTACTTAAGGGCCCTCCATGATTGGAAAGTAGAAGAGGGGCACCTCTTTGTGATGGCTTGCTCTGTTGAGGTCTGCAATTATTCTCCTTTCTTGAAACCAATAATCCATCTTGTTTGTTGGGTTCTCAAGAGCAATATTCTCATTTAAATGGTTAGCAAGAATCATAAAGAATCTAGCATAATAGACACTTTTACCTCTCTTATTAACTTCCCCTAATTTATAGCCTAATTCAAAAAAACCATGTCACTGAAATTATGATAATTATCAGTAACTAACATATAAAGCATGTTAAGCATGGCAATATTGACAGAATGAAAATTACTTACTTTACCAGAAAATACCTTAGTAACTATATCACACAAATAGCTCCATTCCTTTCTAAGACCTAGCCTCCTAATCTCACTTAACTTAGAGGTAGGAAGTGCATAGCCAATAGAATTAAGCATGGTAACTAAATTAGCATCAGTGTGTGGAACGGTAGTAGTGTAATTTGGAATTTTAAAGCATGTTTTGATAATGTCACTATTAATGCAATGCTCTTTACCTTTGATGGTGAGAGTGATGGTTTTGTCTGAAGACTGGTACACGGCAGTTGTCCACATCTCCTCCACAACTTCATAATAGATAGTGGGTGATTCCAGCATAGCATAGTTGAGTTTGTAATTTTTCACAAAATCCATCATTTTGTGAAAGTCTTCAGATGCCGGAATCTTCTTGTTCACAAGAGATACAAAGTTGTTCTTTTCATAGATGAATCTAGACTGAGACATGATTTTGACTACTGGTGTCATTGTTAAAGTGGAGAAATTTGCAGAGAGAGAGTATTTGCTTTGGAGAAGAAGAGAGTTAGAGCAATTGAACTGAGAATGATAAAAGAAAATAATGATAATGAATTTTCCTTTTATACTATCTTAGAAATAAACTGACAAAAGTAATAAAGAACCAATCAAAATAGCCCAAAATAGCCGTTTAACTTAAAATAAACTTTCAAAATTCTATCATTTATCCGTCATGATATACTTACAGACTGTAAGTAAACTCGATGGATAATGTTTAGAAAATTTACGGCTATGATTTGGATAATTCGACGGATGAGAATAAAATAATTTATCCGTCGGGTATTAAAATATTCCATAAAGGTAATTGATTTTTATTAAGATATTCTATTCCGACGGATGATCAAACTCGATGGATAATGTGCATCTGTCGGGATGTAATTTTTGACTTAGCCAAAATTTCATCTGAAACAGAAAAATCAATTAAGTTTCTGGCTGCATTACAACTTGCAAGAGTATTAGAAAGAATTCAAGAATAATTAAGCATACATAACTCACTTACCAACCTGGAAAAAGTGAATTCATCAAGTGGCTTGGTAAATATATCTTCAAGCTGCTTTTCACTTGGAACAAAATGAAGTTCCACAGTACCATTAATTACATGTTCCCTAATGAAGTGCTCCCCGAAACTGCCAGCTAGATTAGTTGCTACTTGATGTCTATGTGCTTTGTTCTTGAGTGCTGTACTGGATTTTCAGTAATGGTAATTGCACTTGTGTTATCACAGAAAATAGGAATTTTTTCCACTTGCACACCATAATCTAGAAATTGGTTTTTCATCCATAAAATCTATGCACAGCAACTGCCAGCAGCAATATATTCATTCTGCTGTAGAAGTAGAAACTGAATTTTGCTTTTTACTGAACCAGGATACTAGCTTGTTTCCTAGAAATTGATAGGTTCGTATTGTACTTTTTCTATCAATTCTACAACCTGCATAATCTGCATCTGAATAACCAGTTAGATCAAAACCAGAATCTCTAGGGTACCAAATGCCAAGTTTTGGT
This sequence comes from Apium graveolens, assembly GCF_009905375.1. Taxonomy (NCBI): domain Eukaryota; kingdom Viridiplantae; phylum Streptophyta; class Magnoliopsida; order Apiales; family Apiaceae; genus Apium; species Apium graveolens. The sequence continues at coordinate 32,442,649 of NC_133657.1, read as the reverse complement.
GTACCCTTGAGATGTCTGAAAATTCTCTTAATAGCTAATAAGTGAGATTCTCTAAGATCAGCCTGAAATCTTGCACAAAGACAAGTAGCAAATATTATATCTGGCCTTCTAGCTGTTAAGTACAGAAGTGAGCCAACCATGCCTCTATAACTTAAAATATCCATAGACTTTTCAGTAGTGTTTAATTCAAGTTTAGTAGCAGTGGCCATGAGAGTTTTTGCAGATGTGTAATCCATTAGTTCAAACTTCTTTAAAAGACCATAAATGTATTTGGTTTGATAAATGAATATTCCGTCACTAACTTGCTTAACTTGTAAACTAAGAAAGTAAGTTAGTTCTCCCATCATGCTCATTTCATACTTACTTTGCATTAGTTTGGCAAACTTTTTGCAAAGTTTTTCATCTGTAGAGCCAAAAATAATATCATCTACATAAATTTGAACAAGTATGCTAGAGCCATTTACATTTCTAAAGAATAGAGTTTTATCAGCAGTACCTCTAGTGAAATGATTCTCTAAGAGAAACTTTGACAAAGTATCATACCAGGCTCTAGGTGCTTGCTTCAATCTATAAAGTGCTTTCAGAAGATAGTAGACATATTCAGGAAAATTTGGATCTTCAAAACCAGGAGGCTGACTAACATAGACTTCCTCCTTCAAATCTCCATTCAGAAAGGCACTTTTGACATCCATTTGATAGACTTTGAAATTGGCATGGGCTGCATAGGCTAGGAAAAATCTGATGGCTTCAAATCTTGCAACAGGAGAAAAAGTTTCATCAAAATCTATTCCTTCTTGTTGACAGTAGCCCTTAGCAACCAATCTAGCTTTGTTCCTGATGACTATGCCATTTTCATCCATCTTGCTTTTGAATACCCACTTGGTGTCTATTGAATTCTTCCCTTTAGGCTTGGGTACCAGCTTCCATACATTGTTCCTTTCAAATTAGTTTAACTCTTCCTGTATAGCTAAAACCCAATCAGGATCTAACAGAGCTTCTTCTACCTTCTTTGATTCCTCTTTAGATAGGAAGCTGTTGTACAGACATTCTTCTTGAGTTGTTTTCCTTGTCTGAACTCTAGAAGATGCATCACCAATAATGAGCTCATAAGGGTGATCTCTTATTCATTTTCTCTGTTGTGGTAGATTAGCTCTTGATGAAGAGGCCTCATTGTTGTCTTGATGTGTTACTAAGTTTTGATTAAAAGAAACTCCCCCTGAGTTTATGGATCTTTGACTTAAAGATGGAGTTCTTTCTGTAAGTGATCAGTCTTGACTCCCAGCTTCTCTCATTGTTCTGACGGATGATGCATTTTGTATCTCGATGGATGAAGCTGATTGTCTACCGACGGATGAAGCATTTTGCAACTCGACAGATGTTGAGTTGTGTGCTTCATTAGTAGTAGATTTTTCCACATTATCCTTAGTCAATGTTTCTTGATCACTTCCATCATCACTGTCATCACTAACCATTTCAACATTATCAAATTTGAGGCTCTCATGGAAACCTTCATTTTGCAGTCCTGCAATCTTTTTATTATTAAACACAACATGTACAGATTCCATTATAATGTTGGTTCTTAGATTGTAGACTCTAAATGCTTTTCCATCAGCATATCCAACAAAAATTCCTTCATCTGCCTTGGCATCAAACTTTCCATGTTGATCAGTTTGATTCTTTAAGATATAGGATTTGCAGCCAAAGACATGTAAGAAATTTAGAGTTTGTTTCCTATTTTTGAACAATTGGTAGGGTGTCATGCACTTTGCTTAATTGATCAAAGAGATATTTTGAGTGTAGTAAGCAGTGTTCATATCTTTAGCCCAAAAATATGTTGGCAACTTTGATTCTTCCAGCATTGTTCTTGCAGCCTCAATAAGAGATATGTTCTTCCTTTCTACCACTCCATTTTGTTGTGGAGTTCTAGCTGCAGAGGACTCATGCATGATCCCATTCTCTTCACAAAATTATCTCATCACAGAATTCTTGAACTCGGTTCCATTGTCACTCCTGATTCTTCTAACTTTGAAGTCAGGATGATTGTTAACTTACCTTATGTGATTGATGATGATTTCACTAGCTTCATCTTTGGATTTCAGAAAATATATCCAAGAGAACTTTGAGAAATCATCCACAATTACTAGGCAATACCTTTTCCTTGAGATAGACAATACATTGACTGGTCCAAATAAATCCATATGCAACTGTTGTAAAGGTTCTTCAATTGTTGATTCAAGCTTCCTTTTGAATGATGCTTTAATCTGCTTTCCTTTTTAGCAGGCATCACACAATCCATCCTTTAAAAACTCTACTTGAGGAATACCTCTAATCAGTTCTTTCTTGACTAACTCATTCATGGTCTTGAAGTTTAGATGGGACAGCTTCTTGTGCCATAGCCAACTTTCATCTTGACTTGCTTTACTAAGGAAGCAAGCTACAGATTCTGCATTTGTTGAGTTGATGTCAGCTAGATACACATTTCCTTTTCTTACTCCAGTAAGAACCACTTTGTTATTTTTCTTGTTTGTCACAACACAGGCTTCAGAATTGAAGGTGACTGAGTTGCCCTTATCACAAAGCTGGCTGATACTCAACAGATTATGTTTGAGTCCATCCATTAGGACAACCTCCTCAATGATGACATTATCCTTTGAAATCAAGCCATATCCCATAGTATAACCCTTTATGTCATCTCCAAAGGTAACTTGGGCCAGCTCTTTCCTTGAACTCAGTGAGCTGGGTAGAATCTCCAGTCATGTGCCTTGAGCAACCACTATCCAGATACCAAAGATTCTTTATGTTTCCCTGCACACATCAAAATTAAATCAAGTTGATTTTGGTACCCAAGTTTCCTTGGGTCCTGCCTTGTTAGCCTTTTTCATTGGTTTCTTAGGTTTGATCTCATTTGACTTAGGAATCTCAAATTCATCCTTAGTCATTTGATTTGGACCTTTGAAGCCTGTCACTGAAACAGAATTATCATGCACATTTTGGTTAACATGAAAAGGCATGCTATTTGCAAACATGTTATTCCAGTATGGCATGCAAAATGGCATTTGTGGCATACTGAATGCAACATAATAAGGATTAGGTGCAAATGGCATATTAGAAAATTGTGCATTCATATTCTGAGCAGACATATCATTCATAGGCATTGCAGACATGGCATTCATGTTGGGAAAAGAAGAAGGTACGGTCATGGAAGTAGGCATAACAATCTTGCAATTAACAGAAAAGTGATTAACACTACCACACTTAACACAGATTTTTCTGAGAGCATATTTATCAGGTGTGTAGTTGTTATGCTTGTTAATCCCTACCTTCACATTTCTATTGTTTTTCCTTTTAGCTTCTGTTTTCACCTCAATATTTTCAAGTTTGTCATTCAATTGCTTGATAAACATATGACCAACATTAACTCTCTTTTCTTTTATAACTTGACTAGATTCTCCTGGAACAAAGTTCTTAGAAACTGATCCATACTTGTCATTAAGCTTGATTAACTGAGATTTGCTAACTGACTTTGTTTGACTTGACGGATGATCATGTTTCTCATCCGACGGATGTTCCTTATCATCCGTCGACTCAACATCAGTCAAGTGACCATCTTTCAGATTGGATTCTAGTTTCCCCTTACTCTTTTTCCAGGCTGCATCATAAAAAGATTCCATACCTTGAACTTTAGTAATCTGAGCATGAACATCTCTAGATGTTTTTCCATGCTTTAATTACTTCATGTTCTCGTTCAAGCTGCTTTCTTAAAATCTCCTCTTTCTCTAAGGACTCAGTTAGTTCATCTTTAGCAATCTTGCATTCAATCCTCAATTTTTCAAATTCAATAAATTGAGACTCTAGCACATTATTCCTCTCACTTAAAAACAAATTGATTTCTTTAATTTTAGCATTTTCCTTAGTGGGGGACTTGAGTGTAACACACAGATGGTATAATTCAGTAGGCATGTCATTTATTGCATCGTTGCACTCATCCTTAGTTAAATATGCTAGGTTAGTTGTAATTACCTGATTGCTTAATGAACTTGTCTCTATTTCATCTGACTTGGCCATTAGAGCTAGATTGATATAGTTAGTTTCTTCATCTTCATCCAATCCATCTGCAGCCCAGTCATTCTCTTGTGTAATGAAAGCCCTTTCCTTTTTGTTTGAGCAGCTCAAAGTATTTTTGCTTATAATCAACAGGCTCAAACTTCTTTTTGCTAGAATCAGACTTTCTACACTCATTAGCAAAATGACCAGCTAAGCCACATTTGAAACACTTGAATTTGGATTTATCCACCATGTTTCTATTTGGCTTAGCAGCTCCAAAGTTCTTCTTGAACTTGAGCTTGGCAAATCTTCTGAATAAAAATGCTAAATGCTCATCTATATCATCCATGTCATCTTGACTCAAATGTTCTTCATTTTCAGCTGCCAGTCTTTTACCCTTGCTTTCACAGACCTTTGATGTAGATTCAACAGCTTCTACCTTTATATCTTTCTCCTTCTCTAACTCAGCAACCAGTGCTATGGACCCTCCTTTCTTCCTTCCTTTCTCCATCCTTTCATCTTGCTCTATTTCAAGCTCATAAGTTTTCAGGATGCCATATAGTCTCTTCAAGGTGAACTCCTTGTAATCCTGAGAATTTCTCAATGAGACTGTCATTGGCTTTCATTCTTTTGGGAGAGATCTAAGGAACTTGAGGTTAGAGTCTTTTGTTTGATAGACCCTTCCATGCAGTTTTAGAGCATTCAGTAGTTTCTAAAATCTACTGAAAATATCAATCAGTGACTCACTATCTTCACAATAGAATTGCTCATATTGCTGAATTAGGAGCTGCATATTATTTTCCCTTACTTGCTCAGTACCATCACAAATAATCTGTATTGTGTCCTAAACCTCTTTGGTTATTTTACAGTTAATGATGTAATCAAACATATCACCATCAACACCATTGAATAGTATGTTCATGGCCTTCTTATCTCTCCTGACTTGCTCAATATCAGGATCTGACCATTCATGCCTAGGTTTTGGAACAGATGGTTCATTGCCAGTTGCAGCTCTCATAGGTACATGAGGACCTCTTTCTATGCAATCCACATAAGCCTCATATTGAGAAAGAAGATGTAGATGCATCTTCACCTTCCAGTGGTGATAGTTATCCTTGTCCAGAAAGGGAATTTTAACTTCAGCATCCTTCTTGTTCATCTTGTTGTTTGTTGTGATCTTTATACTCTTTGTTCTTCAAGAGCTTGCTCTGATACCAATTGTTATTCCCTAACAATACAACAAGAATTACAGAAGGGGGGTTGAATGTAATTCTAACTACTTTTTCCAAATTTAAAAATGTTCTAACTTGATAAAATATGACAGTAATAAAAACATAAGCTTTTAAAACTTTCTGGTGGATTTGAAAGTATCCACCAGATATACATATATATATATCAAATGAGAACTCTGTGAAGCTTTGAATAGCTCACAGCTGCTTTACAAGTTGAACAAACAAAACTACAGATAAATGCTTACAGAATACAGCTTGATATGTTTCTCTGAAAATAAGCTTGCTTAGTTAATTGTTCTACATGCTACACTTGGTTTATATATCACCAAGTTACATGACAATAAGACAAGACAATAAAACAAAGTTTATCTAGTCTAAAATCATGATGCTTCATTACTCTTTCCAGTATCTTTGACTGTCTTCACAATTGCATGGAAATGGTAATGCTTCTTTGTTCTCTAACACCTGCAATTAGGCTGCCGCATTCCATTTGCAAACACCCAACACATGTGACTGTGTCGTCACTCTCAACAGCTATTTGAATTAGAACATCCGTCGGGATATTGTAGATCATCCATCGGGTGCTTTTGTTGACCATCCGTCGGGAGCCATTGTGAACCATCTGTCGGGAGCCTTTTATGTCACTTGACTCCATTTCATTTATACATAATTATAAGATATCTTATATTTATAATTATTCACCCTATTTTGTATATCAACTAGAAGTCAACATGACTTATATACTCCTACAGGATCTACACATTGTTTCTTGCAGAAATGTGCTACTATCTTATAGTTACATAAGCTACACTCTCGATGGATGTTCAGTTACAATATGTCGGGACTGTAAAGATCATCCGTCGGGATATTAATAAAGCATCCGTCGAGAGCTACAAATATACTAAGTCAAATCTACTAAGGTGTTTTGTTAATTTAATCATCAAGTACACAACATATTCCTAACACTTATGTCTTTGAAAGATTCAATAAGCTGATTAATGACTTGCAGCTTCATGACAAATACTATTAAGCTGAGGAAGTTAACTTGAAGTTTTTGCTCACCCTTCCCGACCATCTAGAACAGAAGATTTCAGCTATAAGAGAAGGAAGAGACTTGAGCAAAATGACACTGGAGGTTTTGTATGGCATTCTGAAGACCTATGAACTGAAAATGATTCAAAAAAAATCTTTAAGAGCTGGTCAAGGGCACATTGTTGATGGAGAAAGTGCACTAGTTGTTAATGACAACAGTCATCTAATGATGAACTAGAAGTTCAGACTCCAGTTGCTTCAAGTAATGAGCAAAAGAACAAGGAACTATAGAAGCAAGTTATTCTTGAACTTGGAGAGGATGAATTATATACCTTGGATGAAGTGGATGAGTTAGATCAATTCATGGCTTACTTAGCAAGAAAATTTTCTAATATTAGAGTAAAGAAGCCAAAGTTCTTCAAAAATAAGGGACATACATTCAACAAGGACAACAACTGGAAGACAAAGGCACAATACAATTCTGGAAATAAAAATGGCTACAAAACCGGATCTGTTGACAGGTCAAAGATCAGGTTCTTCAGTTGTGATGAATTGGGCCATTTTGCTACAGAATGCAGGAAGCCAAAGAAAGTGAAAAAGGATAAGTCCTATCTTGAACTGGAAGCAAAGTATGAGGCTCTTCTAAGAAAGTAACAGGGTAAAGCTTATATTGTAGAAGGAAAAGTTGGGATGATTCAGATAATGATGATGATGAGGAAGTAGGAAACTATGCACTCATGGCCTTGGAGCAAGGAGAGTCATCCTCATAAAAAACAAAGGTACTAAATTTTACCACCATTGATTTAAATGAAAGTCAATATAAGGAAACTGTTGAAAAGATGAGCATAAAAATGTTCCACATCCATACTAGCATGGTAGCAGCTACTGAGGAGGTCAGTAGGTTATCAAAAGCTAATGAGAAGCTTGAGAGTGAGAAACAAACGTTTGATCTACTGCTTGTTGAGCTTGAGACAGTCAAACAAGAAAATTATATATAAAGAACAAGCTCAAATGTGCTAGTGAAATTGAAGTTGTGTTAAGAGAAGGGATAGAGAAGAATGAAGTGAAACTGAAGTCATTCAAGAATACATCTCAGTTGGTTGTTCAGTACCATGAGAAGAACAATCCATGTGCAAACATAACTATTGGATTGGATTATGATGCTTTGAATAAAAACAAAAAGGTTGTAGGTGACAGAGGCAACACAATTATAAATGAAGATGTCCCGGTTATGCTGAAAAAAGTGGATGCACATTTGTCAAAGCATGTGAAGCAAATTTTAGTGAAGTTGAGTTGGTGATAAAGCAAAAATTTCTTGATGAAGATAATGAGAAGAAATGCACAAAAACAACTCCAACTCCTAAAGCTGAGAAGAAGCCCATGGTGAATCAAACTCCCAAGAAACCAATCAAGGAAGTTAAAACTGAGAATTCAGGAAAGAAAAAGAAAAACAGAAATGGGAAGGTAGGAATAAACAAAAGCAAAAACTTTGCATTTGTTACAGATGCTACAAGGAAACAATGTCAAAAATGTGGCTCTACAAATCATCTAACTCACCTTTGTAAAAGGCTGTTAGTAATCCAAGATTGGGAGTATACAAATACACTGAAGCAAAAGCTAATGAGCTTTACTCATTCTATAACAAATTTGATTGCATACCTTGCAACATAAAAGTTATGACAAGTTACCACAAAATGAGAGTAGATCTTAAGGAAGTTAATATTGAGTCCTCGGCTAAAAAGGAAAATGCACATCAGTTAATGAACTCCATTCTTTCTAAATCATCAAATTCTACTTTATCAAATCTGTTAACAAGAAGAAAGAACCCAACAGGCTTGGGTTGCTAAACACACTTAATCCTCATTGTGTGCAGGGCAAAGTGAAGAAAGTCATATGGATCATAGATAGTGGATGCTCAAGACATATGACAGGTCATATGGCAATGCTATCAAAATTTGAGGAGATGGTTGGCCCATTAGTGACTTTTGGAGACAACAACAAAGGTTTCACAATGGGATATGGCAAGATAATTTCTGGAAATGTTTTCATTGAAGATGTAGCAGTGGTAGCTGGTCTTGAGGTGAATCTCCTGAGTGTCAACCAATTTACAGACAGAGGATTCAATGTTTTATTTGACAAAGGAGAATGCCTAATTCAGCAAAAAGACTGGTGAAACTGCTTTAAAAGGAGCAAGTAAAGGAAGCTTATTTATTGCAGACTTGGACTTAGTGTTAGGCACAAAGCATGCGCTAATATTCACGCAAGTATACACGTTCGCAAGTAATATAGAATGATTTCTAGTCCACAGAGACTCAGACTAATTATATTTAATTAACACTCACTCACCAATGTATGATTACTTTTCAATGTCAAGACACTAACACTTAAGATTGATTGACTAATTATTAACTACAATTAACTACGAGAATAAAATACTTAAATTAACAATATTAAACACACACGAGATCATAAATTCATTATTACTTCCTTCAATAGTTATTGTTATTACCCTTAGCATGTAATGGTGATGATATTAATCGAACAACACGAAACTGATAAAAGCCAACTTTCGTTGCACAAATACCATTCTACCAAGCATCCACAATTAAGATAGAAGTTGAATAGGCATAAATTATGTTAAGACCCTATATGTCTACAGAATTTGACAACATAACGATTTAAGCGCAAGTTATTCATTATGATTACATAAGGCAAGTAAAAACGGTTAGACTTACCCACTAATCATGCATACAAATACATGAACCTATGCTAGATGGCAAGTTCTAAATCTCAAGATTTAATTTCGCTTCACAAGAGATTATCAGGCTATCTTATATTTTCGCGACGCACATAAGACGAATAAGCACAACCTATGCTAGATATCATACAGTCATCACACACCAAGGTATTAAACAATTAACTAAAGAAATCCTTAGTAAATCCGCTACGACCCCATGTTCACGATTAGCCCATGATAGAACTCATTGTCACCTTGGGTTCATATGAAAATATGATAATAACACGACAATATAAACTAATAAAATACTTATTAAAACCAGAGTACGTCACAAGAGTATTGAGGTTCAGAGTAAAGAAAACTAGCATCCACTGTTACAACGAATAAAAGAATCACAAGATGATGTTTGCTTCCTCTTCTTCATTGCGGTGTGCTAAAACGGTCTTCTTAATCTTCTCTCCTTGCTCCTTGCTTGATTGATACTTGATTGTTTCTTCTTATTATGAAACATCTCTGAAGATTACTTATATAGAAGTCTACAAGAATCAACAGTCTCAGAAGCCCAGTAGAACTCAAATTATAAAAAATCCAGATTCTAAAATTACGACCCCAGGCGCCGCCCCAGCTTTCCAAGCGGGTGCCTCAGCTTCCAAGCGGCCGCCCCAGATCCCAGGCGGGCGCCTGGCATGCTTCTGGAAAAATGATTGTTTTGCTCCTGATTTTGCTGATTTATTCGCATAACTCCACACAACCGATTCCAAGTACTTCCCAAGGCTTATTATGATGAATTTTTCCTACATACGCAGGTTATACCCTGAAATGCTAAAACACTAGAAAAATGCATCAAATACACAAAATACTTGATTTCAAGACATCAATTCAAGCCATTATAAGCCGTTCTAAGTGGTATAAAATGCCACTTATCACACCCCCAAACTTAAATCGATGCTCATCACAGACTCAAAAACAAAATAAAAACATGCATGAATGCAAACTACATGAAATGCAACGATCCCCATCGCAATGACTAAACCAACCAACACATGACATCTCAACAAATGCAATTAGGCGACTAAAGATCAATCAAATCATGCAAGCTAACTTACAACTAGAAATGTGGTGTGTGCGAATGCTTAACAGATATGCTTCGAAACTAGATCAATTATCATAACTCAATTATCCTCAAGGCAATCACATGATTATACGAAGAATAAATTCTAGACACATTATGACTTATAACACTTCAAGATCACTAGAGCTTATTACGGAATCATGTTTTTATTCAACACAATAAACAAATGCTTTTTTGATCATACAATGAGTGAGTTCCACAAAAGACTTATGCAATGGCATCCATTTAACGAGCGTTAGGTTAGCGGATCCCAGACTATAAAAGCCTTAGGTCACTAGGCACAAAGTCCCCTAAGAACTTAATAACTCGAATACCAAAGAGCTCACTCGTGATCAATTATGCATTAAACCATATATTTTTTTTCTTCTTTTTTTCTCTTTTTTTTCTCTTTTTTTTAATTTATGAGCAAGTGCATTTCGCTCCATCTTGCTCAACCCTAGACTACTCGCATACAATACGAGCTGACTACTAGCCATTTGACGCCTAGCCACAACTAGCAATGAATTCCAAATTTTACTCCAATTTTATCTTTTCATGCCTTTTATTATTAAGAGTCTATCATACATTCTAAGCATAATCAATAGATTAAACTCAAAAACCATCAAACCATGACAACAATCTAGTCCTTAAGCATACTCTAAGACTTAGTGAAATTACAAGTGTTTCTAGCATGAATGTCAACCTAACAAGATTCAACATCACTCTACCGCTATCACTACACTCGCATCAATATCACATATCAATTAGTAAAGCAACACAAAAGGGATCATGGTATATGCATGAGCTAAATGTCATGATAAATAAAGCTATAAAATAATAAAAAAAAACTATATGGCAAAAAATATGCAACTATATAAACTAAACTATCATGAATATGCAAATACATGACACACACACAAATATGTTCCTTAACTACCACCCCCAAACTTAAAAACTTCATTATCCCCAATGAAGGTAATAGAAAGGAACACAGGGTATACCTACTCAGAAAGATCATCATCATCATCACCCTCAGAGGGTGGAGTGTCAGGAGGCGGATAAGCAGAGTCCTCACCAAAAACGGGCCACTGGATGTATGGCGCCCTCCAAACCCGGGTCAAAAGTTTGGGATCCACAACACATACACCATATATAAACCTGTATGTGAAATATTCTTTGAAATGACCCTGTTTTACATAACCACGGATCGCAACAGGTTAAAGTATGAAAACAAGCCACAACCTTAACTTTTATTACAACGTACCAAATCCCAACTAATTTAACTTACAACTGATAATGAAATTATTCTTACAATCTTATTATCTCACTACCATATGAAGCTTCTGCAAGCTCGATCCAACTCAAACTAGAATCCTAGCTCGCACTTTGGACTGGGGAACTTCACTATCATCCATATCCTTTTTAACTGTAAAATATATAAGAAGATTCGCAAGAGTGAGCTAACTAGCTCAGCAAGTCACAATAACAATAACTGAGGCTAAACAATGATCAAACGAGATGATTCAAAGGAATCATGTTTCTTGTTAAACAATCAACAGAATTGGATATTCATTTTAAGTTTTTAAAACCAAGGTTAGGCTACTGGTCAGTCACGCACTAACCCCGAGCAAAGCACACAGCACTGCTCTAACTACTGAATCCAAGGCACACATTGGCCTAACTTGACCATTGATATGGTCTGACCACGAATCTGGTCCACATAAAGAAAACTATCCAATTCTAAAGCAGTTCAATATGATAAACAATATAATTCAATAAAACTGGATCATAATCAATAACAATAAAACACTTGTATAAAAGCATGGTGAAAATTCATGAGTACCAAAAGGGTATGTCAAAGTATATAAAAGAAATGGCCTCCAGCCTGTAGGAGAATCGGGTATTAGATGAACAATGTTTTTATAAGGTTTTAGTTCTTTGATGTCACAAGGCATGGTTGAGTATAAAAGTTTATGTATGTTTAAACAAGTCTGTTCCAGTGTTTGGTATATAATGGATAAATATTTGTGGAGCAGTATCGTGTTTGTGTGGTTTAGAATCTGGTAAATAAACAAGAAATGGTTCACAAAGAATAAGGCTTACGGCTCAAAGATCAAATAATGTGGCTCAGGTTCAAGGCTGAAGGATTCAAAGTACTTTCAACATAAAAGAGAGCTATTTTGAATACTTCACAATATGTCACGAGAGAATTTAGAAATATTTGCATTATATCTCGAAAAAGGTTTAGATGTACTTGCCTTACAGGGCTTTATGACTATTACTGATCAACTCTGAGCCGACTCTGCCGCTCAGGCTTTATTGTCTATCCACTAGATCACTCTGGATTCGACCTCAACACTGAAGCCCTTTGATTGGAACCTTATGGAGCTTTTCGACTGACCACCAACTATCTTTCGTCCAATGCCAATTATCGGGCATTCCGACTAGAACCTACAAGGTCGAAACACCCTAACTTAGACATTCGATTATGCTTGACATATCCTCGCTAACAACCTACCCGAACGTTAACAAAATCCGACTCGTGACATACTTTATATAATAATACACGCAACAAGTAGGGTTCACAATCTCAAAAATTGGTTCGGTATTTGTTTTCGGAAAATACATATACTCTTTATTTTACGAAATCAGGGTTATCATTTTGGTAAAATATTTCATCACATCGTACAATCAAGTTCCGTATAAAACACACACACACATATATATATAGTCACTCGACGTCCCGATATCCATCGGATACATTCCCGTATTTACGTAGTTCAGTTTCCCGGGAATCGGGCAACACCTCCTCTATTTATCGGACTAACCCGTCGAACAATTCGACGTCACTTCACCACAACAATTCACAACAACCAACATTCACCATTTCCCAAACGCCAATTCAGTACTATTAATAATTATTATTCACATTTGACATTTATTTATTAAATTAGGACTCAGAATATAATCATCACGGTCCATCGTCGACTCGCCGAAGCTCATCGTCGACGGCGGTAAAATTCACGGGTACCTGATTAGTTTCAGGTTTCCAACGCGAACTTCGCCGATTAACTTTTACAATTCCTGCACGTAGTTTATTTTCTTATTTTATGAAAATCACTGAACTAATTTTCCTGCAGAAAAAAATCAAATAATTAAATAAAAAAAAAGAAACCCAATACCGACGCGTACAATTACGCGCACAACGTCCCAACAATACTCTGAAAAGGCACAGAAACAGCCGGCAACAACCGGAATTAAACAAACACGGACACATCCAAACCACGCACATAACTCACGCACCCATATATTACACACACAGGTATATACACACACACGAGCACCAAGAGAGATAGAATACAGGCCGAACACGGAAGCAAGGCGGCGAAAATCGCCGGAAAAAAGTGGAATTACGGAGCGGCTGCTCACCGGAATTCGAAGCAACGGCGGAGAGTTACAGAGCAGGGAATAACAGTACGGGGGAGGAGAAAAACAAAGAAATCGAGGAAGAAGACAGGGAGGATATGAGAGAAGTGCGATGAGAGGAGAGTGAGAGATTAGAGAGATGAATTGATGAAGCCGGTGGTGATATTTTTATTATATATTTTATTTTATTTTTTCTTTCTTATAATCGCAGAAGTTGCCACGTACCCGAATAATTATAAGGAGAAAACACGTGTCCTGGCTTTGTTTCTCTCGATTGCTGATTCATTTTCTCCAATTAAACGAATCAAAATACGAGTAACAATAACCCGAAAAATTCTCGAAACACTTTTAAAATTCTCGAAATATTCAACTACTAATAAACTAAAGTTTCTGTAATTTTTAAAACATTTTTGAATCGCACAATATACCCGCATTTTATAATTTACGATCCAAGCTGCACTTAAAACAAATTCAGAAAATTACGGAAATAATCTCAAAATATTACAAATATCCTGAAGTTTACAGAAACATAAATTTCATAATTTTAAAATAATTTCTGAAACACAGTTTATACCCGCTTTTATTAATTAAACGAATCGATGAGCTAGTGAAATAAATCTAAAAAATTCCCAAAATAATTTTAAAATTCTCAGAATATTCCAAATTTAAATAAATATGAGTTTCATAATATTTGAAGAATTTGGGAATTAAATACAGATTTTATAATTAAACGTAATCAGAAAATCATATAGGGTTAAATAATTGATAAATTATTGATTTCTAAATTTTTTAAAATCCCAAAAATAATTATTAAATTTATAAAATCATAAAACTAATTTTAGGGACAATCCAAGTATTTACGGATTTAAAGCTGTAATAAAATCACCTTAAAAATAAAACAGAACAATATAGCTCAATTTTTAACTAGCATATTCCAATCCTTTACACCAATAAATCACAGACAAATAGTATATATCAACACACCTCTGCCAAAACCAAGACAGATATTTTAATTAATTAATACTTCCATAATTACATATTTAAATAACTCAAAAGTATACGAGTCGTTATATCCTTCCCCCCTTAAAAAGATTCTGTCCTTAGAATCTGGTCTAACTAAATAAGTGAGGATATTTGTCAAGCATATTTGACTCTATCTCCCAAGTAGACTCTTCTACTCGAGGATTTCAAATGTACTCACTATAGATATACACTCATTTCCAATTACTCGTCTTTAACGATCAAGAATTTGGATCGATCACTATATACAAAACAAACTTGGACAATAGCCCATTGGCTCCTGATTAATAACTTCATTCGAGTCAGATACTTATCGTCTTAACCTTGACACGCGGACTACATTACATGTACATACTGTTGTAACAGTAACATCAACTCATAAATAACTCTATCTATTTCTATCAACATCTCAAATGGTTCACTAATTTAAGACTCAATGTGTCCCTTCTATTCAGACCTATACAATCTTTGTCAAGGTGAAACTTTTACTAACGCTGCTGGTCCTATTTCTATATTCATACTCTCTCTTGTTACAACTCCGCCTACTCTCTTTGTCTATTCTGAGCTGCTTCAATCAATATCACTACTCCCTTGGTGTACTGAATTAACTTAGGAATTGATGACTTCCTTTCTCCCACTTTATCTCAATAAAGGGGGACCTACACTTGCGTTCATATGAAGCTTGGTAAAGTAGCATTCTAAAGCTGACATTGATGATAAATGATTATCCCAGTTTTCCTTAAAACTCAACCTCCCCACATATCTTGTTTTTCTTGAATCGCTTCCTCGCTTTGACTCTCCGCTTAAGGGTGGCAGGCGGTGCGCATTATCAACTTTAGCTTCCAAACATTTAAACATATTCTATTCGTTTCTATCCGTTAAGGTTGAAAAGTAATCTCATATATTCACTTATTATCACTTTTAGGTATTCGAACTTCATATTTCCCGCTTTCCAATTCGTTATTAACTCCTCAGTGGTCTTAATTACATCCAATCCCTTCTTTCTGCACAAGGCATCTGTTACCATTCGGCTTTGTTTAGGTAGTTGTTAACGGATTAATCTTTATTAGCATCGGTCAAAATTTCATACTTGAAAACTCAACGTATAGCTACTTTCCTTCTAATTTTTGGGGAAAAATCCTTGGGTATTCCACACAAACTTTCTTATTCTTTGAATAGCTGAGGATGTTATTAATAAATACAATTTTCTTATCCAAGTACTCCTTATACACCATGTTTCTTAATTCCTTATAGAAAACTGATACACTTGTTATTTCACATAATATCACCAGAGCTTGCAATGCTTATAACTCATTTTAATCGTAATCTCGGATATGTCCTTAGGTCGGATCTTAAGTTAACTCTCGATACATAACACACTTCTTGAATTAAGTCTCATAATTAATTAATTTTTTATAGGGTCTCACTTCTTCTTATTCATTGTTTTGTTAAACTCCCGATAGTCGGTACATAATCTCATAATTTCGTTCCTTTTATTCAACAGTATCACTGATACATTTTATGATTCACTTCTTGTAAAACTACTCCCTGATCTGCCTTGTTCACTAGGCCTTTAATATTTCGCCTTAATTCTTTGACATATCCAACACTTCCTAACTCATCTGGAATTTTCCTGATTATCACTATTTTTCTTTAAATTCCCGTATATTTTGGCATTTCTTCAATAAATTAAATACTTGATATTGTAAATTCCCTGTGGGATCTCATTTCCTAATTCTTTTTACTTGTAACATCCCAGTGCTGGAAGAAAACCTAGGAATATCGTGATCGTTCTCCTGGGCAAATAAATTTCCTCCTACCAACTACTGACATCGTGATTCATCATCTTCTATTGGCATCTCATTGTTCCCTTACCACTTCGACTGAAAGGTCATACTATCCATCCTTGCTCCCTTTGGATTACGAACTTTAACTTCCAATTCCAACTTCTAAAATTCCATAGATAATTCTTCTGGTACAGTTTCTATGTTCATTCTCACCTTTTTGCTTATCGCCTTCCTCTACATTTACTTTTCCTCGTGAGTACATACTTCAAACTTTTATGGTCCATATAGATCTTACACCTTTCTCCGTACATATCATGTTTCCCAATCCTTCAAAACAAATATTATTACTGTTAGTCCCAATTATGAGTAGAATACTTCTACTCATAAGGTTTCGGTTGTCTGGGTGCATATACAATAACTTTATTGTGCTACATCAACACACATCCTACTCCCTCATGAGAAGTATTACTATAAACTACCAAATCTACTTAATACTTTCCAATTAATAAAGCGGGTGTTGTAACCATTCGTTCATTTAACTCCGCAAAACTTTCTTCACCCTTCTCCATTTTATATAAACTTCTTACTTTTCCTGGTTAGCTTCGTCAAAGGTATTGCAACTTTCAAGAAATCTTGCGCAAATTTTCGATAATAATCGGCCCATGGTAAAACTTCTTACTTTTGCTGGTGCCTTTGGTCTTTCTTTATTCATAGTAACTTTAATTTCTACTGGATCTCTTTTGATCTCCTTCTCACTAATTATTTATGCTTTCTTCCATCAAAACTTTCACCTTGTAAACTTTACATACAACTTCTTTCTTCTCCGACTCCCCAATTGTTATTAGATGCTTCGCATGGTTCTCTGTTGACTTTAAGTAACCCAATTATAACTCATCCAGATATTCCTTAAAGATTCTGTCCATCAAGTTTAAATATTATTGGTATATCGGTTAATTCAAATGACATCACTAGAACTTTATAGCAGCAGTACTTAGTTCTGAAATTTATCCTTGATATGTCCATAGGTTTAATCTTCAAATGGGTAACACCCAAATCTTAAATCAATTTTAGAAAATACTTTACTTCTTCCGTTTGATCAAACAAATCAGTAATTCGAGGTAACAGATACTTACTCTTGATAGTATACTTGTTGAGCTTTCGCATAATCTAATACTTCCATTTTCTTATTAACAATTAGTACCGGTGCACCTCATGGGATACACTGGGTCTACTCGCTTCTTCTTCTGACATCTCTTGCCTCTGCTTTGCCAACTTTCTCATTTTAACTGGTGTCATTGTGTGTAAGGCCTTGGTCATTGGCTTCGCCTCAGGTGTTAAATCAATCGCGAGCTTCATTTCTCTATTTGGAGGAAATGTTAATAACTCATCCAGAAACATATTTTGAAACTCCTTAATTGCTATAAAATCTTCAAATTTTGTTTGTTTCTGACTTTTATGTATCTCATAATTACCATAATGCTCATATCTTGATCACCGTAATCATCATTAACAAATTCTTTACCTTCTTTCATCTTCTACACCTCATCACCTTCTCATTTGGCATCCTCAGAATTATCTTTTCATCACGACGGTCTGTCTGGATATCACGCTTTAATAGTTAATCCATTCCTTAGAATAATGTCAAATCCTCTTATCTTTCATGCTATCAATTCTTCACAACTTATTGCCAGAAATCTCAATTCCACTATTGGTACTCACTTATTTAACAACTACACGTTCCTGACTTGCTAGTCCTTTAATCACAATCTTATCAATTCAACAGGGTAATTCATCTTATCAACAAAACCTTGGGAGCTAAACAATCAAGTTGCTCTCACATATTTCAATACTTTAACGCATAAAGTATTCATGATAATCATTCTCATCACCACATCCGTATTCTGAATAACATATTTCACAAGAAAATCGCAATTTCTCGTTCTCGGAGACGTATTCCTCATTGGAGTAGATTCCCCTGATTCTTAGTGCATCCCTGACTGGGGCTAGCGATTTGCAATTCTCATCATATGCCCTTGTTTGCTTTCCATGCGTGAGAGGTAGATGGGACTTTGCCGGCTTGGTCCATAATACGTTGATTTGTTTGAAAAACTTTTGCAAAGAACGATGATATAACGAAATAACTAGAAGGATTCATAATTCGATAAACTTAAGGTTGAAAAGAAGGAAGAAATAATGATTTGGATATAAATGAGACAACCACATTGGTACTTAAGATGGTCAGTCTTTCATACCATATGGCATACATCACATGATTAGGTGGCGTCCCACCCGACTCTTCATCATTCTGACAAAGTGTCTCACCATAACACTGTTTATCCCAATCAGAAAGCAAAACTTGAGAAAAACAATTAAATTTGAAAGGGATGCAATATCCTCCTTTTTGATATCATCATAGGGAGTTTATTAAGAAACATTTTTAAGAATTAAAAAGGAATATACGCTGTAATATTGAAGACAAGAATGACACCATTGGTCACCATCCACATTTCACTTGTATTCATCTTTCGAGCTTGATCGATCATATTCCCATTGCTCTATATAACAACTTTAGAAAGTACGTTGAAATGCCTTCGCAAATTAAACATTGTGCTAGATTCTTACTTGTCACGTCTTGCGTTTTTAATATCGCACCTACACGTATAGTACTTTAACAATCCGATCATAATGGCGTTCCTACCAGATAACTTCAAGTTTTCTCTTTTCAATTTAGAATAACCCTGAATCATTCAACATAGCAATCCTTTTGTTAATAATATTCTTCTTTTAGGAAAATCTGGAAATCTTCTCAATCTCATTCAGTCATACTCAGGCTTCTGTTAGATCAATAAACTCTTTGAACTTGGCTAGTTCTAGTAATTGAATGAGTAATTGCTCTGTATGCTGATTCTGTTATTAACCTTGTTAAACAACATTTACACCTTACCGTTAGGAATAATCAACTTCTTCATAATAGTGGATCACTTTATTCTCTGAATTAACAATACTGAGTCTAAAATAAGTATCCTTCCAGGTAATCCGGGTCTTTTAACAAACAAGAAACTCAAGTAGTAACTTGACAACCAATGTTTAAAACTCATTTTATTCAAAAAAGGCTTTTAGAAACTTTGTAAAAGAAAAAAAATCTTTTTCAAAAACTTGTTTAAAATTTTGAAAAGCACAAATCTGGTTGTCCTTACTATATGAGTTGGTTGTTGTCTTTTCTTCTTATAACAAGGTACCAAATTAAAGAAACTATCACATAAAGATCCATTCACTTCAATCTACCCTCTCTCCTTTATTGGGTCCATTTGCCTTCCTTAATCGACGAAAATTTCAGTTGTCGTTGCATGTTATCTTATTCGTAACTTCACATCAAAGCTTCCATACTGGTAATACTCCCGACATTATCATTGCAGTAGTTAAATAGAACAGACTATCCAAAAGTCAACACATCGGCTGATGTCACATCACCTTGTTACTATAAATATATCACATTGTCATAATACCATTAATTATCCTCATGAAAGTTCCATATCCATAATCTCCTCTAACTCTCTTTTCAATACTTATTTAATCCATTCCACAAGCTAGTCATGGGTGGCCTAATCACTATTGGCTTCTTTTAATCTGGTAACAACTATCCTTCGGAACACCTGAATCTTTTTTTCTAGACTTCTTCTCACCTTTATTTATATCTCAAGTACTCACCATTTATTGTAACTCCCGAATCCATCATCATAGGTACTGTTGCTTTATAGGACAAGTTTTAAACTGAGGGTATAGAACAGGATGTAGGGTAAACTAAAGAGATACACTCACAGCCGAATGTCCAGTAAAAAAAGAATAAACAGATGGAGGTTCTTAAATAGGTATTCTCGTATCAAGAGGTGGTAAAATAGCGTTGATTAACTTGAAAAGGTGCAACTGTCATAACATAAGGTAGTACCTTTAATACTGATGAAGGAGCAAGGTACAAATTAAATCTGGGAGAAGATGATGATTCTCGAACGGAAAGCTCCAAACGATCAGATGATGTAGGGAAATCAGGATCTACCATTATCGTTGTCTGGAAATCACATCGCAAGCTAAGAATCCCGAATCACAATACGAACCGTGTCGGAGACCTACTATACAATCACACTTATCCTCATGGCGTCTTATCTTTCTATTTCCTATTCCTAATCCTATGGCACCCTCCAAACCCGGGTCAGAAGTTTGGGGTCCACAACACATACACCATATATAAACCTGTATACGAAATATTATTTGCAATGACCCTATTTTACATAACCACGGATCGCAACAGGTTAAAGTATGAAAACAAGCCACAACCTTAACTTTTATTACAACGTACCAAATCCCAACTAATTTAACTTACAACTGATAATGAAATTATTCTTACAATCTTATTATCTCACTACCATATGAAGCTTCTGCTAGCTCGATCCGACTCAAACTGGAATCCTAGCTCGCACTTTGGACTGGGGAACTTCACTATCATCCATATCCTTTTAAACTGTAAAATATATAAAAAGATTCACAAGAGTGAGCTAACTAGCTCAGCAAGTCACAATAACAATAACTGAGGCTAAACAATGATCAAACGAGATGATTCAAAGGAATCAAGTTTCCAGTTAAACAATCAATATAATTGGATATTCATTTTAAGTTTTTAAAACTAAGGTTAGGCTGCTGATCAGTCACGCACTAGCCTCGAGAAAAGCACACAGCACTGCTCTAACTACTGGATCCAAGGCACACATTGGCCTAACTTGACCATTGATATGGTCTGACCACGAATCTGGTCCACATAAAGAAAACTATCCAATTCTAAAGCAGTTCAATATGATAAACAATATAATATAATAAAACTGGATCATAATCAATAACAATAAAACACTTGTATAAAAGTATGGTGAAAATTCATGAGTACCAAAAGGGTATGTCAAAGTATATAAAAGAAATGGCCTCCAGCCTGTAGGAGAATCGGGTATTAGATGAACAATGTTTTTACAAGGTTTTAGTTCTTTGATGTCACAAGGCATGGTTGAGTATAAAAGTTTATGTATGTTTAAACAAGTCTATTCCAGTATTTGGTATATAATGGATATATATTTGTGGAGCAGTATCGTGTTTGTGTGGTTTAGTATCTGGTAAATCAACAAGAAATGGTTCACAAAGAATAAGGCTTACGGCTCAAAGATCAAATGATGTGGCTCAGGTTCAAGGCTGAAGGATTCAAAGTACTGTCAACATAAAAGAGAGCTATTTTGAATACTTCACAATATGTCACGAGAGAATTTAGAAATATTTGCATTATATCTTGAAAAGGGTTTAGATGTACTTGCCTTACAGGGCTTTACGACTATTACTGATCAACTCTGAGCCGACTCTGCCGCTCTGGCTTTATTGTCTATCCACTAGATCACTCTGGATTCAACCTCAACACTTAAGTCTTTTGATTGGAACCTTACTGAGCTTTTCGACTGACCACCAACTATATTTCGTCCAATGCCAATTCTCGGGCATTCCGACTAGAACCTACAAGGTCGAAACACCCTAACTTAGACATTCGATTATGCTTGACATATCCTCGCTAACAACCTACCCGAACGTTAACAAAACCCGACTTGTGACATACTTCATATAATAATACACGCAACAAGTAGGGTTCACAATCTCAAAAATCGGTTCGGTATTTGTTTTCGAAAAATACATATACTCTTTATTTTATGAAATCAGGGTTATCGTTTTGGTAAAATATTTTATCACATCGTACAATCAAGTTCTGTATAAAACACACATATATATATAGTCACTCGACATCCCGATAATCATCGGATACATTCCCGTATTTACGTAGTTCAGTTTCCCGGGAATCGGGCAGCACCTCCTCTATTTATCGGCCTAACCCGTCGAACAATTCGACGTCACTTCACCACAACAATTCACAACAACCAACTTTCACAATTTCCCAAATGCCAATTCAGTACTATTAATAATTATTATTCGTATTTGACATTTATTTATTAAATTAGGACTCGGAATATAATCATCACGGTCCACCGTCGACTCGCCGAGGCTCATCGTCGACGGCGGTAAAATTCGCGGGTAGCTGATTAGTTTCAGGTTTCCTACGCGAACTTTGCCGATTAACTTTTACAATTCCTGAACGTAGTTTATTTTCTTATTTCACGAAAATCACTCAACTAATTTTCCTGCAGAAAAAAATTAAATAATTAAATAAATAAAAGAAACTCAATACAGACGCGTACAATTACGCGCACAACGTTCCAACAATATTCCGAAAAGGCACAGAAACAGCCGGCAACAACCGGAATTAAATAAACACGGACACATCCAAACCACGCACATAACTCATGCACCCATATATTACACACACAGGTATATACATGCACACGAGCACCAAGAGAGATAGAATACAGGCCGAACACGGAAGCAAGACGGCGAAAATCTCCGGAAAAAGTGAAATTACGGAGCGGCTGCTCACCGGAATTCGAAGCAACGGCGGAGAGTTACAGAGCAGGGAATAACAGTATGGGGGAGGAGAAAAACAAAGAAATCGAGGAAGAAGACAGGGAGGATATGAGAGAAGTGAGATGAGAGGAGAGTGAGAGATTAGATAGATGAATTGATGAAGTCGGTGGTGATATTTTTATTATATATTTTATTTTATTTTTTCTTTCTTATAATCGTAGAAGTTGCCACGTACCCGAACAATTATAAGGAGAAAACACGTGTCCTGGCTTCGTTTCTCTCGATTGCTGATTCATTTTCTCCAATTAAACGAATCAAAATGCGAGTAACAATAACCCGAAAAGTTCTCGAAACACTTTTCAAATTCTCGAAATATTCAACTACTAATAAACTAAAGTTTCTGTAATTTTTAAAATATTTTTGAATTGCGCAATATACCAGCATTTTATAATTTACTATCCAAGCTGCACTTAAAACAAATTCAGAAAATTACGGAAATAATCTCAAAATATTACAAATATCCTGAAGTTTACAGAAACATAAATTTCATAATTTTAAAATAATTTCTGAAATGCAGTTTATACCCGCTTTTATTAATTAAACGAATCGACGAGCGAGTGAAATAAATCTCAAAAATTCCCAAAATTATTTTAAAATTCTCAGAATATTCCAAATTTAAATAAATATGAGTTTCATAATTTTTGAAGAATTTTGGAATTAAATACAGATTTTACAATTAAACGTAATCAGAAAATCATATAGGGTTAAATAATTGATAAATTATTGATTTCTAAATTTTGTAAAATCCCAAAAATAATTATTAAAATTAAAAATCATAAAACTAATTTTAGGGACAATCCAAGTATTTACAGATTTAAAGCTGTAATAAAATCACCTTTAAAATAAAACAGAACAATATAGCTCAATTTTTAACTACATATTCCAATCTTTTACACCAATAAATCACAGAAAAATAGTATATAATAACACACCTCTGCCAAAACCAAGACACATATTTTAATTAATTAATACTTCCACAATTACATATTTAAATAACTCAAAAGTATACGAGTCGTTATAGGATGTCAGCTCCTAGGCCTCTGAAAGCAGTCCCAAGTACTAGGGTGAGCTCCTGTGCAAACCTACTCTGCGACTCATACATCGCATCCATCCTCCTGGAAAGCCTCCTATACTGGGCATCAGCCATCCCTGAACCATTGCCTCCCTGGTCTCTAGAAGAACCTGCCTCGCCATGAGCCTGACTGGGCCTAGCCATCGTAGCACCAGCTGCTGGACGTCCTCCTGGAAGATGATATCCCAAACCATGTTCCTCGGGCTCTCCACCCGTCCACTCCTGCATCGCATTCAGCGTCGATGAATATATAGGAGCGGCAGGCATCAGCAGCTGCTCAAAAGAAGGCCAGTGGACTCCAACTGCCATGCACAACTTCGTGATAACAGAGGCATAAGGGATGTTGCTATGCGACCTCCCCCTCAAAAACTTCAAAATCCCTTGGTAGATGAACTCACCAAGGTCCACATAATACTTCTCATTCAAAATCCCCCACACCAACCTGGCTCTCTCAACTGTAACCTCATGTGCATGCGAAGAAGGCAAAATATTAGCACAAATAAAGGCATTCCATGCACGGGCATACCTGTTCATCGCAAGGGCCGGAAAAGAATGATACTCGTTAGATCCCGTCTTAAACTTCCACACCGTGCCCGGCTGACAGAGAGTAAAAATAATCAAATCCGAATTAAAATCCTCGGGGGTCTTCTCGTTCCAATTCTCCTCTTGGGGCTTCCTTTGTCGCTGCCCAATAACACGGCGAATCGCCTCGGGCTGGTAATCAACCGTAAGCCCCCGAACAACAGTGTACCCATTCTTGTCGGCCTTGGCATTTGCATAAAACTCGTGAACCACACTCATCGGGACCGCCTTCGGCGACTCACAAAAAGTAATCCGCCCTTTCTCTGCAATCATCGACAATAACTCACCATACCTCCCCAATGGCAAAAAGCCCCTCTCCTTCAGAATCGGCTTCGTAAGAAGCCAAACATACTCCTCCTCAGCAGCCCTGTCCACCAATCGGGGTCTCACAGCAGTACCCCTCGAAGAATCAGCAGTAGGAATGGTGTTGCTGCTATCAACAGTTCGAGATCTCTTAGGGGCCATTGAAACTGAGAATAAGTGTTTGAGATTTGTGTTTTATGTGTAGGAGAGACTTTTTAAGTTGAAAGTATATGGGAGTGTATATGGAGAGGTTGTGTGTATATATAGGGTAGGATTTAGGTTTAGAAATTGAATAGGAGTGGGGTTTGTGGCTTGTTTGTAGGAGGAATTTTGTGGGTTAATGGGGCTTTCCAGGAGGATGGATGCCCAATAAGCCTTATGCTCAAGCTCCGCAGGTAAATGGCATCCCTTACCATAGACAAGTTGAAACGGGGACATCCCAAGTGGAGTCTTGTATGCTGTTTTATAATCTCAAACAGCTTCATCAAGCTTCAAAGACCAATCTTTCCTTGACGGACAAACAACTTTCTCTAGAATGCGCTTGATCTCACTATTAGATACTTCAGCTTGACCATTAGTTTGCGGATAATAGGCAGTAGCAATACGATGATTCACATTGTAGCGCTGCATCATGGAAGTGAACTTACGATTGCAGAAATGCGACCCATCATCACTTATGATTACTCGTGGCATTCCAAACCTTGTGAATACCTGCTTATGAAGAAAACTCAACACTACCTTTGCATCATTTGTCGGTAGAGCCTTGACTTCTACCCATTTCGAGACATAATCGTCTGCCAGAAAGATGTACTGATTATTGCAGAATGAGATAAATGGTCCCATGAAATCGATTCCCCAAACATCGAAGACCTCAACTTCAAGCATCACATTTAAAGGCATCACATCCTTTCTAGTAAGATTTCCAACTCTTTAGCAACGATCACACCTTAAAATGAACTAATGTGCATCCTTAAACAACGGAGGCCAGAAAATACCTGCTTGAACAATACGAGCTGTTGTCTTTTCACCACCATAATGTCCACCATAAATTGTGGAATGAAAGTCTCGTAATATCCCCTCCGTCTCATAGAATGGGATACATCTCCTGATGATCTGGTCAGCTCCTTGTCTAAACAAATATGGTTCATCCCACATGTACCACTTTACCTCATGCATAAACTTCTTCTTTTGAGCTGCATTCATATTAGGAGGCATTATATTGCTGACAAGATAGTTCACAATATCTGCGAACCATGGCTCTTCTTCCTGAACTGCGAACAACTGCTCATCCGGAAAAGAATCGTTGATCAATGTCTTATCATGTGAAGTAGAATCGGGATTCTCCAATCTAGAGAGATGGTCAGCAACTTGATTTTCAGTACCTTTTCGATCCTTGATCTCTAACTCAAATTCCTGTAGCAAGAGCACCCAACGAATAAGTCTAGGCTTTGAATCCTTCTTTGAGACCAGATAGTGAATGGCAGCGTGATCAGTGAATACTACCACCTTTGTCCCAAGCAGATAAGATCGAAATTTTTTAAAACCAAAGACTATAGCCAAGAGCTCCGTCTCAGTAGTGGTGTAGTTCATTTGAGCTTCATTAAGCGTCTTACTAGCATAGTAGGCCACATGAAAAAGATTATTCTTGCGCTGCCCGAACTGCTTCCACCGCATAATCACTCGCATTGCACATCATCTCAAAAGGTTCTGTCCAATCAGGTGTCGTAATAACTGGTACAGTTATTAAACTCTTCTTGAGAGTCTCGAATGCCGCCAAGCATTCATCATCAAATTTGAAAGGCACATCTTTCTCGAGCAAGTTGCACAACGGCTTAGATATCTTAGAGAAGTCCTTGATGAAATGCCGATAAAAACCCGTATGACCAAGAAAACTACGGATTCCTTTCACCGAAAGAGGTGGCGGAAGATTTTCAATGACTCTCACCTTGGCTTTATCCACCTCAAGACCTTTAATAGAGACCTTATGCCCAAGAATGATGCCCTGTTGCACCATGAAGTGACATTTTTCCCAATTGAGCACCAAATTAGTTTCCACACACCTTTTAAGCACCAAACGAAGATTATGCAAACATTCATCAAATGAATGTCCAAAGACGGAGAAGTCGTCCATGAACACTTCGATATTATTTCAAATCATATCAGAGAATATAGCCATCATGCATCTCTGAAAAGTGGCAGGTGCATCACATAAGCCAAATGAAACTCTACGAAAAACAAACGTTCCAAATGGACAAGTGAAAGCAGTCTTTTCTTGATCTTCTGGTGCAATGCAAATCTGATTATAACCCGAATAGCCATCCAGAAGACAATAATACTCATGACTAGCCAACCTGTCAAGTATCTGATCAATAAATGGAAGAGGGAAGTGATCCTTCCTTATGGCTTTGTTCAACTTTCTGTAGTCCATGCATACCCTACATCCTGTGACTGTTCGAGTGGGGATGAGCTCGTTATTCTCATTTGCTACCACAGTAATACCTCCTTTCTTAGGTACACATTGCAATGGGCTCACCCAAGAACTATCAGAAATAGGATATATGATTCCTGCATCTAGCCACTTTAGAATTTCTTTCTTCACCACTTCTTTCATGATAGAATTAAGTCTTCGCTGTTGCTCAATAATTGGCTTGCTACCTTCCTCTAGCAGAATTTTATGCATGCAATACGAAGGGTTGATCCCTTTTATATCTGCTATAGTCCATCTGATGGCCGATTTGAATTCTCTCAAGATCCTCAAGAGTTTGTCCTCATCACTATCTGAAAGGTTAGATGTAATAATAACAGGCAAATTATATGCATCACCTAAGAAAGCATACCTCAAGTGTTCAGGCAATGGTTTAAGCTTCAAAGTAGGTGCTTCCTCAATAGATGGTTTGAGCTTTCCCTCAGCATTCTTGAGATCAGTAGTACCAAGAGATTCAAATGGCATGTCTAGCTTTTGCCTCCAAGGAGAAGCATTTAGATATTGTAGTTTCTCATTGCCTTCCTCATCTTCACTGTCAAATTCCCCCACTAAGGCTTTTTCTAAGGCATTAGACCTTAGCACATGATCAAGTTCTGAAGTTACCGCAGAATCAATCAAATCCACCTTGAAGCACTCCTCATCTTCTGTAGGAAATATTTCATCGCATTGAATACATTGAAAATCACATCCTGATCTTGCACCCTCATAGTAAGTTCAACTTTTTGCACATCTATCAAGGTACGGCCTATAGCCAAGAAAGGTCTTCCCAAGATTATGGAAATCTTCTTATCTTCCTCGAAATCCAGAATGACAAAGTCTGCAGGGAAGATGAGCTTATCCACCTTTACTAACACATCCTCCACGATGCCTCGTGGGTATGTAATAGAACGATTAGCCAATTGTAGAGACATATAGGTGGGCTTTGGATCAGGCAAATTCAGCTTTTTGAAGATAGACAACGGCATCAGATTGATGCTTGCTCCCAAATCGCAAAGGCACTTGTCGAATGACAACTTGCCAATGGTGCAAGGAATGGTGAAGCTACCTGGATCCTTAAGTTTTGGAGGTAATTTTTGTTGCAGCACAGCATTACACTCTTCCGTTAGAGCAACGGTATTAAGATCATCCAGTTTCACCTTCCTTGAAAGAATACCCTTCATGAATTTCGCATAACTAGGCATTTGCTCCAGAGCCTCAGCGAAGGGTATGTTGATGTGAAGTTTCTTGAGCACCTCCAGAAACTTACCGAATTCCTTATCCAGCTTTTATCTTTGCAATCGCTTAGGAAAAGGTGGTGGATGATAGAGTTGTTTCTCCCCTGTATTACCCTCGGGCAGAGTTTGTTCAACAGTAGTCTTCCTTGGTTCTGCCTCTTTCTCCTTTTCCTTTTCTTCTTCATCTACAATTTCAGCTTCCCCATCTTTTGCTTTTTCAGCATCAACAACTTTTCCAGACCTTAAGGTAATAGCTTTGACTTGCTCTTTAGCTTCCTTACTGTCTGGCACTTCAGTATCAATGGGAAGTGTGCCAGGTTGACGATTGAGCACGGCATTGGCTATTTGACCGATTTGATACTCCAAGGTCTTGATAGAAACGGTCTGACTTCTACACAACAGCTTTAGCTCCTCGAAATCAGCACTAGAAGGTGGAGCAGCACCTCCTTGTTGAGGATATGATTACCTTTGAGCATATTGCTGAGGTTGTGAGAATCCAGGTGGATTAAATTGTTTACTTACAGCTTGCTGATATGGTTACTGAACAGTATTCTGAGTATTGCTCCAGCTGAAATTGGGATGATTTCTATTATTAAGATGATAAGTAGCTGGCACAAGCTGCTGCAGTCGCTGATAATTGTTCACATGCTGAAGAAATTCATTAACAAGAGAACACTGATCCGTAGCATGAGAGCCTGCACAAAGCTCACAGACCATAGCTATCTGATTGACTCCATAGTTGGCTAAAGAATCGACCTTCATAGACAGTGCTTGGAGCTGCGCTGCAATAACTGTAGCTGCATCAACTTCCAGAATACCTGCTACTTTCCCAAGCATCATCCTTTGAGTTGGGTTTTGATGCTCATTTGCAGCCACAGTTTCAATAAGATTATAGGCCTCAGTATAGCTTTTGGCCCACAAGGCGCCTCCAGTTGCTGCATCGAGCATGGGCCGAGATTGGGCCCCCAAACCATTGTAGAACCCGGTGATCACCATCCAGTCAGGCATACCATGATGTGGACACTTTCTCAACATCTCCTTATAGAGCTCCCAAGCTTCGAACATAGATTCTGTTGGTTGCTGCGCAAACTGAGTAAGAGCACTCCTCATAGCTACAGTCTTGGCCATTGGATAGAACTTCACCAGAAACTTTCGCGCAAGATCTTCCCAAGTAGTGATGGACCCAGCTGGTTCAGAATGTAACCAGTATTAGCTTTATCCCTTAGAGAGAATGGGAAAAGCCTCAGCTTGATAGCCTCATCAGTAACACCATTATATTTGAAAGTACTACAGATCTTGACAAAATTCCTGATATGCATGTTGGGATCTTCAGTTGCAGCACCTCCGAAAGAAACAGAATTCTGCACCATATGAATAGTGCCCGGCTTGATTTCAAAAGTATTAGCCTTAATAGCCGGATGAATGATGCTTGACTGAATGTCATCAATTTTAGGCCGAGAAAAGTCCATAAGAGCTGGATCTTCTGGAACTATATGATCACCCATGATTACCGGTTCTTTCTGCTCACTCTCTTTATCCAGATCTTCAAAATCTATCTTCTCTAAAATATCAAGAACTGAGTCTGTCTCCTCGGCCGTATCTAGAGTCCTCTTGCGAGTGCGAGAACGTGTTTGCATAAACGCTCGCTAGAGTACCTGAAACACAACCGGAAACAATAAGTAAAAAGTCTTAATCAATGAGTCCTAATGACCACTGATGGCAAGTACATAAACTAAACAAATTAACATCGAGTCCCCGGCAGCGGCGCCAAAAACTTGTTCGGCACAAAGCATGCACTAATATTCATGCAAGTATACGCGTTCGCAAGTAATATAGAATGATTTCTAGTTCGTTCCCACAGAAACTCAGACTAATTATATTTAATTAACACTCACTCACCAATGTATGATTACTTCTCAATGTCAAGACACTAACACTTAAGGTTGATTGACTAATTGTTAACTACAATTAACTACGAGAATAAAACACACTTGAATTAATAATATTAAACACACATGAGATCATAACTTCATTACTACTTCCTTTAATAGTTATTGTTATTACCCTTAACATGTAATGGTGATGATATTAATCGAACAACATGAAACTGATAAAAGCCAACTTTCGTTGCACAAATACCATTCTACCAAGCATCCACAATTAAGATAGAAGTTGAATAGGCATCAATTATGTTGAGACCCTATATGTTTACAAATTTTGACAACATAACGATTTAAGCACAAGTTATTCATTATGATTACATAAAGCAAGTAAAACAGTTAGAGTTACCCACTAATCATGCATACAAATACATGAACCTATGCTAGCATGACAAGTTCTAAATCTCAAGATTCACTTTCGCTTCACAAGAGATTAACAGGCTATCTTATATGTTCACAACACACATAAGACGAATAAGCACAACCTATGCTAGATATCATACAATCATCACACACCAAGGTATTAAACAATTAAGTAAAAAAATCCATAGTAAATCCGTTACGACCCCATGATCACGATTAGCCCATGATAGAAGTCATCGTCACCATGGGTTCATATGAAAACTTGATAATAATACGATAATATAAACTAATAAAATACTTATTAAAACCAGAGTACGTCACAAGAGTATTAAGGTTCAAAGTAAAGAAAACTAGCATCCACTGTTACAACGAATAAAAAAATCACAAGATAATGTTTGCTTCCTCTTATTCATTGCGGTGTGCTAAAACGGTCTTCTTAATCTTCTCTCATTGCTCCTTTCTTGATTGATACTTGATTATTTCTTCTTATTGTGAAACGTCTCTGAAGATTACTTATATAGAACTCTACAAGAATCAGCAGTCTCAGAAGCCCAGTAGAACTCAAATTATAAAAAATCTAGATTCTAAAATTATGACCCCAGGCGGCCGCCCCAGCTTTCCAAGCGGGCGCCTCAGCTTCCAAGCGGCCGCCCCAGATCCCAGGCGGGTGCCTGGCATGCTTCTGGAAAAATGATTGTTTTGCTCCTGATTTTGCTGATTTATTCGCACAACTCCACGCAACCGATTCCAAGTAATTCCCTAGGCTTATTATAATGAATTCTTCCTACATACGCAGGTTATACCCTGAAATGCAAAAACACTAGAAAAATGCGTCAAATACACAAAATACTTGATTTCAAGACATTAATTCAAGCCATTATAAGACGTTCTAAGTGGTATAAAATGCCACTTATCACTCAGCAAATGAGGATATAATTTGTTGCTTCTACACCAAGGCATCTGAAGAACAAAGCAAACTGTGGCATAAAACTCTCTCACTTAAATTACAAGGCAATCGATACTCTAGTTAAAAAGGAGTTAGTGAGAGACATGCCAAATATGCAGTTTGCTTAAAATGAGGTCTGTGAGGCTTGTCAAAAAGGAAAAATGAAGAAATCAAGTCACAAGAGTAAAACCGTGAATTCCATAAGTGCACCTTTGCAACTTATTCACATGGACTTATTTGGACCAGTTACTGTCTTATCAATTTCAAGAAAGAAATATGCACTTATGATGGTGGATGACTACTCAAGATACACATGGGTAGAATTTATGCACTCTAAAGATGGAACTTCACACATCATAATTGAACACATCAAGAAGATTGAGAAACAGGCTGAAGATTAGAATTGTGTGAAAAGATTGAGGAGTGACAATGGCATATAATTCAGAAATACAACTTTAACTAAATTCTGCAAAGATAAGGGCATTGTTCAAGAATTCTCAGCAGCTAGACACCTCAACAGAATGGTGTTGTTGAAAGGAAAAATAGAACACTAGTGGAGGCTGCTAGAACAATGCTGCAAGATGCCAAATTGCCAACAAATTTTTGGGAAGAAGCTGCCAATATTGCATGCTACACTCAAAACAGATACCTCATCAACAAAAATATTGGCAAATCACCTTACACAATCTTATATAAAAGAAAGACTATTGTGAAGCATCTTCATGTGTTTGGAAGCAAGTGTTATATTTTAAAAGACAACTCTGAATATGTGGGAAAATTTGACTCTAAAATTTTTGAACCAATTTTCTGGGATATTTATTGGAGAGAACTTCCTACGAAGTCTATGTGCTTGGACAAAAGAAAATTATGGAAAGCACAAATGTAACTATTGATTATGACAAGTGTCCAGGATTGAATGTCTTGATGAAAATGAAATTGAGACCCTGAAATTTGAAAATCTCAACATTGATAGTGATTCTGAGGATGAAGCTGAAGTCAACACAAATCAGATGAATGAAGAGTCAACTAAACAAGTTAATCATGAGAATGGAAGCTCATCTCAAACACATGAATTTGATAGCACAAACTCATAGGGAGAAAGAGGAGAAGATTCTGCAAGTCAAGCCAATGGTGAAGAAAATGCAGAAAACTCAAGTCAACAAAATCACACCAGAAAATGGGATAAAAGTCATACAAGAGAAGCAAATTGGTGATCTAACTATTGGATTGAGGACCAGAAGTGCAACTGCAAATGAATGTCTTCCTGCATGTTTTCTTTCACAAGTTGAACCTAAGAAAACTGAAGAAGCTCTACTTGATCCTAATTGGATATCTGCTATGCAAGAGGAGCTAAACCAGTTTGAAAGAAACAAAATCTGGGAGTTGATTCCTGCACTAAAGAACAGAAGTGTAATTGGAACAAAGTGGGTGTTCAGGAATAAAATGGATGAAAATGGGATTGTCACCAGAAACAAAGTAATGTTGGTTGCAAAAGGCTACTCATAGGAAGGAATTGACTATGATGAAACTTTTGCTCCAGTTGCAAGACTTTTGCTCCACTCAAATTTCAAGGTGTATCAAATTGATGTGAAGAGTGCATTCCTTGATGGCGAGTTGGAAGAGGAAGTTTATGTGCAACAGCCACCTGGCTTTGAAGATCCAGAATTTCCAAACTTTGTGTACAAGCTACTCAAGGCTCTCTATGGACTAAAGCAAGCACCTAGAGCTTGGTATGACACATTGTCAGAATTTTTGCTTAAACATGGATTCACTAAAGGTACAATTGACAAGACTCTCTTTTACAAGCAGCATGGTGATGATATGATCCTTGTTCAAATCTATGTGGATGATATCATTTTTGGTTCTACTAATGAAAAACTATGTCAAAGATTCTCAAAGCTTATGCAGAGTGAATATGAAATTAGTATGATAGGAGAACTAAGTTACTTTCTTGGACTTCAAGTCAGTGAAAGAAGTGATGGGATCTTCATCAGCCAAACTAAGTATGTCAAGGATTTATTGAAGAAGTTTGGCATGGTTGATTGTTCACCTGCATCTACACCTATGTCTACAACTACTAAATTGGATGAAGATAAGAAAGGAAAAAGTGTAGACATTTCTGGTTATAGAGGAATGATTGGACCTTTGCTGTATTTAACTGCTAGTAGACCAGACATTATGTTTGCAACATGTCTGTGTGCAAGATTTCAAGACAATCCAAATGAATCACATTTGATGGCTGTGAAGAGAATTTTCAGATACTTAAAAGGGACTCCAAACTTGGGATTATGGTATCCTAATGGAATAGGTTCTGAAGCTGTTGGATACACATATGCAGATTTGGCTGAATGCAGGGTTGACAGAAAGAGCACTAGTGAAAGCTGTCAGTTCTTGGACAAAGACTTGTATCCTAGTATAGAAAGAAACAATAATCTCTATCAACTTCCACAGCTGAGGCTGAATACATAACTGCTGGAAGTTGTTGTGCTCAAGTGCTTTGGATTTAAAATTAGCTAATGGATTATGGCCTAGTATTACACAAAATTCCAATTATGTGTGAAAATACTAGTGCTATATCTATTGTGACTAATCCAGTTAATCATTCTAGAACAAAGCACATTGATGTAATGTACCATTTTATTAGAGAACATGCAGCAAATGGTACCATTGAGCTCATTTTTATTCCAACAGAAAAACAGGTAGCTGACATTTTTACTAAACCTTTGGATGAAGCAACTTTCACTAGACTTGTAGGTGAAATTGGAATGTTATATTCTTCATCCTAAAGGCAAGAACTCAGCTAAAGTGTTGTAGCAAATTGATTTCTAATAAATCAAAATTAATTTGATTTAATTAGAAATTAACTGAAATATGAGTTATAAATATTTGAGAAATCTCTGTATATTTAACTTTTAAAATTCAAAATTTAGCTTGGAAATTTTAAATTCCAACAAAATTATCTAAATGTTGATTTGCATTTTCAATATGTAAAATTAGCAAAAGGCAGAATCAAAAAGATGAAAAGCATATAGAGAACTGAGTTCTCGATAAGTCTAATTGACTTCTCGACAAGCCATTTTAAGACTTCTCGAGTGAGTTCTCGATAAGTCACTTTTCTGACTTCTCGAAGGACTTCTCGACAAGCTTTATTATGACTTATTGATAAGTCATTGTAGAGTTCTCTATCAGTGTTAACTCATAGAGTTCTTTACAAGTGTAAATTTTAGATTTATCAATGACTCAAAAATGAGATAATTTAATTTCATAAATTACTTTGGTAAAATACTTTTGATAGAATCAGTCTGATTTTATTTTGATTTATTCAAATAAAAATTAGAAACAATTTAGTCATTCAGGACAAACTGGGTATTTATTTGACATCTCGACAAGTCATTTTCTAGTTCTCGATAATAGTCAGGAAAATGACATATCAATATGTATCTATTCTCTCAATATGACTTCTCGATAAGCAAATTTCAAACGTCCATTTTTAGTTCTCGATAAGTCATTTAACTTTTACTATAAATACTCAGACATCTCGACATACACCTCTTTACGCTTTCGAGATCTCTAAGTGACCTAATTTTTCCAATTCTCAACTGCTCTCTCTTGTTTCAAACTCTTTCTCTCTACTTTTTCTTACCCACTCAAATTCAAACTATTCCAATGGCATCAAACACAGTTACACCTTTCATCCCAAATGAGGGCACCAATTACCCCGCTTTTACTAATGCAAATCAGGCTCCTGATTCTTTCAAGAGTTTTGTGAAGTTTCTTTCTGAAACTTACTTTGCACGTGCTTTGACAGCAAATCCAGTTCTGTACTTAGATGTTCTGGGGGATTTTTGGAATACGGCTATTGTGAGGACTGTGGTGCATGAAAACCAAGATCTATCTATTGTGGTTAATTGCTCCATTAGAGGCCAGCAAGTGGAACTTTCTGAAGATGATGTCAATGTAGCTTTGGGCATCCCAACTGAAAATTTAGCGGAGGTTCTAACACTGGATGAGCTAGCTGAGTTCATGGACTTCATCAATTCTAGTGAAATAATCAACCTGGCCATCCTGAACAAGAAGTTTCTCAGCAGAGAATGGTCTTTCTTGTTTGACTCTATTGTGAAGGCCTTCACATGCAGAAAGACAGGGTATGACAACATCTCTAGTGTTGTCCAGAAGCTGGTGTTGTCAATGGCCCACAACAGACACCTCAATGTAGGTCATCTTATCATGGAGGAGCTAAGCACCAGGCTCATAATTCCTTTGAAAGCAAGAGCTAAAGAAATTTTTCTTTCTAAATTTATAATGTGTGCTTTAAATCATAAAGTGCATGATATTCATATGTTTAGTGGTATAGATAGGCAATTGTAAGCAAGTGTCCAAAGTTCTTTTTGGTTCACTTACTACTAAAAATAAGATACTTGTAAGTCTTAAAATCACTCCATTTATGATTGAGAGATTTAGGACTTACCCTTACCCTATGCCTGACATGAGGTCTAATATTGAATCTAGTACAGTAATGGATCATGTACCTGTGGGAGTACAAACACAGGAACACCAAAAGGGGCCTTCCCAAGCTGAGACCCTTCCTTTTGTACCACTAGAAGCGAGAAAACCAACCACTTCATCCTCTCAAAAGGTTGAAGTGGGTAAAAAGAAGAGAAAGCAGACACCCTTAGCTGTAATAAATGAGAGTGAGGATCAAACTGAACAAGAGTCACCCTTGGTCAAGAAAACAAAGAAGTTAAAACAAACTGAGCTGACCACTCAAGCCACCTCTGCATCCTCCCAAAAGGATGTAATTATAAAACGAGGATTAAACTTGAACAAATTCAAGTGTATGAAAGAAGAAATAGGATGGCACACACAAAGAGAGCACATCTCTTGAAGCTCCCTCATTCATTCAGGGGGAACTGCCAACACACAACTCTGAAATTCAAACTCTAATCTCTCAAATTTCTTCTTCATACAATGAAGCACTTGAACCTGATTCTCAAGTGTTGCCAACTTCATGTGACATGGTTCATGAAACTGTGCTCACCACCCAGGAACCAAATTTAGTTGGTGAGAGGCTACATGCGGGGATAGACCTTGATGTCACCAACACAAACATATGGGTTTCATCAGTTTTTGCTGAAGACCCTGTGGTAGTTTCCAATGCACCTTAATGTGAAAATCAACGTTCACAGGTTGTAAGGTTTGAGGTTAGTAATCCTGAGGGGGAGCTATCTAAATCCTCTCCAATTCAATTGGAGGTTCCTGTTGGAGGAACAACTCCCCTCAAACCCCTAGCTGAGATTGCACTCACAATTGAATCTAGGAGTTCAATTTCCAATGATCCTGCTATAGGAGAGGCAAGTACATCACTTTTATGTGACAGTATTCTGAAAGAAATACAAGGGTTTGAGACTAGAGTACATGACAGTAACCTAGTTAACTCCCCTTCAATTCAAATGGAGGTTTCCACCACAAGTGGATAACAACAAACTGATACAACCAAAGTTCAACTTGTGAGTCAAACTGTGACATCTGTCACATGTGGTTCTATTGAAGATCAACCCTCCACCTCACGACCTACATATATTCCTTCAACATCCAATCCTTCACAACAACCATCTCACCCAATCCAACAGTGGTTACAAAATGCTCAATCCCGACCACCCACAGTTGATGACCTTCTAGTTGATCAACTTTTAGGCCTTGCAAACATCCCACAACAGCTGTTCACTACAGACATGACAAATCAAGACTATCAGATAATTATGCTCACTTATAATGAAGATGTTAAGAAGAAAAAACAGAAAATAGTGAATGAAGCTGAGTAGGATGGCATTGTGGATGCTTGACTTTCTAAGGACTTCATATTAGAGATTGATCAGGTCTTGGCAAGATTCATATAGGAATGTGTCACCATTTTGGGGATTAATGCCAAGGTCCTCAATCCACAAGAAGTGTATGATGCAGTCAATGAAGTCTACAAGGCTCAAATCAAAGCTTTTCACCTATTTGGCAAAGCACTACAAATGACTTTGACTGGTCATCAAGATAAGATCAGAAAGATGGTGAGGGAGAAGATGGATCAGATTATTCCTTCACAAGTTCAGATTAAATCAAAATTCCAGACTTTTGCAGAACATATGGCAAGATTTGGTCTCACTTCAGTAGATACAAATGTCAAAAATCTAAGGAAATCTTTTATGGTTTTGCATGAGGTGGTTCAACTGCACATTGCATATTCAAATGACACCAAGCTCAAGTTGAATCAAATTCATCAAAGCAGATATGAGCCTTCAGCACTGTTGATGAAAGGCATAAAGGAAGCTGTGCATGCCACTTTTGGCACCTGTCTCCCTTCAAGCTCTCAACAACCCATCTCAACATCAACAAACTTGCAAATCCAGGCTCTCCAAACTCAAGTCTCCACTCTGCAATCAGCTAATGAGTCCTTGAAAAATCAAGTATCACAACTCTCAGCAATGGTGGAAAGTCAACAGGCTGATATCCAAACCCTGATGGACTCTCACAAGAACCTCCAAATGCAAAATTCAGTGTCTTTGGGAGCCATCATGGGTGCACTCAACTTCCCACTTCCTGCACTTCCAGAAGCTGTAAGGCCTAAAATCCCTACACCTCTCATCTTTCATGTTAACAAGACTAGGGGGAGATAGAGGCTAGGTTATTAAGATAATCTACCCAAGCTATTCAGGCTGCTAAATATCAAGAAGTTGATGTTGGAATGGAGAGGCTTATCAAAGCAGCTAAGGGACCTAGTCTGAGCAGGGAATTTGATGAATTGCTCAAGGCTCTCAGGGCTTCTTTAAACAACAACTTATTTACATACAAGAAGGCCTTGGGCAAGATAATAAATTCTATAAAGGTGATCTTGGTGACAAGGGATAATTTTCAGGAGAGAAGAATTGTGGTCAACATAAATGACTCAGGGGTAGACAGTTGTATACAAGTGTCCCTTAACTATCTCATAACAAGAAGGGCATCTGAGTTGAACATTCTGATAAACACAGTCAACAGAATGATTCATGAAGACACTCTCATGCTAACTGAATTGAAGAAGGCTTAAGTAGCTGCTTTTCCAGAAGCATATTTACAGCCAAACAAGGGAGTAACATACATATGTCCAACCACCAAACATTGTAAACACTTCCAAATTCCTAAGCAATGTGTCATGGCAAACAAAAAGCTGATTATGACTTTAGAGGCAGACTTGAAGACTAAGCAATACAAGACTGTTGAAGATGAAGAAATTATCAAGCTGTTAGGGATATATCTGAGAGATCCTGAAGCCAATTTTCCCAAAACTCAAATTAATAAGGATAACTTGGATGCTGATGAGCAGAAGAAGATG
Source organism: Apium graveolens (assembly GCF_009905375.1). Taxonomy (NCBI): domain Eukaryota; kingdom Viridiplantae; phylum Streptophyta; class Magnoliopsida; order Apiales; family Apiaceae; genus Apium; species Apium graveolens. The sequence continues at coordinate 32,403,437 of NC_133657.1, read as the reverse complement.
ATCAAAAACCTTCTGGCTCAAATCCAAGTCAATCCTCTAAGACAACTAGCAGCAAAGAAGGAGACAAGAAAAGAGATGCCAAGAAGAAAGAAAATGATGAGAAGAAGGGTGAAGAGAGAAGAAGGAAGAAGAAGGAGGATGGTTAAGAACCAAAGAAAAATACCCTACCAATCCAAATCAATCAAACTCAAACCCCTAAGCCAACAAACTTAAACATTCTACCACCTCTACCCTCTAAGCCTAAATTCTTGTACAAATACACTGCTAACACAATACTGAAAATACCTATCACTTCAAGCCAAACTTCTCTAAAGAAAATCTCAAACCTACCTTCTTTTAAGCCACCAATCAAAACCCATTACAAATCAGTTGGAAGAAAGCCAAAAGAACTGCAAGTTACTGAGAGGGCCATCTGGAACTGCTTTAATCAAAAAGATTTTCTACCCTTAAACTGGTGCATCACAGATGATGACTACTTTCAACAATTAGCTGAAAAAATGGTTAAAGTTTGGGTTGTATCATTGAGAGAAGTAAGAATCTACTATCAAGATGGATCCTACACTTTATTTGGCATAAATTTAATGGATATATATTAAACCACAGAAATGAAAAGGGTGATTAGCTTACTAAATGATAAGGATACTGGTACAATAACATGTAGATCTGTATTGGGTGTATGGTTGATAGTAAGGGAAGAAAGAAGAGCAAAAGAGAAGGCTGAAAGAGAGGAGATGGAAAGAAAATATATTGAAGAGATAGAAATGTTTGACCAAAAATCTAAAGAACTCAAGGTAAAGGGGATGAGCCGAATATCAAAAGATGGATACTTTCTAAACATCAAGGTTGACAGATTCTCAAGATTTAAAGTTTGTTACTTGAATGGTTATTCATTAGATGAGTGGCTCAAACTTGTGGAAGCTCTAAGAGGGACTCAAATCATAGAAGAATTGCAAGTACTTGTAGACTTAAAGGACCTCATTAGACAAGAAACTGGCTATGAGAAATTTGTGTGATGAATGTACCTTCAAACTCATGTAATCACTTAATGTATACAAGTTGTACTTCTGTCAATTTTGTATATGATATTTATTGTTCACTGTAACTTGGGGTTAGTCTTGTTACCAGACATGAATTTGTGATAAACAATCTTCTCACAAATTGGGGGAGATTGTTGTGCAAGACATGCATGTACTATAACAAAACTAAGTAAAATTGACAACCCTAAGAATTGGTTCTATAATAATCTAATTTTGTATTTTGTATTATATCACTTGAGTTTGTAAAAATGTCAAATTTTCGACTGAAGTATTTTTCTATAAACAGTCTCAAGTCTAAGAATAAACTCTGGAAGAAGAACAAAAAGATAATGGCTCAGAGATATTATGAAAAAGTTTGGAGTTGAATAAATCTGTTTTAGGAAAAATATTCTAAATCAAGATATCTACAAATCACCTCTGTTATAGAATTCGGTCGATTTTTCAAAAATCGCCGATAAATCGCTCAAAAATCGGTCAAAAATATTTGTCTGATTTGACCGATTTCCGATAAATCGCCGACTAATCATCTGATTTTTTAAAAATCGTCCGATAAATTATAAATCGGTACCTCAACCGAATAGTTCCGATTTCCGAAATCTGTAACACTGTAAATCACAGATCAAGTCATATAGAGAAGTCATCCGAGAACTCCAGAATGACTTATCGAGAAGTCTAAAACAGCTTATAGAGAAGTCTCAGAGATGTCGACAAGTCAAATGAAGACATGAAGATTGGAGATATCGACAAGTCAAATTATCATTAGAGATCTCAAAGATATCGACAAGTCAAAATGCCTATAGAGATCTCAGAGATATCGACAAGTCATTTCTGTATTAGAGAACTCAGAGATATCGACAAGTTAAAATGAAGATATGAAGATTGGAGATATTGACAAGTCAATTCTCTCATTAGAGATCTCAGATATATCGACAAGTTAAAATACTTATAGAGATCTTAGAGATATCGATAAATGATTTCTACATGTAGAAGTTGGGAGACTTCGACAAGCCAATTTCACTTATAGAGAACTCGGAGACCTCAGAGACCTCGGCAAGTCAAAGCACTTATAGAGAACTAAGAGATCTCGATAAGCCATTATACTTATCGAGATGTCAGTTCTCTAAACAACAAACTGGAGATCTCGATAAGAAACTTAAGTACAGAATGCAGACAAGTTAAATATTCAAGATTATCAATCAACAAACGATCTAATCAGTTAGATTGAAAAGTCTACAAAACCAACTTGAAGAGTGCATGATCAAATGCCAAGATTAACTGACAAAGAAAAGTCACAGATTCACAGGATTTACAAAGATACACTAAGCCAGAAATGAAAAACTTTAGAGATAATTTAAAGTAGGGTTTAGTACATTTTATTGCATGATGTGTAAACCTGTGTTTACTAATCTATAAAGTAAACGCGGGTCCATTGCTTTTAAATTATATCAAACAGATCTAAAATTTCTTGTAACTCTCTTAAGGAAGAAGCTGAGTTCTTTTTTTACAAAGAACTCAGAATTTGTAGCAAGACACTAGCTTAATTTTAATATAAAATTAAGTGAATTTTGAAATATTGTGGACATTGTTTTATTTCAATTAACATAATATAGTTACATTTTTAATCTGTTTTGTTAACCAAACAACTAAAATTTAATTTTTTTAAAAATATTCAAAATACTTTCACACCCTCTGTGTTATATTCATTACCTAACAAGCCATTTGAATAATTTACGCGTTCACGTGTACAACTTGACCCCGCCCTGCGGGTGCTGTCAGGGTAGAAATGCACAAAAGGGCCATCGGGCCGGGTTTTGACCGGGCCTTAAAAAGCCCGGGCTTTGATCGAGCCGAGCTTTTCGGGTTTTGACTTTGACCGGGCCGGGCTTTCCGAAAATGTCAAAGCCCGTTTGGCCCCTCGAGGCGAGCCTAACCGGGCTTTTTTTCGGGCCGGATCGGATCGGGCCGGGGTTTTTTCTAATTTAAATCAGATCGAATATTTTACGAAAATATTACTTCGTTGAAAACATTACTTCGTTGAAAACATTTAAGTTCGGAAAAAAATAAACATGTTTATAAAATAATATGTTTTATCATTGTTATGATAACAATGATATCCAAATATATATAGTGTACTTGTTATATTTTTTTCATTATTTATGCAACGAAGTATATAAATAATATTATTAATCACAAATATGTTAATATATATGTGTTTAAAGTATTATTTATATTTATAGTAAATATGAATTTATAAATATATAAGAAAATATATTAAAATAATCAGATTATAACCGGACTTTTTCGGGTTTTTTATCGGGCCGGCCGGGCCGAAGCCCGGGTTTTTAACCGGGTCGGGCCGGATTTTACCTAAAAATATAGGGTCCGTCGAGGCCCGAAGCTCGGGCCGGAACCGAGCCAGACTTGACCGGGTTTTGACCGGATCGAGCCGGGCCAGATTTTCGGGCCCGGACTTTTTGTGCATCCATATCTCATAGTACACAGCCCCATGTAAACGCCAACCGGTCCCGACTTACAAATACAACAATTGGTTGATGAATCCACACCGTTGAATTCGACGGATGTGTAATTAATGGGGCCCAGCCAAGATAACCCCCTGCACCCACACTCACTCAAACAAATCTCTCCCGGCCATCATCGGTTAATGGACGAATGATGATAAAACATAATTCTAGGGTTTTTTTACAGAGAGCCCCAAACTAACATATTCAAATGTATTCTGTAACCTTAAAACCCTCGGTCGTCTGCTCACATTCTTCGAGATTGTTGGTCCAATCGTTTCCAAACAATAATTTCATCTCAAATAGTAATTTTTATGTTAAATTTCCTGTAAGAAAATTTCACAGAGGGTCCACTTTAATTCTCAAAGCTCAATCATCAGACAACAACAACGACAACAACGACGACAACAACAACAACAATAACAATGCTTCTAGTGATTCTAAACCCCCTAATGGAACTCTGGTAAGCTGTTATGTATGTATGTTTCTTATGATTTTTTGTGTCTATTGCTTTTTGTATTGCCGTCGATTTTGTGTTTGAATTGTATATGTGTTGGCAAATTTTTAGAATTTTTTAGAGGTTTTTAAACTGATACCGAAATTTAGGTGCTTTAGTATTGTTACAGTTATTATTGTTTGCCTGCGTTGATTATCTAGTGTTATTGTTAAGTGGTTGTCTTGTCTCCGAGTTGAAGAAAAGTGTGAAGAAATTGTACTAATTACAATGATTAGAAAAGACCGCTTAATGCACAAATCTATAGTAGATTGTAGATGCTGCACGTCACTTGAGAATGGCTTTTTGCGCTGTTGTGCTTTTTCCTGATTAGCTTTGTCAGCCTCTTTTTAATCCCTTTCGGTAATTAGGGGATGTAAAAAAACTATATTCCTGTGCTAGCTCAAACTGTAAATTTGGTTTGCATAGTTGGAGTTAATATCAGCTTAACCCATGGTTCTGATATTTTTGTTTGGACCCCTAGCAAAAAAGCCGGAAGGAAATTCTATTGGAGTACGTTAAAAATGTACAGCCTGAATTCATGGAGATGTTTGTTAAAAGAGCTCCACAACAGGTATCTTATATTGTTTTTAGTTATTACTGTATTTTTCTAGACATTTTTATCCATTTAAATATGAAGTGGCTCGTGTAAAGCTCAACCAAATTTGTTTGTCTTGTATTTCTGTAGGTAGTTGAGGCTATGCGTCAAACAGTAACAAATATGATTGGGACACTACCCCCACAGTTCTTTGCAGTTACAGTAACAACCGTAAGTATATAAAGATGCTGAAATACTTTACTAACCAAACCTGAATGGTTTTACAATTTTGGCGCTTGGCTTTAACTAGAATCTACTGGCACTTGTATAGGTTGCTGAAAATCTTGCGCAGCTCATGTACAGTGTCTTAATGACCGGGTATATGTTCAGGAATGCTCAGTACAGGCTTGAATTGCAGCACAGTTTAGAACAAGTTGCTCTTCCTGATACACAAGAAAAGAAGGCAAGTGCATTATGTTCTTTTTTTATAATTTCCTTGGCTGGTTTTTGAAAGTAACAGATCATGGGTTGCATGTCGAGAATGAGTATTTTTTATGCTAGTCATTACTCCCGTATGTTGTCTACTAGTTTCAATGTCTTTGAACTAAATTGAGTTGCTTTGCCTACATCTGAAGCTACCTTGCAATAATTAATATTGCTAACAATCTACTAAAAAGCACACTTACACCTACTTAATCCAATTGCTATAAATTCATTTTCCACGGTTTGTTAACTAATATCAGTACTTCACAGGATGTGCCAGATTATGCACCAGGTACACAGAAAAAGGTTTCGGGTGAAGTCATTAAATGGAATAATGTTTCTGGTCCTGAGACAATAGATGCTGCAAAGTATATTGAGTTGCTGGAAGCAGAAATTGAGGAACTTAACCGACAAGTAGGAAGGAAGTCTGCTAATGGACAGAATGAATTGTTGGAATATCTTAAGTCGCTAGAGCCCCAAAATCTGAAGGTTAGGAGCTGACGATTCCGGGTGTTTCGAAATATGGTTGCTAACCCAATATTTTTTTGTTATAAGTTTCTGCTGCAGGTGCACTATGATTGTATATTATTAAATTTGATAAATGTGAAATTTTAGCTTTTGTTCTACCGTACTTTTGGGCTGAGAAATTTAATCATTTCAATTTACTTCCGAACGGATATGATATGAATTATTAAAGAACCCTGATGCCGGTCTTTTAAGCATTAACTTTCATTTTTCCCACAAAAAGCAAATATATTTATCATATTTCAGGACTTGACAAGTACTGCTGGAGAAGATGTTGTTCTGGCAATGAACACGTTCATCAAGCGCCTCTTGGCTGTGTCTGATCCTGATAAGATGAAGGTCCGTTGTCAACTTCATCGTATGTATTTCCATAAAAAAGTGACTTGTAATTGATGATTGGTGTGATATATTCTTTGACCCTATCTTCAAGCTCTTTACTATGGAATTTCTCTTTCTGCGCGGCCAGTCACAAACAAGAAAAGAATGAACCTTGCTACTACATTAGCATTGTTGCATGGTTAAAATTATGGCGGCAGTTTGGTTTCGCATGTTCTATATATGAAATAAAGATGCATACAGAGCAATTAATATTCTATAATTAGGGTTTAAAATTTAACAATTTTCATATTCAGGGTAGCTGAACACGGGTATGTCACCTTTTCTGCTAATTGTGGGCTAGAATTTTTCTTGACTTTATTGTACGATAAGTAAATATTATGATTGTTAATCTACCCTGTTAAAACTAATGGAAACTGAAGGACTATGTTTGGCCTTTTATATTTTTACAGACTAGTGTAACAGAGACGACTGCACCAGAACTTGCGAAACTGCTTTACTGGCTGATGGTGGTAGGATATGGTATTCGCAATATCGAGGTTCGTTTTGACATGGAACGTGTACTTGGAACTCCACCAAAATTTGCAGAGTTGCCTCCTGGAGAAAATCTATAGTGTTTATTCTGAAATGGAGATATTGGCACCATGGGGGAACTTTAATTAGAAAGAAAAACAATGAGCAAAAGAAAGATAGCATTGCCGTGTACTTCTCTTCAGATTTTTCCAAAGGGTGTACGCAGGGCTTGGATGAACTAGAGATCATTAGCAGAAAGCATTTAGACTGTAGTTGGGAACATTTTATGCATCTTAGTTGCTCATTCTTTTTAAGCATATACTACAATGGACAATTAATTGCCATAAATTTTTTAACATACACTGTCACCAGATCCCCAAAATCTATCCCGGTATTATTCTATAGTGTGGCGGAGAACCGCACATTTTAATCTGGCATTCACCTGGCAGCATGATCTTTTTTGCATTAAAATTAAGCATCTTTTGAGTTCTTTTTTTGACATATCTCTAGTCTCTGATTATGTTTTCTTTCCACAACTTCTAAGCACGGTCTGGGTGCAGCTAGGAGGTGCTATGCATAAATGCTTTGCTTTAGGAAAACAAATAGATTCCTCCTTTCTACAATCATGCCTGAACCTTTTCCAAGAATCCTGCTTGAACCTGTGGGCAGGTTGAGTAGCAACTGGTTTGGGTGAGATTACACCTGGTAGACTATTCTGATGGAGATTCCTTTTCTGAGGGTGATACAGGTACTGAAAGACTGCGCTTTCCCCTCTCTTTAATTAGTAAGAGCAACTCCAAAAGTATCTTAGTGGGTTCCTTATATATATTATAAAATAATAAGTTTTAGTGGTTTAAGATATTTTTTTATATTTCAACTCCAATAATGATCGTTATACACATTCCTTATTACTAGGGATTTTTTGCCCGCGCTACGCGCACTACAAATTTCTTCAATTTTGATTTTTTTTCTCGAAGTTTGTAATTTTTATAACATAAACGGTTATCTTCTAGTTTTATTTAATTTATTTATTAAAGTTATTTAGGTTCCGTTTATTTTGAAATATAAAATTGATATTATAGTTTAACGTTAAATCTCAGTATGTTATTTTAGTTTTCTTTCTCTCACATTTTAACCAATTAAAAGTCTCTTAACTCTTTTTTTAACATTTATATTTTACGTTTTTAGTAGTCAATATTTTAATAATATGTACAACAAAACTGAGTAAATATTTTTTTTAATTAATTACTTTTTAAAAAATCCAGTAAATATTACATAACATACAATTTATTGTAATATTTTATTTTAAAATCAAAATAATACAAAAACCCACTTATATTAAAACATAATATATAACACTATTTTGTAAAAATCATTTTTTTAAAAATTTTAAAAGGAGAAAATATCAAAATAATTAAAAAACTCAAACAATCCTAATAAGTTGACTTTGGGATATGTTAAACTCCTGTCTTAAAAGAAGTCTACATAAAATTAAAGTCATGTCTTAAAAGAAGCCCAGATAAGAAAACTACGGTGACTTTGGAATTCTCAACTTCTTCAAGCAAAAAGTAACTTATTTTCACCAAGGAGACAACACTCTCACTAGAATCAAACTCTTTCTCTCCAATGGAGGTATGAATCGATTCTTTGTCTATGGTGTATATTTTACAGCGCTAATTTATATAGTGTCAAATTTATGTTTATTTTTAAATGTATTTGATTTAATGGTACTTGATCAGAGAGTGCCCGCGGATTTTAAAAGTTTTTGTGGTGGAAGAATTCCAACTGGCTTGAATATATATTGTAAAACACATAAATGGCGTGCTCGATATGATTCAGAAATCGGAAAAATATGTGGTCTTGCTCGCTTTATGGAGTTTTATGGAATTACGATATATAATCTTGTTTTATTTGATTATCATGGAAATGGGGTCTTTAATGTCAAGATATATAAGGAAGCGGCAATTGAGATAAACTACTCGACGATAGAACCAAATGAGTGGATGTTAAATAAACCGGAATGGAAAGACGAAGAATTCATGGTTTTCTATGGAAACATTCAGTTTCAGAAATCTGTCACTATGTTATATGATGGTTTCTTGAACAAAACTGAAGCTTACCGCATTAGCGTAAATAGTGCAGACTTGCACGGTGATGGGATTGATTTGGTAAGATTTATTTGCAATTGTTTTCCATATCAGGTCACATTCATACTTTAATACCAATATGTATATGCTGGATACCTGAACAAATTTTTGCATATATGACAGACAATGAAGTCAGAAACAGAGAATTTCTACAAAAACTTCAAACATGGAAACTCTGTAAGTCTGAGGTTCACCACTAAGGAATGGAAATGTGAGGTGGAGAGGGTTGGAGGCCATTGCAGATTTGGGAAAGCCTGGTCTGATTTTGTATCAGACAATTGATGATTCTATAGTGATGTACATGATGCATAATGATATAGAAAATATGAACAATGTGAATGTTTGCATCTATAGACATGATGTTTATGAGAAAGATCTTGATAGAGGTAATGTGATAAATTAACTACTTTAAATTCTATATTTAAATTGATTCAATTACGGATATTCTACAATATTACAAACTTATAAATTATTTTATTTATTGTGGCAGGAAACTTGTTTGCGCCAAAATCATTTCTGAAAATCGTCTCTAAAGATACTCTGGCATGTGGAGGTTTTGTAATTATTGTTGTGTATTGATAGGATGAAAAATTAATTGTTATTCATAAATGATGTATAGCTGTATTGTTAGATGAATATGGACTACATAGTGGTTAAAAAGATATTTAGCGAGAATGCTTAGTAATCATGCATAGTAATATGTCAACAAATAATAATTGATCTCATTTAAATTAATAATTAAGCATATGTATTATTGATCTTGTTAATCATATAATTTATAATTAAAAAACAAACTTAATACAAATAGATATAACACGGGCTATATAAAATAGTAAAATTAAGATAACAAAATTACGTGAACTAATCATATAATTTTTCTTTTAAATAACCAAAACTAATGCAAAACCCTTGATTTATATTTAAAAAATAGCTAACTGCTAATAAATATGTTTTCTACAAAAATAAAAATTAAAACAAATGATTACTTAAGTTGAAAATATAATTTTTTTAAAAATTAAACAAAAACCATATACACACCAGAATAACAATTATACCTTAGATTAATAATAAGTAAGATTCAGTTTCTCTGCATTGGAGGACCTGATTTTTTTTACAATTAATCGGTTAAATACGTTTAATCCCAACTTAACCGAAAATATAAAATTGTAAGGAATTTATTTTTTAAAAAATAGATGATTAAAAATTTATAAGACTAATTTTAAAAACATAATTGTTGCAAATAATACTTGAAGCTTATCAACCTCATTAAAAAATAATATTTTAAAAATATTATGTTAAAATATACTAAAGCTATAATGTGCTTTGTTTATACTACTATCCTTATTATTGCAACAGTATACCTCTACCGAATTTAGAGATTTTAAGTTATGATAAAATGACAATTGTAAAAACTTTATAATTTAATAAACTTTAAATGTAATGAAGATATATTTATAAAAAAAATTATCTTAAAATAAAATAAAATTGTATGAATTGAAAAAGATTTAATAACTGTACATATTTTAGTTATTCTTAATACTTAACAGTTTATGGACTAAACATTTATATTAAAAAAGAATAATAATTATTTTATTATACAATTTACTTTCTATTAAAATATTTATTCTTCATTTACAAATTACTTCACCTTAATTACTTAAATATAGTATTTTTAGGAAAATAAAACCATTTTTTACGATTAACTAAATAATTTACCATTCTTTAAAATTTGAAAGTATTTTGATGTGTATTGATATATGTTGTGCTTGTAAATGTATAAACAAATTCTATTCAACTTCATAATTTAAGGCTAATAAAAATATAAAGGCGGTTTATATATTTAAAATCTGTACCTACTAAACTAACAATAATATCATATTTATGAGGAAATACGCTATTAAAAATATAGTAAACTTGAATTTCTACCGGTATAAAGAATTTTTTCGACTTCTTTTATTAGTTTTAATCAACATGATTCACTGTATAATAAGAACAACATGATTCACCCAATGTTGAGTTTGCAGCTTATATACTGGAATTTGCAGCCTTAGCACCCTTTAAAGCTAATAAGTGGATAAAACAACTTGTTTGTCAATGTTGTAGATAATCTTTCTTCCTGGAAACAGAAAGTTATATATTTGATGCCTCTTCGAAGAAATACAAGCTGGGTTAATTAAGGGTATTTGATAGGGATAAATAAATTATGATAGAATAATTAAATACTGCAAGGTATGGGCTGCTAGGCCCAATAAGAAGATATATGACATTCAGACCAGAAAGGTTAACATGCTGATCAGGCCTGATGGACCAGATCAGGCCTGATGAAACAAAGAAGGCCCAAAAACCCTGATTATTAATTAATTTCGTAATTAATTAATAAGGGAAAAATCAGCTATTGAGAAGAGTCCCGATAAGGATATAAATCCTTACAGATTAGCCTCAAGGGGACCTAAAAGGATAAGGAATCAGTTTCCTACTATCTAGGACTCCAAAGTCCATTCTGATTATGAGACTTGCCCACCAAGTCTCCTATACCAAGTCCAATTCAAGGACTCCCAACATCTATATAAGGGGCCTCACCCCACACATCAGAACTACGTTTTTTGACTTGATCCTTGGCAATCAGCAAGGTACGTAGGCATCTTTTTAAGGCAGATTGAGTCACGAAACACAAGAGCAGTCAAATCGAGCCTCGAAGCTCACATTCCTTAGTATTAAATACAACAATTATATATATTAGTTTTAATACCATAACATTTGGTGCCGTCTGTGGGAAAGCACAACAACAACCATGGCGAGAACACGGAGAACAATTAGAGCTCTAGAGGAAGGAACACCATCAGAGACAACCCAGGTGATTTCATCAACCGTGGAGATTCCTCCCCATTCAACTTATTCATCTACTCAGGGGGAAGCCCAGATAGGGGCAACTCAACCTCAGCCACAAGGGACAACTCCCCCGACTATTCAAGGTACAAATCCTCAAGTTCAACAAGTACATATACCTGTGAATTCTCGACCCGTCGGGTATGAATATTCAACTATTGTTACTACTAACCCCCCTTATGGGATGCCCCTTCACCCTGAGGTTGGAGGAAGTGGATATGCTGGGCGAAGCGAAGCACGAGGGCAGTCGCCCTCCTATATACGAGGTTTGGCTCCTATCCCTGAGGATCGGGAATTTTCTGGTCCTTACACTGAGAGAGACTCTGAATCTTCGGATGATGAAGTGGCCCCGAGAAGGAGGTGTCCTGGAAAAGAGCCAATGGTCGATGGAAGGCAACGCCCTCTAAGCACCCCAGGGGCGAATCCCCAAGAAGTGCAGGAAAGGATCAGGGCTCATGAGGTTGAAATTCAAAGGCTGAGGCGTGATTTGGAGGCTCACCAGACCACCAGACCCCAGATACCTCCTAGGGGGAGAAATCTTCCTCCTGTCATAGACCTGGATGGTCCGGTACGAAGAAGGGCTGTTGTCCCAAGAACTGATCTAAGCAATCTCCTTCCCCTTGGAGATCCTGATGATCCAACTCCACCCTTCACAGAAGAGATAATGAATGCCCATATCTCAAGGAAATTCAAGATGCCCACTATCAAAGCCTATGATGGTACGGGAGATCCCGCTAATCATGTTAGGACATTCTCTAATGCACTGCTGCTGCAACCCGTGAATGATGCTATAAAGTGTCGGGCCTTCCCTCAAACCCTGTCGGGTATGGCTCAAAGATGGTACAGTCGCCTGCCCCCAAACTCTATTAGATCATTCAGAGAATTAAGTCAGGCTTTTATTAAGCAATTCATCAGTGGAAGAGTCCATGAGAAAAGTTCAGCATCTCTTATGAGTCTTGTGCAGGGAGCTAAGGAATCCTTGAGAGATTACCTGAATCGTTTCACAAATGAGGCTTTAAAAGTCCCGGACCTTGATGATAAGGTAGCCATGATAGCACTGCAACAAGGAACTAGGGACGAGTTTGTTAAGATGTCCTTGGCCAAACGTCCCCCTGAAAGCATGTTGCAGCTCCAAGAGAGGGCAGGGAAGTATATCAAGGTTGAAGAAAGTATGAGGAAGACCGTAGTAAGTAATGAGCCCACTGGAGGCAAGAAGCGGAAAACTGATTTAGAATATATTGCAAAGGAAAAATATCCTAGAACCGAACAAAACCCTGATTCAACCCCCAAGAAGGGAGGACCTGGGCAAAAGTTCACTGAATACGCTAAGCTGAATGCTCCTAGAAGTCAGATTTTGATGGAGATTGAGAAAGATAGAGATGTTCGCTGGCCTAAGCCCTTGAAGGCTGATCCCGCCAAGCTAGATAAGAGTAAGTATTGCAGGTTTCACAAGGATGTTGGCCATGACACCGATGAGTGTAGGCAATTGAAAGATGAAATTGAGTTTTTGATTCGAAAAGGAAGATTGAACAAGTATACTGGAGATGGAGGGGACAGAAACAATAATGGAAGGAAGAACTTTGAAGATCGTAGGAGGGACCAAGACGATCAGGGGCGGAATCCCCAACCTAGAGGGCCGGTTATAAATGCAATTTTTGGAGGACCGCGACGCCCTCGAGGACCTGTGATAAACACGATCTTTGGAGGTCCAACTGCTACTGGATTGTCCAAAAATTCCAGAAAGGCATATACTAGGGAGGTTATGCATATTGTTGGAGAAGCCCTGAAGAGGGCCAGGACAGAAGTAACATTGGCTTTTGATGATTCCGACCTAGAGGGTGTGAAGTTTCCCCATGACGACCCGCTGGTCATAACACCGATAATAGGAAATAGCCCGGTTAAGAGGGTCCTTGTGGATAATGGTGCTTCTGTGGATATCTTGCTCCACGACACCTTTCTAAGGATGGGGTATAATGACTCCCAGTTGACACCAACCGACATGCCGATATATGGATTTGCTGGAGTAGAATGTCCTGTGGAAGGGATAATCAAATTGCCGACCACCATAGGTACGGAACCAAGGCAAGCAACGCAGATGCTGGATTTCGTGGTGGTAAAGGCTAGTTCAACTTATAATGATATCATGGGGAGAACAGGGATACATGCCTTCAAGGCAGTCCCCTCTTCCTACCATTCAGTTATGAAGTTTCCCACCCGAAACGGGATTGGAGAAGAGAGAGGAGATCAAAAAATGGCTAGAAGCTGTTATGTGGCCTCTTTGAGGGCAGATGGAGTCGGGGGGCAGGTTCTTCCTATTGAAGATATGGATGTTCGAGAAAATGATGAGAATAGATGAAGGCCAGCAGAAGAATTGGTTTCGGTTCCTTTAGACCCCGAGAATCCTGAGAGGATGACTTTCATTGGAGCCACATTAGAGGAGCCCCTTAGAGGGAAGTTAGTGAAATTTTTGCAAGAAAATAGTGATGTGTTTGCATGGTCAGCAGCTGATATGCCAGGCATAGACCCGGAGTTAATTACTCACAAGCTAAACGTGGATCCAAGCCGGAAGACAGTCAAACAAAAGAAAAGAAATTTTGCCGCGGAAAGACAAGAGGCTATAAAACAGGAAGTAGAAAAGCTCTTAGAGGCTGGTTTCATTGAGGAGATCCAATTTCCGGAGTGGTTAGCAAATCCTGTAATGGTAAGGAAGGTTAATGGAAAGTGGAGGATATGTATAGACTTAACTGATCTGAATGATGCATGCCCTAAAGACTGTTTTCCGCTGCCAATAATTGATACTTTGATTGATGCCACTGCTGGACATGAGATGCTGAGTTTCATGGATGGATTTAGCGGATATAACCAGATCAAAATGCATAAGAATGACATTCCAAAGGTATTATTCATCACTGACTTTGGTGTTTATTGTTATCTTGTTATGGCGTTTGGTCTCAAGAATGCAGGAGCCACCTATCAAAGGTTGGTAAACAAAATTTTTAAAGATCTTATTGGCAAGACTATGGAAGTCTATGTTGATGACATGTTAGTCAAGAGTCTAGTAAAGACTGATCATATAACCCATTTGAGGGAAGCTTTTGAGGTCCTAAGGTACCACAAGATGATGTTGAATCCTACGAAGTGTGCTTTCGGAGTAGGATCTGGAAAATTCTTGGGATTGATGGTCTCAAGGAGGGGAATTGAGGCTAACCCCGATAAAATAAAGGCGATCCTGGACATGGAACCACCAAAAACTGTCAAGGATATTCAGAAGCTCACAGGAAGGGTTGCTGCGCTAGGACGATTCATCTCCAAGTCAGGAGACAAGTGCTTGTCATTCTTCAAGTCACTAAAGAACATCAAAGACTTTGTATGGAGTGAGGAAAACCAGAAGGTATTTGAAGAGTTAAAGAAGTATATGGCCCAGGCCCCGTTGTTGGCCAAGCCAGTTCTGAGTGAAGTTTTATTCTTGTACTTGGCTGTTTCAGAGAGCGCCTTGAGCGCGGTGTTGGTTAAAGAGGAACTGAAAGTCCAGAAACCCATATACTATGCCAGTAAAATTTTGCATGGTGCTGAGTTGAATTATTCAGCTATTGAGAAATTCGCTTTAGCCTTGGTAATGGCTTCAAGAAAGCCGCGTCCTTATTTTCAGGCTCACCAGATTGAGGTACTAACAAATCAGCCCCTGAGAAATATCATTCACAGTCCCAAGGCAAGTGGGAGATTGATTAAGTGGGCAATAGAGCTGGGAGAGTTCGATCTCAAGTATAAGCCACGTACGGCAATAAAAGCCCATGCACTAGCTGACTTCGTGGTGGAATGTACCATACCCAACCAAGAAGTCGGGGGGCAGGAAGATGCCATACCTCAAGACAAGGGAGTCGATAATGGGGGCAAAGAGAAGGATGATAAAGAATATTGGGTTCTCTATTTTGATGGAGCATCAAAAACGAACTCCAGTGGAGCAGGATTGGTTTTGCAAAGCCCTGATGGGTTCTTAATTGAGTATGCTATAAAGCTAGACTTTCCAACCACAAACAATGAGGCAGAATATGAAGCCCTGATAGCTGGCCTTGGCCTAGCTGGAACACTTAGAGTCAAAAACTTAAAGGTCCGTGGAGACACGAAGCATAGATGTTAAGCTTGTGGCTCCCATAGGCCTGGGGACGTCATGGATTGATCCCATCAAGGCTCACATTCAGACCGGTTGGTTGCCAAGCGATGCAACTGAAGCACGGAAGTTAACTATTCGAGCACTAAGGTACTCTTTGATAGATGGGATTCTGTATAAAAGATCTTTCGTGGTTCCTTACTTAAGGTGTCTCTGGCCCGATGAGGCACGCTTGGCTCTTGAGGAAGTGCATGAAGGTATTTGTAGGCAACACTTGGGGGGCAGGGCCTTGGCTCATAAGATAACCCGTTTAGGCTTCTATTGGCCAGAAATGATGGCTGATGCCAAAGAATATGTGAAGAAGTGTGATCGCTGTCAGAAGCATGCACCAGTTGTTAGACAACCCCCCGAGATGCTGACCTCTATCAACTCGCCTAATCCCTTTGCTATGTGGGGGATGGATATTCTAGGGTCTTTCCCTATGGCCACGACACAAAGGAAGTTTCTGATTGTAGCCATTGATTATTTCACTAAGTGGATTGAAGCCAAGCCCTTGGCCAAAATCACAACTAAGCAGGTTGCACAATTCCTGTGGGAAAACATTATGTGCCGATATGGAATTCCCCGTATCCTCGTCACTGACAATGGAACACAATTCAACAATGAGGAATTCAAGAAGTATTGTGAAGAAAATGAAATTGAGTTACGGTTCACCTCTGTGGCTCACCCGCAAGCCAATGGGCAAGCGAAGGTAGCAAATCGGATAATACTGGATGGACTAAAGAAGAGGATCGAGAAGTCAAGAAATAATTGGGTGGATGAAATACTTCCAATATTATGGGCCTACAGGACTACCTGTAGAGTCACGACAGGAGCAACTCCCTTCATGTTGGCATATGGGGCAGAAGCAGTTGTTCCAGTAGAGATATCACATTCCTCTCCAAGGATTCAGGCTTTCAATGCAGAAGAAAATGAAGAAGGGCAGAGGTTAGCCCTGGATTTAATCGATGAAGTGCGAGATAAGGCACATGCAAAGATAGTAGAATATCATAAAAAGGCTTCATTCTACTACAACCTAAGGGTTAAAGAGAGGTTTTTCAAACAAGGTGACCTAGTCTTGAGAAAGATAGAAGCTTCTGGTGTCGGACAAAAAGGAAAGCTTACCCCGAATTGGGAAGGGCCGTACAAAGTCAAGAGCGTTCAGGGTAGAGGAACCTACAAACTGGAAACTATGGATGGTTTTGAAGTCCTGAGAACCTGGCATGCACAAAACCTGAAGGTTTACTATGTGTAAGATAGTCGAAGTACGATTCTTGCTTGTCATTATGACAAGCAGGTTTAAAAGCACCTTGAAGCTTTACTTGCGTAGGACTTTATATTCTATTAGAGTTTACATTGTCAAGTTATTATTGATTAGGGTCGAACCCATGCTATGTAAGGTTTTGGAAAACCAGACTTCGTATTAAAGAGTTTGAAATTATTTCAATCTAAGGATGCTTAAAGTTTAAGTGCATATTAAGTATTGTAAAGAAGAAAGAGGCAAATAAGGAAAACAGCATATCTAATATAGCCCCGAAGGGTAACAACTTCTGACAAACTAAATTCACATATTGTCTCGAAAAAAAGATATACAAAAAAACTTAGGCCTCGGAAGGCTGAGATTCTTCGGAACCACTATCCGAGGTCTCCTCGGACGTCTCAGTGGTCCCTTCAGAAGTCCCTGCAGAGGTTCCATCAGAACTGCCTTCAAATGCTTTGGAGGATGCGGGAGACACTGGATTCTGAGGCGCAGCCCTGGGCTCCCTGAAGGGCCGTCTTTGATCATATCAGCTAGCTTGTTAGTAACACCCCCAAGCTCCGGAACTCGTACAGGGCAAGGGAAGGAGGACTACTCTAGGACTTCCGGAAATTCATCTTGGATGGCCTCCACAGCAGCATCCCAGCCCTCCTTATAGCTAACTGGGTGTAGGAGGGCATCGTGCTCCACCATCAAGTCCTTGAACTCCTGGGTGTCCATCCAGCCATCAAAGGCTTTATCCTTCTGCGCCTTCAGAATAACATTTTCGGCCCGGGCTGTTTCCAGGTCAGAAGTGGAAGAGTCCAGTTGAGCTTCAAGGGCCTCTATTCTTTGGTTGGCCTCCTCCAACTTCTTGTTAGCATCTTCCAGGCCAACCTTCCAAGCCTTAGCTTGGTGAATTGCACCTTGGAAATGGGCGTTAGCCTGCAAGAAAAGCAGCAAAAGTATGAGAAAAGAAACATGAAAAGGCAAGTATGAAGGGCATAGGTAAAGGACGTACCGTCGCCAAAGCCTGGGCTCCAAAAAGCTCATTCCCCTCTAAGTCCTGTTGAAGGACAAAGTCTTGATAGTCCACCGGGGAGATGGAATGCTTAGACCATTCCGTGGACAGCGCCGTGCTGCCCACGATTGAATCCTTACCCCGGATCCCCCAAGCAGGTTGAAAATAAGCCCCTGGCCTCTGCTTGGTACGCAAAACTTGGCTGGGGCCTTCCTCGCTTGGCTCCGTTGCCTAGAGGAGAAACTCAGGGAAGTGGTCACCAAGGCGAGGGTCTTTAAACACCTTCCCATCCCTCTTCATCCTGGTTGTCTCCAGGTACTTAGGCTTGGTAGCCTCCTCAATCTTCTCAGCCACTGCAATAAACGAAGTCAGTTGAAAAATCAATGGAATAGAAAATAAAGGAAATAAAAAGGAGGTAAGAAAGGGAACTTACTTTTCTTATGAACGGGCGAGAGGCCGCGTTCCACCAGGACGGTCTCCCGGATAAGGTCCCAAGAATGGGAAGTCCCATTGTCTTGCGTAAGGAGGTTGAAAGCTCTAGCCTCCTCCTCAGACAAAGTTATATCATTTGGGCTCCCATCCACGGCCAACCCAAAGGACGATCGAAACAGGGAGCCCCAATCTCCACCTTCCCAAACAATGAACAAAAAATCTTTCTTCCACCCCAAGTTGTTGTCGGGGATGGACTTCCCATTCACAATATGGGGAATAGTGGGGCGCTGGTTTAGAGAAACCCAACCCGGACTTTTATCGGGGCTGTTTTTGAACTGGAAAATTTTCCTGAAAATGGCAACGGAAGTAGGGACCTTATGCTTGGCACATTGTGACAGGTAGCACAGAATAAGCCTCCAAGAATTGGGGGGGAGTTGGCAAGGGCTGATGCCCACATCAGCCAGTAACAAAGGAATGAAGGGATGAAAAGGGAGTCTGATACTTGCCCTTAGAGTATCCCTATAGACGCATAGCGCGTCCTTTTTCCACTGGCCGGCCCTGTCGGCCGGACCTGCAAGAACCAGCTTAAAAGGTTCCTTGATTTTGAAGCAGCTGCTCAACTTTTCCAGCTCCTTGGGATCCCGTAAGGCACTAATATGATCGTGCGCGTCCAGATGCGCATCAGACGGGTACTCGTCCCCTCGAGTGTTGATCATGTCAATTAAAGAAGTGTACCTCGATCGGATAGGGAACTCATTGGACTTTCTAGCCACGTTCATCTTGGCCAAGCGAGTCATTTTCTTGTCATCCATCTGCAAAAAGGACACATACAGGATATCTTAAAAGGGCACACAATAGAAATAAACACGAAAAGTAAAGGGAGGGATTTTACCTGAAGAAGCGCTCCTAAAAAAGGCTTTGAGCTCCAACTTGCTGTTATTGCTCTGAGAATCTTAGCAGGAGGAGAAAGAAGAAAACTTAGAAATGAGAAGATGAGGAGTAGTGGCCTCTCCTCAGTCCTTTATATAAGAGAAAAAGGAAGTTGAAGGGACGAAAGCCCATTAAGGACAAAGGCCCATAGGAAAAAGCCCAGAAAAAGGAATATTCCAGAATATTCCTAGGAATTCTAGAGGATTCTAAACAGGGAATATTAAGCCCAATAAAAGAGGCCCAGTAAGATTTGGAAAAGCCCAATAAAAGAGGCCCAGTAAGATTTGGAAAAACCCAATAAAGCCCAATAAAGAAGGCCCGGCCCAAATCCAATTAGGATTTGGAAAATACAATACCTTAAATTAAAGCCAAATGAAGAAGGCTAGTGGAAGACCAGGATTCAGGTCCAAAATCCAGGTCGTGAATTCTGCCCGAAAACTTTCGAACAGGCACCCGAAAATAACGGGTAAAAAAGACCAGGATTCAGGTCGAATTCCAGGTCGTGGATCCTGCCCGAAATTTTTCGACTAGACACACGAAAACAACGGAAATAATAGGACTAAATTGAGGTCGAAACTTCGACCAGGAATGAGGTCGAATAAACCAAGCATCTTTCAAGAATGGGGATTAATAACCCAGGTCGAAGTTCGACTAGGATCCTGGTCGAATTCCAGGTCGTGGATCCTAGTCGAAATCCTTCGACCAGGAAGCAAGAGAATCAAAGAATTTTCGAACAGGATTCAGGTCGAAATTTCGACTAGAATCCTGGTCGAAATCCTAGTCGATAGGCTCAAGACCAGGAGCTAAAAAAAAGTGGGGGAGTTTTCGACCTAGATCCAGGTCGAAAATTCGACTAGGATCCTGCTCGAATTCCAGGTCGTGGATCCTAGTCGAATTCCTTCGACCAGGATGGCAAGGCTGACCCCTATTTCGACTAGGATCCAGGTCAAAATTTCGACTAGGATCCTGGTCGAAAAAGGGCTGGAAATCTGAAAAATCCTAGAAAATTAGGGAAAACCCAGAAATTAGGGAAAAATCTCAGAAAATTAGGGAAAAATCCCAGAATATTAGGGAAAATCCAGAAATTAAAAATAAATCCCAGAAAATTAGGGGAAAATCCTAGAAATTTAGGGAAAATCCAGAAATTAAGGATAAATCCCAGAAAATTAGGGAAAAATCCCAGAAAATTAGGGAAAACCCAGAAATTAGGGAAAAAGCTCAGAAAATTAGGGAAAAATCCCAGAAAATTAGGGAAAATCCAGAAATTAAGGATAAATCCCAGAAAATTAGGGAAAAATCCCAGAAAATTAGGGAAAATCCAGAAATTAAGGATAAATCCCAGAAAATTAGGGAAAAATCCCAGAAAATTAGGGAAAATCCAGAAATTAAGGATAAATCCTAGAAAATTAGGGAAAAATCCCAGAAAATTAGGGAAAATCCATAAATTAAGGATAAATCCCAGAAAATTAGGGAAAAATCCCAGAAAATTAGGGAAAAATCCCAGAAAATTAGGGAAAAATCCAAGAAATTAAGGATAAAATCCAGAAATTAAGGGAAAAATCCCAGAAATAAGGGAAAAATTCCTGGAAATTAAGATAATTCCTGAATAAAAGGAAAATTCATTATAAATGTGTAGGTCGCTCCACACTTTACGCAAAAACGAAACCCTGTAAGGGAATGAATAGACTTAACTTCTGCAAAACCTAATCGATGTTTCCCAAAAGTTGGGGGGCAAATGATAGGGATAAATAAATTATGATAGAATAATTAAATACTGCAAGGTATGGGCTGCTAGGCCCAATAAGAAGATATATGACATTCAGACCAGAAAGGTTAACATGCTGATCAGGCCTGATGGACCAGATCAGGCCTGATGAAACAAAGAAGGCCCAAAAACCCTGATTATTAATTAATTTCGTAATTAATTAATAAGGAAAAAATCAGCTATTGAGAAGAGTCCCGATAAGGATATAAATCCTTACAGATTAGCCTCAAGGGGACCTAAAAGGATAAGGAATCAGTTTCCTACTATCTAGGACTCCAAAGTCCATTCTGATTATGAGACTTGCCCACCAAGTCTCCTATACCAAGTCCAATTCAAGGACTCCCAACATCTATATAAGGGGCCTCACCCCACACATCAGAACTACGTTTTTTGACTTGATCCTTGGCAATCAGCAAGGTATGTAGGCATCTTGTTAAGGCAGATTGAGTCACGAAACACAAGAGCAGTCAAATCGAGCCTCGAAGCTCACGTTCCTTAGTATTAAATACAGCAATTATATATATTAGTTTTAATCCCATAACAGTATTGCACATAGAAGATAACCGTTTATGTTATAAAAATTACAAACTTCGTGAAAAAAAATTCAAAATTGAAGAAATTTGGAGTGCGCGTAGCGCGGGCAAAAAGTCCCCAGTGCTTTGAAATGGGTGCAATGGGTACTAACATGGTTGTAACAACGGGATCGGAACTAAGTGGTCTATGTGCCAATTATATATTAATCGAAAAATCAAAAATCAAATATTAATCAAAATAAATATTGAATAAATATTAATATTTTAATAAAATTTAATATATTAACATCATTATTGAATAAATAATTCATATATATTGATTGGAGTACAAAAATCGAATGAATTAAATATTTTATAAGAATTAATCGGAGATTTTTTGAATATCGGATATTAATAGTTAACATTTTACTTTTTACATATTGTCTCTTTACAGATTAATATTAAAACTAAAATTAGTAATTAACTAATAACTATTTAGTAACATATATTTCTTTTGGAGTTAAATCGGGATATAGACACCAACATATGTAAAATTTAATATATCCTCCTGATGCAATATTACTATGTAATTTGGAAATCAAAAATATAAAATTAAAAGATAAAAGAATCAATAATGCTAAGTACCTAAATAAGAAAGTGATAAGCACAAAATTTTTGTCACTGCAAAATTGACAATATTGAGTTGCATACATACACATATTAGTTTCCTTTGCCAATTCTTAAGCAAAGAATATTCTAATTATAGAAAATTTATTTCAATTAAAGAACAAAATAATTATCAAGAATCATTTCTAAGAGGCAACTTGTGTTATGGAAATGGACATCAAATTGGACAATTCTATGTGCAGGTGGAGCATAAATGTACTTTTAGACTTGTTCCACTTAGGATAAAATGATCAAAACTTACCATGAATCAAGAAGCTCTCGGACAAAAGTAAAAGCACCTTGTGATTTCCTAACATTTAAACTTCCAGTAAAGCCTTGCTCTTAAAAAGTTATTCTCATACATCAAGTCTGATAGCTATAAGTAAGGTATGGACCTTTTAACACCTTTTTGCAGCTTTGCAGCTACCGCAGTAAGAAAAAGGTCTCTGTTTGTTGGATGATGTAAACGCCTTTTAGATTGCAAGACCACAATCATGTCTACCTATTACGCACCACGGTATAACCACTAATCCTTTTGCGTAGATCAAGCGGTGAAGGCTTCCTTCTGAACTATTATCGAGTATCATGTCCTCTCCAAGTCGAGGTTCTCCATGATGTTTCCAAGAACATGAAGACCAAACACGCATGTTTCATCTAGCAGCTGTCCAATAAATTTATGAAAGGCACACAAATTTTCAAGTTTTCTAATTTTTCAGAACAAATAGGAGTTTGCCACCACGACCATGAAAAGCAAAGACATCATCCATGACATGCCTAACAGCGAGAGGTGAAATTAAAAACAGTATTTTACTTTCAACAATATTGCCTTTCAGACTCTGGCAATGCAAATTCAAGGCCACATGCTGAAAGATTGCACGGGTGGTCTGGACAACACTAATGATAACACTGAGTCCTGGTTCTGCAAACACAATATCTGAAACCCAAAAATCAGTTTGCTATTTGACAACTCATCGCCCGCAAAGCTCTAAATCACATTAAAAAGATATATTATTAGCAAAAAAAGATACCAATGATTCTTAACAAAAAAAATGAAACTGCATATTTACATCTATAAAAGTTTTATATCAAGTAGACCCATATAAACATATAACCATATGTAATTTTAAAATTGCTACCATAAACAGAGAGGGAATTTTTCAATCTGATATTTTAAATAGAAACAAATATAGAGATGAGAATTACACAACCATTATTTCGGAATGATAACATTGCACATACAAAGAACATTACTAATATACATATATGACTTAGGTGAAAAGGGTGATAACTGGTTGGAATCAGGCCTCCGCTAGAAACCTACAACATGTTTGAAAATTATAATACAGAAACTGAACAATACATATATAATGAGAAAAATTAACTTTTCATGAACAAAAATGATATGAAATATTCTTAACCTGATTCACATTTAGATGCTGCTGAAGTATCAACATTTTCTCCATATACGATGATATCCATCAAGAATAAAATGATTCACACTACTGAATATAAATATTGGTATATTAAGAGGAAGAAGACAACAAAATTAGAAACTACCTGAATTCTATTAAGCATCACATATATATATATGAAATAAATGAATAACAAATGAGGTTGCAGGAATTTTGCAATGCCGCACAAAAACATACCTGAGAGTGGACTGAAAAAAAACTAAGAGCTGGCATTTCCTAATATAATTTTGATTCAATATAACAATAATAATCTTGAGCAGACAATAAAATCTAATTCTGTATATCGGAATGGTGAACCACAACTTATTTTTAACGGGAAGCATATAACGTTTAACATTAATCAGAACCTCTTTATTAATAATTTTGTGATATATAAATACTGAACTTGGAAAAATAATCATGAATTATTACAAAATCAACACAATAATCCATATGACACATAAATAAATTACTCTGATAATAAAAAGTTAAACATGACTATCAAACAGGTCTGAATAACAAATAAGGTTGCATGAATATTGCAATGCCATACAAAAATATACCTGAGAGTAGACTAAATGAAAAAAACTGATTGCTACATTACAAAATATAATGGGCCTATCATTGTAGTTTATTAAATTAATCAACAAAAAATATATTAAAAAAGCAAAACATTTATAATAAACCTTCGCTTGATTGAAATAGCTCTACGTGAGAAAGTCTCGGTAACATCCGATTCTGTTTCATCTGTTGAGAATCAACATACGAATCGAATTCCAGAATAGACAGGTAAAAAAACACAAATTTACCTGATCAATCCATCTGATCCTTATCATGAAATACCTATAAGATTCATCAATACATCATCATCTCCTGCCGAAACCAAAACAAATATATGTAAATAATAAATATACAAACATATTAAAGTAATATAAACAACAATGCTATAATCACAAAAACGAGAGATTAAAAAGACGAAGAGTAATATAAATATGCTTTTCTGCAACTCCTTTTGATTAACACCGGCCAAAACACACCTTCGATGAAAGATCTTGGATTCAAAATGGCCATTAACAGATACAAACCAAACCAAAATGGAGTTTATCTATTAATTGCCTCAACAATTTTAAGATGTTTATCCATTAATAGCCTTCAAACACCATACGATTGTCAACAAAATTTATACATATATGAATATGGAGATTTAAGAAAGTAGTATAACTAACCAATTCGATACAGAGAGGATAGATCTTTGGTATATGAAATTCCCAAATACTGAAAACATTGTTGAATTGATATAATTCAAGATTAATAATAATTTCAAGAATTGAAAGATATCTATCAATTAATGGTCTGCAAACACCATACGATTGTTAACGAAATTCGAAATCCTGAGAAAATAGTATAACTAACCACTTCGATACAGAGATATGAAATTCGAAATCATGCATCATTGATCAAAAACAGGTTAGACACACATACAATGAATTCACCACAATTTTGTAAACATTACTCTAAACTTTATCAATACATCATCATCTCCTGCCAAAACCAAAACAAATATAAGTGAACAATAAGCATATAAACGTATAAAATAAATACAATTAACAATACTAAAATCACGAAACACGGAGATTGAAAAGATGAAGGAAAAGAAAAATTGGAAAAGAAGATGAGATGAGACATAATTACTAACCCGTTCGATTCATTGTGTTGCATTCATAGATTAAATATAATAAAGATGAAGATTTGTATAGCACATATAACCTGCAAAAAGAGAGAGAAGAATGAGATTCAAAGATTAGAAATTTGTATAAAGAAGAAGATCGATTCATTCATCATGATGAAACTGGGTACGTGTTTATATCTATATATCTATTTAATTCAAATGAAAGGAAAAATTAAGGAAGATATTAATTAGTGATTATTTTGATAAGAAATTTGAAATTCAAAATATAACCAATAAGGATTAGTAAATTGCTTGATTAGTTGCCTAAATAGTGGATCTGGAATAAGTAGAGTAGTGTGCACACTTGGTTAGTAAATGGATATATCCATGGATATATAGATTTTATACTTAATATGGGTCATGGGTAAATTTATTTACCCATTGGGTAAATTTTGTGAATATATCCATGAATCTAGTGATTTTATACTTAATATGGGTTATGGGTACCCATTTGGAAAATGGGTAAATTAAGGAGTAGTCATTAAGAATATATAGATTATTACAATACTCCATCCGTCTTAAATTATCTGTCTTGTTTGACTTTTTATGGTCAAATTGACTCAATTTTGACCGTAAATAAAACCTCATTATTTCATTATTTTTAAAAACTGAAAATTGCATATTAAAGTATATTAAATGTACTTTCTAGTGATATAATGTTTATACATATTTTCAGTTATATATCATATGAAATATTCAATCAAAATTGGGTCAGTTTGATTGAAAAATTCCAACATGATATATAAATTGGAATGGAAGGAGTAATATAACTGTAAAGAATTGGAAAAAAAAGGAAGGAAGAGAGAGAAAAAAAGTCAAAAAAGAGGAAGAATCGAATTTTTTATTGATAAAAATAAAATAAGGGATGATTAGTGGATTCTTATTAATAAGGTAAGAAATATTACTCTTAAATTTTTATGGGATTGCTAAGACGCGGTTAGGACCCTATTCTTGCTCAAAATCCTTATAATCTTAGCTAAGAGCTCATATAAATAATCTATTAAACCTGCTCCAATAACCTCATATATGTCCTCCAAAATGGATTTCCCTCTCAAAGCAGCGGCGGTGCTAATTCACGAGCTCTACCTCTCAATCTGAAACAAAGTCAAACATCACAATTTCAAGCTTATTTTTATCTGATCCAAGGCATAAAATTACCAATCCCAGTCAGTTTCTTAAATATAAGAACAAGTCCTGAATGATCATTATTTCCCGGTCATCGAGATCTCATCAGTAAAATTAGTAAAATTGCCTTTATCTGAGTTGTTTTCTTCTTTATTATTTATATCACCCATCACAACATTTGCATAAGAAGTACAACACATTTTTACTCAAATATCATGAAATTTCTCAAGAATCTAACCTAATTTTAACAACTAAATCTCAAATTAATCAATCAAAGACATAACAATCCCCACTTTATCACAATTATCTTTATAAACGTTGAACAATATGTTCAAGCTTGATTCGTCTCTTTCATTTAGCTTTGATACAATATTAAGTAACTAATCGCTCTTAAATATTAGGTTTGAGAGCAAGACCTCAATTGAATCTTATATTATATTTACACTTTCCTCACTCATAAGCCCATTTTTTGGCTCAAAAGTGTATTAGAGCGCCCATATTTGGAACATTAATTTGCCTTCGCCTGCATAGTTGCATAATAAATTGTGAGAATATTAGGAACGATTTGAAGTCGAACTTGCGACCCCGTAAACCAGAGCGCTGATACCGTAAAGGGTGAAATAGTATGTTGTATATGTGTATATCTACTTGATGGATGTAAACAAAAAATTTGAGAGAGAGGGATTATTATTTTTCATCAAGCTTGAAAGAACCACATTTACAACCATACTTGCAAGCTTGTGGATAATACAGTTTAACAGATTCATCCCCATGTTGTAATGCATGTATTTCATTCAAGAATTGATAACGGATTCCAAAATAATAATGACCAAACTAGCATGGAAATCAGAGTCAAGTACCCAAAATAGTACTGCACAAAATCCTTATCCTTCATTGGCACTTTCCTACCGTTAATTGATAGGGTATAAGCAACCCGGCTAGATTCCGACCCAGATCTAGGATTAGACGTAGTCAGTTGAAGGACCAAGACCCCCTCACCCAAAGCAGCCAAGTGGAGAGACCCTGGCTCAGGGCCAACCCAGGACCATGATCACCTCCCAGCTAGATTTCAACCCAGCTAGGGAAGACCAAGAGGGGGGTCCCAACAAGCACATGCATATCACACAACCCACCACGGAGGGGCACGTGGGAACATGACGGTGACAGCTATCAACAACTAACATCTCAAACAAGCATGACGCGTGTCAGCATACCTTTGGTGCATCCTGAAGGTGGTTCTTACCTAGACACGTGTGTGCAATCTACCCAAGTCAGGCATCCTCCTCCTCCAACAATGAACGACCCTGATCTAATGGTACCAACCCTTAAATCCTACCTTTGGACTATAAATACCCCAAAGATAAAGGGTTTAAGGGTTAGACACATTTTACACACACACTCTCTTACACATAAGTATACACACACAACCACCTTCATTTCCTATATATCTTCATCTCCCCCAAGCAATCTCTTACTCACATACCGGCGGCGTCGTGGGGCTGAAACCCCCCTTTGGTGTTATTTTGGAGATGCCCCACAGCAGCTACGCCTCACTCACCACAAGAAGGTCCAGGCACGGCATCGGAAGGAGCCGCCCCACTCACCGGAGTTATCATTTGGTGCTAGAAGGAGGGGGCTCTCCATCCTTGGATCACGGTGCCCCTGGATTCACCTTCATCAGCAAGCTCTTGAAATAGTCAATTTCTTTAACCTGTAAGAAACCAAGCAGCCATCCTCTCTCATAATTATGAATGTTGTTTGTTTAAGCCACGTTTGTGTGTGCTTGTTATTTTAGGTCACGTTTGTGTTAGCCCAGTTTTGCTTGTTTTTAAGCCACGTTTGTGTGCGCTATAGATAGTTTTGGTTATTTTCAAACCCCGGTCTGCTTTAGCTTGAATATTGTCTTTATGTTTGAGACCCCGCTATACTTGTTCAACAATATTGTTAGAAAAACAAAGAAAGTTTGTTTGGTGTTATTCTCAAAATTTTTTGCTATCTCCAAAAAGCAACCTTAGATCTAGATTTTTAGCTTCAAATCTTGGTCAGTTGTTGTTTGTACACTTGAGATAATGGAAAGAGCAGGAAAGAGTACGGTTGGGAGACCATCCGCAAGTACCCAGGTCCAGGACCAGGACCATTCTCAGGCGCAAGACCCTCAAGAGCAACCATTGACACAACAACCCCGGTCATGGAAAGGGTAGTAACACCCCGGGATTCCAGAAACCTCATCGAGCTGAATCAGTATAAGTATACCAATGTCCCAGTGGTTGAGGAGCATATGGCCAACCTAATAAGAAATGATTTGGTAGAAGCAATCAGACTCTACATGGAAGAACAAGCCTGGGCTCAACTAGAATTTGAACAAGAAGATGATCAAGAAGAGTCCGGAGACTCCCAGCAATCTAGGAGATCCGTCTTTGATCGAATCAGAGTGAAGGGGAAGAAGAATAAAAAAGAACAAAGTAAGAAAAAGATAGAAGCAACCAAGAAGAAGAGGCTGGAAGAGATGAGAGAACAGATAAGAAGAGAAGAAGAAGTAAAGATTGAGCTAAAAATTCAAAAAATAATGCAACTAGAAGAGGAAAGGCTACTAGCCAAGGCCAAGACTAAGAGGACCTGGAGGGACCCACCCCCGAGGTCATTTATGATGATGACGAGGAGGGGCAGAAGGACCTTAAAAATATGACTTATGAACTCTAAAAAAAGATGGAAAAGGACTCTGGAATGGAGGTTGGAGAAACTCTGGCGCCCTTCAGCCATTCTCTAGAAGCCATCCCCTGACAGATGAACCTCAAGCATTACAACTTCGATTCATTTGAAAGATTGGGGGATCCAGAAGAACACTTGAATTACTTCAAACAAATTGCGCATATATACTACTAAAATGACTTAAAAAAGTCCAGGTTCTCCGAATCGACTCTCGGGGGGGCTCAGAGGTGGTTTAGCAGGCTCCCCTATCGAAGCATCCACAACTGGAAAGATTTTCGAGGGGTCTTCCTCAGGTGGTTCCGAGAAAACAAGCACATAAGCTGCACATGTGCTATCTTGAAACTATACACCAGTATGACAACGAAACTCTCTCTGCCTATATGAGGAGTTTCCATCAAGCAATGAACAAGATCTCAAACTTAGATGAGCGAGAGGCACTAAGCATATTCCGGAGAAACCTGGACTAGGAACACAATGAAATGTATATTATAGAGTTGATTAACAAGGAACCAGAGAGCCTAGCTGCTGCCTACTCTATGGAAGATAGATTCATCAAAGAAACAGATGTGCTCCAGGCTATGAGAATGACTCAGAACGGAGGATCCAGGAGCAAGAACTCTGATGACCGACCAAAAGGGAGTTACCATCAGGACAAAAAGTTCAAGAAAAGCCAACAAAGCCAACAAAGCAATGTGGTACAGAACACTCTAATATTTCAGAGACTAGGTCCTAAGACAGAATCTAAAAGCGACCCAGGACCAACTAGGCAAGCTAGGGAGCCTAGGCAAGAGCCAGATTGGACCCTACTGAACAGGGCAAGGGAGGATATACTGAAAGATATCAAAGGCAAGCCATTCTACTGCCCACCGAAGCCCATGCAGACTCCCCTGGAGAGCCATCCTTGTAATAGAAAATATGATTATCATGAAACGCATAGCCACAAAATAGAGAATTGTCTATCTCTCAAATACTTCATTGAAGAAAAAGTCAAGAAAGATAACCTAAACCAGTATGTATCCCGGGATACCAACCAGAAAGAAGAAAGATAAAAAAAGGGAAGGATATAGTGAATGTGGTCCTAGGCGGCTCCCACTCACCTCCCCACAGCCTGGACTCAGGAGATGAGATATTCTCTATCCAATCCTTCCCAGAGATGATAATTTCTTTCAGTAGTAGGATTACGAAGGGGTCAATCCCAATCATAATGAAGATTTGGTAGTAACACTTGATATTTTCAACAATGAAGCTTTGGATCAGATGAAACTGGGGAGTGTGCGCTCAAATGAATGCCGGGAGGATCCCCTCTATGGGTTCAGGAATAACTTGGTCCCGATCCAGGGAATCTTATACCTACCAGTATATTTGGATCATCTCCAAACCAAGTCACCCATGTGATAAAATTCTATGTGATCAACACTCCCTCATCCTACAATGAAATAAGTGGTCGCTCAGCCCTAACCAGGATACAAGCAAGCACCTCTATATCACACCTCAAAATCAAATTCCCAACTTCGACGGTTATATGGGAAGTTAAAGGAGACTACGAAGTCGCTGAAAGATGTTATAGCCAAGCCCTGGTCATGGTAGAAACTCACAAACACAACAAAAGGAAGGTCACAGTCCTTCGAAAGCAGCAGAACACCAAGAAACATCGCCCCCACTCAAGAGATGTCGCAAGAAGAGACGTCCAAGTTATAGAATCCAACCTGGATCCAAAAATAACCAAGCCAGGCTCGGGAGAGCTATCAAGCAACCAAGTCATGGTAGAGATTGAAGTAAACCACGGTCTCGGCCAGGGAAATCCTACTATGCAAGCAATCAACCCCGAAACAAATGAAGTAAGGGAAATCTATATGAAAAAGAATGTAGAAGACCGGATCCAACAGTTGGTATCAAACTAGGATCAGGCCAAGATTGAGGCTGCAGTAGAAACAAAAATAATCCAAATCAATGAGAGTAATCCTCTTAAGAAAGTAAAGATATGATTCGGGCTTGGAACTATTTTCGGAGAAGATCTGGTATCATTGCTCCGAAGATATGCTGTTATATTTTACTGGAGCCCAAGAGACATGCCTGGGCTACATGAATCCACAACAATGCATAGCTTGGATGTCAACCCAGACAAGAGACCAGTTAAGCAAAGAGAAGAAATTTTGTCACCAGAGAGACAAAAAGCAATAGATGACGAGGTTGAGAGATTACACAAAGCTGAAATCATATGTGAAGTTAAGTACCCAGAATGGCTGGCTTATGTGGTGATGGTAAAGAAGGACAATAGGAAATGGAGAATGTGTATCGACTACACCGACTTGAATAATGCATGCCCAAAGGATCCCCACCCCCTGCGAAATATTGACCAACTGATAGATGCAACATCCGGGCATGTCATGCTAAGTTTCATGGACGCCTTCCCGAGTTACAACCAAATCAAGATGAATCAGAAAGATACCAAAAGACAACATTCATCACCCATAGAGCAGTCTACGCCTATATCATGCTACCTTTCGGATTAACGAATGCAGGCTCAACCTATCAGAGAGCAATGAACAAAATCTTCAAGACCCAGCTTGGAAGAAAATTAGAGTCCTATGTTGATGATTGTTAGAGTGAAAACACACGCTAATAATACACGTAAATATATGCGTTCACAAGTAATATATAATACTTTCTAGTTCGTTCCCACAGAGACTCATACTAATTATGTTCAATTACACTCACTCGCCAATGTATGATTACTTCTCAATGTCAAAACAATAAGACTTAGATTTGATTAGCTAATTATTAACTATAATTAACTACGAGAATTAAACACTTAATTGATACTTGAATTAACAATATTAAACACACATGAGATCACAACTTCATTACTACTTCCTTCAATAGTTATTGTTATTACCCTTAGCATGTAACGGTGATGATATTAATCGAACAACATGAAACTGATAAAAGCCAACTTTCGTTGTACTAATACCATTCTACCAAACATCCATAATTAAGATAGAAGTTGAATAGGCATCAATTATGTTGAGACCTTATATGTCTACAGAATTTGACAACATAACGATTTAAGCACAAGTTATTCCTTATGATTACACAGTGTAAGTAAAACGGTTAGAATTACCCACTAATCATGCATACACATACATGAACCTATGCTAGCATGGCAAGTTCTAAACCTCAAGATCCACTGTCGCTTCACAAGAGATTAACACCCTATCCTATATGTTCGCGATGCACACAAGACGAATAAGCACAACCAATACTAGATATCATACAATCATCACACACTTAGGTATTAAACAACTAAATAAAGAATTCCATAGTAAATCCCTTATGACCCCATGATCATGATTAGCCCATGATTGAACTCATCGTCACCATGGGTTCATATGAAAATATGATAATAACACACGAGAATAACTAAATAAACTACTTATATTAAACCAGAGTACGTCACAAGAGTAAATAGGTTCAAAGTAAAGAAAACTAGCATCCACTGTTACAACGAATAAAAGAATCTCAAGAAACTATGCTTCCTCTTCGTTGCGGTGTGCTAAAACGGTCTTCTTCCTTATATCCTCGCTCCTCGATTGATACTACGATTCAACACACGTGAAACGTCTCTGAAATCTACTTATATGGAAGGCCCACAATTCCCCATCTATCCAAGAAGATAGAAATCCAGCAGAATAAGAACTCTAAAAATCAGAATTTAAATTCACGCCCCTGAGCGGCCGCTCAGCATTCCTGAGCGGGCGCCCAGCTTCCTGAGCGGCCGCTCAGCCAGGCTGAGCGGGCGCCCAGACCCTTTCTGGAAAAAATCTTTATTTTGCTCCCGTTCTTCGCTACATTCTGCTGCTAACTTTCCACTTGCAATGCCAAGCACATACTAAGGCTTATTCTTGATGAAATCTCTCCACAAACGCAAGTAATACCCAGAAATGCACAAGCACTAGAAAAATGCATCAAATACATAAAATACTTGATTTCAAGACATCAATTCAAGCTATTGTAAGACGTTCTAAGTGGTATAAAATGCCACTTATCACACCCCCAAACTTAAATCGATGTTTGTCCTCAAGCGTCACAGACTCAAAAACAAAACAAAAATATGCATGAATGCAATCTATATGAAATGCAGCGATCCCCCTTACTATGACCAAACCAACCAATTCACGACATCTCAACAAATGCAATTAGGTGAATAAAGATCAATCAAATCATGCAAACTAACATGCAACCGGAAACGTGGTGTGTGCAGATGCTTAACATATATGCTTCGAAACTAGATCAATTATCATAACTCGACTATCCTCAAGGAAATCACATGATTATACGAAGAATAAATTTCTAGGCACAAAATGACTTATAACACTTCAAGATTACTGGAGCTTATTACGGAATCATACTTTTTATTTAACACACAAATAAATGCTTATTTGACCGTGCAACGAGTGAGGTCCATAAAAGACTTATACAATGGCATCCATGTAGCGAGTGTTAGGTTAGCGGATCCCAGACTTTAAAAGCCTTAGGTCACTAGGCACAAAGTCCCCAAAGAACTTAATAACTCGAATACCAAAGAGCCCACTCGTGATCAATTATGCATTAACTCTTTATTATTTTTTTTCTTTCTTTTCTTTTTTTTCTTCTTTTTTTTTCTTTTCTATTATTTTTTTTCTATTTCTGAGCAAGTGCGTTTCGCTCCATCTTGCTCAACCCTAGACTACTCGCATAAAAATACGAGCCGACTACTAGCCATTTGACGCCTAGCCACAATTAGCAATGAATTCCAATTTTTTTTTACTCAACTTTTTCTTTTCATGCCTTTTATCACTAAGAACCTATTATAAATTCTAAGCATAATCAATAGATTAACCTCAAAAACCATCAAACAATGACAACAATCTAGTCCTTAAGCATTCTCTAAGACTTAGTGATATTACAAGTGTTTCTAGCATGCATGTCAACCTACAAGACTCAACATCACTCTAACGCTATCACTACACTCGCATCAACATCACAAATTAATTGGTAAAGCAACACAAAAGGGATCATGGTATATGCATGAGCTATAAAATGAAATAAAATAAAAAAAACTATATGGAAAAAATATGCAATTATATGAACTAAACTATCATGAATATGCAACTATATGACACACACACAAAATATTCCTTAACTACCACCCCCAAACTTAAAATCTTCATTGTCCCCAGTGAAGGTAGTAGAAAGGAACACAGGGTATACCTACTCGGAGAAATCATCATCATCACCGTCAGAGGGTGGAGTATCAGGAGGCGGATACACAGAGTCCTCACCAAAAACGGGCCACTGGATGTCAGCTCCATGGCCTCTAAAAGCAGTCCCAGGTGCAAGGGTGAGCTCCTGAGCAAACGTGCTCTGCATCTCGTACATAGCATCCATCCTCCTCGACAGCCTCCTATACTGGACATCAGCCATCCCAGCACCCTCCTGAGCTCTAGAAGAGCCTGCCTCATCACGCCCCGGTCTCGACATGGTAGCACCAGCTGCTAAACATCCTCCTGGAAGACGATAAGCCAGCCCATGCTCCTCGGGCTCTCCACCAGTCCACTCCTGCATTACATTCAGAGTCCCGGAATCAATAGGAGCGGCCGTCAGCTGCAACTGCTCGTGAGAAGGCCACTGAACTCCCATTGCTCGGTAAATCTTTGTAACAGTAGATGCATAAGGGATGTTCATGCGCTTCGCTCGCCTCAAAAACTTTAGAATTCCTTGGTAGATGAACTCACCAAGGTTCACATAGTACTCCTCATTCAAAATACCCCATAACAACTGTGCTCGCTCAACTGTAATCTCATGTGCATGTGAAGTAGGCAGAATATTAGCACAAATAAAGGCATTCCATGCACGGGCATACCTATTCATCGTAATCACCGGAAAATGACGATACTCGTTAGTCCCAGTCTTGAACATCCAAACCGTGCCCGGACGACAGAGAGTTGCACAAATCAAATCCAAGTCAAAATCAGTCTTCTCATTCCAATTCTCCTCTGTGGGCTTCCACTGTCACTGCCCAATCACACGGCGAATCGCCTCAGGATGATAATCCACCGTTAGCCCACGCACAACAGAAAACCCATTCTTTTCGGCCTTTGCGTTCACATAGAACTCGCGAACCACGCTCATCAAAACTGCCTCTGGTGACTCACAAAAAGAAATCCAACCCTTTCAGCAATCATCAGCAACAACTCACCATCCCTCCCCGATGGTAAGAATCCCCTCTCCTTCAAAATCGGCTTACCCAGAAGCCTAGTATACTCCTCCTCAGCAGCCCTATCAAACAAACAAGGTCTCGCAGCAGTACCCCTCAAAGAATCAGCAGTAGGAACAGTGCTGCTGCTATCAATCGTCCTGGATCTCTTGGGTGCCATTAAAACTGAGAAAAAGTGCTTAAGATTTGTGTTTTTGAATATAGGAGAGAGTTTAAGGTTGAAAGTGTATGGAGGAGTATATGGAATAGTTGTATGTATATATAGCGTAAAGATTAGGGTTAAAATTTGATTAGGAGTGGGTTTGAGGGTTAAAAACGTGGGTTTATGGGAAAATAGCTCGTGGGTTGTGGGTTGTGTTTTTATTTTTTACATTTTCTGATTTTTTTGGCTTTTAATTAGGCTTAAAAAAAATTTAGGCAGTCGGGCCCTGAGCGTTCGCTCAGCAAAGCTGAGCGGGCGCCCAGCTTGCTGAGCGGTCGCTCAGTAGAGCTGAGCGGGCCGCTCAGGGACCTTCTGGAAATTTTTTTCTTGGCCTGGTTTTTCAGATTTTTTTATGGTTTTGGATAGGTTACTAACTTCTAAGGGTTCCTATAACAACAAATCATGGGTTGCCTCCCAAGAAGCGCTTTTTTTTCGTCATTAGCTTGACGTAGGGTACTTCGCTCAAGTTGGCAATAAAACGGCACTAACCACTTCCCGGTTTGCCGTGTCCCCATAATAATGCTTCAAATGCTGACCATTAACCTTGAATGCTTGGCCCAGATCATTTTCAAAAATCTCCACCGCTCCATGTGGAAACACAGTTTTGACAATAAAAGGTCCAGACCACCTTGATTTCAACTTTCCAGGAAAAAGTCGGAGACGGGAGTTGAATAAGAGAACTTGTTGCCCCGGCACGAATGACTTAGGATATAACTTCCTGTCGTGCCACCTTTTCACTTTTTCCTTGTACATTTTGTTGTTCTCGTACGCTTGGAGTCGAAATTCATCAAGTTCAGTTAACTGAAGCATCCCCTTCTTTCCAGCTACATCTAGATCAAGGTTCAACTTCTTCAACGCCTAATAGGCCTTATGCTCAAGCTCCGCAGGTAAATGACATCCCTTACCATAAACAAGTTGAAACGGGGACATCCCAAGTGGAGTCTTGTATGCTGTTCTGTAAGCCCAAATAGCTTCATCGAGCTTTAAAGACCAATCCTTCCTTGACGGACAAACAACTTTCTCTAGAATGTGCTTGATCTCTCTATTTGACACTTCCGCTTGACCATTCGTTTGCGGATGATAGGCAGTAGCAACATGATGATTCACATTGTAGCGCTGCATCATAGAAGTGAACTTACGGTTGCAGAAATGCGACCCCTCATCATTTATGATTACTCGTGGCATTCCAAACCTTGTGAAAATCTGCTTATGAAAAAAAATTCAACACTACAGCCAATCTACTAAACATTTTTACAGACTCAAGGAATACAATTACAAAATACAAATATTGATTATCCTACAACTTAATCTTAGGGATGTCAATATGACTTATTCTTGTTATTATACAGGCATGTCTTGTATAACAAAATGTTAAGTAAATTAGACTAGAGGATTTTTCCGTGAACAGTCGTCAAGCTCAGAAATAAACTCTGGAAGAAGATCAAATCCTAATCATGCCTCAGAGAGAAGTGTAGCAACTTGGATTTGAATAATGTTGTTCTAGGAAAAATGTTCTAAGTCAGATATCGACACGTTACAGATCAAGGGATATCGAGAAGTCTGTCAAAAAGTCCAAAATGACTTATAGAGAAGTCCAAAGAGATATCGATAAGTCAATATACGTGTAGATATCTCAGATATCAACAAGCCAAAAAGAACATGTAGAGAACTGGAGATATCGACAAGTCATTTCTTCAAGTAGAGATCTAGAGATATCGACAAGCCAAATCTTCATGTAAAGAACTAGAGATATCCATAAGTCAAAAGCCTATGTAGAGAACTGGAGATATCGACAAGTCGTTCTACATGTAGAGAACTGGAAATCTCGACAAGTCAAAAACACATGTAGAGAACTCAAGATATCGATAAGTCATTATACTTATCGATATGT
The DNA here is from genome assembly GCF_009905375.1 of Apium graveolens. Lineage (NCBI taxonomy): Eukaryota > Viridiplantae > Streptophyta > Magnoliopsida > Apiales > Apiaceae > Apium > Apium graveolens. Next base: position 32,365,887 of record NC_133657.1, on the reverse strand, counting down.
AACATCTCTACAGAATAAAAGAGATCTCGACAAGCTATCTCATAATTCAGAATACAGAAAAATTGATTATTCAAGATTATCAGCCAACAAACAATTTTATCACTAAATTGAAAAGACTACAAATGCAGCTTGAAGAATACAAGATCAAGGGCTAAAATTTACTGGACAAAGGATGATCACAGACCTATAAGATTCTGCACAAATTTGCTAACACTAGAAGTGGAAATAGACAAGATAGCTTTAGAAACTGTGTTACCACATTTTAGTGCAAGTTTTATAAACCCGTGTAGTTGGTTTATAAAGCATGCACAGGTCCTTAGTTTAGATGTAACAAAATAGATATAGGAAAAATCTTGTATTCTCTCTCAAGAATTATAGTTGAGTTCTTATTTCTAAGAACACAGATTTGTAGCAAAACAAATTTGATTAATATATTAAACTGAGTCTTTGATAATTTGTTTGTGTGCTTGCAGTTAAACATTTATCACTACAAGTTCATATCTGCTTTGTTTAATTATAAGCCAAACACTTTTCAAGTTAATTAAAATCCAAGAGAACACATTAAGCCCCCCCCTCTGTGTTATATTTCACTGCACTCAATATCTAACACAAGCATTACTTATTTAATTCTTGAAGTTATCCTTTCGAATCCGAGTTGTAAGTGGCTTGTATAAATCTCATATTATTATTTAGAGATATACACAATAGCTTCCTTGTATTATTTAAGAAGTTGAGATTACTTTGAATATTAAGTCTATAAGGCTTCTCGTATAAAATGTACACTAGTTATAAACGAGCCTTACTTGTTTAATTCTCGAAGTAAACCAACTTAGGTTCCATTAAAAAAAATATTCACATTTAACGAAATTATTTTTCCTGAACCGTGTTTAATTATATTCAACCATTTAATTATTTATATTCGGCCATTTATAATTAAAGTGTGAACTTATATGCTTGCATTTGTTAGTGCTTTTATTTAGCACAACACTTGTATATTTGTATACCCGTGGAGACACACACCTTTCTCCCACACACCTTTATATATATCTTTTCTTAAGGCAATTATATATATATTGTGTTCATCTTGTACTATTATGTACTCGTCTAAACAAATCTTTTCTTCTTAAACGGGAGTTTTTCGTAAGATTTGTTATCTAGACTTTGTTGTGAGGTGAAGTGAGGTGAGGTGATCCTTCGTTCCAAGACCTAAGTCTTTAAAACGTTGACGTGGGTTAAGTGTTATTGCACCGTGAAGAAGGAGAAAAGATCCAAGATCCAAGACCTAAGATCTAAAATCATCAAAGTGGTGAGTAATATAATCTACGCAAGGGTTATTGCGAAGTTTTGAGGAAGTAGCGGGGAGTTACGTTCCAAGACAAGTTTGCAGTGGTTCCACTTAGATTAAGAGGAAGTAGCGGGGAGTTATGTTCCAAGATTAGTCTAGTAGGGTGAGTGGACTCCGTTTGTGCAGTCAGCCACCCTGAACCAGGATAAAATTGACTGTCCCGTACTCTATTTCTTTACCGCTTTACTTCTCCGCACTCGATTTACTTGCTCACAAGTAACGAATTTTAAACGGTAAAGAAAAGTTAAAAAAGACAAGTTCTAGAATTTGTAAAGGTTTTAAGTTATTCAATCCCACTTCTAACTTATTAACCCCTATTTTGGGACTAATAGTTGGTATCAGAGGAGTACTTTTGATCGTGTTTATTGGGCTTTATTTTAGGCGATATATGCAACAAAAAGTAGATCTTTGATGGCATATTTGAGTATCATTGGATGTAGTGAAGGTCTCTCTTTGATGCTATATGTGCATTTTAAAAATATTTTCATTTGAATTCAACAAGACTAGATTCCAAATAAAATTGGTCAACTTTATTGCATAACATATTATCTTTAAATCTAGATATGTCCATCAAAAGTTTAAGTATCTATTAAATTTATTAAGTTTTCGTTAAACATTTATAATACAATTTATATATAATTTATAAAACACCTTGTTCCTATATTTTTTTATAATATATTTATAAAATATTTAAAAGTTTTAATTTATACAACAATATTAAAAAAACTAGTTTACTTAACCGCGCTTCGCAGGGGCCTTTGAAAATAATATTAATTTTTTATATTTCTTATCTAATATTGGTCATTTTGAAATTTTGAATAATAAATAAATATAGTAGATCAAGAAGTTTAGAAAGCCATTCTCTTGTTAATCATGTTTACTCCGTGAGCCGCTCTCTCATTATTCATTAATCTAATATCATAAAATTATATTATTTATTAGTTAATAATGAATATAGTAATTTTATATTTCATATCATAAAATTTTGAGAATATTACAAAAATAAATTGAAACGATATGAGAGGTGCCACCTTACCGTCCCCGTCTTCTCCTTTACATAAGTATAATATAATATAATGATATAATGATTCTAAAATTTTAAGAGTACAAATTTAGAGACCTCGTCTTTGTAATATTTCATTGACTAAAAATTAAAAAAATAGGAAAATATGATATAGTAAGTTATTTAGGAGAAAGAGCAAAAAATGTATTAAATAAAGAAATTTAGGGAAGTATTAAAACGTTAATGGTAAGTTTTTTTTTTTGCAGAAATGTTAATGGTAAGGTGATTTAAAGAGATATAAGAAGTTTTAGGAGAATATTATTATGATAAGTTGATTTTAAAATTTTAATGAAAGATGTTGTAGTAAACTTAGGAGAATATTATGAATGATGATAAATATTTATATATACTTGTCTTTATAATATTTTCCTAATCCAAAAATTTTAAAGTAAAAATTTATGAAAATATAATATAGTAAGTTGATTTTAGGAGAAGGAGAAGAAACAATATTAAAAAAGAAATTTAGGAGAATATCAAGATGATAAGTTTATTTAAAGAGAACATTGAAGTTTTAGGAAAATATTAAGATGTCAAGTTTATTTTAAAAAATTTAATGAAAGATGTTATAGAATCTTTAGGAGAATATTAAGAATGATGATAATATATTTGGGAGAATATAAGTTAATTGTATTTTTTGATTTTTATTAACTCAAAAAATGAAAAAATTAAAAAAAATAGAATAAGATGATTTGAGAGTTCCACGTAAATGTCCTGTATTCTCTCCTTTATATATGTATATATACTAAATTTAAGCAACTCGATTATAAAAGTTAAGTATATATACATGGGGCTACGGTAATAGGGTAGTACTTTTCTTGAAATTAAATAAGTGAAAATAAAAATGATGAGAGAAATACATGTAAGTGGGGCCTGTAAAACAAGATCATGAATTATATTTACGTAAAGATTTTAGTCTTGGTAATTTCTCAAAAAATATCTATAATACCTAATGACTACTCCTTATTTTATCCACGAGTAAAATTTTTTACCCCCGACCCAATTTCTATACATTTTACTAGATATATGGACTATACAATAAACTTAATTTTGACCCATCTTAATTAATATGGTTATTTTTTAAATTTCAAAAAAAAGCTATTTATGGAATTTTTTTAAACAAATCAAATCATGCATGACTATCTCCGGTCTGTTACATCTCTCTCCCCCCTTCTCTCTCTCCATCTCTCTCTCGATTGACTGTAGATTTCACCATGGACCACCATTACAACTCAAACGTATGTATAATCAATTAGTATTATTTTCTCAAATTTCAAATTAAGTAATCTCATTATCCTCTCTTTCTTTTTGCAGATTACACGTGTTTTACGAATTTTCACCAGGTTTCATTTGTGAAAGCAAGACAATGAATCGAACATAAGACATCATCACGTACGCATCGTATACATTTTTCACAAATACCTAATATCGATTACATTATACATGTCTCATTAGACTGTATATTCTAATATAATTTGTACTGATAGTTATCTAATTTTACTACTCTATTTTTTGCAGGTTATATATCTCTCATACTTTGTTCTCTTTATAAACTCCAATTTCAAGTTTTATTTAATCATGTTTGGTTTTTATCGAATCATATTTTAATTTTGTGTTTTGCAGGATATTGAATGTGAGATAAAGAGATTTCTCAGTTTTAATCTTACACACGGTTCACAAACCAACTGTTCGATTAAATTTCTTATAGAGTTTGTAACTATTTCTATGTTTTTGCAGTTAATCTATTTTATATATTGACTAACGCTCTGTATTACGTTTTGTCGTTGATCCGTTTTTAAGTATTGATTAACGCCCTATATTATGTTGTTGTTAATCAGTTTTCTTTTATCAAAATTAAAATATCAAACATCTCACTCTTTATCTCTCTCTTCTTCTTTTTTTTATTGGCATCGGTATTGATTTTATATGTTTGTATTAATATTCTTACTTAGATTTATTTTGATTTGTACAGGAAATTATGATATGTTGATGAATTATGCAGCAATATTTACAAATTCGTCAATGGAGGTATGTGTTTTTATAATTCAAACTATATGCTTTTATATTTTTCTAGATTGAGTTTTTCATTTTGATGAATATGAGATTAATAGTAGAAATACAAAACTTAATTTTTATGTAATGTTACATTCTGATAAAGAGTTCTTGGAGTTTTTAATTTGAGGCTTGAGAGTTCACATATTCCGTGTTTGACTAAATGCTCATATCAAATTTACTGAAATGCTTCTAATCCTAATTTGAAAGTATTAAATATTGCGTATTTATATGATTATAGTTGATTTATTTGATTTTAAACGAAGATGAAATTGATTTTAATATTCTTTATGTTGTTTCAAAAAAAATATTCTTTATGTAGTCATTGGTCAAGCTAGCAATGTATTTAACTTTGTGTTTTCTTAGTCTATCATATTACTTTGTAGCAGAGATGAAACTGACTTGTAGGCTAAATTGTATGATCTATTATATGTATCTTATTGTCAGTGTAAAAGAATGGGTAGATATCTTTTAATTTATATTATTTAGAGGTACGAAATCTATGTTGTTGATTAGAAAATGTGTACATCACTCTTCTTTTTAAAATTCTATGCTTTTAACATATAAAAGTATTTTATATGAGTTTATTTACATCCCTAGCAATAAATTACCAGCCGCACTTTGTGTATATATATAGAAAGTTTAGACTCTCTTTTTCGGTTTTCTTATTATGCACAAAAATGCAGGAATAGGATATCAACTTAAAGTAACTGTCAATTTATGTTGAGAATTATTTCTCCGGCTCGCCACATGATGTTGCAATGATATCGCAATAAGTCGAAAAAACTAATAGCAAGAAAGCGAGTACATATCCAAGCATCCCTTAACCAACAACACAGGTCACTGCAAGAACTACAAATTAGTCAATCACTCCCTCTCTCTCCTCCTTTCTCTTTTCCTTTCTTTGTGTTAAATATTTAGTGGGTATTATTATTACTTTGCTGAAAAAACATGGAGTTTTGCAGGAATATCTCAGTTTCCGGAGGCCTGAGTTCTAAGTATGAGCATGAGCAATTGTTTTCTTCTTATTGCTCTAAGATGAAAGCATGGAATCCATATTTTTAACCAATAACTTGATTTTGATGATTGTCAGGATTAAGAGGTAATATTAAGAGATAATATTACTCATAAAGTATGATGTTGATGCTGACCCTTGATAATTTGATGAGACATTCTATATTAGAATAATAAATGATACTTCCCATATTTACTGATATTCTTACTTACCCTAATGTTATTTACTCTATATGTATCTATATAAGAAATTAGTTTTGTTATAAGTTTCTCATATGCCATTCTTGAATTTTGGGAATTTGCCGGTTCTTTTTACTTTTTTGTAAGGCTTTTTTTTATGAAATTTAACTTGGGTAATAAAAAGATGTTTAGCTTATTCTCACAGTGTTAGTGTTTTTATTAGTATCATTCTTCCTTCAGCTCTCTTTATTAAATTGTTTTTTGGATATATTTACCAATATATTCTGACATTTGCGTGCTCTATGTACTACTTTAGCAGTTCTTGCAAGCTGAAAATATATAAAATAACATATACAAATTTATCATTAGAGTTGCATATTTTTCTCCATTCTTAAGCTGCTGATTAGCATAAATTATGCAGGTGAAATCAGATGTAAGCTCATTTGTGCTTGTGACAATTAAGTTTTTCAAGCATATTTGCTGCTGTTGTGAAAATTACTTTACAAAGTGATATGATTTTAGAATTCATAGTTGTTATTTCAATATTAAACTAGAACCGGCTATTAAGCAGCTTATTAGTCAAATATTAGATGGGTTAGAGTGGGGTAAACAAAGCATGTTCTAATTTTATCTATACTTGTATTATCTAATACAATTTTCATACAACTAATCTAATTTTATTACTCTATTTTTTGCAAGTTACAGAACTCTCATACTGTGTTCTCTTTATAAACTCCAATTTCAAGTCTTATCTAATCATGTTTGATTTTTATCTAATCATGTTTTAATTTTGTGCTCTGCAGGATATTGAATATGAGATAAAAGAGATTTCTCGGTTTTAATCTTACACACGGTTCGCAAACCAACTGTTTGATTAAATCTCGTATAAAATTTTTAACTTATTTATATCTATTTGTTGTTAATCTGTTTTCTGTATTTATTAACGCTATGTATTACGTTTTGTTGTTAATCCATTTTAAGTATTTATTAATGCTTTATATTATGTTTTATTGTTAATACGTTTTTTTTCTCAAAATTTAAATATCTAACATCTCATTCTTTATCTCTCTCTTCTTCTTTTTCTATTTTTCTTGATATTGGTAATGATTTTATATGATTGAACAAATATTCTTACTTAGATTTGTTTCGATTTATACAGAAAATTATGATATGTTGATGAATTATGTAGCAGTATTTACAAAATCGTCAATGGAGGTATGTGTTTTTATAATACAAACTATATGCTTTTATGTTTTTCTGGATTGAGTTTTGTATATTGATGAATGTGAGATTAATGGCGGAAATATAAATACATAATTTTTATGTAATATTGCATTCTGATGAATAGTTCTTGGAGTTTTTAGTTTTAGGATTGAGAGTTCACATATTTCGTGTTTGACTAAATGCTCAAATCAGGTTTACTGAAATGCTTCTGATCCTAACTCGAAAGTATTAATGTTGTGCATTTACATGATTGTAATTGATTTTAAGCGAAGATGAAATTGATTTTAATATTCTTTATGTTGTTTTATAAAAAAAATTATGTAGTCATTGGTCAAACTAGCAATTTATTTAACTTTGTATTTTGTTAGTTTATCATATTACTTTTTAGCAGAGATGGAACTCATTTGTAGGCCAAATTGTATGATCTATTGTATATATCTTATTGTCAGTGTAAAAGTATGGGTAGATATTTTTTAGTTTGCATTATTTAGAGGTATGGGATTTAAGTTGTTGATTAGAAAATGTGTGCATCACTCTTCTTTTTAAAATTTTGTTCTTTTAACATATAAAAGTATTTTATATGAGTTCATTTACATTCGTAACAATAAATTACCAGCCGCACTTTGTGTCTATTATGCAGAAAAATGTCGGAAGAGGACATCAACTTAAAGTGGTTGTCAATTTATGTTGAGAATTATTTCTCCGGCTCGACCACATGATGCTGCAATGATATCGAAATAAGTCAAAAAAACTAATAGCAAGAAAGCGAGTACATATCCAAGCATCCCTAAACGAGCAACACAGGTCACTGCAAGGACTACAAATTAGTCAATCATTCCCTCTCTCCCATTTTCAATCTTACTTCATTTGTGTTAAATTTTTAGTGGGTATTATTATTATTTTGCTAAAAAAACATGGGGTTTTGCAGGAATATCTCAAATTTCGGAGGCCTGAGTTCTAGGTCTGAATATGAGCAGTTATTTTCTTCTTATTGCTCCAAGCCTGAAAACCGGAATGCCATATTTTCAACCAACAACATTGAGTTTGCTGATTGTCAGGATTAAGAGGTAATATTAAGAAATAATATTACTCATAAATTATGATGTTGACGGTGACCTTGATAATTTGATGAGACATATTATAATTAGAATAATAAATGATACTTCACATATTTATTGATATTCTTACTTACCCTAATGTTATTTACTCTATTTTTTATTTATTTAAGCAATTAGTTTTTTTATAAGTTTGTCATATGCCATTCTTGAGTTTTGGGAACTTGTTGGTTCTATTTACTTTTTTTGTAAAGCTTTTTTTATGAAATTTAACTTTGGTAATAGAAAGATGTTTAGCTTATTCCGACAACATTAGTGTTTCTATTAATATTCTTTTTCCTCCAACTATCTTTATTAATTTATTTTTTGGATATCTTCTACCAATATAATCTGACATTTCTGTGCTCTATGTACTACTTTAGCAGTTCTTGCAAGCTATATAGGTTCAAATAAAGAGTGGTGAGGATTTTTCAAACAACTCAATAGGTTTCAAATGAAGAGTAGTGAGGATTTGCTTAAATTGTGTGAACTTTTGGTGATATTGTTCGTGATATTTTTTCAGCTTGCTTATTACTGCACTATGATTATCCATACTAGCTTCTTACTCTGAAGTAGTATCAGGCACTTCAATGTCATGCCCTTATGTTACTGGAATTATTGACCTACTTAAAGCCATCTATCCAAAATGGAGCCTTACTTCATTAGAGCAATCCTGACCATGTGTGAGTGTATCAAATATTTATACTTTTGTACATGTCATCTAATTGCAATAGGCTATTGAAAGGCATATGGCATAGCCTACTCGTTTATTCGAGTATTTAACTCAACTCAAATAAGAATGTAATAAGTAAATAGTGGATCTATCATCAGAGAGATCTCACAAAGTAACATCTGTCAAAGAATAAAGAAACATTATTCATCTGCAGACTTGAAGATTCACTGGAAGAAGTTCAAGAATTTGATCATGCCTCAGTGATATAAATCAAGATCGTGGATTTAATCAAATGACAGAGATCTCATCAAGGTATCATTTATTACAAGGATTCAATCAGAACAACAAAGTCAAGACATGAAGAAACGTCACGAAAGTTAGTCACTCATGAACCAGACAGTACATCGAGTGTCAGCATTGAAGTGGCGGAATTGATTCATAAGTCTCAGTGACTTTCAGAAGATTGTCAGAAGAATGGATGCTGCTCAGGGTTAGTATTAATTCTCTATTAATTAATTAAGTCATATAATTTAATTAAGAAAATAAATTATATCTGCAAGGATTAATTTATTGATTAATTGAATTAAATTAATTAATTAATTTAGAATTAATATTAAGGATTTTCAGAATTTTAATTGGTTAAAATCTGTTTTAATTCTAAAAAGACAACTGATTGTACTAGTATGACAATCGGTATGACAATTGATAGTCATACCGAAAGTCATGCTAATTCAGTTGATTATCTTGATAGAATTATTATTTAGATTACAATCACTTATTAATTCAGTAAAACAATTTCATTTGAACTAATAGGACAATCGGTATGACAATCAATAGTCATACCGAAAGTCTTGCTAGTTCATTTTAATTGTCTTGCTAGCTCTAAAAGATTGTCACACCGAAAGTATTATTGGACAAAGGATTGTCATACCAGTTCATTTGATCTCGGTTGTGTTGATTAAAAAGAAGCAGAAGCATCCAATTTACAGAAAAACATTGAAAAAGCAATCAAACAGAAGCCAAGAACAAAACAGAGAAAAAGCAGCCAAATATTTCATCTTATCTGCTAATTCAAGATCACAATTTCTAGCTTGTAAAGTTAAATCCAATCAACTAGAAATCACTCTCTTGTTCTTGTGTAACAATCTAGCGGATCAAAATCCCTAGAACTTAATCTCAAATCGCTTTTAGCATTTGATCTTTTAATTACAAAAATAGAAAAAGTTCATGTCGAATTTATTCTAAATTTGTAATAATTGATTTGAGATTAATCCCTTGTAACCGATACCGTAGTTGTAACACCTTTCAAGTTTAATAAAAGTTTTATTTAACTTGAATTTTGTTTCACAATTTTATTCCGCATTTTATTCGACTAAACGGTATTGTTTGCATTCAACCCCCCCTTCTACAAACAAATTGGGACCTAACAATTGGTATCAGAGCCTTCTGATTAACGTACAAATCTAGATCCTAGACTTTTGTGTTTCTTTCACTTCTTGAATTTTTTATTCACTCAAAAAAATTCATAATGACTACACAAAAAGTTGGAACCGTTAAAATTCCACTTTTCGATAAAGAAAATTATGTTATGTGGAAGAAGAAGATGCTACTGTTTTTACAGGTTGCTAATCCCAAATATTTGCAAGTGTTGAAGAAGGGTCCAAAATTCCTATGGTTATGGAACCAGAGGTAATAGAAAATGATGTGGTGATCACCAAAGCGAGAACTTATGTGAAGGATCCTGAGGACTTCTCTCCTGCTGAAATAGAAGAAGCTTCCCTGGATGCTAGCCTTCAATTAATCTTAGTAGATTCCCTTAATCCCCTGATGAATAGACATGTGATGAATTGTAAAGATTCCAAACATATCTGGGAAACTATTGAGATTATTAATGAAGGCACAGAGGAAGTTAGGGAGAACAAACTAGAAATCCTAACCTCTGAATATGAATATTTCAAATCAAATCCAGGAGAAGGAATCACTGAAGTGTTTGAGAGGTACAATGCATTGATCAACAACCTGAACATTAATGGTAAATACTATTCCATTAGGGAGGTCAACAAAAAGTTCCTTTTAACACTGCCAACTCATCTCGAACATAGAATCACTGCCATAAGAGAAGCAAGAGATCTGAGTGAGATTTCTTTGGAAAGGCTCTATGGTGTGTTGAAGACTTATGAGTTGGAACAGATTCAGCAGAAGGAAGTTTATGGGAAAGGAAGAGTGGTCAGCACGTCTACTGCTCTAGTAGCTGATGAACAACAACAACAACCACAATATCAACAACAATCTCAACAGTCAGAAAGAATGGTACAGTCTTCCAAGGTTGAAGATAATGTGATAGTAGCAGAATTTGATTCTCCTACTACAAATCAATCAGGAGATGATTATTATTCCTTGGAAGAACTGGAGCAATTGGAGGATGAGTCAATGGCCCTGATTGTCAAGAGATTCTCAAATGTCAGATTCAAAAGGAATCCCAAGTTCAAGTACAAGTCCAACTACAACAGATTCCAGAAAGGTGGATCTTAATCCTCTAACACCAGCAGTGGTGTGTATAAAACAGGGATGGTTGATCGAAGCACCATTCGATGCTTCAACTGTAATGAGTTGGGACACTTTGCCACAGAATGCAGGAAGCCAAAACAAGCTAGAAAGAACTCTTACGATTCTAATCAGAAGAGTAAATCTGAAAGGGCGTACCTGGCAAAGGGAAGAAGCTGGGATGATACTGACAGTGAAGATGAAGAAGTTGGGAATCTTGCTCTCATGGCTAGTAATGCAAGCACCTCATCGTCAAGAAAAGAGGTAAAACTTTCTGATGCTGAAATGGTTTATCATCTAAGAGGTAACTTAGATTGTGCTCGTCATGATAATGAATTGTTAAATCAACAAATCAAAGACCTTGAGAAAGAGGTCAATGAATTAAGACTTGTGCACATTAATCAAGATAAACTAAAAGAACAAGTATTTTTTCTAGAGAATAGAGTTGACTGTTATAGACAACTCGAAACTATTCTCAAAGACAAGATCACCGGTCTTGAGGCTAAGGTTAAAGCTTACTTTAATTCTTGTTCGAAGTCCAAAGAGTTTTACAATAAGCAAGCTGTTAATCAAACACATGGAATAGGTTATGATTACAATGCTGCTATTGGAAAATTAGGCATAAACTCCCCTCCTCATGTATGTGCTAAAGGCAGGGAAGTACCACATGTGCTTAAGGATGTTGATGAACCCCTCTATAAAGAATCAATTGCTGAACCATTTGATGAGACCTCTTTTATTATTCAAGAAGAAATCCGTGCTGAAGATAATGCTAATGGGAAAGCTGTCTCCAAGTCAAGTGTGTCAAAAGTTCCAGTCAAGGTTGTGAAAGCAACTGAGACTAACTCAGACACACATGAGTTGGATAACACAAATGCCATGTCTACCATGCATAAGTTGCCTATTGTTAATCCTTCTCATAAAGCACGTGGTGTTCCTGATTGTATGTCTTGTGCTTTTAATCTGTTGTTTGCTTATTTTAATGGTAAGCATGTTTCTAATGATAAGACTACTCCTCGTCAGCATGTGAATAATAGAAAGCATGATAGGTCTAAGACTGCTAGTCCTCCTAAAGCTAGAAAGGAGACATTTATGCCTAAGCCTAAACAGAAATTTGATAAGGCTGTTTTAAAGGTCAAATGTTCAGTCATTGAGAATGTTGAGAATAGTGAAATTAAGAATGTTGTTTTGCCTGATAAAGGCCAATTTTACAAGTATGCCGGACCCAGCCAAGCTTGGGTTCCGAAGAAGTTCTAATCCATTTGTATTGCAGGGCATTAAACAGGTACAACCGGTAGTGTGGATTCTTGACAGCGGATCGTCAAGACATATGACCGGAGATAGAGCCCTGCTATCAAATGTGGTTGAGAAAGCTGGCCCAGTGGTTACCTTTGGAGATAACAGCAAAGGTTTAACGGAGGGATATGGCTGTTTGCAAGCTGGAAATGTTATCATTGAAAATGTATATGTTGTGCAAGGACTTGAATACAATCTGCTTAGCATTAGTCAGTTCTGTGACAACGGATACAATGTTTTATTCGACAAGCTGAAGTGTCAGATTCTGCACAAGAAAAGTGAAAAAACCCTCCTTAATGGGAATCCGGAAAGGAAATCTGTTCGTAGCTGACATGAACTCTGGAAGCAATCTTGAAGTCAATTGTTTCTATGCAAAGGCATCGTCAGATGAGAGTTGGCTATGGCACAAGAGACTTTCCCATCTCAATTTCAAAACAATGAATTCTCTTGTCAAAAGAGAATTGGTAAGAGGTCTGCCTCAGCTGGAATTCTCTCCAGAAGGACTATGTGAGGCTTGCCAGAAAGGAAAGTCAAAGAAAGCAAGTCACAAAGGCACTGACACATCTTCCATAACTGGTGTTCTGCAATTATTGCACATGGATTTATTTGGTCCAGTTAATATCCTTTCTATGTCAAAGAAGTGTTACTGTCTTGTGATAGTTGATGACTATTCCAAGTATACGTGGGTTTTATTTCTTCACTCTAAGGATGAAACACCACAAGTTGTGATTGATCATATCAAGATGATTGAGTTAGATTCTAACGTCCCTGTTAGAGCAATAAGGTCAGATAATGGGACAGAATTCAAGAATACACTTCTCAATGGATTCTGTACAGACAAAGGGATTACCAGACAATTTTCAGCTCCTAGAACCCCTCAGCAAAATGGAGTGGTAGAAAGGAAGAATCGTACATTGATTGAAGCTGCAAGAACGATGTTAAATGAATCAGGTCTTCCAATGTACTTTTGGGCTGAAGCTGTCAATACTGCATGTTATACTCAGAATCGAACTCTAATCAACAAAGACTTCATGAAAACTCCTTATGAGATTTTGAATGAACAGAAACCTTCTATCAAATACTTTCATGTATTTGGTGCCAGATGCTTCGTGCTCAAGGATGGAGATGATCATCGTGGTAAGTTCGAGGCAAAGGCATATGAGGGTATTTTTGTTGGATATGGAAGAAGATCATATAGAGTGTATATCATTGATCAACACAAAGTAACTGAAAGTGTCAATGTTACATTTGATGACACTAAACTCCCTAGTATCCAAACTGAAGATCCTTCTGAGAAACTGAAGTTTGATGATACGTCAGATTCAGAATCAGAACATGGTCAAGAACCTGAGGTTGTTGCTGGTGAAGAACCTGTTAATCCTAATGATACTCAAGGTAATAGTGATGGAAACTTTGGCAACAATGGAGATACCACTGCTACTGACGGAGAATCTTCAAGTCAACATGGCAACAACTCAGGGGGAGATGCTGAAGGATCATCTAGTAGGACACAACATCACAATGAATTTCAAGGCGAATCATCAAGATCAAATCTTCCAAGACAGATTGTCTGGAATAAAGCTCACCCTTTTGAGTTGATTATTGGTGATCCAGATGTTGGAGTCAGAACTAGACGTGCTACTCAAAATGAGTGTCTGTTCTCAGGATTTCTTTCTGAGATGGAACCTAAGAAAATTGAAGAAGCACTGACTGATCCAGATTGGGTGATTGCTATGCAAGATGAACTCAATCAGTTTGAAAGTCAACAAGTCTGGAAACTGGTACCTAGGCCTGTACACAAGAAAGCTGTTGGTACTAGGTGGGTATTCAGGAATAAACTAGATGAAGATGGTGTGGTTACAAGAAACAAGGCAAGACTGGTAGCTAAAGGGTATTCTCAAGCTGAAGGTATTGATTATGATGAAACCTATGCTCCAGTGGCTAGACTTGAGGCCATCAGGATATTTCTGGCATTCGCAGCATTTTCAAACTTTAACGTTTATCAAATGGATGTCAAGAGCGCCTTTCTGAATGGAAAGCTGGATGAAGAGGTATATGTAGAGCAACCTCCTGGTTTTGAAGATCCAGATCATATGGATTTTGTCTTCTTTCTTTTCAAGGCTATCTATGGGCTAAAACAGTCTCCAAGAAAATGGTATGACACTCTCTCTGAATTTCTTATTGAAAATAGCTTTATTAGAGGTGTCATAGACAAAACTCTCTTTTCTAAAAAACATAAGAATGATACTATATTAGTCCAAGTCTATGTGGATGATATAATATTTGGGTCTACTAATGATAATCTCTGTAAGAGATTTGCTAAGTTAATGCACAGCAAGTTTGAAATGAGCATGATGGGAGAGCTGAAGTTCTTTCTTGGATTACAAGTAAATCAAAGGTTAGATGGAACATTTATTTGTCAATCCAAGTATCTCAAGGAACTCCTCAAAAAGTACAATCTAGAGGATTCTGCATCAGCAAGGACTCCATCAACTACAACTGTCAAGCTTGGACCATGTGAAAACTCCATTAAGGTAGATGTCACAAGCTACAGAGGTATGATTGGCTCGTTACTCTATCTTACTGCAAGTAGACCAGATATTATGTATGCTACATGTTTATGTGCAAGGTTCCAAGCGGATCCTAGAGATATTCATCTCGTTGCTGTTAAACGAATCTTAAGATATCTTAAGGGAACACCAAATCTAGGTATTTGGTACCCTAAAGAATCTAGTTTAAACCTTGTCGGATATACAGATTCAGATTATGCAGGAAGTGTTGTTGATAGGAAAAGCACCTCAGGAAGTTGTCAATTCCTAGGAAGCAGGCTAGTCTCATGGTACAGCAAGAAACATCAAACAGTTTCCAACTCAACGGCCGAGGCTGAATATATTGCTGCTGGAAGCTGCTGTGCTCAGATCTTGTGGATTAGGAACCAACTACGAGACTATAGCTCTGTATTGAACAAGATTCCTATTTTATGTGACAACACAAGTGCAATAGCCATCACCAACAACCCTGTGCAGCACTCGAGGACAAAGCACATTGACATCAGGTATCATTTTATTAGAGAGCACGTCATGAATGGTACTGTTGAACTATTTTTTGTTCCAACAGAAGAACAAATAGCAGATATTTTCACTAAACCACTTGACGAATCCACATTTACCAGATTAGTTGGTAAATTGGGCATGTTGAATAGTTTTAGTGATTAATTTAGTTAATATCTGGGATCTGTTCTTGAATGAATTTACAAATGAATTTTTCATAAATGAAAAATTCATTTGCAAATTTATTTTATCATTTTATCATATTTCTTGCTTATTTCTATGTAATATATATTATCTTATCTATTTTTATTTTCCCTACTTGTTAATTTAAAATATCTCAGAATATCTTATTTCCTCTAAAAATGTTTTTCTATGAATTTTATTTGCTAAAATTCAACAGAAATCTATTTTTGGAATAAAAATAATTAATTCTGAAATATTGTCTTTGTTTCTGTAAAAATTATAAGTTTTTATTTTCAGTTTTATTATTTTGTAATATAGTTTCAGTACATATATAGAAGTCTGTTCCTTTTATTTTATTTTGTTTTCTACTGCAATGACAATCGGCAAGACAATTGAATTGTCTTGCTGAAAGTCATTTCAGTATATGTTTGCATATGTTTGTATATATCGGTATAGTTTATACTGGCAAGACAATCGGTATGACTATCAATTGTCTTGCCAGTTTTAAACCATATATATAATTAGTTTCATTTTATTATTATACTGGTATGACAATCGGTATGACTATCAGATTGTCATACCAGTTATAATTTTAATATTTATTCTATTGTTTTTCTTTCTCCTTCTTTTGCCTGGTATGACAATCGGTATGACAATCCCGGATTGTCATACCAGCTGTAATATAAAGGCATGTGTTTGTATTGTTTTTAAACCATTTCAACAGTTCAGTTCATTTCAAAAAAAAATCGAACAGTTTCTTCCTCATTTTCTCTCTTCTCTCTCTCTTCGAACTTAAACCATCAATCTGATTCCTTCCTTGCTCGAGTTTTTACTCAGCAAACTAATTCATCACTTTGTGATATATACATACAAGTATATATATACAGAGGTGCTGTTGAACTTTTTATTTTTTTTTATTTTCAATTTCTGATTTGTGTCTTTTGGTTTGTCAAAACTGTGTTTGTGAGTTAGGAATTTTAACGAGATACATTTCTGTCTAAATTTTTCGATTATAATTAATTTAATTCGAATTATTAAATTAATTTAATTAATTCGAATTTTCTTAATATTATTCTTAAAATTCTGAAAAGCGTGTGTCTTATTATTATTTTAAATGGCTCTCAATTTCCAAATTGTCGCGCATAATCAGGTTGGTTATTTTAATCCGGAAAAATGTGATGTTGAAAAATTTAAGCCATGGATTAGATTTTTAAATGACCATTCGATTGTTAGCTCTGCTATTAAATCAAATGTGATTTTAAACGTCGATCTACTTAGACTGATTTGCACAACTTCTACTGTGGCCGATGATTCAAAATCTTTTTCATTCACCATCGCAAACACACAGTATGTAGTTGATGAAACAGTCGTCAATCATGCGTTAAATTTTCCACTAAACAATTTCTGTAATTTACCCTCTGAAAATGATATCACAAATTTTTTCAATGCTATTCACTATCAGGGGGTGATCAATTTAACCAAACTTTCTAAATCAAATTTGGTGTCTGAATGGGATATTTTCTTCGATAAACTTTCCAAAGTGTTTGCCAACTGCACAAAATCCAATTTTCATAACATCACTTCCACTCTGCAGTATATTGGTCTTGCGGTTGTTTTCAATCAAAGGATCAATTTTGGCAAACTACTTTTTCCCATTCTCTTGAGACGTCTAACTTCTGCTTTACGTGATCATTCTACAAATCGTAGAGTATCATGTTACTATGCTCGTTTTCTCATGCTTATAGCAGATCATCTACTCACCCCTGAACACAAAGCCCTTTTTGCTAACTCTGCGGTAACCGAACCCCCTCCAGTTAGCAAAAAGATTTACACTCGCCAAGACACAACCTTCAAATTTATGCAAGTTCCAGTACTTGTATCTGCTTTCATGGCCAATTATATTCCCTTACCTATTTTCAATCTTCCCGGCCATGAACAGCAACCTCAACCTCCAGTGGTTCAAGCCACCCAGGCTCTTCCATTACAGGTAGTAATTCCTCACTCTCACTCTCTTCCTACTTCTGTTGAAAGACCCCCAGTGGTTGATAGGGCTGACCATGAAGTTGTAGAACCACAGCTTCAATCCCAGGTCATAGAGCCAAACACAGAGTCTCATTCTATCTCAACCTCTCCCCCACTGTCTAAAATGTTACCCAGGAGATTACTAGGAAGTAGTACATTGTTAAATATGAGTGAACCCTCAGCTCTGCCTCCTCCTAAGAAAAGAAGAACATATTCTGAGGCATCTGAAAGCCCATCCTTGTCCTCTCAACAGGACATGGACTTTGAAATGGCCAATGAACAGTTACTAGAGGCATTCTCTCAACAGGATGCATCTATTGAAATTCGCCATAGGGCCATGGCATCTTGTACTGAGTCAAGCACAATTCCATTACTCACAATGGAACCATACACTTCCCCAGATCATACTCAGGACACACAGCGAGGAGTGCACGTAGAGTCAGATACAGTGCCTGCCATAGTTACGGCAGAAGAGCAGTCACATGCTTCAGAGGGAAAATCTGACTCTCCGCCATCTTTAATAGAGTCATTTTCTCCCCTCCCAGATCCAACACCTCTGGCTCCCTTATGGGATTCTCCACTCGCAGATTTATCTGGAGAAAGTGGAGGGCAACTCGGTCAATCTATCCCTGAAGCAATTCAGGCATCTATTCCAAAAGATTTGATAGGTTTGACTGAGGATCGGGACTCGCGAATTCCCATTGCACCACCACTGACCTCTCTTGAAGAGGCTAGGGTGATTTTTAATGCAGGTACACAAGAACAGCAACTGGAAGACTCCTCACGAGCAATCATATTGAGAGAAACACATGCACGTGAGATGAGTGAACCAAACACGAGTGAAATTCAGGTGAGAGCACACACAGACACTGATACTGTAAACCTGTTAGCTCAGATTGCTGCCCTAAAAGAAGAACTTGCTAAAAGTCAAGCTGAAGCTCAAGCATTCAAAGCACAAGTGGTTGAACGGTCTTCTTCTTCCACCTCTGTCAACAATCAGCTTGCAATCATAAGGAATGACATCTCAGATCTAAAGACCACTGTAATACCAAAGCTCAATTCTATTCAGGACACTCCAAATTTATCAGCTGATGACATATCCAACTTCTGCTCTCTACATACAAGAATGACTTCTCTTGAAGACCTCATTGAGATGAATCATTCACTGGACTCCTCAAGATTTCTAAAGATAGAGACGGGCATGGAACATCTCAATGAAGGGATGAAGCACCTATATTACATGATCAAGAATTCTCATTGCCCTAATGAAGAACAAAGAGCTTATTTTGAAGGACCGTCTGGTGGAGGATCAGGCTCTGGAGGTGATGGAAGTTTCAAAGGAAAGTCAGTAGAGGATCCCTCAACTAAGGGGGAGAAGAAAGGGAGTAGTGCCAAAGGGAAGGAAAAAGATACCTCTGCTGGAAACAAAGGAAAGGCTGATGATGTCTACTACAGTGGAGAACAGGATGACTTTGACATTTTTGACATTCCCACTGAACCAGTTCAGGAAGATAAAGATGGGTTATTTGAAGCTGAAGAGGAAAGTGATTTTGAAGATTGGGAAGAAGAAGATACAGTGGATCCTATGTTTGAGAAAGAATTTCAGAAAGAGCAGTCAGAAATGCTAAGAAAAGAAGCTGAACTTAAGAAGGTCTCTCAGATCATTGACAGGAGGAAAGACATACAAAGAACAGAAACTCTTCAAAAGCAACATCTTCATGACATTAAGGCTCAAGAAAGGAGAAGAGATGTCAGACTAAAGATTGGTGAAAAATGGGATGAAGCTAGGAGAGTACTCGATATGCCTCAGCTATGCACTAACAATGATAGGCAGTTCTTACATCTTCTTGACAAGCTGGAAATCTCAAATCCTAACAATGACATGTACATGAATGCTATCAAGACTGGAGTCTCAAGGATCACAGCTGCTTTTGATAGATCCCTAAGTGAGATGAGCATTTTTGTATATTGTCAGAGTGAAGGATCATTCAAGGTGTCACTTCACCTATTTGAGAATCGTTCTTTGTCAGAGATTTGGGTTCTTTTAAACAAAGTCAAAAGAAGCTCAGAATTGAATGAAGTTCTTCGAGAAAGGCTTAAAGAGTTTGCCAGCAGGGCTAGTCCTCAAGTGGTCAACAATCCTCATCAGGTGAGATTCTTTAAGTCTGATTGTCTTCAAATCTGTCAGCTAGATGTACAATCTCTTAAAGACTACTCAGCTAAGCATCTGGTCTGGATGGAACATCATTTGAGAACTGCTGGATATTCATCCATGTTGAAGACTCAAGCTGCTGACTTGATTCAAGCTTATTGTGAAAAGAATGTTAAAAGGTATAATCAACTCAAGAATAAGCTGAAGTCAGTTGGAGTTCAACCAGTCAGACCTGCAAGCTTCACTTCAGAAAAGGATCGTGTCTTTGACAAGGAATTGCTTCAAGATTTAGAAGAAGGTGAAGTCAGGAGAGAAGACAACTGAAGTCAATTAGCTCAAAACTCAATGTAATATGATTAGAGCGTTATGAATCAAGATAGTCTAATGTAGTTATATGTTCAGGCTAGAGGAACATCTATCTTGTATTCACTTGTAAATTTCATTTGGAATCTGGAAAATGTTAAATATAATCCAGAACTTTTCTGCTATTTACTTTACATTACTGTTTATATCTTTTTCTTATTTGTTAGTTGAGTTATCCTCTAGGTATTTGTTGTTATTGTCTAACAAGCAAATAGGGGGAGATTGAAAGGCATATGTCATAGCCTACTCGTTTATTCGAGTATTTAACTCAACTCAAATAAGAATGTAATAAGTAAATAGTGGATCTATCATCAGAGAGATCTCACAAAGTAACATCTGTCAAAGAATAAAGAAACATTGTTCATCTGCAGACTTGAAGATTCACTGGAAGAAGTTCAAGAATTTGATCATGCCTCAGTGATATAAATCAAGATCGTGGATTTAATCAAATGACAGAGATCTCGTCAAGGTATCATTTATTACAAGGATTCAATCAGAACAACAAAGTCAAGACATGAAGAAACGTCACGAAAGTTAGTCACTCATGAACCAGACAGTACATCGAGTGTCAGCATTGAAGTGGCGGAATTGATTCATAAGTCTCAGTGACTTTCAGAAGATTGTCAGAAGAATGGATGCTGCTCAGGGTTAGTATTAATTCTCTATTAATTAATTAAGTCATATAATTTAATTAAGAAAATAAATTATATCTGCAAGGATTAATTTATTGATTAATTGAATTAAATTGATTAATTAATTTAGAATTAATATTAAGGATTTTCAGAATTTTAATTGGTTAAAATCTGTTTTAATTCTAAAAAGACAACTGATTGTACTAGTATGACAATCGGTATGACAATTGATAGTCATACCGAAAGTCATGCTAATTCAGTTGATTGTCTTGATAGAATTATTATTTAGATTAAAATCACTTATTAATTCAGTAAAACAATTTCATTTGAACTAATATGACAATCGGTATGACAATCAATAGTCATACCGAAAGTCTTGCTAGTTCATTTTAATTGTCTTGCTAGCTCTAAAAGATTGTCACACCGAAAGTATTATTGGACAAAGGATTGTCATACCAGTTCATTTGATCTCGGCTGTGTTGATTAAAAAGAAGCAGAAGCATCCAATTTACAGAAAAACATTGAAAAAGCAATCAAACAGAAGCCAAGAACAAAACAGAGAAAAAGCAGCCAAATATTTCATCTTATCTGCTAATTCAAGATCACAATTTCTAGCTTGTAAAGTTAAATCCAATCAACTAGAAATCACTCTCTTGTTCTTGTATAACAATCTAGCGGATCAAAATCCCTAGAACTTAATCTCAAATCGCTTTTAGCATTTGATCTTTTAATTACAAAAATAGAAAAAGTTCATGTCGAATTTATTCTAAATTTGTAATAATTGATTTGAGATTAATCCCTTGTAACCGATACTGTAGTTGTAACACCTTTCAAGTTTAATAAAAGTTTTATTTAACTTGAATTTTGTTTCATAATTTTATTCCGCATTTTATTCGACTAAACGGTATTGTTTGCATTCAACCCCCCCTTCTACAAACAAATTGGGACCTAACAGCTATACACAGTGGCATGATGTTGAAATCAACCATGTGATCGGTCCAAAGTTAACTATAAGAATTCTCACTGATCGGTCCAAAGTTAACTATAAGAATTCTCACTCGATTACTTATAACTGAAATTCTATGAGTCTGGTTGCTTAGAATTTTCACAAATCTATTCTTCATATATTAACCTATAACTTTCTTTATCCAATAACTGATTATGTCGTTAGCCCATTTAATTTAATTCATTAATATGATACATGTGACGGCCTCAACCCCGGGGTCAGGAGTTGATGTCATCAATAACAATAATAACAACATTATTATATAAACTGTTAGGTCACACACACTGTAGAGGGGGTGAATACAGTGTAAAGTACAATCAAATCGAACTTTAATATCTCAAGTAACAGAAAACAAACTTTATTGAAACAATAAACTCTGTTACAGTATGGAACTGTTACCTCTCAGTGATGAACAAATATCACGAGAGCTGCTAGGGTTACTACGAATAATCTTCTCGAATATGATAACACTTATAGTGTAAACCCTATGTCTGTGTTTATATACTACACAGTTACAAGATAATCACTAATTGATATGGAATATAATTCTGCTTCCTAAAATATATCAATTAAATATCTTTTCTTCCAAGTATTCTATTCTTTATAGAATTCCTTCTTCATGCATATCTCTTCTTATGTTTATCTCGATCTTCTTTCCTTTAATCAGCTACTGTCCTTATCTGAACGTCCTTCAGCACTTAAGTTCTGATATCCATCTTCTGATGATTATCTCCTGATAATATAAGTACTGATATCCTTAAGTCCTGACTTCCAGTAAGTACTGATTTATCCTGTTTAAGTAAGATCTGAAAACTAAACATAAATCATATTAGCCATGACATTATCAAATATATCTAACAATCTCCTCCAACTTGTAAATTAGCATAATATACAAGTTTAACAGATATTTAATGATGTCAAAAACATTAAGTACAAATGCATGAGAATTAGACTAGATAACTACAACTTACAGTCCTTAAAGCTTTACCAACATTTAACTTCTGATAACAGCTTCAGTCCGTACAAATATCAGAATTTAATCAGTTGTAGATCTTGACTTGGCTTCATCTTCTGATCTCTCTGATGTCAGGAGTTGTTCTGAGATAGTTCTTCAACAAACATCTCTCAACATATCTAAGTTCATCAATCATCCTCCTTTTAGCATCTTTAAGCTCTGTATTATCTTCACCAATTTGAAATATTACAGCCCTGAGATCATTAATCTTTGCTTTTTTTATATCCTGATCTAGTCTGATCAAATAAGCTTTATCAGACTCAAGATTGAATTCCACAGCCTTGTAACCCGGAAAGGTAGTTATAATTTTAGCAGTGTTGGGCTTCATTTCAACTATATCACCCTTGTGATCTCTGTACTTTGGAACATATGTGCTGTCAGACTTAACAGAATAAAGCCTTTTCTGTCTCTGAATCTGATCCTTCAAATAGTTTGCAGCACTTCCTGTCAATCTGTCATCCACTTGAAGTAAGAATAGTACATGCTCCAATTCTTCAAAATACTTCAATGGAATGGCATTTTGCCTTATATGATAAACCCTACCATCTGTCATGAAGTACAACAAGATGTGTTCTTTCAAGTAGGTATGGTAGACCATTTGTACAGATTCCAGTTGATTCAATCTCTCAGGAGTTGCTCCAATACCTGGGTCACTCAAGGAAGTTGGATCATTGGTAGTGTTATGTATTCTTCTTTCATCAGCACTTCCCAATCCAGTTTTATCTCTTGCTTCCTTTCCAGTAACTACTCTTGCTTCAAAACCACTTGCAGCAGTCTTCAAAGGTTGAGTCTGTTTTGCTTTAGTGAATCCTGGTAGGAGTGTCTTTGATCTATCTTCTGATATCAAGTTAACTTGAGCTATGTCAGAGGTTGCTTGCTTCTTTGAAATATCAGAACTTACTGTCTCTTGACTCTGAACAACTTGAGCCATGTCAGAGGTTGTTTTAAGAACTTTTCTTGAAGTCAGAGCAAGATCATTCTTTTCATCAGTGATTTCTTCATTCTCAGGAGGCACATAAACCTTGATAGGTTCACCAACCTTTTCTTTACCCTTGGATCTTGGATCTATCTGCGGTTGTGATTTAGCCAATGTTGCTTCAGTATTTGTCCTTTCTTTTATCACAATGCCTTTGAGTTTTGGAAGTGTCTTTTTACCAGAAGCTTCAGATTTAGATGTGACTTTCTCTGATTTAAGTCTGGCTTCTTCTTCCATTAAACTCTCCAAGTCCATTCCTGGATTTTCCTGAAGAAATAACTGTCTTGACATTTCTTCATCAAGATCTAAAAGTTTATCAGAACTTATCCTTTTACCAGTAGCAAAACTAATTCTTTTCCCAGTATCAGAACTTGTCCTGTAACTTGTGATTTCAGCTTTTCTTGATGAGAAACCTCTACCTTGACTATGACCTCTACCCATTCCAGAGTTTCCTTGATCATCCTTTTCATCATCCTTCCATTTCAGTGTCTTGCCAGTCTTGCATTTGGACTTAATTACTTTCTCCCCCTTTTTGGCATCAGCAGGTAGGAGAAGAGAGACAAGTAATTCCACTGAGGCTTGGATCTCAGTAAGTTGAGATTGCTGAGAAGCTTGATTTTTCAGAATATCATCAATCTGAGCTTGTTGTTTCTCTTGAGTCTTCTCAATATAAGCAATCTTGTCAAAGGTAGGTTGGAAGAACTTTTTCTTGTCAATTTTCTGAATATGGTCCTGTTGGATGAATTCTTCCTGAATCTTGTGTAGCTCTGCATGAGTAGTTGAATGGAGACCTTGTAGATGTTTAGTACTCAATGCAGTGACTCTAAGCTGGGTTTTGAAATCATTAGAAATTAACATTTCATCAGCTTTTGTCAAGTGCTCAGCAAGATGCTTTGCAGTTGGAACACAGGAAACTGAGTTCCATTCCTTAGTCCAATCCTGTCCTACAGGAGTTGCACTCCAAGGCACTGGTGCTTCTCTGGTAACAAACTGCTTAACAAGTTCAGATTTACGAATAGTTTATTGAGGAGCATGTCCTGAAGGACCTGCTTCATCAGCATCTACATTTGGAGCAGCATTACTAGTATCTCCAGCATTTACAGCATCAGAACTTACCGAATCAGTATCTTCTGATAAAACAACAGTGTGAGTAGCAATGGAGGCTTCAGCATCCTCTAAGTGCTGATCTGGTTCTAAGTTCTAATCAACAGCCATATCCTGATGCTCACCTATATTCTGATCATCAGCATCTAGATGCAGAGAAGGTGTAGTAGATAACTCTGGAGTTTGAACAACATCAGTAACAGGTGTTGTTAATGGATTAGTTGCTGTTGGAGCTTCTAAGAGAATTACTTCAGGCACAACCAAGTTCTGGATATCAATATCAGCACCTGTGCCTATATTAACAGGAGAGACAGACTTTTGAACAGGAGACATAGATGGTGTGTTGGCCTGTTCAGGAACAGCCTCCTGAGATGGAGTTGATGAAGAAGAAGTGACTTTAGCAAATTCCTTTTCTTGTGAGATCAGAGATTCCTGATCTCCTTCCTTAGCTGCTACTTCTTCATCTGAAACTGGCCTTTTTGCCCTCTGTTTCTTGTATCTCTTTATAGATATGGATTCCTTGGGAGTTTCAGGAACAGTCATTCTTCAAAGCCTCTTGAGAAGCCTAGATCCCCCAATTTCAGAATCCTTCTGAGAAGTCACTGTCTCAGCTTCTTGGACAACAGGTTCTGATGTAGAAACCTGTTCCTCACTGTCAGACTCATCTCTCAAAGCAATCCTCCTTCTCTTTTGAGGTGTTTGAGGAATAGTCTTTGTCCTCTTAGGTTTGGAAGATGAAGGCTTCACAGTAGGTGCTGAGGATGAGGGTTGAACTGTCTGTGAAGTGGAGAGATAGGATTTGATATATTGCCTGAGGGTTGGTTGAGTAATATGAGTGGTATGTTCTGATGGTTGTTGTGGTGTTTGGGAGGTGTTTGTTGGTTGGACATCAGGATAAACAGATCTATAGGAATCAGGATTAGTATTTACTAAGATCTGTTTCACAGACTGAGGAATCTGTAAAGGTCTAACCACTGGTTTCTTAGTGTCAGCATTTACCAGGTCATTAAAGTAACGTTTGGCAACTTTAAAAGGTGAAGTTAAGGTACTGGTTAGTTGAGGTTCATCAGTACAAAAAGTATATATAAGTTGACAGAATCTAGCAAAGTAAACAACATTCCTATCCTCTGTCATCCTATCCCCAATAAAACCTATTATAGCCGTTGCAAAATAAAAATGAGTTTGGTTTATAATGGCATACCCGATGTGCTGACTCATTATAGGGATGGCATCAAAATTCGAACACTTGTTCCCAAAAGCTTTAGTGATGCAGTCGAAGAAGAAGCTCCATTCCCTTCTGATATAAGCCCGTTTCAACTGCCCAAGCTTTGCCAAACTCTGTTCATACCCCAAACCGGCCATTAACTCCTGAAGAGCTGATTCCTCTGGAATTGAAAAAGTACATCCTTCTGGGAGATGTAGAGCCTTGCGTATTGTACCAGGAGTGACTACATATGAAGAATCACCCACTTCGAAAACAATACTAGGAGTACCATTTGGACTATCAAAGTTTCCAGTCCTCCAAAGTGTCAGAATTTGTTGGCTTGAGAATACTGAAGGTTGGGTCAATGCATACCCGATTTCACTGTGTGCAAGAAGGTCTTGCACAAAATGCAATTCAGACGGAGCTTCAGCATTATCAAGAATAGCAGCATAATTGTTTGGAACAAATTTAGCTCCATCAATGATTAAATCCTTAGGTGCCATGAAAGTAATCGAGAGGTTTAAGTGCCTGTTAGGTGTTTGATAGAATGTCTATATGAAAAACCAACGTTAGAAGAAGAAAGAGAGTAAAAGCAAGTAGAGAGAAAAAGTATGAAAGGAAATAAAAGATTAAAAAATCTTCTCTTTGTCTTACTTATACTTTTGAAAGAAAATAAATGTAACCGTTGGACACCTGTCAGACATGCAGTAAAAACGAATAGTTAATGGGCACGAGAAAACAGTAATCATTACTTACCCACTTACAGTTTTTCAAGGAAAAACCGTTCCACTTACCCAGTTATTCCATTAATCAAGGTGAAACAGTTTTAATTCAAAATTGAAATTGTTCCCACTTATTGAATTATTTTTCACTGCAACATCAATATTCTGAAAAAAAAAATTGAGTGAAAATGACCATAATAAATTAGACGAGCAACTACTGATAAAAGAAAATCAGAACTTAAGTTAAAACAGAATTTATATGGTCATCAGAATATGAATATGTATCAGGATTTATCAATACATTACAAAATATCTCAGAGACAAGATCTTGAAATAAAAACAAATTTCATTAATATATCAAGATAATACATTCATGAAATTGAAATTACATCAGAACTTGTACAAGATTTCCCTAAGCTGCTAAACCTAACGTCAACAGCCTTAGTCCTAGATCAAGAAGCAGGGCAAGGCTGATGATGAAGAAAAACAGGAAGAAGAAAATAAATTATTTCTTCTTCCTACTCTCGACAAACAGAATAACGAGTCAAATGATTCGCTCTTGCTGGCGGAGAGCTTCCAGCCTTTCCTCCTCCAATCGCTCCAGATGGCGATGGTAGTCCATGTAGAAGAACAGGAGGTGGGTAAGTACCTCCTGGGGAACGGAGTCCCATATCTCATCAGGAATGGCAGTGACGTGCCATTCCTGCTGCCAATCGGCACAGCTCAGCTCCATGTTGAATGTTTCGTAGTTCAAAAACATATTGTAATTGACTATGGTGTTTTTGATAGAAAAAGTATGAAGGTGAGTTTCTGATACCATTTATATAGGCAAGAGAATGCCAGGAGACGCAAAGAAATTTAATGCTGACATGTGAAATTAATTCCACCTCGTCTCCCCAGACTTGGAAAAAGAAAAACATTCATTGGAAAGAGAAAACATGGTTTAATGCGCACAAGAAGCAAGTAAAAGTTGACTGTTCATGTACGAGTACCACTATCCCTAACTATAGTGACTATTAATCTTCCACTTCAACAGTATTCTGGTTTAAACTGAGACTGTTGTTAAATTTTATCCAAAAATAAGTCAAGTAAAGAATCAGACTGTAATATCAGAACTTAGACTTATATCAGAACTTAACAGTCATCAGAACATAATTTCTTAACTCGAAAAAGGAATGCCTATTTTAGTAAGTCCTCACACAAATTCTGATTTATATTCTTCAAAACTTAATCATCAGAACATGCAATCAGAACTTGTCCTCAGAATTTGTGCAATATGACACAATGACTGTTCATCTAAAACAACATAGATCCCCACATTGATTTTCATCATTCATATAGAGTGGTTAGTGTGTGCATTAAGCTAAATATCAGACAAAGAGAAAAGTCTGATTCACTTCAGTACATCTTAAAAATAAGGCATAACTAAAACTTTACTAAAAACCTGTCAATATTCTGAAACCTACTATTGAATGAATTCATGCTTGAGTCCACCTCAACTATTTTGTGCTAATTTTGTGCATCTTTTTAAATTCTATTTTACAGTGGCTTCTCAGTGTAAGTGAGTCATGACTGCTTATCAGAATTTATGCTATTATCAGAGTATTTCTCCAGTAATCATAGAGTATGAAAAGTCACTAAGAAAATATTTTATTTGCTTTTCTGATGCATATTACTTAATACCAGCAATGCACTTGGGTCTTCCCTTCCACATTTTTACTCTAGATCTCAAAGGAGTACCTGATTTTTAATCCTTGTTTCTCTTTCTTTTTCTTTTGATAAGTGAGGTTTATCAGCACTTAGTACATTCAACAGATTTAATAGCATCAGAACTTAACAGATGAGTAGCATTATTCTAGTTTGTGACTTAGTAATAAGATAGACAAAGTAAACTCAACTAAGCTCAATTATCAGAATTTTCTTATGTCAATAGATTTCCACAGAAATAATTACTTCTTACATGGGATCCCTTGTTTATTGAAGACTGCTAGGTCAGCATCTAGCACAGTTATCCTCATAGGATTGAATAGTTACCTAAACAGACATATCACTATCAGAGTTTAGAAACATTGATCAGACAACAGTCAGTACTTAAACATATTTTTCAATTAAGCACAGAATACACAAAGAGATTGAATTCTGTAAATACTGATTATAAAGTCTGATGCAACAGAACAAAACTAAGCAGATTTAGAGAAAGAACCTGAAACCATTCCAAGTTCATTTACCAATCTTGTAAAAGTAGCTTCACACAATGGTTTTGTGAAGATATCTGCTAGTTGTTGATCTGTTGGAACAAAGTGCAATTCCACTGTACCTTCATCTACATGTTCCCTGATGAAGTGGTACCTGATGCTGATGTGCTTTGTCATAGAGTGTTGAACTGGATTACCTGTCATAGCAATAGCACTTTGATTATCACAGTAAATAGGGATTTTGAAATATGTTAACCCATAATCCAGTAACTGATTCTTCATCCAAAGAATCTGTGCACAACAGCTTCCTGCAGCAATATATTCTGCTTCTGCAATTGATGTGGAAATTGACTTTTGTTTCTTGCTAAACCAAGAAACCAATCTGCCTCCAAGAAATTGGCAGCTTTCACTTGTGCTTTTCCTGTCAATTTTGCAACCTGCAAAATCTGCATCTGAGTAACCTATTAGTTAAAATCTGATTCTCTGGGATACCATAATCCCAGATCAGCTGTTCCCTTAAGATATTTGAAAAATCTTTTTCACAGCTGTTATGTGAGGTTCTCTTGGATCTGCTTGAAATCTTGCACAAAGACAGGTAGCATACATGATATCAGGTCTACTAGCAGTTAAATAGAGTAGAGAGCCAATCATACCTCTGTAATCAGTAATATCTACTGATTTACCAGTATCCTTATCCAGTTTTGTTACAGTGGCCATGGAAGTGGATGCACTTGAACAATCTTGCATTCCAAATTTCTTCAGCAAGTTTCTGGTGTACCTGGTTTGACAAATAAAGGTGCCTTCTTCATTTTGCTTGACTTGAAGGCCCAGAAAATAGCTAAGTTCCCCCATCATACTCATCTGATATCTTGACTGCATCAGTTTGGCAAACTTCTTGCAAAGTCTGTCATTTGTAGACCCAAAAATGATATCATCAACATAAATCTGGACCAAAAGTAAGTCCTTTCTATGATTGAGGTAGAACAGTGTTTTGTCTATAATTCCTCTGTTGAATCCACTTTCCAGAAGAAACTGAGCTAAAGTCTCATACCATGCTCTGGGAGCTCGCTTAAGTCCATAAAGAGCTTTATCAAGCCTGTAGACATAATCTGGATGTTTGGAATCTACAAAGCCTAGAGGTTGTTCAACATATACTTCCTCCTCCAATTCTCCATTGAGAAAAGCACTTTTCACATCCATTTGAAAGACAGTAAACTTTTTCTGAGCAGTATAAGACAAAAATATCCTTATGGCTTTTAACCTAGCAACTGGTGCAAATGTTTCATCATAATCAATTCCCTCCTGTTGAGAATATCCTTTTGCAACCAGCCTTGCCTTATTCCTTATAATTATGCCATCACTGTCAGTTTTGTTTCTGAATACCAACTTTGTACCAACAACAGGTCTATTCTTTGGTCTTGGCACTAGGGTCCAGACTTTGTTTCTTTCAAATTCATTTAACTCTTCCTGCATTGCTTGCACCCAATCAGCATCTTGAAGAGCTTCTTCCACTTTCTTTGGCTCAGTCTGAGAGAGAAAAGAATTGTAAAGACATTCGTTTGAAGTACCTGTTCTAGTTCTGACACCTGCATCAGGATTTCCAATTATCAAATCAGGTGTATGTGATTTAGTCCATTTCCTTGCAGATGAAAGGTTTTCTCTAAAACTGGATGCTCCCCATGATCCATGCTGTCTTCATTTTCATTTTCCGATGCTCCCCCCTGAAACTATGCTCTCTGAGTTGGATTCTTCAGAATTTAGATTTTCAGAACTATCAGAAATTGGCTTATCAGAACTTGACGAATCAGAACTTGAAGAGCCGGATGTATGTTCTGTTGCTTCTTGAGATGTGGTATGTTCTTGAGTATGCTCCCCCTGCATAGGTGCATCTTCCTTTGGCGTAGTCACCACAGTTTCAATAACATCAGAGTTTAATCCATCAGAGATTATAGTATCAGAATTTGAGTCTTCATTTTCAAATCTCAGCTAATCATGATCAATAAAATCTTCAAGACCAGTAATATTCTTGTCATCAAAAAAGACATTGATAGATTCCATGACCACTCTTGTTCTCAAATTATAGACTCTGAAGGCTTTTATGGAAAGTGGATATCCAACAAAGATTCCTTCATCAGCTTTTAGATTAAATTTAGATAGCTGTTCAGGATGAGTCTTGAGAACAAAACACTTGCATCCAAATACATGAAAGTACTTCAGATTTGGCTTCTTTTTCTTCACCATCTCATATGGTGTTTTTCCTTGCTTGTTAATGAGTGTTGCATTTTGAGTAAAACAAGCAGTCTACACAGCTTCAGCCCAGAAATAGGTTGGAAGCTTTGCTTCTTCAAGCATTGTACGTGCAGCTTCAATGAGAGTTCTATTCTTCCTTTCAACAACTCCATTTTGCTGTGGAGTCCCAGGAGCAAAAAATTCCTGCTTAATTCCATGGTTTTGCAGAACTCTTCCATTATCAAATTCTTGAACTCAGTGCCATTATCACTCCTTATGGTTTTCACAGAATCTTTGACCAATTTATCCAGATGTTTGACATGATGAATCAAGATAGATGCAGTTTCACTTTTTGTGTGCAAGAAATACACCCATGTGTATCTGGTGAACTCATCCACTATGACCAATGCATATTTCTTCTTTACAATAGACATGACATTCACTGGACCAAATAGATCAACATGTAGTAGATGATAAGGCTCAAGAATTGATGATACAATCTTGCTCTTGAATGAAGATTTTCTTTGTTTGGCCTTCTGACAAGAATCACAAAGGCCATCAGGAGCAAATACTGACTTTGGCAGTCCTCTCACAAGATCTTTCTTGACGAGTTCATTTATATTGTTGAAATTTAAATGAGAGAGTTTCTTGTGCCAATTCCAGCTTTCTTCAATTGATGCTCTACTCATCAGACAGATTGCAGAACCATCAGTACTTGTTGAAAGCCTAGCTTCATAAATGTTACCACGCGTGTATCCTTTTAGAACAACTTTGCCTTTGGATTTACTCACAACTTCACAGTGTTCTTCAAAGAAATCAACATGATAACCTCTGTCACAGATTTGACTTATACTCAGCAGATTGTGTTTAAGTCCTGAGACCAGAGCTACTTCTGTAATGATGACATTCCCAAGATTAATATTGCCATATCCCAATGTTTTTCCAATGTTGCCATCTCCATAAGAAACACTTGGGCCGGCTTTCTCCACAAAGTCTGATAGCAGGGCTTTATTTCCAGTCATATGTCCTGAACATCCACTGTCCAGAACTAGAATATTTTTCCTGTTGCCCTGCAATCACAAAGACCACTAATGATTAGTTTTAAGGAACCAGACTTGCTTGGATCCTTTGGTCTTATCAAGTTTGTTAACATTTGCAGCGGATTTAGCATCAGAGTTTATGTCAACATTTTTCTTATCAGAACTTACATTATCAGACTTTGAATCAGAATTTACACTAGAAGGAACAATAGAAACTTTCTTCAAAGAAGTTTTTATTTGATAATACTTATAGTACAAACTATGATATTCCTTACAAGTATAAATGGAATGCCATAAACTACCACAATGAAAACAAGGATTTTGTGGTTTATATCTAACAAACTGACTCTTAACTCCTGATTTTGAAGGTAAGGAGTTATGTTCTTATTCTTCCTGCAAAAAGAAGCCAGATTATTAGAACTTCCACAGTTATGACACGTTTTCCTAGGAGCATCAGGAACAGGCCTATAATCATTGCTTTTATTCACACCTTCCTTTTCATTCCTATTTTTCCTAGGTGATTTAACCTTGTTTGCATTCTTAACATCTTTCAGCTTATGCTTAAGCTGCTTCTTAGTCATTAAGCCTATGTTTACTTCAACTATCTTTTCCTGTTTTAGTTTGTCAGAAGTTAATTCCTCTTTAACTTCTGATTTCTCATTATCAGACTTTACAGTTACAAACTTAACAGGTTTTAATTTTGGCTTTTGCTTAGCAACAGGCTTAATTTCTACAGTTCCTTTATCATTCTTATCCTCTCCATAACCTAAGCCCTCTTTCCAATTTTCACTACTTAGCAAATTTTGAGTTGTTCAGCCAGAGTTAGTCCAAGTCCTGATAATCTCTTTTTCCTTTTCTAACTCAGTTTTTAGAGATTCATTCATTTTTAGCACTTTATCCCTAACATAAAAAGCATCATCTCTATCCTTCTGATTTTGATGGAACATAACTAACTCTTTTTCTAAGAAATCATTTCTTTTCTTAAAAGCAAGATTTTCAGAAGTTAATCTTTCACATGTTAAAGTTTGATCTCTATAACTAACAAACATGGTTTTAAGATATCTTCTCAACTCATTAATATCATCAGTATGAAAAGCATAAGTAGTCTGAGGTACCTTTATTTCAGCAGCTTCAGAACTGCTCTCAGCACTTTCTTTATCAACATTTGCCATCAACGCATAGTTCTTCTCACTTTCAGAGTCTGAGGTGTCTGTCCAGCTTTTCTTCTTTGTGACAAGAGTCTTGCCTTTGTCACTCTTTACTTTCTTGCAATCAGGAGATATGTGGCATTTCTCACCACAGTTATAGCATTTGACATTGGTATAATCTCCTCTATCAGACTTTCCTCCTCTGCCCTCAGATCTTCTGAAATTCTTCTTATCAGAACTTGTGCCTTTCCTGGAAAACTTCTTTCCCTTCCTGAACTTCTTGTATGCAATCTTTGTGATCCCTTTCACCATAAGAGCACACAGCTTCATCATCTCCTCATCAGCATCAGTCTCAGGCAAGCTTTCAGAATCCGAGTCATCATCACTTTCAGAACTTGATGACTCAGTATCAGACTTTGTGAAAAGAGCTTTACCCTTGTCTTTCCTTGAGGTAGCTACCTTAAGGAATTCTTCTTCAGCCTTAAGAGCAACTGTCCTTGACTTTCCTCCTTTCCTCTTGCTTCTTTGTTCCATCTCAAGTTCATGAGTCTTAAGCATTCCATAAATTTCATCAAGAGTTGTTTCATCAAGATTGTAGTTGTCTCTTATTGTTGTTGCCTTCAAATCCCAGCATTCAGGAAGAGCTAACAGAAATTTAAGGTTTGAATCTTCAAGATCATAATCCTTATCAACCAATGATAAATCATTCAAGAGTTTGACAAATCTATCATATAAATCAGTCAATGACTCATTAGCCTTTGAGTCAAAGTGTTCATACTCTTGAGTGAGTATTGTCTTCCTGTTCTTCTTAATTGTATCGGTTCCCTAACACCTTATTTCCAGAGCATCCCATATCTCCTTAGCAGTCTTGCAGTTAATTACCCTATTTGACATTACATTATCAATGGCACTATGCAATAAGTGTCGTACCTTAGCATCCTTAGCAATTGATGCTATATCTTCAGCAGTATAATCACTCTTCTCCTTTGGTACGGTCTTTGCTGCTTCACCTGCAACTGCAACAGCGAGCTTGGTTGGTTTGTGAGGCCCTTCCTTGATTCTATCAAGATATTCTGGATCTGTTGCTTCCAGGAACATGGTCATCCTCACCTTCTATATGGAATATTCAGATGGTCTCAGTATGGGAACTCTGATGGTCTCATACCGACTTTGAATTTGTATCTTTGGTGGTTCTTCAGTTTTGGTAGGCTTAGTTGGAGTTTCTGTGTCAGACATGATTGTGTTTGGATCTTTAACTGTATGTGCGTTAACAGATAGGCTCTGATACCACTTGTTAGGTCACACACACTGTAGAGGGGGTGAATACAGTGTAAAGTACAATCAAATCGAACTTTAATATCTCAAGTAACAGAAAACAAACTTTATTGAAACAATAAACTCTGTTACAGTATGGAACTGTTACCTCTCAGTGATGAACAAATATCACGAGAGTTGCTAGGGTTACTACGAATAATCTTCTCGAATATGATAACACTTATAGTGTAAACCCTATGTTTGTATTTATATACTACACAATTACAAGATAATCGCTAATTGATATGGAATATAATTCTGTTTTCTAAAATATATCAATTAAATATCTTTTCTTCCAAGTATTCTATTCTTTATAGAATTCCTTCTTCATGCATATCTCTTCTTATGTTTATCTCGATCTTCTTTCCTTTAATCAGCTACTGTCCTTATCTGAACGTCCTTCAGCACTTAAGTTCTGATATCCATCTTCTGATGATTACCTGACTTCCAGTAAGTGCTGATTTATCCTGTTTAAGTAAGATCTGAAAACTAAACATAAATCATATTAGCCATGACATTATCAAATATATCTAACATAAACACAACCCCGTTACCAAGATCTTTTCCAGGTTTAAGTATGACTTAGTTTACAATCATCATAAAACCAACTTACTAAAAACAATCCTGACAATATTATCTTAATACAACAACTCGACAGACCAACTTTAGTCTAACACAACTACCTCAGAGGAGCCTGACACGGAAGGAACTGGAACTCTGCCCCGACTACCACGGAAGAATCTTCTAGGCATCTGCAATACATATATAAAATATTCTGCAAGGGTGAGCAATCAATTGCTCAACAGTACCACTATATGAATAACAAGTAAAATGATTTAAAGTAAAGCAGTTATAGGAACAGAATTCATAACTCGTTAGAAAATAAGTAAAACATATGTAAACTGGATATTAAAACTGGCGTGCTCTGCAAAATAATATCATCTGTAGTGTGTTGTGTCAAAATACCAGAGTCCAATTTTAGCATGCTATTTTCTTTCCAAAACCAATGTCCATTGCTGGACCCATACATCGTCTGTCCCGTTACGGGGACCATAACCATTTGTTCCTTTACGGGAACCATTAAACCAAAGTCAGATATAAAAGTGGATGAAATCTAGGGACAGCTGATCAGTCTATCCCACCACAATTTGTTCCGGAACTTAGAGACTAGCTAGGTCTCTGTTATGCTGGTCTAAGCGGCCTACCAGTGCGCGCATCCGACTTAGCCTCTTACGCAACCATGCTGGGCCGTTACCTAATAACGGGCCTCTTACGCCACTGACCATCCAATATCTGATTCATTTTTATCCAGTTTTTAAAATCAATTACACCTATCTCTTTTCAAACGATTAAAACACACATTCTAAAAATCCCTTTTTAATTTTAATCACAATCTAGAGATAGGCATTTTCAGAAGTTACTTTTTTCCCAAAATATCATTTAGTAAAATATATTTAAATACGGGGAATACGTAACTTAAAAAGTTCTGTTCCAGTACATAATTTAAATCAACAACTATTCATATATACTTAACTGTAAAAGATTAGTTCTGGGGTACTTGCCTTACAGAGCTTTACAAATATTATTGATTGACCTTGAGCCGACACGAACGTTCAGGCTTTAACGTCTAACTACTAGATTACCCTGGATTCGACTTCAACACTCAGGTTCTTCGATTGGAACCTTATTGAGCTCATCGACTGTCCACTAGGCTATCCTTTAGTCCAACATCCACTTTCGATTTCCCGACTAAGACCTATAGAGTCGAAATACTCTTTGTTAGACGTCTAGGTATGCTTGACATATCCTCAATAACACAACTACCCATTCGATATCAAATCCCGACTCGTACTTATATACATTATTACAATACATGCATCAATTTAGGGTTCACGTTCTCGAAAATCGGTTCGGTGTTTGTTCCCAGAAAATATGTATACTAGTTATTTTATGAAATTAGGGTTATTGGTTTTGGAAAAACAATTTACCACTACATACAATCAGGTTCCGCACAAAATATATGTATATACTTATTTATACTCGCTCGACGTTCCGATAATTACAGGGTATGTCCCGCATTTTCGAATTTAATTTCCAAAAATTCTGGCAGCACCTCCTCTGTTTATCGGCCTACCCGTCGAACAACTCGACGTCAAATCACAAACACAACCAATCAATCACGCAATCCAAAATTCCACAAATTCTAACCGCCGACTTATATCAACTAATTATTATTATTCGAGTTTTTATATATATTTATTTTAAAATATTAGGACTTAGACTAATCCATCACCGTCCACCGTCGGCTCGCTGAGGCTCATGCCCGACGGCGGCAAAACTCGCGAGTACCCGATTAATTTCGGGTTTCCATCGCGTATTTCACTGATTCTAAAAATCATTTTCCGCACAATTTGAATTTATATCACGAAATCACTCAACGAAATTTCTGCAGGAAAATAAAAATTGCCAATCAGTAACGAACAACAGGGCACCCGCGTGTGGGGAACACGCAGCACCACCACAGCCAAACCAAAACACAGAACGGCCGGGAACCATCCCGGAAAAACACACACAACACATAACACACGCACAGGCACACACACACCTATTTACACACACATATATACACAAGTATATGTATATTCACAGCAACCCAAACCACAACACCTCCAGAACAACCGGTGGCCAATTCACCGGCAAACATGGCGGCGACGGCGGACCAAAGGGAATAGGGGAGGGAAAGAGAAAACGGAGAGAAAAAGAGAGGAGGGAGGAAGAGATTAAGGAAAGAGAAAGAGGTGAAATTCGAAAGAGAAGGAGAGACCGAGAGTAGAGAGTGAGAGATTGAGAGAGACTAGAGAGAGTAGAGAGATTGAACCGAGAGAGATGAACAGGGAGGGAAGTATGCAGCTAGGCACAGGGCACAAACACGTGTCCTCAACTTGTTTATAAAACATACACGTAGCTGCAATAACAATTATACACTGCCAAAGTCCTGATTTCTGGCTCGATTTTGTAATTAATTGTACCGAGATACATGCAAACCAGATTCTAAAATTTACAAGAATAATCTTAAAATAATAGAAATATCCCAAATTTATAAAAATGAATTTTTTCAAAATTTTAAAACAATATCTGAGATGCAGTTTATATCTGCATTTTAATAATTAAATGGAATAATGCGCGATGAAATTAATCCCAAAAATTTCCAAAATAATTTCAAAATTCTCAAAATATTCCAAACTTACATAAATATGAGTTTCATAATTTTAAAAAAAATCTGGAATTAAATTCGGATTTTTATGAATAAATGCAATCAGAAAATCGTATAGGGCTGGATAATTGATGAAATATTGATTTCTAAATTTTATGAAATCCCAAAAATAATTATTGTAATTATAAAACCATTAAGACTATTTTAGAAATATTCCAAATATTTATGCAAATAAATTTACATTAAATCCATTTTTAAAAGCAAAACAAAAATCATACCACCCAATAATTAACCGCGCAATTCAATCACATACACTCGTAATTATATATACATAATAATAAAGCAATAACCCGCTGACAGGACCCATATACATATTTTATTTATTTAATTATTCAATAATTACACATCTAAATAAGTCCAAAATATATGAGTCGTTACATCCTTCCCCTTAAAAAGATTCTGTCCTCAGAATCTGATCTAATTTAACTAGTGAGGATATTTGTCAAGCATATCTGACTCTAACTCTTAAGTAGACTCTTCCACTCGAGGACTTACTCAAACATACTTACTATAGATATAAACTCATTCCTAAGGACTCGCTCCTAACGATCTAGGATTTGGATCGATCATTCCATGCAGAATAAATTTGGATAAGAGCCCATTGGCTCCTAATCAATGACTCGATTCGAATCAAATACATATTGCCTTAATATTGACATGTGGAACACATTATATACATACACATTGCTACGGTGACAAAATCAACTCATAGACAACTTTACCTATATTTCTTTATACCTCGAATGGTTCAATACATTTAGGACTCTACTTGTCCCTTCTATTCAAATTTAACCAACCTCTTTCAAGGTGAAGCTTTTGCCTGAACCAACGATCCTAATTATATATATTGTTAGATATATTTGATAATGTCATGGCTAATATGTTTTATGTTTAGATTTCAGATCTTATTTGAACAGAACAAATCAGTACTTAACTGATCAGTACTTATACTGGACGTCAGAACTTAAGGGATATCAGTACTTATGTTATCAGGAGATAGATATCAGAACTTAAGTGCTGAAGGACGATCAGATAAGGACAGTAGCTGATTGAAGTTAAGAAGATCAAGATAAACATAAGAAGAGATATGCATGAAGAAGGAATTCCGTGAAGAATGGAATACTTGGAATTAAAGATATCTGATTGATATATATTAGGAAGCAGAATTATATTCCATATCAATTAGCGATTATCTTGTAACTGTGTAGTATATAAACACATATATAGGGTTTACACTATAAGTGTTATCATTATCGAGAATATTATTTACTGTAACCCTAGCAGCTCTCGTGATATTTTGTTCATCACTGAGAGATAACAGTTCCAGATTGTAACAGAGTTTATTGTTTCAATAAAGTTTGTTTTCTGTTACATAAGTTCTTGAAGTTTGATTTGATTGTAATAAACACTGTATTCACCCCCTCTACAGTGAAAGTGTGACCTAACAAGTGGTATCAGAGCCTTCTATTAACACACATACAGTTAAAGATCCAAACACAATCATGTCTGACACAGAAACTCCAACTAAGCCTACCAAAACTGAGGAATCATCAAAGACATCAACTCAGAGTCGATATGAGACTATCAGAGTTCCCATATTGAGACCATCTGAATATCCCATATGGAAGGTAAGGATGACCATGTTTCTGGAAGCAACAGATCCAGAATACCTTGATAGAATCAAGGAAGGGCCTCACAAACCTACCAAGCTCGCTGTTGTAGTTGCAGGTGAAGCAGCAAAGACCGTACCAAAGGAAAAGAGTGATTACACTGCTGAAGATATAGCATCTATTGCTAAGGATGCCAAGGTACGACACTTATTGCATAGTGCCATTGATAATGTAATGTCAAACAGGGTAATCAACTGCAAGACTGCTAAGGAGATATGGGATGCACTGGAGACAAGGTGTCAAGGAACTGAAACAGTTAAGAAGAACAGGAAGACAATACTCACTCAAGAGTATGAACATTTTGACTCTAGGACTAATGAGTCATTGACTGATGTATATGATAGATTTGTCAAACTCTTGAATGACTTGTCATTGGTTAATAAGGAGTATGATCTTGAAGATACAAACCTTAAATTCCTGTTAGCTCTTCCTGAATGTTGGGATTTGAAGGCAACAACAATAAGAGACAACTACAATCTTGATGAAACAACTCTTGATGAAATCTATGGAATGCTCAAGACTCATGAACTTGAGATGGAACAAAGAAGCAAGAGGAAAGGAGGAAAGTCAAGGACAGTTGCTCTCAAGGCTGAAGAGGAATCCCCCAAACCACCTTCCTCAAAGAAAGACAAGGGTAAACCTCTTATCATAAAGTCTGATACTGAGTCATCAAGTTCTGAGAGTGATGATGACTCAGATTCTGAAAGCTTGCCTGAAACTGATGCTGATGAGGAGATGATGAAGATGTGTGCTCTTATGGTGAAAGGAATCACAAAGATTGCATACAGGAAGTTCAGGAAGGGAAATAAGTTTTCCAGAAAAGGCATAAGTTCTGATAAGAAGAATTTCAGAAGATCTGAAGGAAGAGGAGGAAAGTCTGACAGAGGAGATTACGCTAATGTTAAATGTTATAATTGTGGTGAGAAAGGCCACATATCTCCTGATTACAAGAAGACCAAGAGTGACAAAGGCAAAGCTCTTGTCACAAAGCAGAAAAGCTGGACAGACACCTCAGACTCTGAAAGTGAGGAGAACTATGCATTGATGGCAAATGCTGATAAATCAAGTTCTGAGAGCAGTTCTGAAGCTGCTGAAACAAAGGTACCTCAGACTACTTATGCTTTTCATACTGATGATATTAATGAGTTGAGAAGATATCTTAAAACCATGTTTGTTAGTTATAGAGATCAAACTTTAACATGTGAAAGATTAACTTCTGAAAATCTTGCTTTTAGGAAAAGAAATGATTTCTTAGAAAAAGAGTTAGTCATGTTCCATCAAACTCAGAAGGATAGAGATGATGCTTTTTATGTTAGGGATGAAGTGCTAAAAATGAATGAATCTCTAAAAACTGAGTTAGAAAAGGAGAGAGAGATTATCAGAACTTGGACTAACTCTGGCAAAACAACTCAAAATTTGCTAAGCAGTGGAAACTGGAAAGAGGGCTTAGGTTATGGAGAAAATAAAAATGAAAAAGGAACTGTAGAAATTAAGCCTGTTGATAAGCAAAAGCCGAAGTTAAAACCTGTTAAGTTTGTAACTGAAAAATCTGAAAATGAGAAATCAGAAGTTAAAAAGGAATTAGCTTCTGACAAACTAAAACAGAAAAAGACAGCTGAAGTTAACATAGGCTTAATGACAAAGAAGCAGCTTAAGCATAAGCTGAAAGATGTTAAGAATGCAAACAAGGTAAAATCACCTAGGAAAAACAGGAATGGAAAGGAAGGTGTAAATAAAAGCAATAACTATAAATCTGTTCCTGATGCTCCTAGGAAAGCGTGTCATAACTGTGGAAGTTCTAACCATCTGGCTTCTTTTTGCAGGAAGAATAAGAATATTAACTCCTTATCTACAAAATCAGGAGTTAAGAGTCAGTCTGTTAGATACAAACCACAAGATCCTTGTTTTCATTGTGG
Source organism: Apium graveolens (assembly GCF_009905375.1). Classification (NCBI taxonomy): domain Eukaryota; kingdom Viridiplantae; phylum Streptophyta; class Magnoliopsida; order Apiales; family Apiaceae; genus Apium; species Apium graveolens. Next base: position 32,324,190 of record NC_133657.1, on the reverse strand, counting down.
TAGTTTATGGCATTCCATTTATACTTGTAAGGAATATCATAGTTTGTACTATGATTATTATCAAATAAAACCTTCTTTAAAGAAAGTTTCTTTTGTTCCTTCTAGTGTAAGTTCTGATTCAAAGTCTGGTAGTATAAGTTCTGATAAGAAAACTGTTAACATAAAATCTGATGCTAAATCCGCTGCAAATGTTAACAAACCTAAAAAGGCCAAAGGATCCAAGCAAGTCTGGGTCCTTAAAACTAATAATTAGTGGTCTTTTTGATTGCAGGGCAACAGGAAAAATATTTTAGTTCTGGACAGTGGATGTTCAGGACATATGACTGGAAATAAGGCCCTGCTATCAGACTTTGTGGAGAAAGCTGGCCCAAGTGTTTCTTATGGAGATGGCAACATTGGAAAAACTTTGGGATATGGCAATATCAATCTTGGGAATGTCATCATTAAAGATGTAGCTCTGGTCTCAGGACTTAAACACAACTTACTGAGTATAAGTCAAATCTGTGACAGAGGTTATCATGTTGATTTCTTTGCAGAACATTGTGAAATAGTTAGTAAATCTAAAGAAAAAATTGTTCTGAAGGGATTCAGGCGTGGTAACATTTATGAAGCTAAGCTTTCAACAAGTTCTGATGGTTCTGCAATATGTTTAGTGAGTAGAGCCTCAACTGAAGAAAGCTGGAATTGGCACAAGAAACTCTCTCATTTAAACTTCAACAAGATAAATGAACTGATCAAGAAAGATCTTGTGAGAGGACTGCCAAAATCAGTGTTTGTTCCTGATGGTCTTTGTGACTCATGTCAGAAGGCTAAACAAAGAAAATCTTCGTTCAAGAGCAAGACTGAATCATCAATTCTTGAGCCTTATTATCTACTTCATGTTGATCTATTTGGTCCAGTGAATGTCATGTCTATTGCAAAGAAGAAATATGCGTTGGTCATAGTAGATGAGTTCACCAGATACACATGGGTGTATTTCTTGCACACAAAAAGTGAAACTGCATCTATCCTGATTGATCATGTCAAACATCTGGATAAATTGATCAAAGATTCTGTGAAAATTTTGAGGAATGATAATGGCACTGAATTCAAGAATCTGTTAATGGAAGAGTTCTGCAAAAATCATGGAATAAAGCAGGAATTTTCTGCTCCTGGAACTCCACAGCAAAATGGAGTTGTTGAAAGGAAGAATAGAACTCTCATTGAAGCTGCACGAACAATGCTTGAAGAAGCAAAGCTTCCAACCTATTTCTGGGCTGAAGCTGTGCAGACTGCTTGTTTCACTCAAAATGCAACACTCATTAACAAGCATGGAAAAACACCATATGAGATGGTGAAGAACAAGAAGCCAAATCTCAAATACTTTCATGTATTTGGATGTAAGTGTTTTGTTCTCAAGACTCATCCTGAACAACTATCCAAGTTTGATCTAAAAGCTGATGAGGGAATCTTTGTTGGATATCCACTTTCTACAAAAGCCTTCAGAGTCTATAATTTGAGAACAAAAGTGGTCATGGAATCTATCAATGTCTCTTTTGATGACAAGAAGATCACTGGACTTGAAGATTGCATTGATCATGATCAGCTGAGATTTGAAAATGAAGATTCATATTCTGATACCTCAAGTCCTGACAGTCTAAGTCCTGATACTGTAAATTCTGATGGATTAAACTCTGATGTTATTGAAACTGTGGTGACTACGTCAAAGGAAGATGCACCAATGCAGGGGGAGCATACTCAAGATATTATCACATCTCAAGAAGCATCAGAACATACATCTGGCTCTTCAAATTCTGATTCGTCAAGTTCTGATAAGCCAAGTACTGACAGTACTGAAAATCTAAATACTGAAGGATCCAACTCAGAGAGCATAGTTTCAGGGGGAGCATCAGAAAATGAAACCGAAGACAGCATGAATCATGGGGGAGCATCCAGTTCTAGAGAAAATCTTCCATCTGCAAGGAAGTGGACAAAATCACATACACCTGATTTGATAATTGGAAATCCCGAGGCAGGTGTCAGAACTAGAACAGGTACTTCGAATGAATGTCTTTACAATTCTTTTCTCTCTCAGTCTGAGCCAAAGAAAGTGGAAGCTGCCAATTTCTTGGAGGCAGGTTGGTTTCTTGGTATAGCAAGAAACAAAAGTCAATTTCCACATCAACTGCAGAAGTAGAGTATATTGCTGCAGGAAGCTGCTGTGCACAGATTCTCTGGATGAAGAATCAGTTACTGGATTATGGGTTAACATATTTCAAAATCCCTATTTAATGTGATAATCAAAGTGCTATTGCTATGACAGGTAATCCAGTTCAACACTCTATGACAAAGCACATCAGCATCAGGTACCATTTCATCAGGGAACATGTGGATGAAGGTACAGTGGAATTGCATTTTGTTCCCACAGATCAACAAGTAGCAGATATCTTCACAAAACCACTGTGTGAAGCTACCTTTACAAAATTGGTAAATGAACTTGGAATGATTTCAGGTTCTTTCTCTAAATCTGCTTAAACTTGTTCTATGTTATCAGACTTTATGATCAGTATTTACAGAATTAATCTCTTTGTATATTCTGTGCATTAATTGATAAATGTCTTTAAGTACTGACTGTTGTCTGATATATGTTTCTAAACTCTGATAAGTGATATGTCTGTTTCAGTAACTATTCAATCCTATGAGGATAACTGTGCTAGATACTGATCTAGTAATCTTCAATAAACAAATGATTCCATGGAAGAAGTAATTATTTCAGTGGAAATCTTATGACACTAGCAAATTCTGATAACTGAGCTTAGTTAAGTTTACTTTGTATATCTTATTACTAAGTCACAAATTAGAATAATGCTACTCATCTGTTAAGTTCTGATACTAGTAAAACTGCTGAATGTACTAAGTGCTGATAGACCTCTCTTATTAAAAAAAAAAAAAATCAAAGAATAAAATCAGGTACTCCTTTGAGATCTAGAGTAAAAATGTGAAAGGGACGACCCAAGTGCATTGCTGGTATTAAGTAAATATGCATTAGAAAAGCAAAATATTTTCTTGGTGACTTTTCACACTCTATGATTACTGGAGAAATACTCTGATAATAGCATAAATTCTGATAAGCAGTCGTGACTCACTTACACTGAGAAGCCACTGTAAAAGAGAATTTTAAAGATGCATAAAATTAGCACAAAAACAGTTGAGGTGGACTCATGCATGAACTCATTTATCAGTAGGTTTCAGGATAATGACAGCTCTTTAGCAAAATTTTAATTATGACTTATTTCTAAGATGTACTGAAGTAGATCAGACTTTACTCTTTGTCTGTTATTTCGCTTAATGCACACACTAATCACTCCATCTGAATGATGAAAATTTCTGTGGTGGTCTATGTTATTTTAGATAAACAGTCATTGTGTCATTTTTGCACAAATTCTGAGGACAAGTTCTAGTTACACGTTCTGATGATTAAGTTCTGACGTTCATAACTAAGAACTTGTATGAGTATTTACTAAGATGAGCATTCCTTTTTCGAGTTAAGAAATTATGTTCTGATGACTGTTAAGTTCTGGTATAGGTCTAAGTTCTGATTTCTCAGTCTAATCCTTTACTTGGCTTATCTTTGAATGAAATTTAATAACAGTCTCAGTTTGTACTCGCATATGTTGAAGTGGAAGCTTAATAGTCACTATGATTAGGATTAATGGTTTTGTACTTGAACAGTCCACTGTTTCTTGTGTCTTGTGCGGTCTAGACCATGATTCCTCTTTCCAATGACCGTTATTCTTTTTCAAAGTCTAGGGAGACGAGGTAGAATTAATTCTACCTGTCAGCATTAAATATCTTCGCGTCTCCTGGCATTCTCTTGCCTATATACACAGCCACTTCACATTAATCTTCTCATCACACTTGTATCACAAATTCAGTCTTGTTTTTCATTTCCTATCACAAATGGCTGAATTTGGCTGGTTCTACAATTACGGTGATGAGACTGTGCATGTCTTTTTGAATGGAATTCCAACTCCCTACCCTATCACCAACATCCCTCACAATCTCTGGATTCAATTTCCAGAGGTTATCAAACGTGATCTGGTGGCCGTTCGAAGAGACCTTCACCTTCGTCGTATCCGTCAGCAAGAGCGAATCATACGACTCGCCATCTTGTTTGTCGAAGATAGGAAGAGGAAGATGACTTAATCTCGTCTTCTTCCTGTTCTTCTTCATCCTCAGCTTTGTCAGGCTTCTTAGCTAGGACTAAAGCTGTTGACGTTAGGATTAGAAGCTTAGGGAAAATCTTGTATTGATGTAATTTCTATTTCATATATGTATTGACTTGATATATTAATGAAAACTGTTTTTACTTCAAGATTTTGTCTCTGAGTTATTTTATCTTGTGTTGTTAAATCCTGCTTGATATTCTGATGACCATTTAAATTTTGTCTTTATTTAAGTTCTGATTCTTTGTCAGCACTTATTCATCGAAATTATCTCGGTCATTTTTAACATGATTCATTTTCAGAATATTAATGTTGCAGTGAAAAATAATTCAATCAGTGCTAACGGTTTCAATTTTGAATTAAAACTGTGTCTCTTGATAAATGAAATGGTTTTTCCTTGAAACAAGGCAACTGGGTAAGTAATCATTCCTGTTTTCTCGAGCCCAGTAACTATCCGTTATTACTGCATGTCTGACAGGTGTCCAACGGTAACATTTTTTTTCAGAGTATAAGAACAACAGAGAGAAGATTTCTTTAATCTTTTATTTTCTTTATACTTTATCTCTCTTCTTACTTTTACTCTCTTTCTCATTCTTTCTCACGTTGGTTTTTCATACAGACATTATCTCAAACACCTAACAGGCATACTTCAATTTCAATATTTTTTCACATGGCACCAAAGGATTTAATCATTGATGGAGCAAAGTTTGTTCCAAACAACTATGCTGCAATTCTTGATCATGCTGAAGCTCCATCTGAATTGCATTTTGTGCAAGATCTTCTTGCACATAGTGAGGTTGGGTACGCCTTAACTCAGCCTGAATTATTTTCAAGTCAACAAGTTCTGCGGTTCTGGAGGACTGGAGTTTTTGATGATGGTGGTAAATGAGGAACTCCCAGTATTATCTTCCAAGTGGGTGATTCATCCTATGTAGTCACTCCTGGTACAGTACGAAGAGCATTACATCTTCCAGAAGATTGTACCTTCTCTATACCAGAGGAATCAGAACTTCGGGGGTTAATGACTGATTTGGGATATGAAAAGAGTCTGACGAAACTTGGACAGTTGAAACGGGCTAATATCAGAAGAGAATGGAGTTTCTTCTTTGATTGCATCACCAAGGCTTTTGGCAACAAGTGTTCAAATTTTGATGCCATCCCAATTCTGAGTCAGCACATCGGGTATGCTATTATCCATCAAACTCATTTTGATTTTGCAACTGGAATAATTGGTTTTATTGGGGATAGGATGACAGAGGATCGAGATGTTGTTTATTTTGCTAGATTCTGTCAACTTATTTATACGTATTGTACTGCTGAACCCCAGTTAGTCAGCACTCAAACTCTACCTTTTAAGGTTGCAAAAAGATACTTTAACGACCTGATAAATGCTGACACAAAGAAATCAATGGTGAGACAATTACAGATTCCTCAGTCTGTGAAACAGATTCTGGTAAATGCTGATCCTGCTACTTACAAATCTGTTTACTCAAATGTTCAACCAATTCACCATAACCAAAATCCATCAACCTCAGTACCTACCTCTCATTCTACTCAACCTACCCTCAGAACTTATCTTAAATCCTATCTCTCCACTTCACAGACTGCTCAACCTTCTTCTTCAGCACCTACTGTGAAGCCTACATCCTCTAAGCCAAAGAGAACAAAGACTGTTCCTCAAACACCTCAAAAGAGGAGAAGCATTACTTTGAGAGATGAATCAGATTCTGAGGATCAGATTCCCTCTTCAGAACCTGTGGTAAATGAAGCTGAGAAGGCAACTTCTCAGACGGATTCTGCAATTGGGGGTTCTAGGCTTCTCAAGAGGCTTAGACGTATGACGGTTCCTGAAACTCCCAAGGAATCCAAATCAACAAGGAAGTACAAGAAACAGAGGGCACAAAGGCCAGTTTCAGATGATGAGGAGGAAGCAGCTAAGGAAGGGGATCAGGAATCTCTGATCTCACAAGACAAGGAATTTGCTCCAGTCACTTCTTCTCCATCAACTCCATCTCGGGAACCTGTATCTGACAAGGCTAATTCACCTTCTATGTCTCTTGTTGATCCAGGCACAAGTGCTGAAATTGATATTCAGAACCTGGTTGTGCCTGAAATACTTTTCTTAGAAGCTCCAACAGCAAATAATCCTTTCACAACACCTGTTACTGATGCTGTTCAAACTCCTGAGTTATCACTAACACCTTCTCTGCATCAAGATGCTGATGATCAGATTTTAGGTGAGCATCAGGATATGGCTGTTGATCAGAACTTAGTATCAGATCAGCAATTAGAGGATGTTGAAGCCTCCATTGCTACTCACACAGTTGTCTTATCAGAAGATACTGATTCTCTAAGTTCTGATGCTGCAAATGTTGGAGATACTGGTGAGGCTGCTACAACTGTAGATGCTGATGAAGCAGGTCCTTCAGGACATACTCCTCCACTGACTCTTCCTAAGTCTGAACTGGTAAAGGAGTTTGTTATCAGGGATGCACCAGTACCTTGGAGTGAAACTCCTGCAGGTCAGGAGTGGACTAAGGAATGGAACTCAGTTTCATGTGTTCCAAATGCTTTACATCTTGCTGAGCACTTGACTAAAGCTGATGAAATGTTACATTCTGATGATTTTAAAACCCAGCTTAGAGTCACTGCATTGAGTACTAAACATCTACAAGGTCTTCATTCCAACACTCATGCAGAGCTACACAAGATTCAGGAGAACTTTATCAAACAGGAACAAGTTTGGAAAATTGATAAGAAAAAGTTCTTCCAACCTACCATTGACAGGGTTGCTTATATTGAGAAAACTCAAGAGAAGCAACAAGCTCAGATTGATCAAATTCTGATAAATCAAGCTTCTCAGCAATCGCAACTTACTGAAATCCAGACCTCAGTGGAACTACTTATCTCTCTTTTATTACCTGCTGATGCCAAAAAGGGGGAGAAGGTAATTAAGTCCAAATGCAAAACCAACAAGTCACTGCAAGGAAAGGATGATGGAAAAGATGACCAAGGAAACTCTGGAATGGGTAGTGGTCATAGTCAAGGTAGAAGGTTTACATCAAGACAAGCTAGTCACAGAACAAGTTCTGATACTGGGAAAAGAATAAGTTCTGCTGCTGGTAAAAGGATAAGTTCTGATGAACTTCTAGATCTTGATGAGGAAATGTCAAGACAGTTATTTCTTCAAGAAAATCCAGGGATGGACTTGGAAAGTTTAAAGGAAGAAGAAGCCAGACTTAAATCAGAGAAAGTCACATCTAAATCTGAAGCTTCTGGTAAAAAGTTACTTCCAAAACCTAAAGGCATTGTGATCAAAGAAAGGATACATACTGAAGAAACTTTGGCTAGATCACAACCACAGATAGATCCAAGATCCAAGGGTAAAGAAAAGGTTGGTGAACCTATCAAGCCTTATGTACCTCCTGAGGAAGAAGAAATTACTGATGGAAAAGATGATCTTGCTCTGACTTCAAGAAAAGTTCTTAAAACAACTTCTGACATGGCTCAAGTTGTTCAGAGTCAAGAAATTGTAAGTTCTGATATTCAGAAGAAGCAAGTAACCTCTGACAGTGCTCAAGTTAACTTGATATCAGAAAATAAATCTAAAACACTCCTACCAGGATTCACTAAAGCAAAACAGACTCAATCTTTGAAGACTACTCCAAGTGGTTTTGAAGCAAGAGTAGTTACTGGAAAGGAAGCTAGAGATAAAACTGGATTGGGAAGTGCTGATGAAAGAAGAGTACACAACACTACCGATGATCCAACTTCCTTGTGTGAACCAGGTATTGGAGCAACTCCTGAGAGATTGAATCAACTAGAATCTGTACAGATGGTTTACCATACCTACTTGAAAGAATACATCATGTTGTATTTCATGACAGATGGTAGGGTTTATCATATAAGACAAAATGCCATTCCTTTGAAGTATTTTGAAGAATTGGAGCATGTACTTTTCTTACTTCAAGTGGATAACAGAATAACAGAGACTGCTGCAAACTACTTAAAAGAACAGATTCAGAGACAGAAAAGGCTTTATTCTGTTAAGTCTGACAGCAGATATGTTCCAAAGTACAGAAATCACAATGGTGATATTGTTGATATGAAGCCTAATACTGCACAGATCAGAACATATCTTGGTATTAAGGGGCTTGAATTCAATCTAGAGTCTAACAAAGCTTATGTCATAAGACTAGATCGGGAGTTGAGAAAAGCAAAGATTAATGATCTCAGAGCTGCAATATTTCAAACTGGTGAAGATACTGCAGAGCTTAAAGATGTCAAACAGAGAATGATTGATGAACTCAGATATGCTGAGAAATGTTTGTTGAAGAATTATCTCAGAACAACTCCTAACATCAGAGAGATCAGAAAATGATGAAGCCAAGTCAAAGATCTACAACTACTTAAATTCTGATGTGTATACAGACCAAAGTTGTTATCAGAAGTTGAATTGGTAAAAGCTTTAAGGACTGTAAGTTGTAGTTATCTTGTCTATTTCTCATGCATTTGTACTTAATGTTTTTGACATCATCAAATATCTGTTAAACTTGTATATTTTGCTAATTTACAAGTTGGGGGAGATTGTTAGATATATTTGATAATGTCATGGCTAATATGTTTTATGTTTAGATTTCAGATCTTATTTGAACAGAACAAATCAGTACTTAACTGATCAGTACTTATACTGGACGTCAGAACTTAAGGGATATCAGTACTTATGTTATCAGGAGATAGATATCAGAACTTAAGTGCTGAAGGACGATCAGATAAGGACAGTAGCTGATTGAAGTTAAGAAGATCAAGATAAACATAAGAAGAGATATGCATGAAGAAGGAATTTCGTGAAGAATGGAATACTTGGAATAGAAGATATCTGATTGATATATATTAGGAAGCAGAATTATATTCCATATCAATTAGCGATTATCTTGTAACTGTGTAGTATATAAACACAGATATAGGGTTTACACTATAAGTGTTATCATTATCGAGAATATTATTTACTGTAACCCTAGCAGCTCTCGTGATATTTTGTTCATCACTGAGAGATAACAGTTCCAGATTGTAACAGAGTTTATTGTTTCAATAAAGTTTGTTTTCTGTTACATAAGTTCTTGAAGTTTGATTTGATTGTAATAAACACTGTATTCACCCCCTCTACAGTGAAAGTGTGACCTAACATATATATTCATATTCTTTCAATACAAATCTGCTTTTTTTTCTTTTTCTTTTTGTCTATCCCGAGCTGTTCCAATTCTTTTTTTGAATCAACACCACTACATCATTGGTGCGCTAAATTAACTCAGGATCTAATATTATTCCTACTTCCACTTTCTCTTAATAGAGGGGAAGCCACACTTGTGTCCACACAGAGCTTCGCCAAGTAACATTCCCCTACTGACATAATAATTATTAACATGGAAAAAGTCAATTAATGATAGGTGATTACCTCGCTTTCTTTTTAGATCCAAAATGTATACTCTCTACATATCTTATATCCGCTGAATCATTCTCTCAGTTTGACCTTTTTGTCTACGGATGATAAATGGTACTCATTTTCAACTTAATTCCCAAACATTCGAACACTTTTTACTCATTTCCATCAATTAAAGCTGGAACATAATCTCATATATTCACTCTTATCACCTTTAGGTATTTGAACTTCACATTCCACTCTTTCTAATTCTTTTATTAACTCCTCAGTGGTCTTAGTCACATCCAATCTTTTCTTCCTGCACAAGGCATCTGTTACCATACCGGCTTTGCTTAGGTAGTTGCTAATGGATTAATCGGGATCTTTTGTTAATCTCGGCCAAAAATTTCATATTTGAAAACTCAACGTATAGTTGTTTCCCTTCTAATCTTCGGAGGAAAATCCTTGGGCATTACACACATACTTTCTTATTCTTTAAATATCTGAGGATGTTATCAATAAATACAATTTGCTTATCCAAGTACTCCTCATACACCATATTCTTTAAATCCTTAGAGACAACTTATACACTTATTAATTCACATGATATTACCACACTCGCAACAATCATAACTCTTTCGAATCGCAATCTTTGACATGTCCTCAGGTTGGATCTTAAGTAAATCCCTGAGAAATTACACATTCCTTGAATCAGGTCACATAAATAATCAATTCTTAATAGAAGGTATTTATTCTTATTCGTCGATTTGTTAAACTCCCGATAATCGGTACACAATTTCATAATTCCATCCCTTTTCTCCCACAACATCCTTAGCTTATTTCCCCTTTTTCTCGCATGATTGAAAGAACTTCTTATGTTGCTTCTGCACCTAGAACTTACCTTACTATTGGCTTCTATACACTTACAATTCACTTCTTCTAAAAACCACTCATTACCTTACTACAGGACAATCAACCCGATCCTAAAATCACATCGAACTCTTCTAGCTTGAAGGGTGTCAAATCAGATGCAACTACGTCCAAATTCTAAATGCTCGATCTCTTGGTCTTTTTGAAAGTTCTGCCTCCAGCTGTGCTGGATGTTGGCCCTTGGGATGAAGTTTCTTGAATAACCGTTTTACAACTCCTTGCAATATGCAATTGTGACACGTAACTCCTGGATTTTCTGGATTATATTCCGATGCATAATGACCCTTATGTCCACACTTGAAGCATTGCACATTCTTTTTGCATGAACCACTGTGTCTGCTGTCACAGGACTTGCAATCCACTGCTGACTTGACTAACTGGGTTAGAGTGGAAGTAACTGAAGTAGCACTAGACCTAGCTTGAGAGAAACTCTGTCTCAGAATCTCTTACTCCTGTTTCGGCCAAACTGATTCTGCAATTTTTGACTAGATTCTTCTTGATCTGCCTTGTCCATAGCACCACCAGACTTCCTTTTCTTATCATTCTATTCCTTAACAGCCAACTTATGGTCACCTTCTATTACCAGGGCGGACTGAACCATAGAGGAGTATGTCTTGAGTTGCAATGCCACAACTCCTCGACGAATTTCAGGCTTCAACCCTTGTTGAAACCTCCTTACTTTCTGAATCTCCGTACTTACATACTCAGGAACTAATCGGTCCAATTCTATAAATTTGGCCTCATACTCCAACATACTTCTTTCACCTTGTTTCAGTTCTAGGAACTCGACTTCCCACTGATTCCTTAGACCATCGGGAAAATACTTCTCCAAGAATAATTCTGTAAATCTCGTCCAAGAAATAGGGCCTTCTCCTTCCAACGCACGAGTGGATTCCCACCAATAATTTGCTTCATTCTTAAGAAAGTAGCTCGCATAATCGGTCTTAAGATCATCACTTACTTGCATGAGGGTAAAGGACTTTTCCATTTCCTTAAGCCAATTTCTGGCAACAACAGGATCCACTTCGCCCTTGAACTCTAGGGGCTTAACAGACTGAAAGGATTTAAAACTAGTAGTTTGGTTTAGCTCTCCTGGTTGATGTTGTTGCTGCTGAATTTGTTGGATTAACTGCACATATTGTTGCTGCTGCTGGCGCAACAAGTCTAGAATTTCGTTTATAACTGGACCCTCCTCCAAACTACTACTATTCTCTTTATACTGGGTAGCTTTCTTGGGTGGCATATTCCTAATATATAACATGAAATTTATTCAAAAACATAGCGAAGATGTATAACAAAAATATCACCATTCAAACAGTGCACCTGTGTCAGGAAAATGCTACCCAATCAAAACACCCATGTCCTTATTCTTAGGATCCATTTATAAAAGATATCTAGATTAGCAACACTAGCAACAATAGCAACGGTAACAGTAGCAGAATCAACAACAGTGCAGAAAACTGGAATATAAAGGTACTAAACATTATGGTATGCCCTCTCAATACAACAACAACCGAGCAACCTTCTAGCACCATTAAAATACAACATTAACAAATTCATATACCGCAAAGCTAGACGGGCTATACTAGGCACCACCCAAAAAGGGTAAACTGGTAAGTCAAGTTAAACTTAAGAATCACAGACTTGGCTAACGTACTAGCCGGAGTTTCAATCAACCATCTTCCCCAAGGTGACTTCTTATCTCTTACAATTGACCCATCTTCCACGGAGTTAACTTTTCTAAAGCCGCAATTTTTAATATTAAATCATGAATCCTCTCTACTATTATCGTTTCTGGGATAGCTAGCAACCCGATGTAAAACTTCTATTTCCTTCAGACAGTCAACTCTTATTTACTTTCAATAACCAGGATTGTCTAATTACAAAAGCTACTGACAATTCACTGTCTCGGGACCTCAAATGAAATTTCAAAGTCAAGGAATCATGGGAATCGAATAAGAAAGAACAGTAAAGAAAATGTAGGCATGACTGAGAGCAACCATACAAGTACATAAGATGGCCAGTCTTAGTACCGCATAGTTCACAACACATAACTCGGTGGTGTCCCACCAGACCCTTTTGTCACACAGACAAATGGTCAACTCATATGCACTATTTTCCCCAGTCAACCGATAGAATCACCGAGGAATGAAACAATGTTTAAAAAAAATTCACAAATAGGGAGGGAGAAAATCTGATTTATAATGGGATCAACAGAATCCTAAGTGGATTACTTCATGTTCATAACTTTCTCATAGGAAAAGTAAGTAACTTATGGGATAGGAAACAATTAATCTAGAAGCAAAAATTTGTTTTAAGAAAGAAGTATAAGGGTTCAAGATATAACAATAGTACTGATCCCCGTACTGCATGAAACTTGGCTATCATAGCAGTCACTGACTATCATCATACTATCCGAACTCACTGAGGTAACACACTCGTTCCAATAACATTCCTTGACATAGAAAATATGATATTTAGAAATAATGTTGGTGTCTCTTCAGCTGACACATCAAAGGTCTGCTCAGAAGCTGAATTCTCTCAATCAGACTCGAATTCTCGAGAGGGAAACTAGAAATCTCTATCGTACATTACTAATAATACATATACGAAGGAAACACATTCTAGGTTAAAGCGGTTCCGGCCAATCCTCAATAGACATCAGGGTTACATCTCTGAAACCCTTGACTAAACTCATAGACTCACTCATCTGATTGAGTTGCTAACTCACATCTACAAATGAACCTTCTTGGACTCTTTTGACTCCACTCTTAACCTAACTCGGGGACTCAAACCTGTAGCTCTGATACCAACGGTGACGGCCTCAACCCCGGGGTCAGGAGTTGACGTCATCAATAACAATAATAACAACATTATTATATAAACACAACCCCTTTACCAAGATCTTTTCCAGGTTTAAGTATGACTTAAGTTACAATCATCATAAAACCAACTTACTAAAAACAATCCTGACAATACTATCTTAATACAACAACTCAACAGACCAACTTTGGTCTAACACAACTACCTCAGAGGAGCCTGACACGGAAGGAACTGGAGTTCTGCCCCGACTACCATTGAAGAATCTCCTAGGTATCTAATATACATATATAAAATATTGTGCAAGGGTGAACAATCAATTGCTTAACAGTACCACTATATGAATAACAAGTAAAACAATTTAAAGTGAAGCAGTTATAGGAACAGAATTCATAACTCGTTAGAAAACAAGTAAAACATATGTAAACTGGATATCAAAACTAGCGTGCTCTGCAAAATAATATCATCTGTAGTGTGCTGTGTCAAAATATCAGAGTCCAATTTTAGCATGCTATTTTCTTTCCAAAACCACTGTCCATTGCTGGACCCATAAATCGTCTGTCCCGTTACGGGGACTAAAACCATTTGTTCCGTTACGGGAACCATTAAACCAAAGTCAGATATAAAAGTGGATGAATTCTAGGGACAGCTGATCAGTCTATCCCGCCACAATTTGTTCCGGAATTCAGAGACTAGCTAGGTCTCTGTTATGCTGGTCTAAGCAGCCTACCAGTGAGCGTATCCGACTTAGCCTCTTACGCAACCATGCTGGGCCGTTACCTAATAACGGGCCTCTTACGCCACTGACCATCCAATATCTGATTCATTTTTATCCAGCTTTCAAAATCAATTACACCTATCTCTTTTCAAATGATTAAAACACACATTCTAAAAATCCTTTTTTAATTTTAATCACAATCTAGAGATAGGCATTTTCAGAAGTTACTTTTTTCCCAAAACATCATTTAGTAAAACATATTTAAATACGGGGAATATGTAACTTAAAACATTCTGTTCCAGTACATAATTTAAATCAACAACTATTCATATATACTGAACTGTAAAAGATTAGTTCAGGGGTACTTGCCTTGCAGAGCTTTACAAATATAATTGATTGACCTTGAGCCGACACGAACGTTCAGGCTTTAACGTCTAACTACTAGATTACCCTGGATTCGACTTCAACACTCAGGTTCTTCGATTGGAACCTTTCTGAGCTCGTCGACTGTCCACTAGGCTATCCTTTAGTCAAACATCCACTTTCGGTTTCCGGACTAGGACCTACAGAGTCGAAATACTCTATGTTAGACGTCTAGGTATGCTTGACATATCCTCAATAACACATCTACCCATTCGATATCAAATCCCGACTCGTACTTATATACATTATTACAATACATGCATCAATTTAGGGTTCACGTTCTCGAAAATCGGTTCGGTGTTCGTTCCCAGAAAAGATGTATACTAGTTATTTTACGAAATTAGGCTTATTGGTTTTGGAAAAACAATTTACCACTACATACAATCAGGTTCCGTACAAAATATATGTATACACTTATTTATACTCGCTCGACGTTCCGATAATTATAGGGTATGTCCCGTATTTTCAAATTTAATTTCCAAAAATTCGGGCAGCACCTCCTCTGTTTATCGGCCTACCCGTCGAACAACTCGACGTCAAATCACAAACACAACCAATCAATCACACAATCCAAAATTCCACAAATTCTAACTGCCGACTTATATCAACTAATTATTATTATTCGTGTTTTTATATTTATTTATTTTAAAATATTAGGTTTCAGACTAATTCATCACTGTCCACCATCGGCTCGCTGAGGCTCATCGCCGACGGCGACAAAACTCGCGGGTACCCAATTAATTTCGGGTTTCCATCGCGTATTTCACCTATTCTAAAAATCATTTTCCCCACAATTTGAATTTAATATCATGAAATCACTCAACGAAATTTCTGCAGGAAAATAAAAATTGCTAATCAGTAACGAACAACAGGGCACCCGCGCGTGGGGAACACGCAGCACCACTATATCCGAACCAAAACATAGACCGGCCGGGAACCATCCCGGAAAAACATACACAACACATAACACACGCACAGGCACACACACACACCTATATACACACACAAATATACACAAGTATATATATATATATATATATATTCACAGCAATACAAACCACAACACCACCAGAACAACCGGCGGCCAACTCACCGGCAAACACGGCGGCGGCGGACCAAAAGGAACAGGGGAGGGACAGAGAAAACAGAGAGAAAAAGAGAGGAGGGAGGAAGAGATTAAGGAAAGAGAAAGAGGTGAAATTCGAAAGAGAGGGAGAGACCGAGAGTAGAGAGTGAGAGATTGAGAGAGACTGGAGAGTGTAGAGAGATTGAACCGAGAGAGATGAACAGGGAGGGAAGTATGCAGCTAGGCACATGGCACAAATACGTGTCCTCAACTTGTTTATAAAACATACACGTAGCTGCAATAACAATTATACACTGCCAAAGTCCTGATTTCTGGCTCGATTTCGTAATTAATTGTACCGAGATACATGCAAACTAGATTCTAAAATTTACAAGAATAATCTTAAAATAATAGAAATATCCCAAGTTAATAAAAATGAAATTTTTCAAAATTTTAAAACAATTTCTGAGATGCAGTTTATATCCGCATTTTAATAATTAAACGAAATAATGCGCGATGAAATTAATCCCAAAAATTTCCAAAATAATTTTAAAATTCTCGAAATATTCCAACTTAAATTAATATGAGTTTCATAATTTTAAAAAAAAATCTGGAATTAAATTCGGGTTTTTATGAATAAATGCAATCAGAAAATCGTACAGGGCTGAATAATTGATGAAATATTGATTTCTAATTTTATAAAATCCCAAAAATAATTATTGTAATTATAAAACCATTAAGACAATTTTAGAAACATTCCAAATATTTATGCAAATAAATTTGCATTAAATCCACTTTTAAAAGCAAAACAAAAATCATACCACCCAATAATTAACCGCGCAATTCAATCACATACACTAGTAATCATATATACATGATAATAAAGCAATAACCCGCTGACAGAACCCATATACATATTTCATTTATTTAATTATTCAATAATTACACATCTAAATAAGTTCAAAATATACGAGTCGTTACAATACAAGTGATCTTGAAGATTGCAGAATTTCGTATGTGTAAGTCAGTTTCAACTCTTCCAAATTAATTTCAATAATTACCAAAATTTGCTGAAGTCGAATTCAGGGTTTATAAACAACTTTTCTTATTTGTTAATCAACCAATTATAAACTTAAGTTCACATATACACTAATCCAATATTGGACAAGAATTATGAAAATTTCAGAATTTTAGAAATAATTACCATTATTTAGGTTATAACTATTTTATCTTAAATATAAAAATTTCCCAACTTTATAGGCATGTAGTTTAGTATTTAAGTAGGGAACCAACTATCTTTGTTTAGCATTTAAATAATTAGTCCTTAAAGAACACTTAAATCTAAATTGAAAATAAGACCGGTAAGGATAAATATATTGCAAATAACTATTTACACTTATTTTCACTACCCACAAGATTTTACACACCTGTTATTTGCTGTTATCTGATCATGAGTCTATAACTTTTATTGTTTGAACATAATCAGTCATGTATTTAATGCCTTCAAAATCCAATTATATAATCAAACCAAAATTCTGAAAGTTATGTAATTTCAAATTTAAGGGTTTAGTTTTAAAGTCGTCAATCCTGCTATAATCATTTAAAAACTAACAAATTTTACATAAGACCACCTGACAGGATTGTGAAGAGATTTTATTTTTATTTTCCATTAACTAAATATTACAAAATGAGAGCTCAAGCTAGGTTAGTATCGCTTAAATACGAAATCCTGCTGGAATATAAATCAACGGATTACTTTTAATCTTTTGCGCCTATATCTAAATATTCTAAAATTTAATAGTAAGATAAATCACATTATTCCTAAGAACTTTTTAACTTTGCCATAGTTATTTGATTTGGAATTTGGCCCCAAGGACGTTGATGACTTGGTGGTTATATTTCTAGATATAAACCTATTTTTCTTTCCTTGATTGTACATGAGGTGGATATTGTTTGCTGCGGCACTTGGCCTTACTTTGCGGTTGGAAATATCAGGTAAGGGGACTTGCAATTCTATATGTATATGTGTTCCGACTTCAAAATTTTCAAATTGTGCTACTACTTCTATCAAATCAATCCAATTGTTGTTCCCCGCAGTTTTCTTTGTTAGCATTATTTGTGGGAAGTATTGTTTCCTGAGTTTCGGAAATGTAAAAATTCTGCTATGTTAGCTAAGTACTTGAATAGTTTAGTGGAAGTGATTGGCAAATTGCTTAGTTTTGTTTTCCCAACTTATTTTACTCTTTACCTACTACTTCCTTGATATTTTAGGTGGCATGCAAATTATTGAGAAGGAACCCCCCGATTAACTTTTGGTATCTTTGATTTGTAGAATACAAAAATAAATGGACAAATATTAAGAAAGAGAATAGAATTATTACAGAGAGGAATGGTTTGTATGTTTAAAAATATTAATAAATAACGCAATCATCATCACAAGTATCGGCCCATGGCTCAATTGGTTAAAAGGGATAACTATCCTGTCGTTTATTATATTGTTTATTATATGCTTCAGCTGCTGATTGAGTTAACATAATGTCTCCGAGGTTTGTTATTGAGTTTCAAGTTTAGAATAAAATGTTTATAAATAAAATTTCTTTTATTTAATTTTAATCAATTCAATTTTTACGCTTTGTATTCATTCTCAAACTAAAAATGTGAGATTATTTGGCTTATATAACAACAAATCTGTTTTATTTTATTTTGAAAATTAAAAGTAATCAAATTAAGAAAATTTACTTTTATATTTTTATTTAAAAAATTTAAAGATGATGTAATTTAATATTAACATAAGTATGCATTAAATAAATAATTAGGATAGGAATTTAATATGAGTATCTTCAAGAAAAAAATAATAAAAAACTATATAGTAACTCTAAATTATGTTTTAAATTGAAATTTTTAATTTTATAATTTCATAATGTTTTTATATTTTGTAGTTGTATTTATTAATTTAAAAATACTTAAAATGCAAGGCCTCTAGATGTAACTGATTTATACTATACATTAATCTTGGATCCAAAATTAATATTAAAATAAATCATGTGACTTTTAAGTACAATATCCGTTTAGTAAATAACTTTATAACTTTAAAAGAAAAATTGAAACTTAAATTAAAAAAAAAATCGTTAATGAGTTCCAAGTTTATATTAATATAAATAATTTAAAACTATAAAAATTAGGATAAGAATCTAATATGAACATTACTTTCAGGAAACAATTAAAGACATAAATTAGGTTAGAAATTGAATTTACATATTTTCTTAGTTTTATAATTTATTAATATGTAAAAAGAAAGCTAATATGGATAGAAAATACATCCTAAATACACATTGAATGTCAAATTAATTATACTTGGGATTCTTGTCTGAAAAGTCCCATACAGACCTGTCTGGTCCGAACTCATAGTACACTCAAAACGGCCCATGTAGACAAGGCCCACTAGCTGAGGTCGTCAAGTTCCACGAACACAAGTTGTTCACGGACTAGGCCCAATACGGCTGTAAGAGCAAAGACATGTGTTCTAAACGGATTCAAAGTCCTACACAGAAGGTTCTGTAGCTCCTTCATCAATAGGACTCCTAATCACCATCTAAGTTGGAGACTTGTCCACCAAGTCTCCCAACAGAAGTCTAACCCTAGACTCGCCTCTATATAAAGGGCTCTACCTCTCAACCTAGAAATACGTTTTTGGTTTGATTCTCTACAACACAGAGATACGTAGGCATCTTGCAAGGACCGATAGTCCCGAACGCAAGAGCATCCATTAAAGCTCGAAACTCACCAACCCTAGCATTAAATACTAAAGTACTCAGGGTTTTTTTCACAACATTTGGCGCCGTCTGTGGGTCGAATCCCCCGGCTTCTTAAGGGACGAATCCCCAATTTTAGCAGATACATGCACCCGTGAACTCTCAACCCGTTGGGTATGAGTACTCGACGATCGTGACCACTAACCCCCCTTATGGGATGCCTCTATACCATGAAGTTGGAGTGAGTGGACACTCTGATAGGGGTGAAGCACAAGGACGGACGCCCCAATACATACGTGGCTTGGTTCCTATTGCGGAGGGTCAAGAATTCTCTGGACCTTAAACTGAAAGAGACTCTGAATCATCTGATGATGATGTTGCTCCAATAAGGAGGCGTGCTGGCAAAGAGGCGATGGCTGATACTGAACAACGCTCCAGGAGCACTCAAGGGACGAATCCCTAAGACGTTCAAGAGAGGATCAGGGCTCATGAAGCTGAGATCCAAAGGCTGAAACGTGACCTAGAAACACAACTGACTCCAAGACCCCTACTTGCTACAAGACGAAGAGGTCCTCCCCCAATCATAGATCTGGATGGTCTAATACCAAGAAGGGAAGTTACCCCAAGGGCTGATCCAAGTGATCTTATGCCCCTAGGAGATCCCGATGATCCAAACCCACCATTTACTGATGAGATAATGAATACTCACATCTCAAGGAAGTTCAAGATGCCCACCATCAAAGCATACGATGGTACTGGCGACCCTGTTAATCATGTTAGGACATTCTCTAACGCCCTGTTGCTACAGCCCGTGAACGACGCTATTAAGTGTCGGGCCTTCCCTCAAATCCTATCGGGTACGGCTCAAAGGTGGTACAGTCATCTGCCCCCAAACTCTATTGAATCCTTTAAGGACTTGAGCCAAGCTTTTATCAAGCAATTCATAAGTAGCGGGGTGCACGAGAAGACTTCAGCCTCTCTCATGGGCATAATCCAAGGAGCAAAGGGTTCCTGAGAGAATATCTGAATCGATTTACGAAGGAGGCTTTGAAGGTTCCTGATCTTGATGATAAGGTAGCTATGATAGCCCTACAGCAAGGGACTAGAGACGAGTTCATTAAGATGTCCCTGACTAAGCACCCTCCCGAAAGTATGTTGCAGCTCCAGGATAGAGCCGAAAAGTATATCAAGGTGGATGAGAGTATAAAGAAGACAACTGTGAATAATGAACCTACTGGAAACAAGAAGAGAAAGACATATCAGGAGTACGACGTCATAGACAAGTATCCACGAATTGGCAAAAGCTCTGACTCCTCCTCTTCTAAGAAGAATCAGCAAACAAGGTTTGCTGAGTATGCGAGGTTGAATACTCCAATGATCCAAATCCTTATGGAAATTGAGCAGGACAAAAAGTTCAAATGGACGAAGCCACTAAGGGGGACCCTGAGAAAAGAGACAAGAGTCGATACAACAGGTTTCACAAAGATGTCGGTCATGATACTGACGATTGCAGGCAACTCAAGGATGAAATTGAGTATCTAATCCGGAGACCAAAAGAGAGATAATGATCGAAGAGATGACGATCGGAGGGGTAACGACAGAGATCGCGACCCACAGCCCCGAGGGCCAGTAATCAATATAATCTCAGGGGGAACTACAGCAGTTGGCACTACAAGGAACTCCCGAAAAGCTTATGCAAGAGAAGTAATGAGCATAGTTGGGGAGTCATCTAAGCGTTCTAAGTCAGAGATGACGCTTGAATTTGGTGACCCAGACCTTGAAGGTTTGAAATTTCCTCAGGATGATCATCTGGTTATCACTCCGATATTTGGAAATTGTCCTGTTATAAGGATCGTGGTGGACAATGGAGCTTCCGTGGACATTCTGTTCCATGACACATTCATAAGGATAGGCTATAATGATTCTCAACTAACTCCATCCGATGCACCCATCTACGGGTTTAACCATGTGGAATGTAAAGTCGAAGGAGCAATATAACTTCCCGTAACTATTGCGGAAGAGCCCAGGGAGGCCACGCAGATGTTGAAATTTGAGGTTGTCAAGGTAGCCTCTACCTACAATGCTATCATGGGTAGAACAGGGATCCATGCTTTTAAGGCTGTGCCCTCAACCTACCACACAGTACTGAAGTTCCCAACTAGGAACGGTGTTGGAGAAGCAAGAGGAGATCATAAAATGGCCCGTGGTTGCTATGTTGCAGCACTTAGGCTTGATGGAACCGGGGGGAAGGTCCTCCCCATAGAAGACATGGATGTCCGAGAGAATGACGAACTACGAGGAAAGCCAGCCGAGGACCTGGTCCCAATTTCCTTAGATCCCTTAGACCCGGAGAAGGTCAGGTACATTGGGACATCTCTAGATAAGCCCTTGAAGGGTCGAATGACAACTTTCTTCTAAGAAAATAATGATATATCTGCTTGGATAGCAGCTGATATGCCTGGGATTGACCCGAATCTTATAACTCATAGGTTGAACGTTGATCCAACTCGAAAGGCTGTAAAGCAAAAGAAGAGAACTTATGCCCCTGATAGGCTGGAAGCCATTAAGTAGGAGGTCGAGAAGCTTTTAGAAGCTGTATTTATCGAGGAAGTGCAATTCCCTAAATGGTTGGCCAACCCCGTAATGGTTAAGAAGGCCAATGGAAAGTGAATGATGTGCATTGACTTTACTGATTTAAATGATGCATGTTCCAAGGACTGTTACCCCTACCAAGGATTGATACCCTAATCGATGCCACAGCTGGACACGAGATGCTAAGCTTTATGGATGGCTTCAGTCGTTACAATCAGATTAAAATGCATAAGGATGATACCCCCAAGGTATCCATCATAACTGACTTTGGTGTATTTTGTTATCTTGTTATGGCTTTTGGACTTATGAATGCACGAGCTACTTACCAAAGACTAGTAAACAAGATATTTTCCCATGTAATTGGGAAGACCATGGAGGTCTATGTTGATGACATGTTAGTCAAAAGCCTAAGCAAGGCCGATCATATTAGCCACCTCAGAGAGGAATTTGAAGTGTTGAGGCACCACAAGATGATGTAAACCCAGCCAAGTGTGCTTTTGGCGTTTGGGTCTGGAAATTTTTTGGGTCATGTGGTCTCTAAGAGGGGGATAGAGGTCAACCCCGATAAGATCAAAGCCATTCTAGATATGGAGCCACCATACTCCATCAAGGACGTTCAGAAGCTGACAGGAACAATTGCAGCTCTATGGAGGTTCATCTCCAACTCTGGAGACAAATGCCTGCCCTTTTTCAAAACCCTTAAGAAGGTGAAGGACTTTGAATGGACAACTGAGAGCCAAGAGGCCTTTGAACAGCTGAAGGAATACATGACTGAAGCCTCGTTGTTGGCTAAACAAAGTCCAGAGGACACTCTCTATTTGTACCTTGCAGTATCTGAACAAGCCGTGAGTGCGGTCCTCGTGAAGGAAGAGCATAAGCTCCAAAAGCCTGTATACTATATAAGCAAGGTGCTCTATGGAGCAGAGTTGAATTACTCCACCACGGAGAAGTTCGCGCTTGCTCTCATCATAGCCTCGAGGAAGTTGAGACCATACTTCCAGGCTCAAAAGATCGAAGTCCTGACGGACCAACCCTTGAGAAACATTCTTCATAGCCCGAAGGCCAGTGGAAGGCTCATCAAGTGGGCAATTGAGCTAGGAGAATTTGATATCAAGTACATGCCTCGAATGGCCATCAAGGCTCAGACCTTAGCAGACTTCGTGGTCGAATGTATCATTAACGACCAAGAAGTCGGGGGGCAAGAGATAGTAACCCCAGAAGAAGGAGAGAAGGATGAAGAAACAACCCTGAAAGAATATTGGGTTCTCCATTTTGACGGAGCGTCCAAAAACAAAATCTAGTGGCGCAGGCCTAGTATTGCAAAGCCCTAATGGGTTTATGATTGAGTATGCTTTGAAGTTGGATTTTCCAACTATGAACAACGAAGCAGAATATGAAGTATTGATAGCTGGCTTAGGCTTGGCTAGAGTCGTGAGGGCCAAAAACCTGAAGGTCTGTGGAGACTCAAGACTTTTAGTTGCTCAAGTTAATGGGGAGTTTGAGGCCAAGGATGATACTATGGCCAAGTACTTGAGAGTCATAAAGGGAATACTGACTCAGTTCGATGAATGGTACATAAAACATGTTTCGAGAGAGGAGAACACTACGGTGGATGCCTTATCTCAGTTCACCTCGTCTGAAATTGAGAACTATCCAAGAAGTATTTACTTCCAGGTCTTGAAGACCCCTAATATTTATGTCAAAAATCTGATAGCACCGGTTGGTATGGTAAGCTGTTGGATAGACCCGATCAAAATCCACTTAGAAACTGAGTGGCTCCCCGACGATGCCCAGGAGGCACACAAGTTATCGGTTAGAGCATTGATATACTCATTGATTGAAGGCCTTTTTTACAAAAGGTCCTTTATTATTCCATACTTAAAATGCTTAAGACCTCTTGAAGCAGAGGAGGCACTGAAAGAAGCCCATGAAGGGATTTTTGGACAATACTTGGGGGCAGGGCCCTTGCTCACAAGATAACTCAGTTGAGGTACTACTGGCCAACTTTTCTAGCCGATGCGAAGGCTTATGTGAAAAAATGTGACAGGTGCCAGAGGCACGCTCCAATAGTATGACAACCCCCAAAGAGGCTTACATCGATCAACACACCCATCCCTTTTGTAATGTGGGGAATGGACATACTTGGACCATTTCCTGTAGCATCGGGACAGAGGAAGTTCATTGTGGTAGCAATAGACTACTTTACAAAGTGGATTGAGGCTAAGGCACTAGCCAAGATAAACACCAAGCAAATTTCCCAATTCTTTTGGGAGAATGTGATATGCCGATATGGAATCCCACACATCCTTGTCACAGATAATGGAAAACAATTTGATAATGCAGAGTTCAGAGAGTACTGCAACGATAATAGCATAGATTTTCGCTTCACCTCGGTTGCACATCCTCAGGAAAACGGGCAAGCGGAAGTTGCTAACAGAATCATCATTGATGGACTTAAGAAGAGGGTTGAACGCTCGAGAAACATTTGGGTGGATGAGTTGCTGCCTATACTATGGGCATATCGTACCACCTGTAAAGTGACAACTGAAGTTACCCTATTCATGCTGGCTTACAGAGCCGAGGTAGTGGTGCCCCTTGAAATCACTCATGGATCCCCTAGGGTCGAAGCTTACGAGCCAGAGACCAACGAAGAAGGCATGAGGCTCGCTCTCGGTTTCATTGACGAGGTCATGGATGAGGCCAACGCCCGCAATGCAGAGCATCAATGAAGAGCATCCCTCTATTATAATAGACAGGTTAAAGAAAGGTTCTTTCAATAGGGAGATTTGGTTCTAAGGAAGATTGAGGCATCAGGAGTAGGGGAGGGAGGAAAGCTAGCCCCTAACTGGGAAGGACCTTATAAGGTCAGGAAGACACTGGGACGAGTATCCTATAAGTTAGAGAGCCTGAATGATGATGAAGTACCTTGTACTTGGCATGTTTTAAACCTGAAGGCTTATTATGTTTAGGACATTCACTACATGTTCCTAGTACTTAGTATTAAATTTTTAAATAAGGTCGATGAAACCATCTTATGTAAGGGTTGAACCCGTTTCTTAGAGATATTGTCTTTTTATGCATGTTTAGTTATATCATCTTGTCTACCAATTTATTTAAGTACGAGCATTTAAAGAATGCAAGTCCCGAAGGACCAAATACCGAAAATAAAAGATAAGCATGAAATGAAATCAAACAAAGTGCATAAATAAAGATCCTGAAGGATCATAAGTTAAAGTCCCGAAGGACCAATAGGTTACAGACCAATAATGTTCAAATAAAGAAGTTCTAAAAATCAAAGCCACATACGGAATACAAAGCCATGCAAGGCCACATCATTCACTCTTCAGAGGAATCCTCCCCCTCACCATCTGAGCCTTACTCAGAAAAGAACCACTGCTCCCTGGAATCGGCTCCCTAATCTTCCCGCGAAGGGCTGCCCTGGAGTTGGGGCTACCCGAGGGGGCCTTACCTTTAGAGCCGGAACCGGAACCCTTGTGAATGGAACTCGACTAGGACCTCATGCGAGGAGTCGAGGGCACAGATCCGAAAGCTTGCCAGGATGGGTCCATAACAGGTAGCTGCCAGGGGCAAGATAGAAGGCTTGGATCAACCACATCCGGCCATACGCCCTGAGCGTCTTTGATTCCCCTATTCCAACCTATTGTGAGGTTAACAGGGTGCATCTCATCATCATGCCCGTCCATCATTGTGGTGAACCTAGTGGATCTGTGATAAGCTCCCTCGAGGTCTTTCCATTCCTTCTTCCTCTTCTCCTCCGAGCTAGCATATTTCTTCTCCATGATTGCGAGCTTACCCTCTACCTCGTGAGCCCTGGACTCCCACTCCCCTGCGGAGATAGTCATTTGGTTCATGGAAGTCTGCAATGCATTATAGTCGCTTCTCATTTTGACAGCTTGAGTAGAGGACGCATCGAAATAGGCATTGGCCTGACAAAGAAAATATGAGTTTAGTTATAAAAAGTTTGAGTATGAAGGGTCGAGCCCCCAAAGAGTAATCCCTATAATATTTTCCAAGTTCTAAGAAAAAGAGAACTTAGACGAAAATTTACACAAGGAGAAGTATACCTGATAGAGGGCGTGAGCCCCCAGCATCCCAGCCTCAAGAAGTTTCTCACCAGAAGAGACGAATAAGAGATTTCTTTAAAAGGATAACTCTCAGCAAAACCAAGTTTTGTGAAGACTAGAACGTCTACAAGAACGAGTTGGTTGAAGTGCATAACATCCTACAAGAGAAGTTTGGACAAGTTCAATGAAGTATAAGACTTCCAATAAGGACAAGTTCAATAGAACACAGAACGTTTAGCAAAAACAAGTACAGAACGTCCACTGAAATGAGTACAGAACGTTCACTGAAATAGCAGTAACAGAGCTGAGAGGAACTCAAAGGCAACCATGAAATTAATTCCATGGACAACCAAGAGTAACAAGGGCATGATAAGGTATGTAGCAAACCTGGACTCTGAGTGAGAGAATAAAAAAAATAAAAAAATTGGGAGGGGCAGGAACCTCTGGCCAACCTCCTCCAGGCCGACCAGAAGGAGGCCGACCATGAGCCTCTGCCCAACCAGGCCGACCATCCCTCATTTGGGGGCATGAGGTTGAGCAGAGCCTCCTACAGCAGGAGGTTCTGCTCAACTCCAATGACCCCCCTTCGAAAATTTTGAAAAATTTCGAAAAAATGGAAATTTTTTAAAATTTTTAACATTTTAAAATTAAGCCCAGATTAGGGCCGATTAGTGAAATTAAGCACGGATTACAGTCGATTAGTGTATATTAAGCGTAATTAACCCAAATTAGGGGGAATTCGTGATTTGTATGATGAAATTAGCCCAGATTAGGATCGTTTAACCCATTCACTCTTACAATTAGTGTGAATTAAGGATAATTAGTGTCTTATGCATACTGATTAGTCTTAATTATCCCCGATTAGGGCAGATTAGCCTCGATTAAGGCCAATTAGTGCATTCTAGCTTAAAATTAGGTTCTTTTAAGCCAAATTAACAACTTGTGCATGGAAATTAGCCCCGATTAGCCTCGATTAGGGCCGGTTAGCAGCTTTCATCCTATAATTAACCTTGACGAAGGTTAAGGGGTGATAAACGCTGGTTTTTAGCCCCGAATATGGCCGTTTAGTGTTAAACACTATCCAAATAGCCTGTGCAAAGGCCTTAAGTGTGTATACTCGCACTAGCAAGTCGTTGTAAATGTGTAGTTCGCTCCACACTTTGCGATAAAATGACGATACCCATGAAGGGCCAACACCCATGAAGGGCCGACACCCATGAAGGGCCAATACCCGAGAAGGGCCGAAAGTACCCCGAGTCGCGATTAGACCATTATAACTTCCACGAAAACTCGAGCAGTATTCAAGGAATTTGGGGGGCAAATGATATAAATAGAAAATACATCCTAAAGATACATTAAATGTCGCATTAATTATACTTGAGCTTCTTGTCTAAAAAGTCCAATACAGACCTGTCTGGTCCGAACTCATAGCAGACTCAAGACGACCCATGTAACCAAAACCCTACATGATGTAGTGTTTCAAAACACTACACCATGTAGCATTTTGACCTAAAACACTACTTCATCTAGCATTTTATATATATATATATATATATTATTTTTTTAAAATAATTTTTTTAATCCAAAAAATGATTGTTAAATCCTAAATTAATAAAAAAAACATTTTAAATTATTTATAAAACCCAAAAAGGGATTGGTAAATCCTAAAATGTTAAAAATTATTCAAATAATTTACACCGAAAAATTATAAAATTATTTAATTTAAAGTTTATATTTTTGGTTCCTAGGGCTGATTAAATTAGGGCTTAGACTTTAGAGTTTAGGGGCTAAATGCCCTAAAATTTAAATCCTAAACCCTAAATCGATGTATCTTTTATTAATTTTTTATATATATTTTTAAAATTCAAAAGGGGATCGATAAATACTAAAATATTAAAATTATTAAATTAAGTTACACCCAAAAATTATAAAATTATTTAATTTTAAGTTTATATTTTTGGTTTTTAGGGTTTAGGGCCTAAAAGTCCTAATCCCTAGATTAAATTAGGATTTAGGCTTTAAAATTTAGGGGCTATCCTAAATCGATATACTTTTTATTAATTTTATTTTTTAAATATTTTTAAAATATAAAAAGGGATTGATAAATTTTAAAATATTAAAAAAACAAAGAAACACACACAATGCTAGATAGTACCGTGTGTGTGGTTAAACATTAAAGAAAAAATAGAACAAAACACTTGATAGTTGATAGATTAGTGTTTTGATTGTATATTAAAACGTTATATGATATTTGATTTTGAAGTATTATTTTGGGTTTTAATTTTTAATAATAACATTTTAGATATTTTATAAAGAAATGGTGACATTTGGATCTTTTCTCGGATAAACGATGGTGGTATTGTCTAAGAAAGTAAGCAAAGGACACAAACGTTGATAGCTCAAAGATTTATCGACGACATAAAATTGAAGGTCGAAACCTCGAATGCGTCCGCAAAACAAACTCCAAAAGGGTAAACCCTAATTTATATTTATATACTTGTATACCGGATTTCTACTCATATATATTCCTTAATGTTGTTTTTATATATTTACAGCTTCGCATTTTTGCTATACCCCTTTGTAATGGCTTGCAATTTGACTCTTCAACTTTACCCTTCTTATCCGGTAATTAACAACTGTGCCTTTCACTTCTTTTATCAATGCTTCTTGCTTCTACTATATTCTAGTTCTTGTGTATGTATAACTGTATAAATGAATTTCAATTCATGGGTGTTTTTGTGTAGCGTCTAATTTCACCATATGTGATTCAACTAAGGAGGGTGGAGATGGGATTTGATTGGTGTCAGCTTAATTGTAGTAATGAGAATCAGAGAGCCAAAAAGTTTGTTATACGTGCTTTGAGTGAACGAGATACTGACAATCAGGGCAAGACTATTAAGTCGTTGAAAGATAAAGTGTTTGTTGATACCCGAAATGCTGTTGTCAGGTTACGAGAATCTGTTAGCTCTGTACCTCACATTTTCGTGGTAAAGTTTCTTTCTTTTGTCCGTGTCAAGTATAGTTTACCAATTTCAGTTTCAACCTTGTGTTTTTATATTTGTTATTGTGTTATAGGATGATTTGGGGAATGTTGTGAATGTGATGTAATTTTGAATGAGCTAGTAACTTTTTGTTGTTTTGTGTGTTTACTAGACAAAGAGGATATCTACTTCTTATGTCGCTGTTGGGATATGTGTTGCAACGATGTTTCTAGTCATTGTTATGCGAGTATTTAAGGCAAGGAATTCAAGGCCCAGTCGTCCTGGTTCTGTAGCTGATCTTGTTAGACGTGGCCAGCTGCGATCAGATAGAAGAGGCATGTATGAGTCTTAACCATTTCTCTTTGTGCAGAGTGTGTTTGTGTGTGTGAATAGTTAAGTTTGTTGAACTTAAAATGAATGTGTAGATGGTTCTTTCTAATTGCACTATGAAGTTTAAAAAACAGTGAATGCATCACAAGTTCTTGCTTTTTTAGGATTTACTTGATTTTGCTGACTTTAGAATCACTTTTTGCACACATCTCGTTTTGGCTTTACATGTTACATCTCCGCAGCTCAAGTACTCTCAAATATGAAGACCCGTTCAATAATCCAATGGTAAAGATTAGCAAAACTAATTCAACTGTTGAGATGTGCGGAAAGGTGTATCGTTTAGCACCAGTTACTCTTACCAGGGAGCAACAAAATGTTCATATAAAAAGGAGGTCACGAGCGTACCAGTGGAAAAGACCGACAATATTTCTCAAAGAAGGAGACGCAGTACCTCCTGATGTAGACCCTGATACAATTAGGTGGATTCCTGCAAACCACCCCTTTGCCACAACCGTCAGTGACATTGATGAAGATCTGGCACAGACCAATGTGTATCAGAAGCACGGTGTTCCATTTCGTATCAAAGCTGAGCATGAGGCACTGCAGAGAAAGCTAGAATCACTACAAAATGTAAGTTCTTCAAGTCACTTCACTTAATATGGTCCTGAATGTGGACTGAATTATATTTGAGTAAGCACCTTAGTTCATTGGAAGAGTGGCCCAAGCTCCTTGAGAATTGATCAAGTGTGTTCATTTAGAGCCAAACAGTGTACTGTGTCCAAATTGTGAATGAAACCTTATCAATACACATGGAATGCTCTTTTTCCAAGTTGCATTCATGTGTGTGCATTTATATATATAGGTCGTCCTCAGTGAAAATCTCCTGTATCATCATGATATCAGACTGGTGTGAGTTGAACTTCAATTTAACCCTTCGTACCCATTAGTTGCAGAAAGAAAATACTTACATCTGCATTCTTCCACGCCTAGCATGTGCATAGAATAAATACCCTCTGCTCCAGTGTTGAGTAGGACTAGGACTTCTAGTCAACACCTCTTAGGCGAGTAAACAGTGGAAGTCTAGATCTCTGTTGTCATCTTGTCAAGTAAGATTTAAGTTTACCCTAACACAAGTTTGGGGCAAAGGTTAGCCATGGACCAGCTTCCTCTATGGGTGTGCGTGTGGCCTACAAGTAGCACTTGCTGCCCGGCCTGCAATGGCATCTTCACACTGAAGAACTTGTCTTTCAAAGCACAACCAAAACAATTACTTTGATCCTTTATTTTTTATTACTACTGAGAAGTTAGTATTAATTAGCAAATTTTGAAATTCACTTATGTTAATAAAACATACGTAATGACGATGAACGATACCAAGTTGTTTTTACCTTTAACACACACTTGAGTATTTGTCCGTCCTTGTTTGTGAGGTATGGCTCTAAAACTACTTTGTTATTGTCCTATTAAAATATAAAAGTTTCAAAATGATCTATTTATGCAATTGCAGGACCAGAAATTCAGTAAATTAACAATCGATCCAGGAGCTGCAAAAATTTATGAGAGACCATTCAAGTCACAGTTTAAATCTGATGATCAGGTAGAAGAAAAACTCCCAAATGGTCCATCCAGGCATAACCAGTCAGATCATACACACAATTCTCATGGAAGCGGCACAAATACTGAGGATATACAGCATACTTGAGCTGCTTTACTCAATTGGTTATAACAGCTGTAAAGGTTTTGTGTTGATTATCTGGTGAAGGGCTGGGTTCAAAGTTTGACAATATCAAAGTTCTGAATCTTAAAGGCTAAAGCTTTTCCAATCCAAATTTTGAATCTTGTTCAAGTTGTTAAAAAGTAGTGAAGGTGGAGTGTAAATAAGATTCTTGTATGTTATATAATATTAAGCGGAAGTTTATCAATCACACGATTCCCATATTGCATGAATATGTAGATAGTATGTTGTGATCAAATAATTTCCAAAGTATAAAAAAATTATCACTGATGGGTTGATCAGCCTAGGTTGAGTTGACATGTTGGGGTCAGGTGTATGGTGTGAATGATAACTCTGGTGAGCGGGCGGCCCCTTCCGACGCCGTTCCTGGACCTTTTGGGTATAAATGAGGTGTAGCTGCTGGTTGGGTATCTGCAAAACAACGCCGGAGGGGGGTTTGGCTCCTACGGCGCCTCCGGTGTAATAATAAGAACAGGGTTTTGGAGAAGATGAAGATGTATGTATGTAATAAGAAGGTTGCTGTGTGTGTATATGGATGTCAGAGCGTGGGTGTGTAAGAGTGTGAACGTTTTTCTAACCCCTAAACCCTTCACCCTTGGGGGTATATATAGCCCAAAGGTAGGGTTTAGGGGTTGTTACCTCTAAATCAGGGTCGTTGGATCTTGGGGGTCGAGGACGCTTGACTTGGGTGGATTGCTTACACGTGTCCAGGGGAGGACCACCTTCAGGGTGTCCTAATGGCCTTCTTACACGCGCCGTGTTTGTCTGGTATGTTGGTTGTTAATAGCTGTTATCGTCATGTGCCCACGTACCCTTCCTTTGGCAGGTTGTGGAATGTGCATGTGCTTGCGGGGACCCCCCTCATTGTGATCTTGGCCCCGATCCGGATCCAGGTAGGCAGATGATCCAGGTCATGGGCTGGGTCCTGGTAGGCAGGTGATCCGGGTCCCGGGTTGGAACCGGGTTGGGAGATGACCCGGGTCATGGGTTGGTTCGGGCCTAGTCTCTCCAATTGATTGTTCTGGGAGAGAGGGGGGTCTTGTTCCATCGGTTGAGCCTGATACCCTTTAGATCCAGGTTGGATCCTAACCAGGTCGCTTATACCTTATCATTTGCCCCCCACTCCCTTATGCAGATTTTCTGGATCGGGGAGTAGAGTATTGTGACTGCTTTTTCTTTACGAGAAAAATTTATGCGCCCGGTTACCCCCCAATCCGGATCTGGTGTAGTAGATGCCAATCCGGATTAAGGTGGAATAATTTGGCTTCTTGGAGAAAATTTCCGCTCCCGGTTGCCCCTCAATCCAGATCTGGTGTAGTAGATGCCAATCTGGATTATGGTGGAAGAATTTGGCAGCTTGAAAAAAATTTCTGCTCCCGGTTGCCCCCCAATCCGGATCTGGTGTAGTAGATGTCAATCCGGATTAAGGTGGAAGAATTTAGCTGCTTGGAGAAAGTTTCTGCTCCCGGTTGCCCCCAATCCGGATCTGGTGAAGTAGATGCCAATCCGGATTAAGGTGGAAGAATTTTGCTGCTTGGAAAAAATTTCTGCTCCCAGTTGCCCCCCCAATCCGGATCTGGTGTAGTAGATGCCAATCCGGATTAAGGTCGAAGAATTTGGCTGCTTGGAAAAAATTTCTGATCTTTTTCCTATTTCATGATCCGGATCTGTTGAAGTAGAGAGATATCCGGATTGACTCCGAGAAATTCTTGCTCCTAAACCTGAACCTTGTTTACAATGATCTGGGTAGGAGCCTTTGATCCGGGTAGCTGGAGGAATTTGTAGCGTTTTTCGGCCTTTTCCCTCCCATGAATTTGAATATTTTTGACAGTTGTACTCCTAGAAAAGTGTGCCATAATGATTATGGGGTTTAAATGTGATTGATATATGTATATGTTTATATATGCATATATTGTAACTGCTGGTTAAGCGAATCCTCGGCTGCCACGTGGCAGGGGAGTTACTCCCTCATGTCCCTATAAAAGGCTGCCTACTTCCTTTGTTTTTTTATTCTTCCCCAAAAACGAAAAGTCACCTCTTCCTTCTCTTTTCTCTCTGAATTTCCTTGGATTTCTTCGGAGCTTTGGGGTTTTTGATGCTCGATTTTTCATCGTCGTTCCGCCGTTTCTTGCTCTCGTTTTCGATTAACTTGTAAGCCTCTCTCTGTTCGTCTTTGTATTTACCGTATTTCTCTTCGAGTTACTTCGGTTTTCAACGAATTTTACATGCATCGATCTGTATTCTTCTTCGCTGATTAGTGTTTTTGTTGTGTTTTATTTTTGATATGACTGTTTTTTGCTATGCATGTTAAGATCTGAGTGTTTTTGGGCGTTTTTTGCACGGGGAATTGGGCTTTCATGTTTGATTTTGTTGGGTTTTTTTGGTTTGTTCTTCATGTTCTTGAGGAAAATATTTTTATGTATATGTTTGTTTTGTATATTTTGTTTTTTGATTCTTGAAGTGGTTGTTTGTGGGTTAGGGTTTTGGCTTTGATCCGGGTAGGGGGTAGAAGACCCGGGTTCGCGGTATTTAGTTGGGTAGAATTAAATGACTTGGGGTTTTCTAGCTGTTTTTGGTTGTTTCGGATCCGGATCTGGGTGTTTGGCATTAGGATCCAGGTCCATGAGTTTTTGATTGTCTGGCTTGTAGTTAACAAGATACGGATCGTTGATGTTTTTTCGGGTTGGACTTGCATTGGTGGTCCGGATCATTAGGTTATGGTAAAACTAACATAACGTACTTGATCCGGACCGCTTAGCAAAACAAATAAAATCTGTAGGGCCCAGGCTAACTGACCTTCATTTTATTAGGTATATGGTCCGGACCAAGGAGCGGGCTAGGAGAGTCTTTAACTGCTACCCAACCTTTTCTGGAGGCGAGAGTGATCCAGATTCTTCTGGTAGAGAACGAATCCGGGTCGAGATGGTTAAGAAAGCCTCCCCTTCCACCGAGATAATTTCGAAGTTCCGGTACAAGAAGATTCCAGGGGGTTCAGTTCCCTTCACACCCGAGGGTTACTGGATAGACGTAAAATACCATTTTGTTGAGAAGCTCGCGAAGATTGAAAACGAAATCTGTTATAGCAAAGTTAGGTATGATAGACAGCCTAACGGTCACCCCGGGGTGTACAACCAGGAAGCTCTCGAGAGGATGTTTGCCGAGTTTCCTATAAGCCGGGATCATTACCAGCTGAAAGATTCGTTCTCTGAAGCGGATCCGGGTGAGATGGATGAGGCGGTCCAGGCTGTTTTCTAGTTGACCCCTGATATCGAGTGGAGATGGCCGGAACCCCATGAAGGATCTATCACCGGCCGGAAGACGGCTTTGTTCCAGTCTGGATGGAACATCTTAGATCCAGGTGGAGCCCTCGGTGCCATATGTTCATCAAACACCTCTGCAAGCATGTGTACAAGATATCCCCGATGCAGATCACACCGAACGGGATAAAGTTGATGACCTGGTTTATCGCTTGCTGCAACAAATCCGGATTCCTGCCGACTCTGAAGCTCTTCCACCATATTTTCTATCTTTCTAAGTCCAGTCAGAAGCCTTTTTACGAGATTAGGTTTCGGGCCGCGGAATGTGGTTATGGCCCGGTTAGAGCCAAGCCTATCATGCACCAGTCCTCATTAAAATTCTGGAATTGGGAGATTATTCAACTGAAGGGATACGACTTGGCTTATCTCCCCTATTTTACAGTGGAGGGCGTTCAGACTAAGTTCAGCCCGACTGTGCTTGAAGGACGGGCTTTGTCCCAGATGAGGTGTTTCTGCGACTCCCTTGAGTTCCAGCCGACCCGGGACACGTTTATGAACCAGAAGTTGCTTTTTAATCTTGGCTGTAAGTTTTTCTTTAAACCATGTTGGCCCTCGATCCGGATCCCTTGCTCCGCTTGTTGATCCGGATCAAGGTTCTGTTAGCTTTTTACTTGTAACTCGTTTAGAAAAGATGTTAGCTTTTGATCCGGGTCTCCTGCTTCGCTTGATGATCCAGATCAAGGTCCCGTTTTCTTTTTTACTTGTAATCTGTTTACATAAGATGTTTGCCTTTTGATCCGGGTCTTTTGCTTCGCTTGATGATCCAGATCAAAGTCCTGTTTGCTTTTTTTACTTGTAATCTGTTTACATAAGATATTTGCCTTTTGATCCGGGTCTCTTGCTTCGCTTGATGATCCAGATCAAGGTCCTGTTTGCTTTTTTACTTGTAATCTGTTTACATAAGATGTTTGCCTTTTGATCCGGGTCTCTTGCTTCGCTTGATGAAACGGATCAAGGTCCCGTTTGCTTTTTTACTTGTAATCTGTTTACATAAGATGTTTGCCTTTGATCCGGGTCCCTTGTTCCGCGATTTGACCTCCTTTTGTTTTTCTTCTGCAGGTTTGCCTCATTTCAACCGTAACTTCCTCAGAATCATGTCTTCTTCTGCTTATGCTGCGACATTCAATACCCTCGGCTTGGCCTTTAAGACAAGTAAGGGGGCCCCGGGCCTCGGATCTGGGTCTGCCGATATTGAGGGGGGAGCCGAATCTTCAGTTCCCCAGGATATCCCGGATCCGGGTCATGAGTCCGAGCCTGAGGTTCAGGAGATCCCGGGTAATGATGATCCTCCAAGGAAGAAAAGGAAGTCCGTCCCAACCAAGCTTCCCCGGGGTAAAGATGTGGTCTCCAACCGGGTCATCTGTGACTCGGAGGGAAAAGGTCCAGATGGGATTGCCGTGAAGATAGGCACCAAGTCTCTGATCGACCTTGTCGGGTTTATGTCCAGCATCCCCTCTGAGGATGATTGGGAGGAGGTTGAAGGGTAAAGCATTGCTGCTGCCTTGAAGAGGGTAACCGGGCAATGGGGGCAGGTAATTACTGAATTTTTATGTTTTTAGTCCCAGATTGTGCCCCCTAACTTTGTTTCTGCACTTAGTTTCTACCTTGTATTTTTCCAGCTTGGGAGCGCCATATCCATCTGCTCAGATGTTGCTTTTACGGAGATCCGGGAGACCAACAACCAGACTAATATTGAGAAGTTACGGGCTGATGGTTTAAAGGGTGAGCTGGAGGAGGCCCGGGAGAGCTTCCGGACGGTTGAATCCGGATTGAACGAGAAGCTAAAGGCAGAGCATGACCGGTCTGAGGGTCTTGCTAAAGAGGTGGAGAGGCTGAAGGCCGAGCTTGCTGCTAAGAAAGATTTGAACAAGGAAGCCATAATCGCTGAGTTCAAGGCTAGTGACGTTTATGACTTCGAGGTGGCTCAGGCTGGAGTCCCCGAGGTCCGTAGAGCTTGGCTTGTTGCAGAGAGGCACATAAAATCCGACCATCTGGCCAACTGGGACAGTTTCATTCAGGAGTTCCTTGCTGCGAAATTTGTTGTCGAAGACGGCAAGGGTGAACCGGAACCATATGACGGTCCCAACCCCAGTTTCCTCTAGATCCAGACCAGCTTTGCTAAGCTTCTCGGGCCCAGCCCCTGTAATTTCCCTTTTTCTAGGATTTCCAATTCTCGCACTTTGATTTTCTGGACTTGACTGTAATATTTGGATTTGTTCCGGGTCAAACATTGATCTGGATTATGCTTTAAATTTAACTTTCTTTGCCTTGTATTTTCCTTTCATTCTAGAAAATATTTCCTGCTTATCTTTTGGTCCGGGTAGGACACCCCACCCGGAAATTTTTGCTCTCATGAGACGTCCGGATCCTGACTTTTAATCCGGGCTGTGATATGTCCCCCAACCCGGATTGGCTTTATAGCCGGGTGGTTCCAGGTATGAAGCCTTTTCAGGGTTGACATTGTTTTTCTTATGGTATATCAATCCGGGTATGGTACCATAACTGAATTGATAGTTGCTTCTGCTTTTTGTACTTAGAAAATAATCCAGGTACATAATGGTTGCTTTTAACCAGGATTTGGATTATCATCCGAGTTTGTTTTGATTTTTATTTTGGTTTTCAATCCAGGTATGTTATCATTCCGGATTGATGAGTGCTTTTTTGCTTTATGTACTTAGAAATCAATCTGAGTACATAATAGTTGTGGCAACCCGGATCTGGAATCTTATTCGGGTTGTTTTTTCTTATAATATTGCTTTCAATCCGGGTATTCTACCAATCCGGATTGATGATTGCTTATTTTGCTTTATGTACTGAGTCAATCTGAGTACATAATAG
The DNA here is from genome assembly GCF_009905375.1 of Apium graveolens. Classification (NCBI taxonomy): domain Eukaryota; kingdom Viridiplantae; phylum Streptophyta; class Magnoliopsida; order Apiales; family Apiaceae; genus Apium; species Apium graveolens. The sequence continues at coordinate 32,286,979 of NC_133657.1, read as the reverse complement.
TTGTGGCAACCCGAATCTGGAATCTTATCCGGGTTGTTTTTTCTTATAATATTGCTTTCAATCTGGGTATTCCATCAATCCGGATTAATGATTGCTTATTTACTTAGAAATTTTTTAAGTAAATAGTGGTTGTTTTTATTTTTTTCTTCCAATCCGGATGTGGGACGATACCCGGATTATTTTTTGCTTTTCTTACTAGTAATTTTAAAGAAGTAATAGCTTTCTAGGAAAGGAATTTTTTTTATTGACTTGAAATTTTCTTCATACAAAATATAGGATCATAGATTGGTTGCTTGCCATAGGCTACAATTTTTTGGTTGATTTTGGTTGCTTTTTCTACTGGTAGAATTTTCAGAGCCTGAGTCCATGCCAAGTGTTTGGGATCTCGGATTCATCCATATTCATGAGCTTGTATGTTCCTGGCCTTAGGACTTCCTTGACTTTATATGGGCCTTCCCACCTTGGCATTAGTTTCCCAGTGTTGGTAGGATCTTAGGTTTTCGTGTCTCGAAGAACCAGGTCTCCAACTTGGAAGTTTTTGACCCGGGACTTCTTGCTGAAGTGCTCTTTAGTTTTTTCCTTGTACTTCTCCATCCTTGCCACCGTCTGGTCTCGGACTTCATCAATTAGCTTAATATTTGTTCTGAGCCCCTCCTCATTTGTTATTTTATCAAAATTGATTGCTCGATGGGAGGGGGATCCTACTTCAATTGGTAGCATAGCTTCAGTTCCATAAGCCAATTTGAAGGGGGTTTCTCCTGTGCCTGTTCGGGGGCTTGTTCTGTATGCCCAGAGTACATTAGGCAACTCTTCTGGCCATTTGGTTTTACTTTCCCTGAGCCTCTTCTCAATCCCCCAGAGAAGTATTCGATTAGTTACTTCAACTTGGCCATTCCCTTGAGGGTAGGCTACAGATGATTTCTTGTGCCGCATACCCCGTGCTTGAAGGTAGGATTCAAATTCTGATCCGAAGAACTGTGGCCCGTTATCCGAGACCAGTACTCTCGGGATCCTGAACCTCATCAGGATGTTGTCCATGAATTTGATGCAATCTTGCTGGTTTATTGTTCTCATGGCCTTTGCTTCTACCCATTTTGTCATATAATCAATTGAGACTAGCAAGTACCTGAGGTCTCCTTTGGCCCTGGGGAAGGGTCCCATGATATCAATGCCCCATACAGCAAAAGGGATTGGCGACAAGACTGGGGAGGGTAGGACTGGGCTCATCCGGGTCACATGTTGAAGATCTGGCATTCCTTGCATTTTTTCACAAAATCTATTGCATCCTGGTGAATAGTTGGCCAATAGTAGCCTTGTCTTATGATCATGTGAGCTAGGGCCTTTGCGGACATATGATCCCCGCATATCCCCTCGTGAACTTCCATCAGACAATACTGTGCCTCCCCTGGGCCAATGCACTTTAGGATTGGAGATGAGAATGTCTGGCGGTAGAGTATCCCCTCTTCAATGAAGAATTTTGCTGCCTTGGCCTTTAATCTTTGAGCCTTCCCTTTGTCTTCGGGGAGCTCTCCCTTCTCCAAGTAGTTGATAAATAGGGTCATCCAATTCGGATTGTTGTCTATTTCCATGACCTCTTTAGATTCTATACTTGGTCTTTGTAACTCTTCGAAGTAGACAGAGCAATCCAGATCTGACGAGTTTTGAACTAGTTTAGATAGTGTATCAGCCTCTGAATTCTCCTCTCTGCAAATTTGAGTTACTTGTGTTTTTGGTATCAAGGCGAGGTAGCTTTGGACCAGAGCCTGGTACTTGGCTAAAACTGGATCCTTGCATATGTACTCGCCGTTTGTTTGCTTTACTACGATCTGGGAATCGCTGTAGATTTTGAGGTTCTGGATCCTGAGTGCCTTGGCTAGCTTCAGTTCTGCTATTAGGGCCTCATACTCTGTCAGGTTGTTGGTTGCTGAAAAGCCGAAGGAGATTGCTGTTTGAATTGTGAATCCTTCTGGGCTCTTTAGGATGAGCCCGACTCCTGACCTTTCATTTGTCAAGGAACCATCAACTTTGAGAGCCCGGGCTCCTAGGTCTTGATCAGTGTTTCTCTCAGGGTCGATGCTCATGGGCATAGGCTCTTCTTCCGGGAAATTGTATTCTATGATGAAATCAGCTAGAGCCTGGGCTTTGATTGCTGTTCTTGGGATGAAACTCAAATTGAATTGACTTAGCTCGACTGCCCAATTTACCAACCTTCCTGAAATATCTGGCTTGTGTATTATCTTCCTTAAAGGTTGGTTAGTTACCACCCGTATCTCCCTTCCCTGGAAGTAGTGCCTGAGCTTCCTGGATGCTGTAACTAAGGCAAAAGCAAACTTTTCTAGCCTTGGGTATCAGGTCTCCGCATCTTTTAGCACTTGGCTCACATAATAAATTGGTTATTGTTTGCCATTCTCTTCCCTGATCAGGGCTGCTCCAACTGCCAGGGCCCCTACTGATAGGTAGAGGGATAGGGGCTCCCCTGGTTGGGCTTTGGTTAATACAGGGGGTTGAGAAAGGTACCTTTTAATTTCTTCAAATGCGCTTTGGCATTCTGGGCTCCAATTAACTTCTTTCTTGTTGGTTGCTCCTTTTAACAGGTCAAAGAATGGTAGGCATCTCTCGGCTAGCTTTGAGATGAATCTTCTAAGTGCTGCCAGTGACCCTGCTAGCTTTTGCACATCCTTTTGTGTTCTGGGAGGCTTCATCTCCTGGATTGCCTTTATCTTTTCTCGGTTGGCTTCAATTCCCCGGTTGCTTATCATGAATCCAAGAAATTTTCCTGCCCCTACTCCGAATGTGCACTTTTATGGATTGAGCTTGAGTGAGTATTTTCTCAAGTTGTCAAAGCATTCTCTTAGGTCTTCTATGTGACCGGGGATACTTGTGGACTTTGCAATCATATCGTCAACATAGGATTCCAGGTTCCTTTCAATCTGGTCTTTGAAGATTTTATTCATTGCTCTCTGGTAGGTTGTTCCCGCATTAGTCAATCCGAAAGGCAGCATTACGTAGGCATAGACCGCCCTGTGGGTAATGAAGGCCATCTTTAGGATATCCTTAGGATTCATCTTGATCTGGTTGTACCCCGAGTAGGCGTCCATGAAACTGAGCATGACGTGCCCGGATGTTGCGTCAATCAATTGATCAATATTTGGAAAGGGGTAAGGATCTTTGGGGCATGCACTGTTTAAGTCTGTGTAATCAATACACATTTTCCATTTCCTGTTTGCCTTTTTTACCATCACAACATTTCCCAACCATTCCGGGTACTTGACTTCGCATATGATCCCAGCTTTTAGTAGTTTCTCAATTTCTTCATCTATTGCTTTCTGCCTTTCTGGGGCAAAATTTCTTCTCTTTTGCTTGACTGGCTTCCTCTCGGGATTGACGTACAAGCTGTGCATTGCTATGGATTCATCCAACCCGGGCATGTCTCTCGGGCTCCAGGCAAATATGTTAGAGTACCCTCGGATTAATGATACCAGTTCTTCTTTGAAGGTAGTCTCGAGTTCAGATCCTATCTTTACTTTCTTTGAAGGGTCACTCGCACTGATCAAAATTGTTTCCGTTTCTACAGCGGCCTCAATCTTTGCGTGATCCATATTTGACACCATTTGCTGGATCCAGGCATCTGTATTCTTCTTCATATAGATCTGAACCTGGGCTGTCATCTCTTTTTGGTTGCTTTAACCTACTTCACTCATTTCAGGGTTGGTTGCTTGCACAGTAGGATTGACCTTGCCAAGGCCTAGGCTCAATTCAATCTATGTTGTGACTTGGTTGCTTTTTTGCTCTTTCGAGCTTGGTTTGGTTGCTTTTCGATCTGGTAGGGGTTCTATGTTCTGGACTTCTTTTCTCGCATCATCCCTTAAGTGGGGGCGATGTTTCTTAATACTTTGTTGTTTTCGAAGTACTACGGCCTTCCTCTTGTTGTCTTAATGAGTTTATGCCATTACCAGAGCTTGGCTATAACATCTTTCAGCGATCTCATAATCTCCCTTGATTTCTCCTACCCCGGTTGGTGTTGGGAATTTTATTTTCAAGTGTGATATGGAGGTGATTGCTTGGATCCTGGTCAGGGCTGAGCGCCCGATTATGCCGTTGTAGGTTGAGGGAGTGTTGATCACGTAGAATTTTATCACATGGGTGACTTGGTTCGGGGCTGATCCAAATATCACTGGCAAATATAAGGTTCCCTGGATCGGGACCAAGTTGTTCCCGAACCCATAGAGAGGGTCATCTTGGCATTCATTGGAGCGTACGCTCCCAAGCTTCATCCGGTCCACGGTATGCTTGAAAAGTATGTTTACTGAAGATCCATTGTCTATCAGCATCCTTCTTACTTCATTATCAAAGATGTCAAGTGTCACTACCAAAGCTTCATTGTGATTCGGGTTGACCCCTTCATAATCCTTGCTGTTGAACGTTATCACCATCTCCGGGTAGGATTGGATGGAGGATACTTCATCTCCTGAGCATGGGTTTCATGATAGTCGCATTGCCTGTTGTAAGTCCTGCTTTCTGGGGGAGTCTGCATGGGCTTTGGTGGGTAATATAATGGCTTTCCCTTGATCTCCTTCAGTATTTCTTCCCGGGTCCTGTTCAGTGGTGTCCAGTCTGGCTCCTGCCTAGGCTCTCTGGCTTGCTTAGGTGGACCGGGATCGCTTTTAGATTCTGTCTTAGGACCCAGTCTTTGAAATATGGGAGTATTTTGCACAGCATTGGTCTACTGGGCTTGGTGGCTTTATTTGAACTTCTTCTCCTAATGGTAACCCCCTTTCGGTCGGTCATCAGAAGTTTTGTTCCTTGATCCTCCATTCCGAGTCATTCTCATCGCCTGGAGAACGTCTGTTTCCTTTATGAACCGGGCTGCCATAGAGGAGGCAGCGGTCAGGCTTTGTGGCTCTTTGTTTATCAACTCTACAATGTACCTCTCCTTGTTTTTTGGATCCAGGTTCCTCCGGAATATGCTTAGAGCCTCCCTCTCATCAAGATTCGATACTTTGTTGATGGTTTCCTGGAATCTCCGCATATAAGTTGAGAGTGCTTCATTATCGTATTGGCGGATTGTTTCCAGGTGACACATGTGCATTTTATGTGTCTTATTGGCTCTGAATCTTTTAAGGAAGGCTCCCCTGAACTCTTTCCAGGAGTGGATGCTTCGTGACGGGATCCTGCTGAACCATCTTTGTGCCCCCTTTTGAGGGTCGAGGCGAAAAATTTGGACTTGGTTAGGTCATAGTAATATATCTAAGCTATCTGTTTGAAGTAATTGAGGTGCTCTTCCGGGTCCCCCAATCCGTCAAAAGAATCAAAGTTGTAATATTTGAGATTTTTCTGTCGGGGGATGGCTTCTAGGGAGTGACTGTAGGGTGTGAGGGTCTCCCCAATTTCCAATCCGAAATCTTTTTCCATTTTTCTCTGGAGCTCATAAATCATGTCTTTCAGGTCCTTCTGCCCCTCCTTTTCGTCGTCAGAAATGACCTCGGGGGTAGGGTCCCTCCGGGTTCTTTTGCCTTTTGTCTTAGCTAGGAGCCTCTCCTCTTCCAGTTGCATCATTTTCTGAATCTTTAGCTCAAGTTTTGCCTCTTCTTCTCTTCTTATCTGTTCCCTCATTTCTTCCAATTTTTTCTTCCTAGTTGCTTCTGTCTCCTTCCTACTAGGCTCTTTCTGATTCTTTTTTGCCTTAGCTCCGATTCGGTCGAAGACAGATATCCTAGATTGCTGAGAATCTCCGGACTCTTCTTACTCATCATCTTGCTCATATTCTATCCGAGCTCGGGCTTGTTCATCTCTGTAGAGCCTGATTGCTTCAGCAAGTTCATGGCTTGTTAAGTTAGCCATATGCTCCTCTACAACTGGAACATTGGTGTACTTGTACTGATTGAGCTCTATGACATTTCTGGCATCCCTGACCAGGGTATGCTGTGACATTTCAAGAGAGGGTATAGTTGCTTTTGTTCTTACAGGTTTAAGATGTGGACTCTCTTAAGAGTTTGCTAATGAAGGTGAATCCAGGGGCACCGAGACCCAAGGATGGAGCCCCCTCCTTCTAGCGCCAAATGATAACTCCGGTGAGCGGGCAGCCCCTTCCGACGCCGTTCCTGGATCTTCTGGGTATAAATGAGGTGTAGCTGTTGGTTGGGTATCTGCAAAACAACACCGGAAGGGGGGTTTGGCTCCCACGGCGCCTCCGGTGTAAGAATAAGAACAGGGTTTTGGAAAAGATGAAGATGTATGTATGTAATAGGAAGGTTGATGTGTGTGTATATGGATGTCAGAGCGTGGGTGTGTAAGAGTGTGAACGTTTTTCTAACCCCTAAACCCTTTACCCTTGGGGGAACATATAGCCCAGAGGTAGGGTTTAGGGGTTGTTACCTCTAAATCAGTGTCGTTGGATCTTGAGGACCGAGGATGCCTGGCTTGGGTGGATTGTTTACACGTATCCAGGGGAGGACCGGCTTCAGAGTGTCCTAACGGCCTTCTAACACGCACCGTGTTTGTCTGGTATGTTGGTTGTTGATAGCTGTCATCGTTACGTGCCCACGTATCCTTCCTTTGGCAGGTTGTGGACTGTGCATGTGCTTGCGGGGACCCCCCTCATGGTGATCTTGGCCCCGATCCGGATCCAGGTAGGCAGATGATCCAGGTCATGGGCTGGGTCCTGCTAGGCAAGTGATCCGGGTCCCGGATTGGAACCGGGTTGGGAGATGACCCGGGTCATGGGTTGGTCCGGGCCTGGTCTCTCTAATTAATTATTCTGGGAGAGAGGGGGGACTTGATCCATCGGTTGAGTCTGATATCCTTTAGATATAGGTTGGATCCTAACCAGGTCGCTTATACCCTGTGAGTGTAATTGATACGTTGAAAATGGATGAACTTGATATACTATGGTCGTTTTGCATTGCCAATTTCAGGTTTAGTAATGTATACTTTAGAGAATTCCGGAGAACATCTCATCAGCTTTGTTTTCACTTTCTACTCGGGGTCTTGATCTAGTGGCATCTTCTTTACTCTCTTTGCAGGAGGTTAAGAGGTAGGTCTGTGCGAGCGTTCAACTTTTCAAGATGAAGAAATAAAGAATGATGGCCGTGAATAAAACCTGCTCAGGGATAATGCATTTGAATTCATAACCATCCCAGAAGATCGGCGTGTTTGTGGAAATATAACCCCTCCCTCTTTTTATCCTTTTAATCACCAAAAGTTCATCTCTTTGTTTCCAAAGGGTGATGTTTGTATATGTTCTTGGATATGGAATATCCGGCCTCAGTGCCCCACCTGTCCTCTATTTTGTTTATGTTGTATTTAGCTAAGATTTAATCATAAATAACTAATATATGTACAATAACCAAATAAGACATATATAAATGTTGATGCGTGGAAATATTAAACTTGTTTACCGGTCGTGTAAATAATGTATATTCATTATTATAGTCTTGTTATAAAATATAACCGACGTGTCTTTGTGCCTAATAATAGCCCAATATTGAGAGCTTTCTGTCTCATTAATCTACTGACTATGATTAGTAGTATCCATGTCTGGAAGCTCTTCTTGTCCTTTGACAATTATTTTTACTAATTCTTACTCATATTCTGTACATTTATTTATTCACCTTTAGGAACAACTATTTCCATCCGGTGCTGATATCATGATGAATACTGGTGATGTTACCGGCAAATAGACTTCACAAAATCTCAAGTTTAAATAAATACATTGACTAAACTGACAAAAACAAAAATAACTAAGAGTGAAAATATGTGATCTTTAGCTACTGATAATCTTCCTCTTGTTTCAAGTTCCCCTGCATCAGCAGCAACCATGCTGCAGATTTAACATCTGTATTTCATAGCTCCTGCCTATATCTCACCTTTCTCAGCACTGCCCGGTCTTGCACCAAGAGCGAAGAACTCTGTTATAACTTCCAGTGGCATCCCTTTAGCTTCTGGAACTTTCACATAGACGAAAATCAAAGACAGAACACAAGCAACATCATATATACTGAATGCACCAGAAAGTCCAATTGAAGTTAGCGTCACTGGTAAGGTGTACGTTACAATGATATTTGCATATCCAGTAAACAAGCGCACAGATAGCAACGCAGAGACCGCGAAGGATATTTTGTATTGGTCCATATCCCATGACGAAGCAACAAAAATAGACTGTGACACATATGGTTGATACGATGGCATGCAGTACAGTACCCAAGTCAAATTCGTTGCTGATGACTAGGATTACAAGCGACAGAATCAGCACAGGGATTGTCATGAGCAGCATTGTCCTATAAAAAGGCGGCAACATTGAACAGTTAAAAATCTCATTTATGAAATTAATATGAATTTTATAGTGGTGGACATATATCGGTATAGGCGCATAGCATTGTGTACTTGCTGTTGCCTTTGTCACTATAGTTCCCGAATCTAGGGGGAAAAGAAAAGAATAAAAAATAACTAATTTTTCTTTATCTCCTAATCTTTTCAAAAGTGGGAAGAAGATTTTGGAGACAAAAATAAAGAAAACTTCTTCCCAAATCTGCAGCATTCTTTTCCTTTCTTTCATAAAAATTGTTCGGGAACAAGCTGAAGAAATGTATTCTTTACATTTCTTTTCTTTTTTCTCAAAAAAAAGTTTCTGGAACACAGCGTAAAAGTTTAAACTACCAACCAAGTAATGGAAGAAATGTTGGACAAACTTAGTATTTTATATTAATGGGTCATTTGTTAACCCCTGTATTATACCTAAAATACTGGACGAAATCTGAATCACCTGTTCAAATTGTTTGATAATTTTTTTTATTAGCTGGATGAGCCAAAAATATAGCTGGACAACTCCTTCAAAAAAATATAGCTGGATGTTCATGTAACCTCGCAATATAGTAAATTTTTTCAAGTAATATCAAGCCACTAGACCATAATACAAAAGTATAATATATTTATTTATAATACATACGTGATTTTCTTAAAAAAAAGTATAAAATTAAAATTCCATGTCATATATTAATTTTATTTAACATTTATACTTATATTATTAGTTTTTAAATATGTTTATATTCAAATAATTATGTGGATTTTAATGTGAATATATTTGTCTAAAATTTGTTTAATAATTTTAAATTAAACATACAATTATATATTTTGTATGTTTAAGACTGAAAAATATTATTTACTCTTTAAAATGGATGATATTTATTCAAAATATATGTATGTTTTTTATTATTAAATTTTCAAAATACGTAAAAATTGTTATTTGATTATTAGAATTAAAATACAAATTAATTTTTACATGTAAGGATATGATCAACAAATATTATGATTCAGAAATTTTGATATTTATTTACCAAACAGGATTAAGAGTTCAACATATTATCAATCGTTCATAATTTGAATCTTCCGGAAAAAATGATTCAGATTAAACAAATGACCCCTAAATTGTGAATCATTTTCAGATCGTATATGAGTGAGACATATTATATGTTAGTGGTGTGTATTTATTAGAAAGTATTATTGTAATATCCCGTAATTTTTAAAATTAGATTAATAATTGAATAATAGAAAAAAAATATTAAAATTAGATAAGGACTAGGACTTAAAATTGAATTAGACTAATATGCCTAGAATTTGGATCAGATTCTAATATGGATAACTTGTAGGTTTAGACATAGGGTTTTATATCGTTATAAATAGATCCTATTCGTATTTCTTGTTTTTATCAATAAAATTCGTAGGGCTTTTATTCATAAAATCAGCAATCTTGTAAAACTCGTAGAAAAATCATCGTAAGTTGGATTTTGGTGATTCTAAACTTTTCGGAAAGCTGTTTTCGTTCTCTACAACTTTTGTATTTCATGTTTTTCGAGATAACATCGTTTAGAGGGTCAAAAGAGTAAATTCAGATCTGGTCAGGTTTTGAGGTAAGTTTTCGATCGATTTTGCTAGTATTTTTAAAACTGTGTGTCATGTGTATGTATTTGATTATCAAAATATGGGCTAAGTGATGATATATTTGAAAAGTAATATGTGTTATAGAATATGTATTGATGTATATGTGTGGTGTCTAGACAGTAATTTTGGATCTTTGATTTGTGCCATGCTTTGTGAAAATTTTGAACAAGAACTTAGGACTGTAGTCAAAGGATTGTAGTGACAGTTTTCTGAAAATTTAAGACCGTTATCACTAGGTTGTTGTGGTCGTGGCATGCGTTATTGATTTTGAATTATTGTTATTTATGTGATATGTGTATTATGTGTATCGAATAAGAATAAGAATATTATCGAAATTGTGTGTTTCGTATATCGTATCGTATAGATTATCGTATATTGTTATATGTGTATGTGTTACTTGGTCTGCTAATTGGATCGATTGGTTTCTTGTTGGGCTGTATAGCTCATTACTTACAATTTCAGGTTTTGTCGATTTCGAGGACTTAGAATGAATTTTGGACTTTCGCTTTTAGCTGCGCTTTCGTAATAGTAACTTTCTAATAGAATTTTGGAATAGTCAATTGTATTTCATATTAGTTTTGATTTAGAGTTAATAGTCCGGAAGGGCGGGCTGTTACAGTTGGTAACAAGAGCAGGCTGTCCTTTGGAGTGTATTAGGTGTGAGACTAGTACATTCTCTAGGATGCGTTCCCGTGAACCATTGTTTGACCTTTGGTAGATCAAGGGGTAGACGTTTCACGAATTTTAGGATTTTTGTGAATTTGGGGACCAAATTCTTTTTAAGGAGGGTAGTATGTAATATCCCGTAATTTTTAGAATTAGATTAATAATTGAATAATAGAAAAAAAATATTAAAATTAGATAAGGACTAGGACTTAAAGTTGAATTAGACTAATGGGCCTAGAATTTGGATCAGATTCTAATATGGATAACTTGTAGGTTTAGACATAGGGTTTTATATCGTTATAAATAGATCCTATTCATTTTTCTTATTTTTATCAATAAAATTCGTAGGACTTTTATTCATAAAATCAGCAATCTTGTAAAATTCGTAAAAAATTCATTGTAAGTCGGATTTTGGTTATTCTAAACTTTTTGGAAATCTGTTTTCTTTCTCTACAACTTTTGTGTTTCGTGTTTTTCGGGATAACATCGTTTAGAGGGTCAAAAAAGAGTAAATTCAGATCTGGTCAGGTTTTGAGGTAAGTTTTCGATCGATTTTTCTAGTATTTTTACTACTATGTGTCATGTGTATGTATTTGATTATCAAAATATGGGCTAAGTGATGATATATTTGAAAAGTACTATGTGTTATAGAATATGTATTGATGTATATGTGTGGTGTCTAGACAGTAAATCCAATCTCTGTTTGTTTTCTCAAATCCGTCGCCTAATTTAATTGTTAATTCATATATGCTTATATGATTTAAGAATTAGCAATGTCTTGTGAATTAGTTATATATTTAATATATATAATAATGTCTATATCGTACAAGATTGATAACAATCTTAAAGCAGTTTTCTTCGATATTCATACTTTCTTGTGAGTAGACGCAAAAGTCAATTTGAATATTTAAATTGGATCACGGTCTTATACTTATCACTGATAGGCTCTGAATGGTGTACCCTATTTATGGGTATATAAGTGGCCATTATTTGCCTCATTAATTAAATTAAATTTAGTGCGTTAATTTTTTTGATCACTTGTTGCCATGTGCTTGAAATTAATAAAAAATTGATTTTAAGTGGTGCTTTGTTTAAGCATAACAGGTATGAGGCAAAAGTAAGCACAAAGTTGCTGGATAATTGGTTTTCTTATAAGCCTATTGATGCTTTAATGATTATTGATTTATGATCAACTTATATTCAAGTGGACATATTTGGTGATTTCTGTTTCTCGGGTTAAAATCCTTATAAATTGTTGGATTAAACCCAAATTTATGATTTGTCCATATTTTTGCTATTAATGGATAGCTTATTATATTTTGTTTAATTAGTGTTAGGGCTAAACACGCGCTTATATTCACGCAAGTATACGCGATTGCTGATAAGTGGCATTTTATACCACTTAGAACGTCTTATAATGGCTTGAATTGATGTCTTGAAATCAGGTATTTTGTGTATTTGATGCTTTTTTTCTAGTATTTTTGCATTTCAGGGTATAACTTGCGTATGTAGGAAGAATTCATTAGAAATAAGCCTAGGGAAGTGGGTGGCATTGGTTGTGGAAAGTTGGGGGCAGAACGCAGCAAAATCAGGAGCAAAATTCATAATTTTCCAGAAGGTGCTTGGGCGCCCGCTCAGGATGCTGGGGCGGCCACCAGGGAGCTTGGGCGCTGGCTCAGGAATCTGGGGCGGCCGCTCAGGGACGAAAATTTTAATACTAAATTTTATAATCTTTATTCTGATGGACTTTTGAGACGGCTGGTTCTTGTGGACTTCTCTATAAGTAGTTCTCAGAGACGTTTCACATAAGTGTGGTATCAAGCAGGGAGCAAGAAGAGAAGGAAGAATACCGTTTTAGCACATCGCAATGAAGAAGAGGAAGCATACGTTTTCTTGTGATTCTTTTATTTGTTGTATCAGTGGATGTTAGTTTTCTTTAATTTGAACCTTATTACTCTTGTGACATAATCTGGTTTTAATAAGTATTTTTATTAGTTTATATTGTGTGTATTATCATGTTTTCATATGAACCCATGGTGACGATGAGTTCTATCATGGGCTAATCGTGATCATGGGGTCATAACGGATTTACTATGGATTTCTTTAGTTAATTGTTTAATACCTTAGTGTGTGATGATTGTATGATATCTAGCATAGGTTGTGCTTATTCATCTTATGTGCGTCGCGAACATATAAGATAGTTTGTTAATCTCCTATGAAGCGACGGTGGATCTTGGGGTTTAGAACTTGCCATGCTAGCATAGGTTCATGTATGTGTATGCATGATTAATGGGTAACTCTAACCGTTTTACTTGCCCTGTGTAATCGTAAAGAACAACTTGTGCTTAAATCATTATGTTGTCAAATTCTGTAGACATATAGGGTCTCAACATAGTTGATGCCTATTCAACTTCTATCTTGATTGTGGATGTTTGGTAGAATGGTATTAGTACAACGAAAGTTGGCTTTTATCAGTTTCGTGATGTTCGATTAATATCATCACCGTTACATGCTAAGGGTAATAACGATAACTATTGAATGAAGTAGTAATGAAGTTATGATCTCATGTATGTTTAATATTATTAATTCAAGTGTCAATTAAGTGTTTAATTCTCGTAGTTAATTGTAGTTAATAATTATTTAATCAAATTTACTTGTTATTATCTTGACATTGAGAAGTAATCATACATTGGTGAGTAAGTGTTAATTGAACATAATTAGTATGAGTCTCTGTGGGAACGAACTAGAATTTATTCTATATTACTTGCGAACGCGTATACTTGCGTAAATTATTAGCGCGTGTTTTCGCCCTAACAAGTTTTTGGCGCCGCTGCCGGGGACTCGACGTATTTGTTTAGTTTATGTACTTGCCATCAGTGGTCATTAGGACTCATTGATTAAGACGTGTTACTTATTGTTTCTGGTTGTGTTTGAGGTACTCTAGCGAGCGTTTATGCAAACACGTTCTCGTACTCACAAGAGAACTTTAGATACGGCTGAGGAGACAGACTCAGTTCTTGATATTCTGGAGAAGATAGATTTTGAAGATTCAGATAAAGAGAGTGAGTAGAAAGAACCAATAATTATGGGTAATCGTATAGTTCCAGCAGCAGATCCAGCTCATATGGACTTTTCTCGGCCTAAAATTGATGACATTCAGTCAAGAATCCTTCATCCGACTATTTAGGCTAATACTTTTGAAATCAAGCCGGGCACTATTCAGATGGTGCAGAATTCTGTTTCTTTCGGAGGTGCTGCGACTGAAGACCCCAACATGCATATCAGGAATTTTGTCGAGATCTGTAGTACTTTCAAATATAATGGTGTGACTGATGAGGCTATCAAGCTGAGGCTTTTCCCATTCTCTCTGAGGGATAAAGCTAAGGACTGGTTACATTCTGAACCAGCTGGGTCCATCACTACTTGGCAAGATCTTATGCAAAAGTTTCTGGTGAAGTTCTATCCAATGGCGAAAACTGCAGCTATGAGGAGTGCTCTTACTCAGTTTGCGCAGCAACCAACAGAATCTATGTGCGAAGCTTGGGAGCGCTACAAGGAGATGTTGAGAAAGTGTCCACATCATGGTATGCCTGACTAGATGGTGATCACTGGTTTCTATAATGGTTTGGGGGCCCAATCTTGGCCCATGCTCGATGCAGCAGCTGGAGGCGCCTTGTGGGCCAAAAGCTATACTGAGGCTTATAATCTTATTGAAACTATGGCTGTAAATGAGCATCAAAACCCAACTCAAAGGATGATGCCTGGGAAGGTAGCAGGTATTCTGGAAGTCGATGCAGCTACAGCTATTGCAGCGCAGCTCCAAGCGCCATCTTTGAAGGTCGATTCTTTAGCCAACTACGGAGTCAATCAAATAGCTATGGTCTGTGAGCTTTGTGCAGGCTCTCATGCTACGGATCAATGTTCTCTTGTGAATGGATCTGTTCAGTATGTGAATAATTATCAGCGACCGCAGCAGCCTGTGCCAGCTACTTATCATCCTAACAATAGAAATCATCCCAATTTCAGCTGAAACAATAATCAGAATGCTGTTCAGCAACCATATCAGCAGCCTATCAGTAAGCAGTTTAATCCACCTGGATTCCAGCAACCACAACATTATGCTCAAAGGCAATCATATCCTCAACAAGGAGGTGCTGCTCCACATTCTAGTGCTGATTTTGAGGAGCTCAAGCTGTTATGCAAAAGTCAGGTTGTTTCTATCAAGACCTTGGAAAATCAAATCGGTCAATTAGCCAATGCTGTGCTCAATCGTCAACCTGGCACACTTCCCAGCGATACTGAAATGCCAGGCAGGAAGGAAGCTAAGGAGCAAGTAAAGGTTGTCACCTTAAGGTCTGGAAAAGTTGCTGATGCTGAAAAAGCGAAAGATGGAGAAACTGAAGTTGTTGATGAAGAAGATAAGCAAAAGGAGAAAGCGGCGGGACCAAGGAAGAATACTATTGAACACACTCTGCCTGAGGGTAATACAGGGGAGAAATAAATCTATCCTCCACCACCTTTCCCTAAGAGATTGCAACAACAAAAGTTGGATAAGCAGTTCGGTAAGTTTCTGGAGGTGTTCAAGAAACTTCACATCTACATACCTTTCGCTGAGGCTCTGGAGCAAATGCCTAGTTATGCAAAATTCATGAAGAGTATTCTTTCAGGGAAGGTGAAACTGGATGACCTTGATACCGTTGCT
Organism: Apium graveolens; assembly: GCF_009905375.1. Lineage (NCBI taxonomy): Eukaryota > Viridiplantae > Streptophyta > Magnoliopsida > Apiales > Apiaceae > Apium > Apium graveolens. The sequence goes on along the minus strand of NC_133657.1, from coordinate 32,271,675 downwards.
CTATCGGAAGAGTGCAGTGCTGTGCTGCAACAAAAATTACCTCCAAAGCTTAAAGATACAGGTAGCTTCACCATTCCTTGTACCATCGGCAAGTTGTCTTTCGACAAATGCCTGTGCGATTTGAGAGCAAGCATCAGTCTGATGCCATTGTCTATCTTCAAAAAGTTGAATTTGCCTGATCCAAAGCCCACATACATGTCTCTACAATTGGCTGATCGTTCTATTACATACCCACGAGGCATCGTAGAAGACGTGTTAGTAAAGGTGGATAAGCTCTTCTTCCCTGCAGACTTTGTCATTTTGGATTTCGAGGAAGATAAGAAGATTCCCATAATCTTGGGAAGACCTTTCTTGGCTACAGGCCGTACCTTGATAGATGTGCAAAAAGGTGAACTTACTATGAGGGTGCAGGATCAAGATGTGACATTCAATGTATTCAAGGCGATGAAATTCCCTACAGAATACGAGGAGTGCTTAAAGGTGGATTTGATTGATTCTGCGGTAACTTCAGAACTTTATCACATGCTAATGTCTGATGCCTTAGAGAAAGCCTTAGTGGGGGAATTTGACAGTGATGATGAGGATGGCAATGAGCAACTACAATATCCAAATGCTTCTCCTTGGAGGTGAAATCTAGACATGCCATTTGAAGATCTTGGTAACACTGATCTCAAGAATGCTGAAGGAAATTTCAAACCATCTATTGAGGAAGCACCTACTTTGGAGCTTAAACCATTGCCTGAACACTTGAGGTATGCTTTTTTAGGTGATACATCTACTTTACCTGTTATTATTGCATCTGACCTTTCAGGTAATGAGGAGGACAAGCTCTTGAGGATCTTGAGAGATTTCAAATCGGCCATCGGATGGACTATAGCAGATATAAAAGGGATCAGCCCTTCGTACTGTATGCATAAAATTCTGCTAGAGGAAGGTAGTAAGCCGAATGTTGAGCAACAGCGAAGACTTAATCCTATCATGAAAGAAGTGGTGAAGAAAGAAATTTTGAAGTGGCTGGATGCAGGAATCATATATCCTATTTCTGACAGTTCTGGGGTGAGCTCCGTGCAATGTGTACCTAAGAAAGGAGGTATAACTGTGGTAGCAAATGAGAAGAACAAGCTCATCCCCACTGGAACAGTCACAGGATGGAGGGTATGCATGGATTACAGAAAGTTGAACAAAGCCACGAGAAAGGATCACTTCCCTTGTCCATTTATTGATCAGATGCTTGACAGGTTGGCGGGTCATGAGTATTATTGTCTTCTAGATGGCTATTCGGGGTATAATCAGATTTGCATTGCACCAAAAGATCAAGAAAATACTACCTTCACTTGTCCATTTGGCACGTTTGCTTTTCATAGAGTTTCGTTTGGTTTATGTGGTGCACCTGCCACTTTTCAGAGATACATGATGGCTATATTATCTGATATGATTGGAAACAATGTCGAAGTGTTCATGGACGACTTCTCCGTCTTTGGACATTCATTTGATGAATGTTTGAATAATCTTCGTTCGGTGCTCAAAAGGTGTGTGGAAACTAATTTAGTGCTCAATTTGGAAAAATATCACTTTATGGTGCGTGAAGGCATTATTCTTGGGCATAAAGTCTCTAGCAAGGGTCTTGAGGTGGACAAAGCCAAGGTGGGAGTCATTGAAAATCTTCCACCACCTATTTCTGTGAAAGGAATTCGTAGTTTTCTTGGTCATGCAGGTTTCTATCGGCATTTCATCAAGGACTTCTCGAAGATATCTAAACCGTTGTGCAACTTGCTCGAGAAAGATGTGCCTTTCAAATTTGATGATGAATGCTTGATGTCATTCGAGACTCTCAAGAAGAGTTTGATAACTACACCAGTTATTACGGCACCTGATTGGACAAAACCTTTTGAGATGATGTGTGATGTAATTGATTATGTAGTGGGAGCAGTTCTTGGGCAGCGCAAGAATAATCTTTTTTATGTGGTCTACTATGCTAGTAAGACTCTAAATGGAGCTCAAATGAACTACACCACTACTGAGAATGAGCTCTTTATAGTCTTTGGTTTCAAAAAATTTCAATCTTATCTGCTTGGGACAAAGGAATTTGAGTTAGAGATTAAGGATCGAAAAGGTACTGAGAATCAAGTAGCTGACCATCTCTCTAGATTGGAGAATCCCGGTTCGACTTCACATGATAAGAAATTGATCAACGAATCTTTTCCGGATGAGAAGTTGTTCACAGTTCAGGAGGAAGAGCCATGGTTCGCAGATATTGTGAACTATCTTGTCAGCAATATAATGCCTCCTTATATGAATGCAGCTCAAAAGAAGAAGTTTCTGCATGAGGTAAAGTGGTACATGTGGGATGAACCATATTTGTTTAGGTAGGGAGCTGACCAGATCATCAGGAGATGTATCCCATTCTGTGAGACGGATGGGATATTACGAGACTGCCATTCCACAGTTTATGGTGGACATTATGGTGGTGAAAAGACGGCAGCTCGTATTTTGAAAGCAGGTTTTTTCTGGCCTACATTGTTTAAGGATGCACATCAGTTCGTTTTAAGGTGTGATCATTGCCAAAGAGTGGGGAATCTTACTAGAAAGGATGAGATGCCTTTAAATATAACGCTGGAAGTTGAGGTCTTCGATGTTTGGGGAATCAATTTCATGGGACCATTTATCTCGTCCTGCAATAATCAGTACATCTTGCTGGCAGTCGATTATGTCTCGAAATGGGTAGAAGTCAAGGCTCTACCGACGAATGATGCAAATGTAGTGTTGAATTTTCTCCATAAGCAGATATTCACAAGGTTTGGAATTCCATGAGTAATCATAAGTGATGAGGGGTCGCATTTTTGCAATCGTAAGTTCACTTCTATGATGCAGCGCTATAATGTGAATCATCGTGTTGCTACTGCCTACCATCCGCAAACTAATGGTCAAGCTGAAGTGTCTAATAGAGAGATCAAGTGCATTCTAGAGAAAGTTGTTTATCCGTCAAGGAAAGATTGGTCTTTAAAGCTCGATGAAGCTATTTGGGCTTATAGAACAGCATACAAGACTCCACTTGGGATGTCCCCATTTTAACTTGTCTATGGGAAGGGATGTCATTTACCTGCGGAGCTTGAGCATAAGGCTTATTGGGCGTTGAAGAAGTTGAACCTTGATTTAGATGCAACTGGGAAGAAGCGAACGCTTCAGTTAAATAAACTTGATGAATTTCGACTTCAAGTGTACGAGAATAACAAAATGTACAAGGAAAAAGTAAAAAGGTGGCATGACAGGAAGCTATCTCCTAAGTCATTCATGTTGGGGCAACAAGTTCTTTTATTCAACTCTCGTCTCCGACTTTTTCCTGGAAAGTTGAAATCAAGGTGGTCTGGACCTTTTATCGTCAAAACTGTATTTCCACATGGAGCGGCAGAGATTTTTGAGAATGAGCCAGGCCAAGCATTCAAGGTTAATGGTCAGAGATTGAAGTATTACTATGGGGACACGGCAAACCGGGAAGTGGTTAGTGCCGTTTTATTGTCAACTTGATCGAACTCCTCTATGTCAAGCTAATAACGTAAAAGAAGCGCTTCTTGGGAGGCAACCCAAGACTTTAACCTTTAGGAGCCTTTAGAAGTTAGTACCATATCCAAAAAACCCAAAAAAATCAGAAAATTGGGCAGAAAAAAAGTTATTTCCAGAAACCCCTAGGGCGCCCGCCCGGAAATCCTGGGCGGCCGCTCGGAGTCTGGGGCGCCCGCCTGGAAATCCTGGGAGCCGCTCAGGACCCTACTTTCAGAATTTTTTTTTGCATTATAAAAAAACAAGACAAAATCAGAAAAACAAAAAAAAACATAAAGACCCACGATTCCTCTCCCACAAACCCACGTTTTCTCTCCCACAAACCCCACTCCTACTCTAATTCTAACCCTAAATCTTACCCTATATATACACACAACTCCTCCATATACTCTCCCATATACTTTCAACTTTAAAACTCTCTCCTACACTCAAAACACAACTCTTAAACACTTTTTCTCAGTTTCAATGGCACCCAAGAGATCCCAAACTATTGATAGCAGCAGCATCATTCCAACTGTTGATTCTTTGAGGGAAACTGCTGTGAGACCCCGTTTGATGGATAGGGCTGCTGAGGAGGAGTATACTAGGCTTCTAACTAAGCCGATTTTGAAGGAGAGATGATTTTTACCATCGGGGAGGGATGGTGAGTTGTTACCGATGATTGCGGAGAAAGGGTGGATTTCTTTTTGTGAGTCTCCGGAGGCGGTTCCAATAAGTGTGGTTCGTGAGTTTTATGCGAACGCCAAGGCTGAAAAGAATGGGTATACTGTTGTTCGTGGGCTTAATGTAGATTATCAGTCTGAGGTGATTCGCCGTGTTATTGGGCAGCGACAACGGAAGCCCACGGAGGATAATTGGAATGAGAAGACCCCCGAGGATTTTGATTTGGATTTGATTGTGGCTAACCACTGTCAGCCGGGCATGGTGTGGAAGTTCAAGACGGGATCTAACGAGTATCGTTCTTTTCCAGCGGTTGCGATGAATAGGTATGCCCGTGCATGGAATGCCTTTATGTGTGCTAATATTTTGCCTACTTCGCATGCACATGAGGTTATAGTCGAGAGAGCAAGGTTGTTATGGGGGATCTTAAATGAGGAGTATTATGTGGACCTTGGTGAGTTCATCTACCAAGGGATTTTGAAGTTTTTGAGGGGGGAAGCACAGCAACATCCCTTATGCATCTACTGTCACGAATCTGTGCAGAGCAGTGAGAGTTCATTGGCCTTCTCACGAGCAGCTACAGATGCCGGCCGCTCCTATTGACTCAGCGACTCTGAATGCGATGCAGGAGTGGACGGGTGGAGAGCCCAAGGAGCATGGTTTGGGATATCGTCTTCCAGGAAGACGTCCAGTAGCTGGTGCTACCATGGCTAGGCCCAGTCAGGTTCGTGATGAGGCAGGCTCTTCTAGAGCCCAGGAAGGTGCTGGGATGGCTGATGCCCAGTATAGGAGGTTGTCGAGGAGGATGGATGCGATGTATGAGTCGCAGAGTAGGTTCGCTCAAGAGCTCACACTTGCACTTCAGACTGCTTTCAGAGGCCTTGGAGCTGACATCCAGTGGCCCATTTTTGGTGAGGACTCTGCTTATCCGCCTCCTGACACTCCACCCTCTGAGGGTGATGATGATGATTTCTTCGAGTAGGTATACCCTGTGTTCCTTTCTACTACCTTCACTGGGGACAGTGAAGATTTTAAGTTTGGGTGTGGTAGTTAAGGAATATTTTTGTGTGTGTGTCATGTAGTTGTATATTCATGATAGTTTAGTTCATATAGTTGCATATTTTTGCCATATAATAGTCTTTTTTATTTTATTTTATAGCTTTATTTATCATGTCATTTAGCTCATGCATATACCATGATCCCTTTTGCGTTGCTTTACCGATTGATTTGTGATATTGATGCAAGTGTAGTGATAGCGTTAGAGTGATGATTGAGTCTTGTAGGTTGACATACATGCAAGAAATACTTGTAATTTCACTAAGTCTTAGAGTATGCTTAAGGACTAGATGGTTGTCATGGTTTGATGGTTTTTGAGGTTAATCTATTGATTATGCTTAGAATTTATGATAGGCCCTTAATGATAAAAGGCATGAAAAGAAAAAAAATTGGAGTAAAAATTGGAATTCATTGCTAATTGTGGCTAGGTGTCAAATGGCTAGTAGTCGGCTCGTATTTTTATGCGAGTAGTCTAGGGTTGAGCAAGATGGAGCGAAACGCACTTGCTCATAAATTTGAAAAAATAGAAAAAAAAGAAAAAAGGGAAAGATAAAAAAATAAAGAGTTAATGCATAATTGATCACGAGTAGGCTCTTTGGTATTCGAGTTATTAAGTTCTTAGGGGACTTTGTGCCTAGTGACCTAAGGCTTTTACAGTCTGAGATCCGCTAACCTAACACTCGCTAAATGGATGCCATTACATAAGTCTTTTATGGACCTCACTCATTACACGGTCAAATAAGCATTTGTTGTTGTGTTGAATAAAAGCATGATTCCGTAATAAGCTCCAGTGATCTTGAAGTGTTATAAGTCATTTTGTGCCTAGAATTTATTTTTCGTATAATCATGTGATTGCCTTGAGGATAATCGAGTTATGATAATTGATCTAGTTTCGAAGCATATTTGTTAAGCATCCGCACACACCACGTTCCTAGTTGTATGTTAGTTTGCATGATTTAGTTGATCTTTATTCGCCTAATTGCATTTGTTGAGATGTCATGAGTTGGTTGGTTTTGTCATTGTGAGGAGGATCGCTATATTTCATGTAGATTGCATTCATGCATGTTTTTGTTTTGTTTTTGAGTCTGGGCGCTTGAGGACAAGCATCGATTTAAGTTTGGGGGTGTGATAAGTGGCATTTTATACCACTTAGAACGTCTTATAATGGCTTGAATTGATGTCTTGAAATCAGGTATTTTGTGTATTTGATGTGTTTTCTAGTGTTTTTGCATTTCAGGGTATAACTTGCGTATGTAGGAAGAATTCATTAAATAAGCCTAGGGAAGTCTGTGGCATTGGTTGTGGAAAGTTGGGGGCAGAATGCAGCAAAATCAGGAGCATAATTTAGAATTTTCTAAAAGGTGCTTGGGCGCCCGCTCAGGATGCTGGGGCGGCCGCCTGGGAGCTTGGGCGCTCGCTCAGGAATCTGGGGCGGCCGCTCAGGGACAAAAATTTTAATACTGAATTTTATAATCCTTATTCTGATGGACTTCTGAGACGGCTGGTTCTTGTGGGCTTCTCTATAAGTAGTTCTCAGAGACGTTTCACATAAGTGTGGTATCTAGCAGGGAGCAAGGAGAGAAGGAAGAAGATCGTTTTAGCACATCACAATGAAGAAGAGGAAGCATACGTTTTCTTGTGATTCTTTTATTCGTTGTATCAGTGGATGCTAGTTTTCTTTACTTTGAACCTTATTACTCTTGTGACGTACTCTGGTTTTAATAAGTATTTTTATTAGTTTATATTGTGTGTAGTATCATGTTTTCATATGAACCCATGGTGACGATGAGTTCTATCATGGGCTAACCGTGATCATGGGGTCATAACGGATTTACTATGGATTTCTTTAGTTAGTTGTTTAATACCTTAGTGTGTGATGATTGTATGATATCTAGCATAGGTTGTGCTTATTCGTCTTATGTGTGTCGCGAACATATAAGATAGTATGTTAATCTCTTGTGAAGCGACGGTTGATCTTGAGGTTTAGAACTTGCCATGCTAGCATAGGTTCATGTATGTGTATGCATGATTAGTGGGTAACTCTGACCGTTTTACTTGCCTTGTGTAATCATAAAGAACAACCTGTGCTTAAATCATTATGTTGTCAAATTCTGTAGACATATAGGGTCTCAACATAGTTGATGCCTATTCAACTTCTATCTTGATTGTGAATGTTTGGTAGAATGGTATTAGTACAACGAAAGTTGGATTTTATCAGTTTCGTGTTTTCGATTAATATCATCACCGTTACATGCTAAGGGTAATAACGATAACTATTGAATGAAGTAGTAATGAAGTTATGATCTCATGTGTGTTTAATATTGTTAATTCAAGTGTCAATTAAGTGTTTAATTCTCGTATTTAATTGTAGTTAATAATTAGTTAATCAAATTTAAGTGTTATTGTCTTGACATTGAGAATTAATCATACATTGGTGAGTAAGTGTTGATTGAACATAATTAGTCTGAGTCTCTGTGGGAAGGAACTAGAATTTATTCTATATTACTTGCGAACGCGTATACTTGCGTGAATTATTAACGCGTGTTTTCACCCTAACAATTGCATGTAATATAGAATTAATTATAGTTCGTTCCCACAGTGACTGATTTTGGTTAACTATGTAATTTATGCACTTATGCACCGATGATATGGTTATTATTCAATACTAAGACGATAACAAATTGGGGTTTTGATTATTAACTACGAATTAAACTAACAATTATAACTAAGAAAGTAAAGAGAGTTGGATATTATATGACACAAATATGGGATTCTAACTTCATTAAATACTTCATTCAATAGCCTTATTGTTCTTAACCTTAGCATGTAATGGTGATGACACTTATCAGAAAGCACGAAACTACTAAACGCCAACTTTCGTTGTACGAATAATATACTACCAGAAATCCACAAAAGAGATATAAGCTGAATAGACACCAATTATATTGAGACCCTATATGTCTATAGAATTTGACAACATAATGGCTTAATGCACAAGTTATCTATCATGATTACATAGGGCAAGTAAGATGGTTAAAGTTACCTACCAATCATGCATAACAATAACACATGAACCTATGCTAGCATGGTAATTTCTAAATCCTTAAATTCACTGTCGCTTCATTAAAGATTAACACACTATCTTATAACTTCGCGATGCTCATAAAACGAATAAGCACAACCAATACTAGGTTATCATACAATCACCACACACTAAGGTATCGAAATAAATTAACTAAAGAAATCCATAAATAAATCCGCTAGAACCCCACGATAACGATTAGCCCATAATCGGACTCATCATCAACGTGGGTTCCGATGAAAGCATGGTATAATAAACGTAGTCTTTATACTGAATATTTTATATAACGAAGTACGAAACAAGAGTATAGGTTCGCGAATAAGAAACCTAGCATCCAAGTTACAACTTAGAACAAAGAATCACAAGTAAAAACAAGATCTTCTTCGCCTTCGTTGAATCGTGCCAAAACGGTCTTCTTACGCCTTCTCCTTGTGCTTTGGTACGTCCCTCTTTAGAAAACGTCCTTTATTTAAGTATATATAGCAGTCCATGCAAAGTAGAAGTCCTCCAACTAGATATCAAGTAGAATCGGGATTCTGGCATCCCGACCCGGCGCGGCCGCGCGCTTCATCAACGCGGGCACGCTGCCTCTCTGTTGTTTGGGCGGGCACGCGCTATGACAGCGTGGGCGCGCCGTGCTCCTGGAGAAAATTCTGCTTTTCTTCAATTCTTGGTGCAATGTGTTGGCTTCCCGAGCTTTATTCCTTGGACACCATCCTAACACCATATTAGCACCAAAATAATGTTAATTCACCTGATTCCCGGATTAATGCCTGAAATACAAAAATACTAGAAAACACATTAAAACACCAACAACTTGAGTACAAATGCACCAATTCAAAGCTTAATAAAGCATTATAAAGTGTCATAAATGCCACTCAACATACCCCAAACTTGAATCGATGCTTGTCCTCAAGCATAAACAGACTCAAAGAACAAGAAACAAAAATGCATCAATGTAACGATCCCCATAGAATAACTAAACCAATCAACAAGTAACATCTCAACAAATGCTGTTATTCGCATAAAGATCAATCAAACCATACAAATCAACTTACAAACTAGAGACGTGCGTGTGTGCAAATACTTACAGATATACTATCGTAACTAGATCAATAATCATGACTCACTACTCATCAAAGCAATCGCAAGGTTATAAATAAAATAAAAGCTAGACTCAAAATAACTTATAACACTTCAATTCATGTATTGGAGTTTTATATGGATTCATGGTTTCATTCACAATAAAATAACACAAATATGCTTATTTTATCGTGCAATGAGTGAGGTCCACAAAAGACTTATACAATAGTACTCATGTAGCAAGCGTTAGGTTAGCGGATCCCAGACTATAAAAGCCTTAGGTCACTAGGCACAAAGTCCCCTAAGAACTTAATAACTCGAGTACTAAAGAGCCCACTCGTGATCAATTATACATAACACTTATTTTTTTTTCTTTTCTCTTTTTCTTTCTTTTCTTTTTTTTCACAAATTTCTAAACGAGTGCATTTCGCTCCATCTCGTTCAACCCTAGACTACTCATATAAATATGAGCCGGCTACTAGCCATTTGACACCTAGCCACAACAACTAGCAATGAAATCCAATTTTCACCAATTTCTAAAAATCCATGTTATTTTATTATTAAGAGAATATCCTAAATTTTAAATATAAATAAGCGATTAAACTTCGACAAATAAACAAACCATTATCATGATCTAGCACTCAAGCAACCTATAAGACTTAGTGAAACACAAATGTCTTTAACATGCAAATCAACTCAATACGACTCAACATCACTAAATACGACATCACTACACTAGCATCAATATCACAAGTCAATCGGAAAAATCATCTAATAGATCATGTTATTATGCAAATGCATGAACTATATGAACAAACTATCATAAAAACTACCAAAAAAATAAGAAAACTACTACATGGCAAAATACAACTATATGAACTAAACTATCATGAATATGCAAACTATATGCGACTCACATAATACATATTCCTTCAACTATGTTGGATATATTTGAGATGTCATGTCTAATATGTTTCATGTTTAGTTTTCAGATCTTAACTAACAGAAAATATCAGTTCTTACTAGAGTCAGGACTTATTGGAAGTCATGACTTAAGGATATCAGGACTTAGATTATCAGAAGATAATATCAGAAGATGGATATCAGAACTTAAGTACTGGAAGACTAATAGTTAAGGAAGGAAGCTGATTTACAGGAAAGCAGATCGAGACTAATACAAGAAGAAGATATGCATGGAAAGAGTTAGAGGACTAGAAGAATTATATAAGATATCTGGTTGATATATTTTAGGAGAAAGAATTATATTCTATATCAATTAGAAGTTATCTTGTAACTGTGTGTCTATATAAACACAAACATAGGTTTACTCTATAAGAGTTACGATCATCGAGAAGATCATACAATTGTAACCTAGCAACTCTCGTGATATTTGTTCATCATTGAGAGAGAACAGTTCCATTGTAACAGAGTTTATTATATCGAATACATCTATTTTCTGTTACTTGTGCTTTAAATCGATTTGATTGTATTCTACACTGTATTCAACCCCCTTCTACAGTCTTGTGTGGCCTAAAAAGTGGTATCAGAGCCTCTCTGTTAACACACATACAGTAAAGATCCAAAACAATCATATCTGAAGAAGCAGAAAATCCAACCAAGCCCGCCAAAACTGAAGAAACTCCAAAGACTCAAACCCATAGTCGATATGAGACTATCAGGGTTCCCATGTTGAGACCTTCTGAGTATCCCATATGGAAAGTGAAGATGGCTATGTTTCTGAAAGCTACAGATCTAGAATACCTTGATAGAATTTATGAAGGACCGCATAAGCCAACCAAGCTCTCTGTTGTAGTTGCAGATCAGCCAGCAAAGACCATACCAAAGGAGAAAAGTGAATACACAGCTGAAGATATCTCATCTATTGCCAAGGATGCAAAGGTATGCATTTGCTGCATAGTGCCATTGATAATGTCATGTCAAATAGGGTAATTCAATATAGGACTGCAAAAGAGATATGGGATGCTTTGGAGACAAGGTGTCAGGGAACTGATGCAATCAAGAAAAACATGAGGACTATACTCACTCAAGAGTATGAGCACTTTGACTCAAAAAGTGATGAGTCATTAACTGACTTATATGATAGGTTTTTCAAACTATTGAATGATCTGTCACTGGTGGACAAGAAAAATGACATTAAAGATTCAAATCTAAAATTCCTTTTAGCTCTTCCTAAAAGTTGGGATTTGAAAGCTACTATTATAAGAGATAACTATGCTCTTGATGAAATTACTCTTGATGAAATTTATGGAATGCTCAAGACTTATGAACTTGAGATGGATCAAAGAAGCAAGAGACATGGGAAAAAGTCAAGAACAGTTGCTCTTAATGCTGAGGAGGAATCCCCCAAAGTGGCTGTCTCAAAGAAAGTAAAAGGAAAAGCTCTCATCATAAAGTCTGATTCAGAATCATCAAGTTCTGATGATGATGATTCAGAAACTGAAAGTCTACCTGAAGTAGATGCCGATGAAGAGATGATGAAGATGTGTGCTCGTATGGTGAAGGGTATCACAAAGATAGCCTACAGGAAATTCAGAAGGGGAAAGAAGTTTTCAAGAAAAGGTAAAAGTTCTGATAAGAAGGGCTTCAGAAAATCTGAAGGCAAAGGAGGAAAGTCTGACAGAGGAGATTACTCAAATGTCAAATGCTACAACTGTGGTGAGAAAGGCCACATATCTCCTGACTACAAGAAAGGAAAGAGTGACAAAGGCAAGGCTCTTGTCACAAAGAAGAAAAGATGGACAACCACTTCAGATTCTGAAGATTAGGAGAACTATGACTTGATTATAAATGCTGATAGCAGTTCTGATGCTGCTGAGTTAAAGGTGAAGGGTTTCGAGCACATAAACGCAACGGAAACAGTAATTAAAAATATAAAAAAACAGAATTTTCAAAACCCGCCGTAGGATCCATGCCAAAAACATATATTTAATTCGTAGATCGGATTGTTTACCTTAAGAAGCTTTACCAATTGGTTGACTAATGGAGATCCAAAGCTTGTTCAATCACCACGCATCCCGCTCTCGCGATCTACGCTCTATCGGTATCCACACGAATGCTTGAACTCAAGGATTGGATGTGTACTAGCACAAACTCGTTTCTTCTTTCTCTCTCCCTCTTCTCTCTTGGTGGCTAGGGTTTTAGTAAAAGTCCTTTTTTCATCCAAAAATCAGCCACACAAGAGATATTATATAGAGAGTAGAAAAATGAATTATAACTCTTAACTAATTAGGAGTTATTATTAATTCGAAAATCCTATTTGTATTATAATTAAGTCTCACTTAATTATTTAACAAATAAATTTCATAATTAATATTAGTAAATTTGAATATCAATATTTATCTAATTAATTAAGTCATACTTAATTAATATTATAAATAATTCGAATTACTTTAATATAATTTAAATCCAATTTAAATTAAATAATCCTTCGAGCATTCTTAGTGTGTGACCCTATAAGTTATTATTACGTTGGCAACAAATTTTAAATCTAATTTAAAATCGTAAACAATGAGCGACATCTAGTAATACATCATTGTTACCCAAGTAATAATAATTGAATCGGTGATCGATTAAACCTTTTGTGAATAATGTACAATATAATATAATCCCTTTAACCAAATATTATAGATTAAACTAGAGGCATGTAATGTGTCATCCTCATCATAGTTTAATCCAAGTTTCCTTGATCAATGAGTAGACTATCATATCAAATCAACATTTGAGCGTGGCCACGCATTTCATAGTCTAGCTCACACAAGAGGCCAATAATATCACTCCTAAAATAGGAGGGTTAAATCTCATCTAGATCATTCATATTTCTCATACGATTTATAATATACCCAATGTCCACTTTTATCATTACCCGGTCAAGGATAACTTTTAATGAAATCAATGTATATTAATTCTCGTATAGAAATATAATGACTTCAGGTCTAAGGACCATTACATTATTATCACTGTGAGAATTACTTATGACACAATAGACATGTAAAATCTCATATTGGGTATGTCCAGCACCATGTACATATACATCTGCCTGTGTTTTTGACTTTAGTATCACTATACCTATGATCAATGAGATGTGATCATCAGTCAATAAACACACCAGTCTTAACGCATTATTATTGTCCCTTAATAATAATACTCGAGTAGGGACCTTTAGGAATATTGATACTATTCTCATAATCTCATTTCTAAGTCACGTACTTAGCGATATAGAATTGCATATCATATTCCAAGGATATTTATTAATCTAACATTTATAACGCAGTAAATTAAGAATTAATAAATTATAAATAGAATAATCGATAGAACATAAACATTAGAGCCAATCACCCATGTATCTAATACTCATGGAACTAGTATGATCATCGTACTTCTGCTGCGACAAAGCCTTAGTCAGTGGGTCTGCAACACTAATTTTTACTATGCACTTTACATTTATATCTCCTTAATCATTAATCTCATTAATAAGGCGATATTGCCTAAGGACATGCCTAAACAGTCTTCATGGTTGTTTCAAAAAAAAATCAATATATTCGGCTTCCATAGAATCATCAATGTTCTTGCTGTGAACTATTCAAGCTAACATCAATTATATTTAGACAAAACACAAAACAGACATAAATTCATAATCATCCTTGTCTGTCCAAAAATTAGGTTCAGAAACTAGTATCAGTGTAACCCTTTACAACCAGTTCCCTATCTTCTCCATACACCTAAAAAAAAATCTTTAGTCCTCTTTAAGTACTTACGAATATTCTTGAAAATGATCAAGTGACCCTCACCTGGATTAGACTGGTATCTGATCGTCATGCTCAAAGCATACGAAACATCAGGATAGAGACATATCATTGTACACATTATAGATCCAATTGCTGACGCATCTGGAACTTTCTCAAACGGCCCTTATCATCTAATGATTTAGGGGGCAATTATCTTTTGAGATCACTATCCCATGAGACATCGAAACATATCCTTTCTTTGTCTCTTTCATCATAAAATGATGTAATACTTTATCAATGTATGTACTCCGACTAGGTCGATTAATCTTTTCAATCTATCTCTATAGATCTTCATCCTTAATATATAGGTAGCATCGCCTAAGTCTTTCACCGAGAAAATATTTCTCAACCAAGTCTTAATAGCCTGTAGAGAAGGTATGTCATTCCATATTTGTTATTTGTCATCTACATATAATATTAGGAATGTCACATGGCTCCCACTAACCTTCTTGTAAACACATGGTTCATCTTCATTTTGAATAAAACGAAACTCTTTGACCGTTTCATCAAAATGAATTTTATAGATAGAAGCAACTTACAAACTACCTTAGCAAACTTTGGATCGATAAAACCCTCAGGTTGTATCATATATTCATCCTGTTCAAGGCTCCCATTTAAGAAAGCAGTTTTGACATCCATTTTCTAAATCTCATAATCAAAGTAAGCAACTATTGCTAACAAAATCCTGATAGACTTGACCATAGTACAAGATGAAAAAGTCTCATCATAGTCTATACCATGAATTTGTTTGAAACATTTTTGCCACTAGTCGCGTCTTATAAGTCTGTACTTTACCATCCATGTCAGTTTTCTTCTTGAAAACCCACTTGCACCCTATAGGTTTTACCCTTTCGAGTGGATCAACTAAAGTCAGTACTTTAATTTGATACATGGATTCCATCTCGGATTTCATGGCTTCTAGCCATCTCTTGGAGTCTGAACTGTTCATAGCATCTTGGTAGGTGAGAGGGTTATCATTATCCGTAAGCATCATATCACCATCTTGAGTCAAAAGAAATTCATAATTTCTCCCGGGCTCATGGTGAATCCTACTAGATCTAAGAATAACATGTGTTTCTTGGAAAGGATTACTTTCAACATTTTGATGTATATCCTGATCTTATTCCAACTCTGGTTCAATGTTATCATGTCGTTCTCGCTCTTCATCGAGATATATTATCCTCCCACTGATTTTCTTAGAAAGTAGTTCTCCCTCAAGAAATATAGCGGCTCGAGAAACAAACACTTTGTTCTCGGAAGGATTATAAAAACTATACAGTAGTCTCACTTGGGTATCCCGTAAAATAGCATCCATCTAATTTTGGTCCAAGCTTGTCAGAGGCTAAACATTTTACAAACGCTTCACATCCCCAAATTTTCATAAATGACATGCTATAATGTTTATCAGTCCATATCTCATACGAAGTATTTTGAACCGCTTTGGTCAGAACTTGGTTAAGTGTATATGCAGCCGTTTCTACAGCATAACCCTAAAAACTGATTGGAAGATCCGCTTGACTCATCATCGATCGCACCATGTCCAACAAGATACGATTCTGCTCTCAGAATCTCTATTCAATTGAGGTATTTCAGAAGGAGTAAGTTGTGATACAATATCACACTCCTTCAAGAAACTCTTGAATTTGAGGCTTAAGTATTCTCCTCCACGATCTGATCATAAAACTTTTATACTTTTCCCTTATTTGCTTTTCTACTTCGGCCTTATATTCTTTGAACATTTCAAAAGAATCGGATTTGTTCTTCATAAGAACCACATATCCATATCTACTGAAATCATCAGTAAATGTTATAAAGTAGTATAAGCCACCCCTTGCCATCATACGCATTCGACCATATACATCATTATGTATAAGTCCTAGTCGTTCGGTGGCCCTTTCACCTGATCAGGTAAAAGAAGCTTTAGTCATTTTGCCAATGAGACAAAATTCGCATCTTCCGTATGATTCAAAATCAAACTTATCCAGGTATTCATCTATATGTAACTCAGAAATGCGTTTCTCATTAATATGGCTTAACGACAATGCTAGAGGTAATGTTTGATTTGAGTCAACTTAGAACATATAAATTGTTAACTAATTGTGCAACATTATAAGTCTTATCATTGAAATAGAATAAACAACTATTATTTATTTAATTAAAATGAAAACCTTTCTTGTCCTGACAAGAAATTGACTTAATATATCCGCTAAAGGCAGGCACGTAATAACAATTTATCAAGTTCTCAATCTCGCCTTATGGGCAATATTAGGTATAGAGTTCCTTCAACTAGAGCAACAACTTTTGCTCCAATTCTAACCCTATACCTGAAGCTTGACCATTGCTAGTCTTCTTCTTTATATCTTCCAAATAAGCTCGACAATTTAACTTCCAATCATCCAGTTATTTTCACAGAAATGACAATCATCTCCTTTAGCTACACCACTATTAGGCTTCAAAAGCCCTTTGGGATTGGACTTTGTCTTGGCACCGAATAAGATCAAATCTTCACCTTGCCTGTCCACTTTCCTTTCCCATTTGCATTCCATGTGTACATCATCAATATGGATGTAATTCATGCCTTTACCGTGTTATTTTCAGCAGTTCTAAACATGCTTAACAACTCAGTGGGTGTTCTGTCTATCTCATTCCTTTTGTTCTTAACAAACTAAGAATAGAAGTTGTTCAAAGATTGTTTGATCAAATCAAGTTAAGTCTCTAGACTATTATTGAAACCAAAAATATCAAGGTACATATACCTATCATCTTTAGAACATGTGGTTAAACCGGATATCATTCTCCCATTAATGCAAAAGTATGGTGCCTTATTATTGTCAAATCTTTCTAACGAGCCTATCCTTCAAACATCCTTTGAAGGTGCTCAATCATATCATAAGCATCATTATGCTCTTATTGCTTCTAAAGCTTAGCACTCATAATTACAAGCATGAGACATGAAACATCAGTTGCATAATTAATTTGCTTCTCGTAGGCATTTTGTTCAGCACATGTTTCATTCTCAGCTAGAAGAAATAAGGGAGAATTTTGAGTGACATCCTTGAACCTGAGGACAATTGTGTCAATTATGGAAATTATTTAATGTCAGCTTGTCCTTCTCAAGGACTATTACATAAAGAAGTTATTTGTGTTATTTGTCATTTAATATCTATAATATTAAAGTGCATAAAATGACTTAGTCTATGGATGATCATTAAATTATGTTCAAGTGATTATTCGTATATATATATTCACAATATATATCTCCCACTATCTTTATCAAATCAATAGCCCTAACTATTAATTCGGAAAAAATATCTTCTATATCCTTTCTAGTGAGCCAAGATCCATATTTCACCACGCGTTAGGTCAGCTTTGACTTTTCTCCTAAAACATGATTATTTAGGTAGACAACATTTGTCAATTATATCAACTATATAACTCTTGGATAGCTTGGTGGAACAACATTTGTTCATATTTATCTAATAAATCTCGCCAAACTCTATGCCTCTAAGTTCACAATCCTATTGTGATAACTTAGTTAAGTCAAACCCAATAGTCAAAAAGTATCAATATACTTCAACACATCTCCCACGATAGATAGGAGTACTTCGCTTTGGCGAACCCACTCCTGGTTGATCTAGGGGTTAACGCATTGGACTCATTGGAAAGCATCTGATCAACTTAATATTAACTTTAGGGTTTTGTTAATTTTAAAACGATCATGATCCTATCATAAAGAGATTCCCAATTTTTCCTTGAATAAAATACTTCAAATCAATATTCTTCAATGGTTTGATTTCTCGGTAGTGAGGGAGTCATAACGGTCTCGCTTAAAACCCACAAGCTTACAAGGTCAAAGAACTCGCTTTTGACAAAATCGCCTCATGTCAGAAATAAAGAAAATTTGTATTTTATTCCGTGTTTCATAAACACGAGAATCTCATAATCGTTTATTCATTTTAAAATCTTGAGTCGTTACAGATTTTATCTTGTTTAGAAAGCATGGCATGGGTGTCGTATCTAATACATACATCCTCAATCTAATTAAGCATGCATCTTTATAAACTACTCTACACATACATTCATCATATGCTCATATATATGTAAAGTGCAATAAATAAACGTGATTGGTTATGGCTTTATCCTATGTAATCTTCATCAAGCTAATGATAAAGATCTAGGTCAATCTAAGGTGAAAAATAAATACAGGCTAACTATTACATGTCTTATTTCTTATATTGCTTCCTTGGATGGCCTCCATGTGAGATTACCCTTCCTTGATCTTCAAATCTTCATGTCTTCATGTACATTACACGAATGACAAATAAAAACTAATCTAATGTACTTACAATAAGAACTCGAGTTACATTCGAGATTTAATAATTAAAAGATCAAACGACATGCAAGTCGTATTTAAAAAAAAAACAAAACCATTAACCTAAGGTCATAAGCCATAACCATCCACCATGCTCAATTAACACATAAGAACATGTTAAAACACATAATATGATCTTAACATATCATACCCATCATGATCTAATCATAAAAACCAAATATAGCAAAAACCAGAAAATTTGAAATTAAATCTGATAACATTAAATCGCAGATTACAGGGTCTAAACGACGTCAAACGTCTTACAGATCAGTCGACGATAGCTTTATCTATCAGTTTTGCTCAGACGCTCGATTCCTGATGAAATAGCATATTCGTTCGCCAAAATCGGACAACAGACCCAGATTTCAGCAAATCCGCTGCATCCGATTCAGAATCGTATCAAATACGATTCTTATAATAAGAACAAACACAAAACATGTATATATCAGTATATATACAGCTTATATAATCATCATATGATTATATAACTCTAATGAATATCATATATTCAAAACATATATATACATACGCATATATATATACATAACAACATGTAAAACATATAAAATCGCATACATAACAGTCATGGAATATTGTATACATGTTATCATCATAAAACCGGTAAACACATAGACGAATTAAACACTTTTCGCAAGTAGCTCTGATGTCATTGAAGGGTTTCGAGCACATAAATGCAACGGAAACAGTAATTAAAAATGTAAAAAAAAAATAGAATTTTCGAAACCCGCCGCAGGATCCATGCGAAAAACATATATTTAATTCGTAGATCAGATTGTTTACCTTAAGAAGCTTTACCAAATGGTTGACTAATGGAGATCCAAAGCTTGTTCAATCACCACGCATCCCGCTCTCACGATCTACGCTCTATCGGTATCCACACGAATGCTTGAACTCAAGGATTGGATGTGTACTAGCACAAACTCGTTTCTTCTTGCTCTCTCCCTCTTCTCTCTTGGTGGCTAGGGTTTTAGTAAAAGTCCTTTTTTCATTCAAAAATCAGCCACACAAGAGATATTATATAGAGAGTAAAAAAACGAATTATAACTCTTAGCTAATTAGGAGTTATTAATTCAAAAATCCTATTTGTATTATAATTAAGTTTCACTTAATTATTTAACAAATAAATTTCATAATTAATATTAGTAAATTCGAATATCAATATTTATCTAATTAATTAAGTCATACTTAATTAATATTATAAATAATTTAAATTACTTTAATATAATTTAAATCAAATTTAAATTAAATAATCCTTCAAGCATTCTTAGTGTGTGACCCTATAGGTTATTATTACGTTATCAACAAATTTTAAATCTAATTTAAAATCGTAAACAATGAGCGGCATCTGGTAATACATCATTGCTACCCAAGTAATAATAATTGAATCGGTGATCGATTAAATCTTTTGTGAATAATGTACAATGTAATATAATCCCTTTAACCAAATATTATAGATTAAAGTAGAGGCATGTAATGTGTCATCCTCATCATAGTTTAATCCAAGTTTTCTTGATCAATGAGTAGACTATTATATCAAATCAACATTTGAGCGTGGCCACGCATTTCATAGTCTAGCTCACAAAAGAGGCCAATAATATCACTCCTAAAATAGGAGGGTTAAATCCCATCTAGATCATTCATATTTCTCATACGATTCATAATATATCCAATGTCCACTTTTATCATTACCCGGTCAAGGATAACTTTTAATGGAATCAATGTATATTAATTCTCGTATAGAAATATAATGACTTCAGGTCTAAGGACCATTACATCATTATCACTGTGAGAATTACTTATGACACAACAGACATGTAGAATCTCACATTGGGTCTGTCCAGCACCATGTACATATACATCTGCCTGTATTTTTGATTTTAGTATCACTATACCTATGATCAATGAGATGTGATCATCAGTCAACAAACACACCAGTCTTAACGCATTATTATTGTCCCTTAATAATAATACTCGACTAGGGACCTTTAGGAATATTGATACTATTCTCATAATCTCATTTCTAAGTCACGTACTTAGAGATAGAGAATTACATATCATATTCCAAGGACATTTATTAATCTAACATTGGTATCGCAGTAAATTAAGAATTAATAAATTATAAATAGAATAATCGATAGAACATAAACATTAATAATCCTAATGTCTTAAACTAAAACATCATAGTGTTGTCTCTAGGGCACAAACAGTAACAAAAGGTACCTCAAACAACTTATGTCTTTCATACTGATGATATTACTGAGTTGAGATTATATCTTAAAACCATGATTATTAGCTATAGAGATCAAACTTTAACATGTGAAAGATTAACTTCTGAAAATCTTGCTTTTAAAAAGAGGAATGATTATTTTAAAAAAAAGTTAGTTATGTTCCATCAAACTCAGAAGGATAGAGAAGATGCTTTCTATGTTAGAGATGAAGTGCTAAAAATGCATAAATCTCTAAAAACTGAGTTAGAAAAAGAGAGAGAGATTATCAGGACTTGGACTAACTCTGGAAGAACAACTCAGAATATACTAAGTAGTAGGAACTGGAAAGAGGGCTTAGGTTATGGAGATGAGAAAAGTGAAAAGGGAACTGAACAAGTTAAGCCAAAGGTAAATCCTGTTAAATTTATAGCTAAAACTGTAAAGTCTGATTCTGAAAAGATGAAAGATATTGAGACAGAAGTGATAGCAGAGTCAACTTCTGACAAATTAGAACAGGATAAACCAACTGAAGTCAACATAGGCTTAATGACAAAGAAGCAGCTTAAACATAAGCTAAAAGAGATTACCAGTGTAAACAAGGTAAATGTAGCTAGGAAAAATAGGAATGGAAAGGAAGGAGTGAATAAAAGCAACAATTATATGCCTGTTCCTAATGCTCCTAGAAAGAAATACTATAACTGTGGAAACTCTAACCATCTGGCTTCTTTTTACAAGAAGAATAAGAATATAAACTCCTTACCTTCTAAGTCAGGAGTTAAGAGTCAGTCTGTTAGGTTTAAGCCACAAAATCCTTATTTTCACTGTGGTAGTACATGGCATTCCATTTATACTTATAAGGAATATCATAGTTTGTACCATGATTATTATCAGATAAAACCTTCTTTGAAGAAAGTTACTTTAATTTCTTCTAGTGTAAAGTATGATGCAAAGTCTGATACTGTTAATACTGATAAGAAAAATGTTAGCATAAACTCTGATGTTAAATCCGCTGCAAATGTTAACTTAAAAATGCCAAAGGATCCAAGCAAGTCTGGGTCCTTAAAACTAATCATTAGTGGTCTTTGTAATTGCAGGGCAACAGGAAGAAGAACATCCTAGTTCTGGACAGTGGATGTTCAGGACATATGACTGAAAATAAAGCCCTGCTATCAGATTTTATGGAGAAAGCTGGCCCAGAAGTTTCTTATGGAGATGGCAACATTGGAAAAACTCTAGGATATGGCAAGATCAATCTTGGGAATATCATCATTGAAAAAGTAGATCTTGTCTCAGGACTTAAACACAATCTATTGAGTATAAGTCAAATCTGTGACAGAGGTTATCATGTGGATTTCTTTGAAGAACACTGTGAAGTTATAAGTAATTCAAAAGGCAAAGTGGTTCTGAAAGGATGTAGGCATGGTAACATTTATGAAGCCAGACTTTCAACAAGTATTGATGGTTCTGCAATCTGTCTGTTGAGTAGAGCATCAATTGAAGAAAGCTGGAATTGGCCCAAGAAACTCTCTCATTTAAATTTTAACAATATAAATGAGCTTGTAAAGAAAGATCTTGTGAGAGAACTGCCAAAAATAGTATTTTCTCCTGATGGCCTTTGTGATTCATGTCAGAAGGCAAAACAAAGAAAATCTTCTTTCAAGAGCAAAACTGAGTCATCAATTCTTGAGCATTATCACCTACTGCATGTTGATCTATTTGGTCCAGTCAATGTCATGTCTATTGCAAAGAAAAAATATGCTATGGTTATAGTGGATGAGTTCACAAGGTACACTTGGGTGTATTTCTTGCAGAAGAAGTATGAAACTGTATTTACTCCAACTGATCATGTCAAACAGCTGGATAAATTGATAAAAGATTTTGTTAAAATAATAAGGAGTGATAATGGCACTGAGTTCAAGAATTCAATCATGGAAGAGTTCTGCAAAGATCATGGAATCAAACAGGAATTTTCTGCACCTGGAACTCCACAGCAAAATGGAGTTGTAGAAAGAAAGAACAGGACTCTGATTGAAGCTGCACGAACAATGCTTGATGAAGCAAAGCTACCAACTACCAACCTATTTTTGGGCTGAAGCTGTGCAGACTGCTTGTTTTACACAAAATGCTACACTTATAAACAAGCATGGAAAAACACCATATGAGATGGTGAAGAAAAGAAAGCCAAATCTGAAATACTTTCACGTATTTAGTTGTAAGTGTTTTGTTCTTAAGACTCATCCTGAGCAGCTGTCAAAATTTGATCTAAAAGCTGATGAAGGAATTTTTGTGGATATCCACTTTCCACAAAAGCCTTCAGAGTCTATAATTTAAGAACAAGAGTTGTCATGGAATCTATCAATGTCTCTTTTGATGATAAGAAGATTACTGGACTTGAAGATTTCAATGATCATGATCAGCTGAGATTTGAGAATGAAGATTTAAATTCTGATTCTGGAAATTCTGATGACTTAAATCATGATCCTGTAAGTTCTGATGGATTAAGTTCTGATGTCGTTGAAACTTTGGTAATAACTCCAAAGGAAAATGCATCTGTCTAGGGGGAGCAAGCTGAAGAACCTACCACATCTCAAGACTCTCGAGAAGCTTTAGAACCTGTCACTGGCTCTTCAAGTTCTGATTCATCTAGTTCTGATGAGCCAAATTCTGATAATTCTGAAGCTCTGATTCTTCAACTCCTGAAAAATCAAATTCAAATTCAGAAGTCTCAGAGAGCATAACTACAGGGAGAGTATCAGAAAATGCTAATGGAGACAACATGGATCATGGGGGAGGATCCAGTTCTAGAGGTCTACTTCCATCTGCAAGGAAGTGGACTAAAGCACACACACTTGATTTAATCATTGGAGATCCTGAAGCAGGTGTTAGAACTAGAACTGCAACTTCAAATGAATGTCTCGATCATTCCTTTCTATTTCAGACTGAACCAAAGAAAGTGGAAGCTGCCAATTTCTTGGAGGCAGATTGGTTTCTTGGTTTAGCAAGAAACAAAAGTTAATTTCCACATCAACTGCAGAAGCAGAATATATTGCTACAGAAAGCTGTTGTGCACAGATTCTTTGGATGAAGAATCAGTTACTGGATTATGGGTTATAATTTTCTAAAATCCCTATTTACTGTGATAATCAAAGTGCTATTGCTATGACAGGTAATCCAGTTCAACACTCAATGACAAAACACATCAGCATTAGGTACCATTTCATAGGGGAACATGCGGATGAAGGTACAGTGTAATTGCATTTTGTTCCAACAGATCAACAGCTAGCAGATATCTTCAAAAAACCACTACGTGAAGCTACTTTTATAAGATTGGTAAATGAACTTGGAATGGTTTTAGGTTATTTCTCTAAATCTGCTTAGTTTTTATTCTCATGCATCAGACATTATGACCAGTGTTTACAGATTATATTATCTATATGTAATCTGTGCTTAAATTGAAAATTCATTAAATGATGATTGTTATATGATGTGGATTTATATACTCTAATAAGTGTTTTGATTGTTCTATGGCTATTCAATCCAATGAGGATAACTATGCTAGATACTGACCTAGTAGTTTTTAACATACTAGAAATCCCATGTTTGAATTAGTTGTTTATGTGGAAACTCATTAACACAAGCAGATTCTGATATTGAGCTTAGTCAAGTTTACTTTGTGTATCTTATTACTAAGTCAAAAACTAGATTCTTGTTTCTCATCTGTCAAATTCTGATGTCAGTAAATCTTAAGAATGAACTAAGTGCTGATAAGCCTCACTTATCAAAAGAAAAGAAAAGAATAAAAGTCAGGTACTCCTTTGAGATCTAGAGTAAAAATGTGGAAGGGAAGAGTATTAAGTAATATGCATTAGAAAAGCAAAAAAAAATTCTTGGTGACTTTTCACACTCTATGATTACTGGAGAAATACTATGATAACAACATAAATTCTGATAAGCAGTCGTGACTCACTTACACTGAGAAGCCACTGTAAAAAGGAATTTCAAAAGATGCATAAAATGAGCACAAACAGTTGAGGTGGAGTCATGCATAAATTTGTTCTATAGTAGACATCATGACTGATGACAGATTTTAAGCATTTTTCTGAGTTATGCCTTATTTCTAAGATGTACTGAAGTTGATCAGACTTTAATCTTTATCTGATATTTTGCTGAATGTACACACTTTCACTCCATATGAATGATGAAAATTACTGTGGTGATTAAGTTATTTTTGAAAAACAGTTAAGTGTTATTTGCATAAATTCCGAGGAAAAGTTCTGATGGAAGTTCTGATGATTAAACTCTGAAGAAAACAAGTCAGTATTTGTATGAAGAATCACAGAAAAAGATATTCACTTTTTTAGTACAGAAGCCATATTCTGATGACTGTTAAAATCTGATATAAGTTAAGTTCTGATATTAAATCCTGATGGAATCTTTGATGCTTACCTTATTTGTGGCATAATCCTGATGGCATTTTTTTTACTTACCTTATTTGTGGTAAAATCTGAAACAGTCATATTTAAATCAGAATAAATTTGGATGAGATAAAAACAGTCATAATCATTACGGGTTAGTGGTTAACGTGTATGTCCTGAAAAACTGCATGTGCACGGTAATTATTACTTATTTTACGTGCCCATTAACTCCTGCTCTAACCGTTTATTGACTGTTCACACGGTGCCGGGTGTAAAGTGTATCCCATGTTTCAAAATAAATATAACTGTTGAGTGGAGAAAGTATATATATGGGAGTTAAAAGTTTTTCTAACCTTTTACTTACTTTTCTATTCTTAATCTCTTTTACTTTCTCTCTCGCTCTATTATTCTCTGAAGCGTTTTCTTTCAGGAATTTTAACAAACACTTTGCAAACACTCTCTTTCTCACTTAATTTCTTACAGAGATGGCACCAAAAGACGTAATTTTCAATGGAGCTAAGTTTGTTCCTAACAACTACTCCACCATTCTTAGCAAAGCTGAAGCTCCATCGGAACTTCACTTCATTCAGGATTTTCTCGCTAATTCTGATATTGGGTACGCTTTGACCTAACCTGATGCAGTCTCTGGAACTCAAGTGCTGGAGTTCTGGAGAAGTGGAGTATATGATGATGGTGGTGCTCAAGGGTCCCCAAGTATTATCTTTTCATCAGGGGAGGATGAGCATGTCATGTCATTGGCCACGGTTCGACAAGCATTACAGCTGCCTGAAAAACTGCGTTTACTCTACTGTTGAGGAGCCAGTTCTTTAAAATATGATGGCCAGTTTGGGGTATAAAAAGACATTGGCAAAGCTGAGTCAATTGAAGAGACCTTACATAAGGAGGGAATGGAGTTTCTTCTTTGACTGCATTACCAAGGCTTTTGCAAACAAATGTTCTAACTTCGATGCAATTCCCATATTCAGTCAACAAATCGGGTATGCTCTCATTAATCAAACTGATTTTGATTATGCAAGTGTTGTCTTAGGTTTCATTGGGGATAGGATGATAGAAGACGGAAATACTGTTTATTTTGCTAGATTCTGTCAGCTTATTTATAGTTTTTGTTGTGATGATAAGCCTCAATCAGCTAGTGAATTAATTCCATCATTCAGACTAGCTAAAAGAGCTTTTAATGACTTATTATCTACTGATAATAAGAAGGCTGTGTTAAGATCCCTCTGAGTTCCTTTATCTGTCAAACAAGCCTTAATAATTTATGATCCAGTTCAATATACTGCACTATATCCTGATGTCCAACCATCAGAACCTCAACCATCAGCACCTACCACCTCTACACAAACACCTCAGACTTCTCAACCATCAGCACAAATAACCAGACCTTCATCTTCCAAAACTTCTAAGAGGACAAAGTATGTTCCTCAACCTCCACAAAATAGGAGGAAGATGATTCTCAGAGATGAGTCTGAGAGTTAAGAAGAAATAATTGAAGAACAAGTTCATGCATCTGAACCTGTGATAATTGAAGCTGAGAATGTTACTTCTCAGAAAGAGAAAGCAGCTCAAAGTTCTGATACTTTGAAAAGAAAATCTATAAATTCTGATGCTGCTGAAGCAACTCCTTCATTGGCAAGCAGATTGAAGAAAATGAAGGCTAGGAGGTATTTGGCTAAGGCTATATCAGAAGATACTGAAGAAGCTGAGGAAGGGGATCAAGAATCTCTGATCTCACAAGAACCAATTATCATTAAAGCCCTTCCAGCTCAAGCCAAAGACACTACTAATGACACAATTGTTACCCCCCATGTCTCTCCTATTAAAGCTACAAATGATGCTAAAGAACAAACTGATAATTCTGAAATAGATATTCATAATTTGAATATACCTGAAGTTCTTTATCTGGGAGCTCCATCTACATCAAAGACACCAGCTCTGGAGATAAATTATGCTAATCAGAATTTAGATGATGTTATTCTTGAATATCCGGTTGCTCCACACACTGTTGAGCTATCAGAACAGAATGAGTTTTCCTTAAGTTCTGATGACAGTGTTTATGTTGAGACTCCAATACCTACTCTGGGCAAGGAAGAATTGGTGAAGAAATTTATTGAAAAGGAAGCACCTATTCCTTAGGAGGATACTCACAGAGGTGTTGAGTAGACCAAGAAGTGGAATGAATCATATTTTATTCCATGTTCTACAATTCCGAAAGAGCATATTGCAAAAGCTGATAAGTTGCTCACAAATGCTGATCTCAAGACACAACTCAAGATCACAGCTCTGTCTACAAAACATCTTCAAGGTCTACATACTTCTACTCATGAAAAGGTTGATACACTCAGGGAACAAGCTGATAAGTTCAATCTACAGATCAAGCTTGACAAGAACAGGTATATCAGACCTATTTCTAAAAAAGTTGCAGCCATTGAGAAAACTCAAGAAAAGCAACATGCCCAAATTGCTGAGGTTCTGGCTAATCAAGCTTCTCAGAAAGCTCAATTGGATAAAATCCAATCTTCAGTTGAATTTTTCTTTCTCTCTTACTTCCTGATGATGCCAAAAAGGGGGAGAAGGTAGTTAAGTCCAAATGCTCACCTACTCAATAACTGAAGAAAAAGGATGATAAAGGTGATGACTAGGGAAACTCTGAAAAGAGCAGAGGTCAAAGAAAAGTTCAAGGAAAATCTTCTATTCAGAACAAGTCAAGTTCTGATGCCGTGAATGCTCAAAGATTGAAGTCAAGTAGTGATAAGCAAAGTCTGATGTCAAGTTCTGATATTCTAATTTAGTCAGGATCTGAAGACTCTTAGAAGTTTTTGCAAACTCTGAAGTTAAAAGGGAAGCAGACTACTATTTATTACAAAGATCCTAAAATCCAGACACTTGATGAGGAGATAGCAAGAAGATTATTTCTGAAACACAATCCAGGAATGGATTTAGAAACTCTCAAGGAGGAAGAAGCTAGATTTGCTGCTGAGAAGACAAATCCTAAGTCTAAAGCTTCTAATACAAAGAAACCTCCAAGGCCTAAGGAAAAAGGCATTGTGATCAAGGAAAAGTCAAATTCTAAAACTTCAAAGTTCAAGGCTAGATCACAGACTGAGAGTGATCCCAAAGACAAAGGGAAAGGAAAAATTTATGAACCAAACAAGTCACTGGACTTGAAAACTTCTCAAGATCTGATGAAACCAGTGTGTAAAATGGTTCAAGTAACTGATGATAATCTTGTTGAAGATGAAACTGTTCAAATTCTGAAAAGAAGAAAGATAAATGAAGATTCTAAAACAACCTCTGACACTGCTCAGGTTGTTATTCAGAATAAAGGACAGGAAGGTACAAAAGAAACAATAAATTCTGATCAAGCTATCAAGACATCAACTACTGACAATGCTCAAGTTGATTTGGATAAAATGACAATTGCTGATAAGAAAAAGCTGTTATGGAAGAAAGCTACTCCAGTTGAACCAAAATCCAATCTCATGATTAATCAACTTGCTACATTTGGGTTGAAAGCCAAGCAACCTAGAGATAGAGCTGGATTAGGTTCTGACGAAGAGAAGATTCAAACAGGAGTAGAGGTTACTCTAAGAGATCCTTTCATATTGACAGACAAACCATATGAACAAATTAAACAAAGGCACCTTGACAAGGTGTTGTCTTCTTAAGTTGTGATAGATGCTCATTATAAGGAGAATCTAAAAGAGAAATTGATCTTATTTCTCAATGATGTAAGGACTTATAGATTAGCTGATACTGATGTATTAAAGAAGT
The DNA here is from genome assembly GCF_009905375.1 of Apium graveolens. Lineage (NCBI taxonomy): Eukaryota > Viridiplantae > Streptophyta > Magnoliopsida > Apiales > Apiaceae > Apium > Apium graveolens. The sequence continues at coordinate 32,242,624 of NC_133657.1, read as the reverse complement.
CTATCAGAGAACTTCAACATATTCACTATCTTCTGGAAGTAAAATCTGATGTTACAAGAAGATGGTCAGAATATATTTTGAAGGCTATAAGAGATCTATTCAGAATCTCTGGTACAAAGGCTTCTCATTACAGTCCAATGATTACTGAAGGTGATGGAAGAGAAATTCCTATGCTGAAGAATTCTGCTAAAGTGGAAGTTATTCTGAAAGGAAGATGCTTATGTTATAATGAAAACTCTTCACATCCTAAGGTTATCAGACTTGGTGATGGACTTGAACGAACATCCATTCAAGCTCTCAGAACAACCATTTATCAAATTGGTGATAGTAAGGAAGAAGAACCGATGCAGGTCAAAGCACAGTTAGCTGAAGTTCTGAAGAAAGCTGAAGATAATCTGATAAATGATTTTGTTAAGAATTATTATGTATTCAGATTGATTCAGTGATGTTGGTAAAGCTGGATGTTTTGTAAGTTGTAATTAATAGTCTTATTAAACTCTTATTACATTTGAACTTAAATGTTTTTGACATCATCAAATCTATGAACTTGTATATTCTTGCATAATTTACAAGTTGGGGGAGATTGTTGGATATATTTGAGATTTCATGTCTAATATGTTTCATGTTTAGTTTTCAGATCTTAACTAACAGGAAATATCAGTTCTTACTGGAATCAGGACTTACTGGAAGTCAGGACTTAAGGATATCAGGACTTAGATTATCGGAAGATAATATCAGAAGATGGATGTCAGAACTTAAGTACTGGAGGACTAACAGTTAAGGAAGGAAGCTGATTTATAGGAAAAAAGATCGAGACTAATACAAGAAGAAGATATGCATGGAAAGAGTTAGAGGACTAGAAGAATTATATAAGATATCTGGTTGATATATTTTAGAAGATAGAATTATATTCTATATCAATTAGAAGTTATCTTGTAACTGTCTGTCTATATAAACACAGATATAGGTTTACTCTATAAGAGTTACGATCATCGAGAAGATCATACAATTGTAACCTAGAAGCTCTCATGATATTTGTTCATCACTGAGAGAGAACAATTCCATTGTAACAGAGTTTATTATATCGAATACATCTGTTTTCTGTTACTTGTGCTTTAAATTGATTTGATTGTATTCTACACTGTATTCAACCCCCTTCTACAGTGTTGTGTGACCTAACAAACTACTACCCCCAAACTTAAAATATTCACTATCCTCAGTGAAGGTAATAGTAAGGAATCAGGCATACCTACTCGGAATCAGGATCCTCACCCTCAACGGGTGGAGTGTCAGGCGTGTCTGGAGGTGGATACACGGAGTCCTCACCAAATACTGGCCACCAGATGTCAACACCTATGGCTCTGAAATTTGTCCCCAACACCTTGGTGAGATCACGTGCAAACCTGCTATGGATGTCATGCATCGCATCCATCCTCCTCGCTAGACGCCTATACTGCGCCATGCTCATACCAGCTCCGACATCATCTCCTGCCTCCTTCTGCTCCTACTACGATAGCCCCACCTCATCTCCAAGCTTAGATCGCCAAGCAGTCCTGCTCGTCTGAGTATCCCTAGCAGTTGGCCTCCCACCATGTAGATGGTCAAAAGTATATCCAAGCCCCTTCAAATCGGGCTTACCTCCATTCCATTCTTGCATCGTAGCTAAAGTGGTGCTGTCAATAGGAGCACTCAGGATCTGTAGCTGCTCGTGTGCTGGCCAACGAACACCAGCTGCCACGCATAACTTCGTCATAATAGACGCATAGGGTATAGACCCCATAGTACTCCCCCTCAAGAACTTCAGAATACCCTGATAAATCACTGTCCCAAGATCCACATAATCACCCTGAAGAATGCCCCACAACAGCCGTGCACGCTCCACAGTCACATCATGCACATGAGAAGATGGCATGATGTTAGCACAAATAAACGCATTCCATGCACGGGAAAACCTGTTCATGATCGAAGCAGGGAACGTGGAATAATCAGTAGTTCCCCTCTTGAACTTCCAATGAGTATCAGGAATGCACAGAGTAGCAACAATAAGATCCAGATCAAAGTCCTCTAGAGTCTTGTTGTTCCAAGTGTCCTACCCGGGCCTCCTCGCAAGCTGCTCAATCACCCTCTTTATCGCATCAGCACTATACTCCATATTCATCCCCCTAACCACCGTGAAGCCATTAATTTCTGCCTTCACATTAGCAGAGAACTTTCGAACAACACTCATGGGCACAGCAACGGGTGCCTCACAAAAAGAAACCCAGCCCATCTCCAGAATCATCTCCAACAACCGACCATCCTTCCCCGATGGCAGAAAACCTCGCTCCTTGGCTATAGGCTTCGAGAGAAGCCTCGTATACTCCGCTTCAGCCTCGGGAGTAGAAAACCTCGGCCTCATACCACTCACACTAGAAGAATCAGTGGTGATGTTGCTTACTTGAGTTCTTTGCCTCTTGGGTGCCATTGGGATTGAGTAGAGAGAATAAGAGTTATGTGTTTGAGAGAGGATTTGTGTTTGAGACTTTGTGAAAAGGTGAAGAAGTTTGTGTATAAATGTATGTATATATAGGAGGTGATAAGAGAATTAGATATGGAATAGAAGTGGGAATTGATGATGGGAATAGTAGGAATAATGGGTTTGATTTGGAGAGGGAAATTTGGGATGTGGGAGAGTAAAATTCGGGTAGGAATTGATTTTTAATCAAAGTCCCCGATTTTCTATTTAATTCCCAGCTGTATTTTTTTTTAGAGTTCAAGGACCAGCGTGGCCGCGTTGTGCCTCAGCACAGGCCCGCCGTGTTTCTGTTGTTTAGCGCGGCCGCCCCGCTGGGCAGCGCGGGCGCGCCGTGTCTCTGGAATTCCAGCGCGGCCGCGCCGTGTCTCTGGAATTCCAGCGCGGCCGCGCCGTGCTACTTAGTTGGCCCCCAATTTTTTAATTTTTTCGATTTTTTGTGTTTTTCTCCTTTCTTTCTTCTTCCTCTATCTACTAATGTACAACAAACTTGGGTTGCCTCCCAAGAAGTGCTTGCTTTACGTCGTTAGCTTGACGTAGAAACTCGAGATCAAATGGACAATAAAAGGGAACTAACCACCTCATGGTTTGCCATGTCACCATAGTAATGCTTCAACCTCTGATCATTTACCTTGAGTGCTTGGCCCGAATCATCCTCAAAAATCTCCACCGCTTCATGTGGAAACACAGTTTTGACAACAAACAGCCCTGACCACCTTGACTTCGACTTTCCAGGAAAAAAACGGAGACGAGAGTTGAACAAAAGAACTTGTTACCCCAACACAAATGATTTGAGCACTAGACCCCTATCGTGCCACCTCTTGACTTTCTCCTTATACATTTTGTTGTTCTCATAAGCTTGAAGTTGAAATTCCTCGAGTTCATTCAATTGAAGCATCCTCTTCTTACCATCTGCATCCAAATTCAAATTCAACTTCTTCAAATCCAAATATGCTTTATGCTCTAGCTCCACCGGTAAATGACACCCCTTACCATAAATCAACTGATATGGTGACATCCCTAGCGGAGTCTTGTACGCTATTCGATATGCCCAAACAGCTTCATCAAGCTTTAAAAACCAATCTTTTCTCGATGGACACACAACTTTCTCTAAAATGCGCTTGATCTCTCTGGTAGATGCCTCGGCTTGACCATTCGTCTGAGGGTGATAAGACGTAACAATGCGATGATTCACATTATACCTTTGCATCATAGCAGTGAACTTGCGGTTACAGAAATGCGACTCCTCATCACTGATTATGACTCTTGGAGTACCAAATCTTATGAAAATCTGTTTGTGAAGAAAATTAAGCACTACCTTCGTATCGTTCATTGGAAATGCCTTAACTTCAACCTATTTTGACATGTAATCAACTGCCAACAAGATATACTGATTGTTACAAGATGAGACAAATGGCCCCATGAAGTCAATTCCCCAAACATCGAAAACTTCAACCTCGAGAAGCACATTAAGAGGCATATCATCCCTCTTGGACATGTTACCCACACATTGACGTCGATCACATTTCAAAACAAACTGATGAGCATCTTTAAACAAGGCCAGCCAAAAGAAACCTGCTTGAAGAATGCGAGATGCTGTCTTTTCTCCACCATAATGACCTCCATAAGCTGTTGAGTGGCAATCTCACAAGATCCCCCCCGTTTCGCTGTAGGGAATACATCTCCTGATGATTTGGTCAGCTTCTTGACAAAAAAAAATGGCTCATCCCACATATACCACTTCACTTTGTACAGAAACTTCTTCCTTTGAGCGAAAGTCAACTCTGGAGACATAAAATTACTCACAAGGTAGTTCACAATATCGGCGAACCACGGTTCTTCTGCTTGTACTCCAAATAACTGCTCATCGGGAAAAGATTCGTTAATCAAAGACTTATCTTGTGAAGTAGCAATTGGATCCTCTAAACGCGAGAGACGATCGGCGACTTGATTTTCAGTCCATTTTCTGTCCTTGATCTCTAATTCAAACTCCTGAAGCAAAAGAACCCATCAAATCAACCTAAGCTTCGAGTCCTTCTTCGAGAGGAGATATCGAATTGCAGCGTGATCAGTGAAAACTGTCACCTTCACACCAAATAGATAAGATCAAAATTTCTCAAAACCATAGACGATAGCCAAAAGTTCTTTCTCAGTAGTGGTGTAATTTAGTTGAGCACTATTAAGAGTCTTACTAGCATAGTAGACTACATGAAATAAGTTGTTCTTTTGTTGCCCAAGAACTGCTCCAACTGCATAATCACTTGCATCGCACATCATTTCAAATGGTTCAGACCAATCAGGTGTAGTTATGAAAGGTGTCGTAATCAAACTCTTCTTCAGTGTTTCAAAAGCAGCAAGGCACTCATCATCAAACTTGAAAGGAACGTCTTTCTCTAGCAAATTGCACAATGGCTTCGAAATCTTTGAGAAGTCCTTAATAAATCGCCTATAGAAACCCGCATGACCAAGAAAACTGCGAATTCCCTTAACAGAAATTGGTGGAGGAAGATTTTTGATAACCCCCACCTTGGCTTTGTCCACCTCAAGCCCCTTGCTAGAAACCTTGTGACCAAGTATGATGCCTTGGCGCACCATAAAATGACATTTCTCCCAATTGAGAACCAAGTTGGTCTCAACACACCTTTTCAGCACTAACCCAATATTGTGCAAGCATTCGTCATAAGAAGTTCCAAAGACTGAGAAATCGTCCATGAACACTTCTACATTATTTCCAATCATATCAGAGAAGATAGCCATCATGCATCTCCGAAAAGTGGCCGGTGCTCCACATAGCCCAAAATAAACTCTTCGGAAAGCAAAAGTACCAAGACGACATGTGAATGTATTCTTCTCTTGATCTTCTGGAGTGATACAAATCTGATTATATCCCGAATAGCTATCCAGAAGATAATAGTAATTATGCCCATCCAATCTATCAAGCATCTGATCAATGAGAGGAAGAGAGAAGTGATCATTCCTTGTAGCTTTGTTTAGCTTCCTATAATCCATGCAAACTCTCCACCCCGTGACTGTTCATGTAGGAATAAACTCATTCTTTTCATTTGCTACCACAGTGATACCATCTTTCTTTGGCACACACTTAACTGGGCTCACCCATGAACTATCAGAAATAGGATAGATGATCCCTGCATCTAGCCACTTGAGGATTTCCTTCTTCACAACCTCTTTCATGATCAGATTTAGCCTTCTCTGTTGCTCAATAGTAGGCTTGCTTCCTTCCTCTAGCAGAATTTTATGCATGCAATACGAAGGGCTGATTCCCTTGATATCTGCTATAGTCCAACCAATTGCCGATTTAAATTCTCTAAGAATTCTCAAAAGCTTCACCTCATCACTACCTGAAAGGTCAAATGCAATAATAACAGGAAAAGTAGATGCCTCACCTAAAAATGCATACCTCAAATGTTCAGGTAAAGGCTTAAGTTCAAGAGTAGGAGCTTCCTCAACAGATGGCTTGAGGCACTTGAAAGAACTTTTTAGCTCCTCCAATCCAAGAGATTCAAAAGGCATATCCATCTTTTGCTTCCAGGGAGAAGCATTCAAATATTGCAAGTGCTCATCATCTTCGTCATCTTCACTATCGAAATTCTCCAACAAGGCTTTCTCTAAGGCAGCGGACCTTAATAATCGATCGAGTTCAGAATTAACCACAGAATCGACCATCTCCACCTTAAAACACTCCTCATTTTTCGTAGGGAATTTCATGGTATTGAATACGTTAAAAGTTACATCCCGATCCATCACTCACATGGTAAGCTCACCTTTCTACACATCTATCAAGGTTCGGACAGTAGCCAAGAAAGGGCTTCCCAAGATTATGGGAATCTTCTTATCCTCCTCGAAATCAAGAATTACAAAATTAGCTGGGAAGATGAGTTTATCCACCTTGACCAAGATATCCTCCACAATACCTTGCTAATATGTAATAGAACGATCGGCCAACTGTAAAGTCATGTATGTAGGCTTTGGATCAGGCAAGTCCAACTTTTGAAGATTGACAAGGGCATTATATTGATGCTAGCTCCCAAGTCATATAGACACTTATCAAATGACCCCTTTCCAATGGTGCAAGGAATAGTGAAGCTTCCAGGATCTTTAAGTTTCGGAGGAAATTTCTGTTGCAGCACCACACTGCATTCCTCCGTGAGAGCAATGGTCTCTAAGTCGTCAAGCTTTACCTTCCTAGAGAGAATACATTTCATGAACTTCGCATAACTAGGCATTTGCTCAAGAGCTTCAGCGGAAGGTATGTTGATGCGAAGTTTCTTGAACACCTCCAGAAACTTCGCAAACTGCTTATCCAGCTTTTTCTTCTGCAGCCTCTTAGGAAAAGGAGGTGGATGATAGATCTGTTTCTCCCCTATATTAACCTCAGGAGGAGTATGCTCAATAGTAGTCTTCCTTGGTTCCACTTCTGCTTGCTTCTGCACTTCTTCTTCTTCAGCCTCCACTTCAGAATCTGGAGTCTTAGCTTTTTCAGGATTCACAACCTTACCAGACCTCAATGCGATTACTTTAACATGCTCCTTAGCTTCCTTCTTGCCTGGCACTTCAGTATCCCTCAGAAGCGTGCCAGGTTGACGATTCAGTAATACATTAGCAATTTTCCCAATCTGATTCTCCAAGGTCTTGATAGAAACAGCTTTGCTCTTGCACATGAGCCTCAACTCCTCCAATTCAGATTTTTCATTAGCTTGAGGTAACTGCTGAAGTTGAAGTTGTTGCCTCGAGGCATATTGCGGTTGCTGAAAACCAGGAGGGTTATACTGCTTTTCTATGTATGGATGGTAAAATTGTTGCACCCCATTCTGATTGTTGCTCCAGCTGAAGTTAGGATGATTGCGGTTATTCAGATGGTAAGTGACTGGAGCTTGTTGCTGTGATCTTTGGAAGTTGCTCACAAATTGAGTCGATTCGCTAGAAATAGCATACTGCTCAGTTTCATGTGCTCCCGCACAAAGCTCATAAACACTAGTGATTTGATTAACTCCATAATTAGCCAAAGAGTCCACTTTCATCGTCAAGGCTTGAAGTTGAGCAGCTATAGCAGTAGCTGTATCCACTTTCAGAATTTTTGCTACCTTGCCTTGCAACATTATTTGCGTAGGATTCTAGTATTCATTAGCTGCCATTAGCTCAATCTACTCATAAGCTTCATTGTAGCTTTTAGCCCATAAGGCTCCACCAGATGCTGCATCGAGCATAGGTCTAGATTGTCCGCCTAAACCATTATAGAAACAGTTTATAATCATTCAATCAGGCATGTCATGGTGTGGGCACTTCCTTAGCATCTCCTTATATCGATCCCAAGCCTCACACAGAGATTCACCAGTTTGCTGAGCAAACTGAGTAAGAGCATTCCTGATTGCAGCAGTCTTCGCCATAAGAAAGAATATAGTGAGAAACTTTTGAGCAAGATCCTCCCATTTGGTGATAGATCCTGGAGGTAGAGAATGTAACCAGCACTTCGCTTTATCCCTCAAAGAGAATGGGAATAGTTGCAGCTTGATAGCATATTCAGACAGATCGTTGAACTTGAAAGTGTCGCAGATTTCGATGAAATCCCTGATGTGCATGTTGGGGTCTTGAGTAGGAGAACCCCCAAAATGAACTGAGTTCTGTATCATCTGAATCGTGCTCGACTTGATCTCAAAAGTGTTAGCCGTGATGGATGGCCTGATGATGCTTGACTGAATATCATTGATCTTAGGCTTAGAATAGTCCATCAAATCCTTGGTATTATCTGCTTGATCTCCCATCTCTAATAAAGGTGGTTCTTCGGTTTTCTCTTCTTCTACTACTTTCTCTTCGTCCTCAAAATCTTCCCTTCGCTCCACTATAACTTTTTCCTCGACTTTATCCAGAATTCTCCTATGAGCTCGCGAACGCGTATGCATACACGATCGCTAGAGTACCTGAAACACGACAAGAAAAAGAGTAGGTAAGTAACAATGTCCGAGTTAATGAACTTTAACGATCACTGATGACAAACACATAAACTAAAAGTTAACACTGCAGTCCCCGGCAGGGGCGCCAAAAACTTGTTAGGGCTAAACACGCGCTAATATTCACGCAAGTATACGCGATCACAAGTAATATAGAATTATTTCTAGTTCGTTCCCACAGAGACTGATTTTGGTTAACTATGTGATTTATGCACTTATGCACCGATGATATGGTTATTATTCAATGCTAAGATGATAACAAATTGGGGTTTTGATTATTAACTATGAATTAAACTAACAATTATAACTAAGAGAGTAAATAGAGTTGGATAATATATGACACAAACATGGGATTCTAACTTCATTAAATACTTCATTCAATAGCCTTATTATTCTTAACCGTAGCATGTAATGGTGATGACACTAATCAGATAATATGAAACTACTAAACGCCAACTTTCGTTGTACGAATAACATACTACCAGACATCCACAAAAGAGATAGAAGCTGAATAGACACCAATTATATTAAGACCCTATATATCTATAGAATTTGACAACATAATGGCTTAATGCACATGTTATCTATCATGATTACATAGGGCAAGTAAGATGGTTAAAATTACATATGAATCATGCATAACAATAACACATGAACCTATGCTAGCATGACAAGTTCTAAATCCTTAAATTCACTGTCACTTCATTAAAGATTAACATGCTATCTTATAAGTTCGCGACGCTCATAAGATGAATAAGCACAACCAATACTAGGTTATCATACAATCACCACACACTAAGGTATCGAAACAAATTAACTAAAGAAATCCATAAATAAATCCGCTAGAACCCCACGATAACGATTAGACCATAATCGGACTCATTATCAACGTGGGTTCCGATCAAAGCATGGTATAATAAACGTAGAATTTATACTGAATAATTAATAAAACCAAGTACGAAACAAGAGTATAGGTTCACGAATAAGAAAACTAGCATCCAAGTTATAACTTAGAACAAAGAATCATAAGTAAAAACAAGATCTTCTTTGCCTTTGTTGAATCGTGCTAAAACGGTCTTCTTACGCTTTCTCCTTGTGCTCTGGTACGTCCCTCTTTGGAAAATGTCCTTTATTTAAGTATATATAGCAACCCATGCAAAGTAGAAGTCCTTCAATTAGATATCAAGTAAAATCAGGATTCTGGCATCCCGAACTGGCGCGACCGCGCGCTTTATCAGCACGGGCGCTCTGCCTCTCTGTTGTTTGGGTGCGGGCGCGCGTTATGACAGCGTGGGCGCGCCGTAATCCTGGAGAAAATTATGCTTTTCTTCAATTCTTGCTGCAATGAGTTTGCTTCCCGAGCTTTATTCCTTGGACACCATCCTAACACCATATTAACACCGAAATAATGCTAATTCACCTGATTCCCGGAATAATGCCTGAAATGCAAAAACACTAGAAAACACATTAAAACACCAACAACTTGTGTACAAATGCACCAATTCAAAGCTTAATAAAGCATTATAAAGTATCATAAATGCCACTTAACAATTAGTATGGTGATTGATAATATATACTCCCTCCGTCCTTTTGATTTGTTATCAAAAGGATTGGGTACGGAGATTAATAAATATATATAAAGTAGTGAAAAAGAGAAAGAAAAGTGGGTGAAGTTGTGGGACCCATTGATTTTTAATGTATAAAAGGGAGATAGTGAGGTAAAATTAGTGTGAAAAGGGAGGAAATATGGGGAAATATGGGGATTCATTGACTATTTTTTGGTAAATTTTGAAATGTAAAGAAATGAATGGGACATCCCAAAAAGAAAACTGTAAATAAATGAAAAGGACGAAGGGAGTATGAGTTAGAGTTTCTTATATCTGAATGGATTTCAGAATTATTAGTATATTGATACAAGAATCGTATATGCTATAGTTTTCATGTATTTTTGCAAGTTCATTACATTATATTGCTATGTAATTAAATGATATGGCTACATAAATGTGACCATTCAAGATGAAACTTGATTATTTGGTAATTATTTTTTAATCATTGTTGAGTGATGTGAAAGCATCAATTATTATTGGTTAATATTTAATAATGGAGTTATATCACAAACTTATAATATTGGATAAATAGAGGCCTTACCGCATATCTATTTAATTGGAGAAAATAGACTACAAGTAGAGGTTTGTGATAATAAACATGATGCAAACTATGTAGTTCTAAACATCTTATTTTTAATAGATTTATTTGTTAACAAAATGCTCTTAGTCTATATGGAGACTTTGGAAAGCTATTAAAGGAGGCATATGTTGTTTTATTATGTAATGTATCTCGTTAGTTAACAATAGTTTGACTGGAAAATTTTGTTTTAGTATTCTCACTTGTGCTACGATAGATATTATGAAGTAATATGTTTGTTATTAAATAATGTGATGAGTTGTGCAGCTGAAGTGAACTAGATTTAGAATTGCTCGGGTTCTCCACATTAAAAAACCTAATGGGCCTGGAGTACAGGATATGGGTTAGAACAAAAATTATATTTTTCTGGTTGGATTTTTCCTCCAATTAAATAGTAATTTCACGTGCTGGTGTCGGTCTGCTGCGGCAGTGACATACGAGCCTGTTATAGTGATCCATGTGATACTTAATACGACAAATACTGATATCAGCTATTTATGAACTTCAGAGAGAATCCGAAAAAGTTGTTAACCCTAACACATTAGTTGATCAAGGATCACTGAATGTGGGTTTATGAAAATTTATGTTCTTTCTTGGGTCTCTTCTGGTTGTATCAGTAAGTGAGCCTGAAATGTAGGTTCATGTGAACCATGTAAAACTTTTAGAGAAATTCGAAAATTGAATTTCTAATGACAAGAACTACGGAATGTTCTTTAAACATGATATTAAACCTTATAGGTTTTTAATGCATGACGTGAAACGTGCTCCGATGAGAGGTAGTGACATGATATGGGTTTACTTTCTAGTTTGATAGTAAAATATTTATCACTCGTACTCGTAATCGAGTCAATATTGAAGCTAAATATAGAGATGTGTGCTCTATAAGCTCAAGGGTAAAACCAACTTAATACAGATAATTAAGATGGTAGTGAATAAATTTAAAGATGAATAATCACCGGGTGAATTCTGTTTGTAACATGAATATTCATGATGTCATTGCACCTTACTCGCATTAAATAAATGGAGTAAATGTAGGCTTGAGTTGTGCTCTGAGGGAGATGCAAAATGATTGTGATTAGCTCAGACTATCAATGAATTTGAGGATATTAGTTATGAAGGGCTAATCGTTCCTTAAACAAGATACCACGGAAGGAAATAATTAAATTTCCTGTTAGTTTTGGAATGCTTTCTAATATTTTGTGAAATATTAAAATTATGGGGGTATCTAGAATAGAAAAAAATAATTAAAATGTGGGGTATCTCGAAACTTGATACCAATACCTCTATTGGTAACATGAGATCCAAAATTAATTGAGATATTTTGGATGGATACATAGACAATGGTTGAGTCTAATAATTTCCGATATATGAATTTAATTTATGAGATTCGTAAGAATACTACTTGTAATAACCCCAAAATTTTGAACTTTTTGTAACCCTTATGAATAGTGTTTTTGCTGATTATGCTGAATAAGAAAACTTTTCATGCCACACCTTGTAGAGGTTCTTCTATTGTTATTCTGAGATCTTATTAGTACTCAATATGGTATATAAGTGTATGTAAAGATCGTCAGAATCCAAATTCGAACACTTTGATTTTTCCCGAAAATCCACCAGATACCGAAAGAATTGAGTATAAGGTAACATGATAAAAAGGATTTAAATTCAAGGATTACAAGAGAGGATCATAAAAGGAATATAATGTATTAAAAAAGGTTAAGGAAACCCAAGTAATAAGATCCCGGGTATGATCCCTCAAACGATAAACGAGAACGAAAGTTAAGCGAACCGTATAACAGATCAGCGGTCATTAGCCAAGTAATTAGGAGCTAATCAAAGAGGTTAGTGATGATGATGTCACCACACCAACAAGAAGAGGACAAGTGTGGGAAGATGACATAGGAAAATGATATAAGCATGACCAAAAGGAAGGAAGTGTTGGTTGATTATAAACCATACAAAATTTACCATGGTTAAAAGGTAATTAAGCAAAATAAAAGGCAAAACAACCAAAAAAACAAAATCACAAAAACACATTTTACTCCACCTTTTCAAGAAGAAGCTCTCGGCCCCTTGTATTTTTCAAAGAAAGAAAAACTCAATTTCAAGTTCCAAGCTTTGTTAATTAGTGAGGTAATTATCTAAGGTTCCTTGTACATAGATATAGATATCCTATAAGTCTAAGCTTAAAATTCCTTCACAATCTCTTCCTATAATTCATGGAAGAAGAGAGTGAATAGTGTTTTTCAAGAACTTGAAATTTTGATCTTGTGTTTTTGTTTAGATAAAGCTTTAGTTGGATTTTCCAAGGTTGTTTCAAGCTCATTAGTTACTCCTACTCACAAGGAAGGTATAATCTCTTAACCTAGCATTATTATTGAATGTTAAGAGCTTATTATGAGTAGTATAGTTCATGAGAGGCATGATTATTGAATATTTAGAGATTGGTTAGTTTTGTAATGTTTTTGGAGTTGTAAATCTTGATGATTAGTTAATGAACTTAAGTAAGTTCTTAGTTCATGATTGAGAAGTAGTATAAATTGGAAATATTGAGTTGTTGGGGCTGTTTTAGTAAAGAATGGATGAAGTTTGGTTGTAGTGGTGATTGTGGGTTGAATTGTGAATTGATTGGAATGGTTTAAATTTGGTAACCGCGTAAACATAGCCGTCGTAATGCCTGATTTACTTTAGACTGCTTTTGTTCTTAACATCAGGACCCGTGAAATCACTGTTAGGTTTTGACCATTGCCATGATTAGATATTTCATGTTACGAGCTTCGTTTTGATATGTGGTTCGCTTGAATCTGATGTACGGTTTAGGAGAAACGGCCATTTTAAGTAACGGCATTTCGCGACCGAACCCTTACCCCTCGCCTTACTTTAAAACCTTGGTTAAGGCCCTTAAATGACTAATTGGGGTATAAAACAATTATGTAAAGTCGATTAGGCAGTTGGTAGGGTACTCGCGAAAGAATCACCTTAAAACCCTTAATGGTTAATTTACTAAAAATGGTGGAGCCGAGGGTACTCGAGCGACTTAAGTGAATCGTTAAGAGCAAAAGCGAACGTTAGGGTCTAATTGGTTAAAGTATAGATTCATAAGCGACTTTGGTTTAATTCCAACTTATATGTTGTTTATAGGTTACCAGACTCGTCCCAAGCCTTTTATCACCCCCAGTCGCTCAGGCAAGTTTTCTACCCGTTATACTGTTGTTGTGATGTACATATGTATATGCATTATCTTGTGATAGATGCATGATGGTTAATTAGCAAATCTTGCGATATATTGAAGCATGCTGATATGGGATATATGCATGTCTATTTCGTAATTTTGATATCTATATGTTAATTTCAATGCTTATAGTTGCATAATACCTATGCTAGAGATAAGCAGTAATTGCGTATACCGTTGGTATAGGGGACCCAAAGGTGAACATTTTCTAAAACCGGGAGTCGATGTTTCCAAGTATATTATATATATTTATATATATATATATAGATATAGTTTTCAAAACTATTAATCGAATAAGGTTTATTCGATAACTTTATTTTTATTAATGAATATTATTTTGAATATTCATTCGAGGGCTTATGACTCCGTTTATTCTATTTAATGAATATTATTTTGAATATTCATTCGAGGACTTATGACTCCGTTTATTTTATTTAATGAATATTATTTTTGAATATTCATTCGAGGACTTATGACTTCACTTATTTACTAAATAATATTCTTTATTTTATTAAAGAATAATGTTTCGATAATCAAACTTACTTTCGATTATTCAAATAAAGATCATACTTTCGTATAAGTATATCATTGGTTATTTATTATTCATTTCAAGTATGAGTTTTAAAACTCCTACCTCGATTATTTTTATAAGGATCACCCTTATGGGAATATTATTTAAATAATAATATTCAGATACTTTCTAACATATTGGGACTGGTTTATTTTATTAAATCAGCGTTACTCTAAATATTCTTTAAAATATTTTCGAGTCTTCAAAATGATTTTAAAAGTTAGGGCGTATCCCAAAACTCATTTTTATATTTAAGATCCTCCTTTCGAAGGGGATTTAAATACTCGCTCAAAACCTGAGGGATCCGGCTCTGTGGTGTGTTTTATATTCGCAACAAGGTTGTTATTTTGATAAAAGAGTTTTTGATTACTTACCCAACACTCGGGAAGTAAAATTCTTAGAACAAGTTAATCCATTAACAGGCACTGCCTGGGAAATATATGTGAGTTTTCCTGTCCATCTAGATACGATTTCTTGGTGGAGCCGTATCAACAAATTTCTACTTGGGGAAAGAGGAGACAATCTTTACGTTTCAGAGTCATGGATTTCATCTGAACTAGGAGTGGCGTAAGTGGTCGAGTGGCGCTGGCCGAGCCTTATTATATTGGCCCAAATGGCCTGGAAGTTCCGCTAAGACGGTCCATTCCTTAGGAGTCCAGTGTTCGGTTGACAAGTAAATCCGACAGGTTCTCCTCTACATGTAGAAAATGGTGGGGTTGCACTACTGCGACTGATCATCGTAAGTGGTCTTCCTGGCGCGGCAAACTCCCGTAATGAGTTCATCATCCAGTTAGATATTTCTGCAACACTACCCGGAGCATTTCGATCGAAAGGCTACGAATGGGTGGTTGCCGAAGCATTGACAGGGTCAAACAGTTATAATGGTGTTTCCATCGAATGAAGTATCTCATAACTTCATTTCCTTTAAAAAATATTTCAAAGATTGAATCTATTCAAGTCTTAACTTGTGATCTCATCTATGGGACGAACTTTTGAAAACTTATTATACTTTGAACAGTGGTAGTTCAAGTAGTTTTCTAAAAATGGTATAAGTATAGTGAAATAATTGGTAACTTCATCTTCCTTTAAGCTTATATCCAGTAAGTAATTACCTTACACTTGATAAAGGATTCTAGTAAGTTATCCATTTAGATACTTGCATTATTGTTTATACTATATATTATCTTGCGAGTTGTAATGCTCACTCTTGCTTCATTTCTTCATCACACAACAACAGTTAGGAAAGATGGCCAGACTCAAGCAGACCCAGCGCAAGCGCGTGGGAAGCGTCCCGCGTCTTCCCGTTGATATCGTAGCTGTTATAGCTGTAGAGGTAGATCTATTTGTAGATCAGGAATTCTACTTTTGGGAATCAATTATGTATAATTATAACTTGTGGCAGATAATGGCAATTAACTGTAAACTTATCAAGTAATTATTTTGGGTTGTAATAACTTTTAAATTGTGGATTCAAGGACTTGTACTTATTTCAATATCATCTCTGAGACTATAACGTGTTGTGGTGTGTGTTAGTGTGGGGTCACAGCATGAGGTTATTTATTATTAATTAAGTTAAGTGATATTGTGGAAAGAAAGACCGTGACGACCCGGATCCCCGACCCCGGATCTGGGGGTGTTACACTACTATAGAGTTTAGGAATGCTTATGCGATAAGCTGGTAGTTCCTAGTAGATCTGTAATTAAAAGTCATCTAAATGAATTTACGAGTTATTGGATGAATGTGAGGATAAACCTGTAGAGAGCAAAAGACTTGGGTAATTTCTAATCCCAAATGTCTTGATAATTTTCTTGAAGGTAAACCTGTAAGTTTGATAGAAGCAATGCGCTTCTCGTATAATTCCTTGATAACTGAATATATCAATAGAAAATTTGACAATTATTGAGAATTCAATAAATCAAGATTTTCTAGCACATGTACTAGAAAATGGATTATGTATGTTCTCTCTATGCCCTTTATGGGGAATTGATGTTAAGAAATAGAGAGAGTGGTTCTGTTTCACAAAATCTTGTTTAAAAATTATATGGATCTTCTTACGAGATAGAAGCATTAGGACCCAAATGAAATTTCAAATAGAGAAAATATATGTGGGTCGAAAGGAAGTAAAAGGTCAAAGTGATAATAAAATATTACAGTCAAAATTGATGACCTTATATACTTTATGAAATATTCTCAAGTTTTGAGAATAAGGTTCATTAATATGATGATAAAATTATCATATTGTGAAATTTAAAAGTGCATCAATGAACGTTGAGACAGTCTTTCTAAATAGATATTTGGAGAAATATTTATTTACGTGTACCTGAGGGTTGCTCTAGATAAAGAAAGAGTAGAAAGTCTGTATATTCGGTGATCATGTTGAGTGAAACTGTGGCGCCCTCCAAACCCGGGTCAGAAGTTTGGGGTCTACACACACACACCTTATTTATAACCTGCTTATAACAATAATAAAGATAATAATAATATACAGAGACCCAACTTACCAACTACCACGGACCGCAACAGGTTAAAGTATGTACACAAGCCACACACACACTTTATATTACAACGTCCAAATCCCAACTATTCAAACTCAGAACTGAGTATTAAACATTATTACAAACTTTTACAAACTTAAATTATCCCAAAAGATGCCTGCTAGCTTAACTCGATCAACCTGGACCCCTAGCTCTTGTACTGGTTTGGGGATCCTCGCTACCAACTGGTTCCTTCTTAACTGGAAAAGAACATAAACAACATCGCACAAATGAGCTAACTAGCTCAGCAAGTCTCAATTACAAGACTGAGAATAATGATCATCAAGTGGAAAGGGTTATGATATCAAGTGAACAATGAATTATGATTTAGAATTGGATATTATATTTTTATTTTAAAAACCAAGGTTAGGCTGCTGATCAGTCACGCACTAACCCCGAGCAAAGCACATAGCACTGCTCTAACTACTGGATCCAAGGCACACATTGGCCTAACTTGACCATTAATATGGTCTGACCACGAATCTGGTCCACAATTTTATAAAAATAATCCAATTCTAACATGATAACAGAATAAACAATGTAAAGCAACAAACAGGATCATAAATAGCAATGGATGTTTGATAATAAAATGGTTTCAATCTTCACAAAGGACCAATATGGCAATTTCAAAGCTTAGCTGTTAAGTAATGAAAGAATTGGATAACAAAGAAATCAATGTTTCAAGGTTTCAAGGATTTGGTCTCTCAAAGCATAAGGTACAATGGTTTGAATATATAAGTAATCTGGTTTAATGTTCGGTATTTAGTTTGTATGTATTTGTGGAGTAATATCGTATATTTATGGTTCATATTTGGGTATATAACAATCAATGGTTTAGAAAAAATAAGGTTTACGGCTCAAGATCAATAACTGAAATCAGGGTTTAGGCTTCAGTGCTTCAAAGCACTTGCAATATAAAACAGGACTATCAAGCAACTACAATATATTTCGAGAAAGTTCAGAACACTTGCCTGGTACTAGCTTGCTATACTACACTAACTTCCAATTACAGCCGCCTATTCCTCGACTATCTATTTCCCTTTCCTACGCCTTGCCTCTTCTGCTCACATATCATAAGCATCTATCAATATTCAACTCATACGATTCTATTCGATACACACTTCTATCTACCCTTCATTTTACCCAAATCCGATTAACGGATTGAAAGGTACGCAATAAACAAGTAAACACCGAACATATAGACCGAGAATCAATCAACAAGTCACATATAACACGTAACACGTCAAAAAAATCAATGATATATTATTTATAAAGGAGTCTCGGGTTGTAAACAGGCTTTCGGGTATTTAAAATAATTTTTAAAATAGTTTTTGGAATTAAAACGGGTCGTTGGATAAATTTTAAAGCAATAAACAGGGTTCGTTGGCCTAATATGGCTCCAAAACAATTTTATAATAATTATCTAGCCTTTAAAACAATTTAAAATAATATTTTAAAGCTCAAAACTATTTTTCAGAATTTTTAAATCATTTTTGAATAATTAAATATAAATAATTAATTAATTAAAATCAATTGATAATTAATTAAATAAATTAATCAATTAATTTTCGAATTAATTGACCAATTAATCAATTAATTATTAACTAAAATTAATTAACTAATTAATTCAGATTTATTTTTGAATTAAAAATAAATTTTTGAATTAAAATAATAATTTTTGGAATTTTCAGAAATTAAAAACGAATTTTTAAATTAAAATAAATAGAAAATATGATTTTTAAACATTTTTAAAATAGGAATCCTAGTTTTGCAAACTCTGGAAATTTCAGGGACCAAACTGCATCGTCCCCAAAAGTTTAGGTATCAAACTGTAATTTTGCAGGGGGTTCGCCGGAAAATGCCTTGTCTTGCCGGAGAAGGCGATTCAGGGATGCTCAGGCCACCACCACCTCCAGATATGATCTACACCACACCAGGAATCTAACCATGCCATCAAATCACACAACCCATCCCTGAGTTGGCCGGAATTTGGCCGAGAAGTTCGCCGGTTTCCGGAGAACTCGACGTGAACTTAAAATCACAACTCCCCTCGATTCACGAATCCTCTGTTAACGAGCTATATACCAATCGATTGCAAATTTAATAAGGAACACAACCCACTATATATTAACAGCTAATAACCCCTAGATCAAAAAGCCCTAAATTTTAAAATTCGAAAATCAAACTCAATTTTGAACATGTTATTGAACTCCAAATTAGTCATATAATATATCAAAATGATCAGGAAAACAAGTTCAACAACATGCAATCATCAAATCATTCAAACAATCATCCAAACAAAAATTCATATTTTTAATTAAAATAATTCGAAAATAATAAAAATTATAGAAGAATAACCTTGATTTCTGCAGGTGTATGTGTCACAGAATCTGAAAGTACTCCTCAAGACCTTCGATTTGGTTACTCGAGCTTTCCAAACAGAGATCACTAACACCTCGATTTGTTGGTTTGATTTTCAGAAAGGTTTATGAATATATGAATTTTCTCTGTAAAAACTATATAATTACTGTTTGCAAATGATTTTCGGTACGAAATAAAATACGGTAAAGGCTATTTATAATTATGGAAAATTAGTATCCCGTTGGATCATTCCGAATATAAAATGGTACATTTATTTATAAAAACTGATCCAAACGGTACCGGTTTTCGGGATAATTATCCAAATCAGTACAATTTGTACTGCGGTGTTGGTCTTAGCGCCTGGTTACACGTATTACGAGGTGATAATTGTGATAGTTTAATAAAAAT
Source organism: Apium graveolens (assembly GCF_009905375.1). NCBI lineage: Eukaryota > Viridiplantae > Streptophyta > Magnoliopsida > Apiales > Apiaceae > Apium > Apium graveolens. The sequence continues at coordinate 32,222,855 of NC_133657.1, read as the reverse complement.
ATCCCGTTTATCAAAAATACGAGTTTTATTGATTTACCCAAATGAATAATGTATCGAAAATGTTGCGCCGGGACCCGCACAGGACAAACCGTACTCCAGATCGAAAAAGTCGAAACATGGAAAATGCTCGGAATATTGCAATTAGGTTAGGAAGGAGTTCTCGGAAGAGTTTCGGGTTATAAAAACATAAAAACGGACGACGTCGGTTGGTTCCCGATTGTATAAAATAGTTTTTAAATACTCAGAAAAAAGATTTTATAAAATCCATATATTTCCTATAAAATCATAAATCAACATAAAAATAAATAGGAAGATATGACAATTATTTATATTTTATTTTGGACATATAAAAATTAAAATACTCAATTAATATTATCTTTAAACATCCAAACACATTTAACACTTAACAAATAATTCACAGAATAAATACTTAACATACATAATAATTATTTATTAGCAAAATAATTACACGGTATATCCAAGATATTATATCCTTCCCCCTAAAAGGATTCTGTCCTCGGAATCTCCTAAGAAAATAAATGAGGGTACTTTTCTTTGATATCACTTTCTAACTCCCAGGTTGACTCTTCAACCTTTGGGTTTCTCCACAATACTCTTACTAACTTTACCACTTTATTTCTTAATACTTTCTCTCTTTCCTCTAGAATCTCTATCGGACTCTCTACATATGACAAATCTGCCTAAAGCTCTATTGGCGCATATTCTATTACATGCCTGGAGTCTGGATTATACTTCTTAAGCATCGATACGTGAAAAACATTGTGAATGTGCTCCATGTGCGGAGGTAACTCCAACTCGTAAGCTACTTTGCCAACGCGTTTTAAAATCTCAAAAGGTCCAACATATCTTGGGCTCATTTTTCCTTTCTTTCCAAATCTCGTCAATCCCTTCCACGGTGATACTTTCAGTAATACCAAATTTCCTTCTTCGAATTCCATATTTTTCCTTGATTGATCTGTATACTTCCTTTGACGGTCTTGTGCTGCAATCAATCTCTTCTGGATAACTTCAACAACTTCCTTCATCTGCTGTACTAATTCAGGTCCAAGTATTTTGCGTTCTCCTACTTCGTCCCAATATACAGGAGATCGACATTTGCGTCCATAAAGAGCTTCTTAGGGTGGCATTCCAATACTAGCGTGATAACTATTGTTTTAAGCAAATTCTACCAGGGGTAAATGCTCGTCCCAACTTCCTTTGAAATCAATAGCACAAACACGTAACATGTCTTCGATTGTCTGGATCGTTCTATCACTCTGGCCGTCCGTCTGTGGATGGTAAGCCGTACTCATATTCAGTCTCGTTCCCAAACATTCTTGAAAACTCTTCCAAAATCTTGAATTAAATCTCGGATCTCGATCGGATACGATAGACACAGGAACTCCATGACGAACTACAATTTCTTTCAAGTACATATGGACTAACCTGTCGAGTGAAAATCTTTCATTTATAGGCAGAAAATGAGCTGACTTGGTAAGTCTATCCACTATAACCCAGATGGTATCATGATTAGCTTTTGTCCTTGGTAATCCAAATATGAAATCCATGGCAATATGCTCCCACTTTCACTCTGGAATCTCCAATGATTGTAATAATCCACTTGGTCTCTGATACTCTGCTTTAACTCTCTGACTTGTATAACATGTGCTAACCCATTCCGCAATTTCCCTCTTCATATCTGGCCACCAATAATTTTCCTTTAAATCTCTGTACATCTTGGTACTCCCTAGATGGATTGAATACCTTGAACTATGAGCTTCCTGTAAATTTCATTATTCAACTCCGTTACTAATGGAATCCAAATTTTAGAAGAAAACCTAAGAATACCTTGATTGTCCTTTTGCGTGCATAATTCTTCACCTACCAAATGATTTATGTCCTGATCCATTACTTCTTTTTGACACTTCTTTATCTTCTCTAACAACTCCGGCTGGAAAGTCATACTATACATTTTTGCATCATCAGGCTTGCAAATTCTAATTTCCAATTCCAATTTCTGAAATTCCTTATATATCTCTTCGGGTACTGATAATACATTTAACTTTTCTTTCCGACTTAACGCGTCCGCTATAACGTTTGCTTTACTGAGATGATAGTTAATCGTGTAGTCGTAGTCCTTAATCAACTCTAACCACCTCCTATGTCTCATATTAAGCTCTTTCTGTGTGAATATGTACTTCAAGCTTTTATGATCCGTGTAAATCTCGCATTTTTCTCCATATAGATATGTCTCCAAATTTTCAAAGCAAAAACTATGGATGCTAGCTCCAAATCATGAGTAGGATATTTTTGTTCGTGTGGTTTCAGTTGCCTTGACGCATACGCAATCACCTTATCATGCTGCATCAGAACGCATCCGAGTCCTTTATGAGAAGCATCGCTATAGATTACGAAATTTCCTTGATCATCTGGAAGTTACAAAACAGGTGCCGTGATTAATTTTCGCTTCAATTCCTGAAAACTTTCTTCATATTTATCGTTGCATATAAACTTTTCATTCTTTCGTGTAGGCTTCGTTAATGGTGTTGCAATCCTTGAGAAATTTTGAACGAATCGACGATAATATCCTGCCAATCCCAAGAAACTTCTTACTTCTGTTGGTGTTCTCGGTCTTTCCCAATTTGTAATTGCCTTAATCTTTGCTGGGTCCACTTTGATCCCTTCATTACTGACTATGTGTCCTAAGAACTGAACTTCCTGTAGCCAAAACTCACACTTCAAGAATTTAGCATATAACTTCTTTCTCCTTAAAATCTCCAAAGCTGTTCTTAAATGTTCTGCATGATCTTCTTCTATCTTTGAATAAATCAAAATATCGTCTATAAACACAATAACAAACTTGTCCAAGTATTCCTTGAAAATTTTGTTCATCAGGTCCATAAACGCTGTCGGGGCATTGGTCAATTTAAAAGACATCACTAAAAATTCATAATGTCCATACCTTGTTCTGAAAGCTGTCTTTGGTATATCTTCTGGCTTAATCTTTAGTTGATGATATCCTGATCTCAAATCAATCTTGGAGAAGTACTTGGCTCATTTCAATTGGTCAAACAAATCATCAATTCTAGGTAACGGATACTTGTTCTTGATTGTAAGCTTGTTGAGCTCCCTATAGTCGATGCACAGTCTCATGCTTCCATCCTTCTTCTTGACAAATAGTACCGGTACACCCCACGGGGATACATTGGGTCTGATTACTCCTTTCTCTAGCAACTCTTGCAATTGCTTTGCTAGTTCCTTCATCTCAACGGGCGCCATTCTGTACGGGGCCTTGGATACTGGTTCCATTCCAGGTGCTAAGTCGATTGCAAATTTAATTTCTCTATCTGGAGGAAGTCCTGGTAACTCATCGGGAAACACGTCTGGAAATTCATTAACTATTGGAATATCTTCAAGTTTTGCTGGCTCCTGACTTCTATCAATCACATATGCAACGAAATGCTCGCATCCTTGTCGTAGTAACTTTTTGGCTTGAATCACCGTCAAGAACTTCTTTGCTTGCTTCTGGCCCTTGAATGTTACTATCCTCTCATCTGGCATCTTCACCATTATCTTCTTATTTTGACAATCTATATGGGCATCGTGCTTAGATAACCAATCCATTCTAAGATAACGTCAAATTCCCCTAACTTAAATGGTATCAAATATACACAAAACTTACTACCAGAAATCTCAATCTCACAATTTCCACAAACTTGATTAACAGATACACGTTCTTGATTTGCCAATTCTACAGTCATTATTTCATTTAAATACTCAACTGGACAATTTAACTTACTAACAAAATCTTGTGAGACAAATGATCGAGTTGCTCCCGAATCTATTAACACTTTGGCACATAAAGAATTCACATTAAGCGTACCTGCCACGACATCAGTATCCTAGATAGTGTCCTTCATAGACATATCGAAAACTCTAGCCCTTGGAGTCTCATTTACTATTGGGGTAGATCCCATAATTCTTAACGCATTACTAACTGGGGATGGTGTCTTGCAATCCCTGGCTATATGTCCTGGCTTTCCATATTTAAAGCATATAAATCCAATAGCTGGAACCTTAACTGCTGGATTCCGGATATGCTGATCCTTATTTGCTGGATCTCTCGCTGGCTGATTTCGGCACTCCCTTGAATAGTGCCCTTTCTAATTACACTTGAAACAAACTACATTCAACTTGTTACTGAAGGATTTTTAGCACATAAACGCAACAAAAACGTAAATTTAAATCTTAAAAAAAACGAAACCCTCTGCAGGATCCATGCGAAAAATAATATTTAATTCGTAGTTCAGTATGTTTACCTTAAGAAGCTTTACGTTAATGGAAAGATGGAGGTCTTTAATGGCGATCCAAAAATGATGAACGGAGATCCTTAGTAGCTGCTCCTCAAGTGTGAAGCACTCCACCGGTATCCACCAAGAAAACGATGTAATGAAGGAGGAGGAGATGGAGAGAATTAGGGTTTTATAAATCTTTTTGGTTGAGGCAAAAATAGGGTCTATAATAGTATATTTATAGGCAAAATTTTCAGCTGAAAATTTTCCCATAAAATATTATTATTATCAACCCTTTATTATTCTCACTAATAATTAAAACACCTTTTAATTATTAATCCTTTTTCTAAACACTTTAGAAATAATTCTCTCACTTGATTTAATTTCCAAAAATTAAATTCTTAATTAATAATATTAAGAACTTTTTCTTAATTAATTTATAATCAATTAAATCTTATTTAATCAATTATTAAATTTGCCAATTAATTTTTATTTCATAAATAAATAATTATCAGCCATTATTAATTAATTTCTCCACCATTAAATCATTCTCTTTTATGGTGTGACCCTATAGGTTCAATATTAAGCCGGTAGTAGAAATAAATAATAATAAAACTATTTTATCATTATTTATATAAATTTTCTAATTCATTAAATATGATTAATTAATTAATCATATCTATTCTACACGTGAGGGATACTTCTCAGCATATCGCGACTATCCGGATAATACGAATTCACTGCTTAGAATATCAAGAACCTATTCAGTGAGTAGTTACCGTACAATTAATTCCTTGTACCCTGCAATGTCACGATTAAATACAAGGCATGGAACTTGTGTCAAGCCTATCTTATTTAATCACTTGCTTTCCCATTCACTATGCTTAGTTCTATTTAATGTAAATTTGAAACTCCTTTCTAATTTCATTCACTCTGGCCAGAGATTCCTGAACTAACATAAGTGGATCAGCATTGAGCATTCTCTTCCTACACTGGAAGGGGTAGATCCTTTATTGATCATACACTATCTTCGTGTACAAATTCCTATACCCAGTAGAGCCCTTATAATTGTCAGAAGGATACTAAGAACTAAACCAAATCATAGTTCAGTGTACACAAGATGACTATGATAACCTCAAGTCTAAGGATACTTGTACAACTATCACTATGTGAACAACTGCTGACACGTGAGTGAACTCCATCAGTTGTTCAACTGTGTGAGTCATGTTCAGTGAACTTATTCTATAATAAGCACCTACATACTAGCTATAGTGTCACCACACAAATTTCTATGAGAACAGACATCCTTCATAATGAAGCAAACATAGTATGTACTGATCTTTGCGGATTACTAATTACCAGTTAGTAATCCTATGACCAGGAAATATTTAAGTTTAGAGTTATCATCTTTTAGGTCTCATTATTATGATCTCATCATAATCCATAAAAAGATTTACTCTAAATTATTGTATATCTTATTTAAACACTTAAATAGATAAAGCCCGCAATAAAACCAAAACAAGTCTTTTATTAATATCAATGAAATCAAAACAGATTACATAAAAGTTATTCCTAAATCATCATACATGATTGGACTTAGGACACATCTCTTTCAATCTCCCACTTGTACTAAAGCCAATCACTCTGGTATCTAATACCCATCTTGTCTTTATGACGATCAAAGTGACTTTGAGAAAGTGGCTTTATGAGTGGGTCTGCTACGTTGTTATGTGTGTCAACTCTCTTGACGTCTCCTCTTTTAATACAATACAAGAAATGTTACCGCGCTCCCACTAACCTTTTTGTAGACACATGGTTCATCTATGTTTTTGATAAAACCAAACTCGTTGATTGTCTCATCAAAACGGATGTTCCATCTACGAGAAGCTTGCTTTAAACCATATATGGTTCACAGCAGCTTACACACTAGGTGTTCATTTCCCTTGGAAAGAAAACCCTCTGGCTGTGTCATATACACTTCCTCTTCAAGTTTCCCATTGAGGAAGGCCGTTTTCACATCCATTTTCCAGATCTCATAGTCGTAGTAAGCAGCAATCGCAAGCAAAATCCGAATTGATTTTAACAAGGCTACAGGAGAAAAAGTTTCATCAAAGTCAATCCCTTGCCTTTGTTTGAATCCTTTTGCCACGAGCCTAACCTTATAGGTCTCCACCTGCCCATCTGCTCCAATCTTTCTTTTGTATACCCACTTGCACCCAATAGGCTTAACACCTTCAGGCGCCTCAACCAGAGTCCATACTTGGTTGGTATACATAGATTCCATTTCGGATTTCATGGCACTATGCCATTTCTCTGAGTCAACACTACTCATAGCTTCATTATAGGTCACAGGGTCGTCATCATCGATGATTGACAACTCATTGTCATTCTTAATGACAAGGCCATAATACCTCTCAGGTTGGCGAGACACTCTCCATGTCCTACGAATGGGTTGTTCCACAGAAGGTTGTTCAGTCTGAACAGGTGTTTCCACTTGATTCGTAGTAGTTTGTGCTTCTTGAACTTCATCAAGTTCAATTTTGCTCCCACTGTTTCCTTCAAGGATAAACTCCTTTTCCAAGAAGGTAGCATGTCTGGAGACAAACACCCGATGATCGGTGTAAAAGTAATACCCCAAAGTCTCTTTAGGATATCCCACAAAATTACATTTTACGGATCGAGATTCCAGCTTATCTGGGTCAACTTTCTTGACATAAGCTGGACATCCCCAAATCTTAACGTGTTTAAGACTCGGTTTCCTTTCTTTCCATATCTCATATGGTGTTTGAGGAACAGATTTGGAAGGCACCTTATTCAGTAAATATGCTGAGGTTTCCAATGCATAACCCCATAGGAATACTGGAAGATTCGCATAGCTCATCATGGACCGAACCATGTCTAACAAAGTTCGATTTCTCATTTCAGATACCCCATTTAACTGTGGAGTATATGGAGGAGTCCACTGGGAGACTATACCATTTTCTTTGAGATAATCTAGAAACTCTCCATTCAAGTATTCACCACCTCGATCTGATCGAAGAGTTATAATACTGTGTTTGGTTTGTTTCTCCACTTCATGTTTATATTCTTTGAACTTTTCAAAGGCTTCAGACTTGTGTTTCATCAAATACACATATCTGAATCTAGATCTATCATCTATGAAAGTAATGAAGTACGAAAATCCACCCATGGCTTGCGTAGACATTGGTCCACATACATCTGTGTGTACCAATCCTCACAAATCTGCAGCCCTCTCTCCATGTCCACTAAATGGAGATTTGGTCATTTTACCCAATAGACAAGACTCGCATGTAGGATATGATTCAAAATTAAAGGGGTCAAGTAACCCTTCCTTATGTAATATCCGTAGTCTATTTTCACTAATATGACCTAGCCTACAGTGCCATAAATAGGTCAGATTTTCATCATCTCATTTTCTTTTATTAGGTTGTTCAATCTGAAGTAAATCATGCTCTACGTCACATACATACAGACCATTATTTAAAATACCACATCCAAAAAGAACATTATCTCTAAGGATAGAACATTCATTATTCTTAATAATAAATGAAAAACCATCCACATCCAACATAGGAATAGAAAAAATATTCCTCACAATAGAGGGAACGTAATAACAATTATTCAAAATAATAGTCTTGCCCGTAGGCATATGTAAACTGAATGATCCTACAGATATGGCCGCAACCCTTGCTCCATTTCCCATACGTAGAATCACCTCATCTTTTTCAAGAGTCCTACTTCCCTTTAGTCCTTGCAACGAATTGCAAATATGAGAACCACAGGCGGTATCTAATACCCAAGTAGAAATTTGACCTAGTGACATATTAACTTCGATCATGAACATGCCTGAATCAGAAGCGGTAGTCTTACTACCCTTCTTCTTCTTCAATTCTGCAAGGTAAACCTTGCAGTTCCTCTTCCAGTGCCCCAACTTGTTACAGTGAAAACAAACAGCTAAATTAGGACCAGTCAACTTGTGAGCATCTAGTATGCTCCTGAGTGATAGTGTAGAAGACATGACGAATATAGTAAATCTGTAAATGATAAACACATAACAACACTTAGCAAATATTCGATTTCATTTTAAAATACTATATGAATCGGGTCTTTATTCATAAGTGGCTCCCACTAGTTTTCCTAATTTATTCAACCCTTTACGTGAAAAATTAAGCATTCATAATGCTAGTGGGAATAGGGATCCTACATTCCATTACACGACCCCGGCTGTAGCACGAACCTCCATATAATGTTCAATAGGCAGACAACTCTTGTCAATTACATCTCATGTTATTCCTTAATCAAACTTTAGCCTCTTGAATAATTGAGTCTCGGCTGTAGCACGACAAACTCAATATTCTAAATCAAGTCTAACCCAACATTCCGTACAGTTGAATCAGTCCCCAAAGGCCCACGGCTGTAGCACGTACCGACCTTTAGATTCTTATTCAATGTACACATCTCTATGTAATAGACAAGTATTTCTTATTTCGAAATCAAAGCCCTCGGCTGTAGCACGAACCGACAATGATTCAAAAATAAGAACTACTTTTCTATCATGTTGGAAGGCTATGACCGACACAAGCCCGTTGTGTCATTGGCCAATTACTACTTGATATTATTTAATTTTAGAGGGATTATATTACGTTACAATCATAATCATATTATAAAGAGATTCTTCCTTTTAAATTAAATATTTCAAATCAATAATCAATAATCAGATGATTCCCAGATCGGGTGGAGCATTGTCAAGAGGCGTCACTTAATAACCCTTTCTTACAGATAGAAATCTGTTGTTGACAGAACCATCCTTTCTCTCAATATTGAAAATTCATATTCAATTACGTGTTTCATAAATACAAGAATCTCATGATCGTATTCATAATATGTATTGTTAAGGCAAGAAACGATTCCTATTCTAGATTTTCTAGAGCACGCCTTATATTGATTTAAGTTCACCTAAATCTATCATCGCATGGTAAACATAGGCATATATCTCATATATAAAATTAAATAAACAAGTAAATGTAAAGTGCAATAAAGTAAATATGTTTGGCTATGGCCCCATCCTATGTGATCTTTATCAAGCTCATGATAAAGATCAAGGTCAATCTAATATGGTGATGGAAATAAATAAAACTACTTATTACATAAGTCTTCTTCTTTGTTTAGACTTCTTGTATGCCTCGTCTTCTTCTTTGTATCATCTCCATTGAATAGCCTTCTTGAGTCTTCAATTACATTACATGATTGAAAGTAAAACTAATCTAATGAACTTACAAAAATAACTCGAGTTACATTCGAGATTTATGATTACAAAGATTGACGACATGCAAGTCGTATTTAAAACCAAAACCAAAACCATTACACTAAGGTCGAAAGGCCATAACCATCCACCATGCTCATACAACACATAAAAGCATGTTAAAATACATAATCTGATCTTAACATATCATATTATCCATGATCTAATCATAAAATGAAAATATGACAAAAATCAGAATCAAATCAGAAAAACAAGAATCACTATTTACGGGCAGTAAACGACGTCAAACGCCTTACAGACGAGTCGTTGATAGCTTTATCTATCAGTTTTGTTCAGACCCTCATTTACCTATGGAATAGGGTATTTGTTTGCGTAAATCGGACACTAGACCTAGATTTCAGCAAATCTGCAGCAGTCAATTTAGAATCCGTATCTAATATGATTCTCATAATTAGAACAAACATAAATCATGTATATATCAGTATATATACATATTACATAATAATCTTATGATTATACAACTCACATAAATATCATATATTCAAAACCATACATATATAAGCATATTATATCAACATCAAATCATGGCGAATCACGTACATGCTCATATATCGAAAACAGTTAAACACATAAATGAATTAAAAACTTTTCGCAAGTAGCTCTGATGCCATTGAAGGGTTTTTAGTAAATAAACGCAACGAAAACATAAATTTAAATCTTAAAAAAAACGAAACCCTCCGCATGATCCATGCGAAAAATAATATTTAATTCGTAGTTCAGTATGTTTACCTTAAGAAGCTTTACGTTAATGGAAAGATGGAAGTCTTTAATGGCGATCCAAAAATGATGAACGGAGATCCTTAGCAGCTGCTCCTCAAGTGTGAAGCACTCCACCGGTATCTACCAAGAAAACGATGTAATGAAGGAGGAGGAGATGGAGAGAATTAGGGTTTTGTAAATCTTTTTGGTTGAGGCAAAAATAGGGTCTATAATAGTATATTTATAGGCAAAATTTTCAGCTGAAAATTTTCCCATAAAATATTATTATTAACCCTTTATTATTATCACTAATAATTAAAATACCTTTTAATTATTAATCATTTTTCTAAACACTTTAGAAATAATTCTCTTACTTGATTTAATTTCCAAAAATTAAATTCTTAATTAATAATATTAAGAACTTTTTCTAAATTAATTTATAATCAATTAAATCTCATTTAATCAATTATTAAATTTGCCAATTAATTATTTATTTCATAAATAAATAATTATCAGCCATATTAATTAATTTCTCCACCATTAAATCATTCTCTTTTATGGTGTGACCCTGTAGGTTCAATATTAAGCCGGTAGTAGAAATAAATAATAATAAAACTATTTTATCATTATTTATATAAATTTTCTAATTCATTAAATATGATTAATTAATTAATCATATCCATTCTACATCGTGAGGGATACTTCTCAGCGTATCGCGACTATCCGGATAATACGAATTCACTGCTTAGAATACCAAGAACCTATTCAGTAAGTAGTTACCGTACAATTAATTTCTTCTACCCTGTAATGTCACGATTAAATACAAGGCATGAAACTTGTGCCAAGCCTATCTTATTTAATCACTTGCTTTCCCATTCACTGTGATTAGTTCTATTTAATGTAAATTAGAAACTCCTTTCTAATTTCATTCATTCTGGCCAGAGATTCCTGAACTAACATAAGTGGATCAGCATTGAACATTCTCTTCCTACACTGGAAGGGGTAGATCCTTTATTGATCACACACTATCTTCATGTACAAATTCCTATACCCAGTAGAGCCCTTATAATTGTCCCTGGAGACTAAGAACTAAACCAAAGCATAGTTCAGTGTACACAAGATGACTATGATGACCTCAAGTCTAAGGATACTTGTACAACTATCACTATGTGAACAACTGCTGACACATGAGTGAACTCCATCAGTTGTTCAGCTGTGTGAGTCATATTCAGTGAACTTATTCTATAATAAGAACCTACATACTAGCTATAGTGTCACCACACAAATGTCTATGAGAACAGACATCCTTCATAATGAAGCAAGCATAGTATGTACCAATCTTTGCGGATTACTAATTACCAGTTAGTAATCCTACGATCAGGAAATATTTAAGTTTAGAGTTATCATCTTTTAGGTCTCATTATTATGATCTCATCATAATCCATAAAAAGCTTTACTCTAAACTATGGTATATCTTATTTAAATACTTAAATAGATAAAGCCCGAAATAAAACCAAAACAAGTCTTTTATTAATATCAATGAAATCAAAACAGATTACATAAAAGTTATTCCTAAATCATCATACATGATTGGACTTAGGACACATCTCTTTCAGTTACAAACTCCTCCATATTTCTTCCCACATACCTGGCAATCTGGAAAAGTTAACCTTAACTGATTCGGTTGATTCATATTGACTGGACGGTTGCCCTGGCCTCTGTCACCTGCATTTTGCCTCCTGAAATTAAAATTTTGTCCCTGGCTTAAACTTGCCATTCTTAAAATATGGAAACTTCCCTGATTGTGACTGACCTTCATTCCCTTCAAATTTCCTTTTCTTACTTTCTTTTTCCTTCTGTGACATCTCACTCTCTGTCTCTGCAATCATGGTCTTCTATATAACTCCTACATAGGTATCCAATTCAAAAATGGCTACCTTCCCTCTGATCCATGGCTTCAGAACCTGCTGGAATCTTTTAGCCTTCTTCCTGTCAGTATCGACATATGATGACACATACCTTGACAAATCTTCAAACTTACTCTCATAATCTGCCACCGACATATTTTCTTGCTTTAACTCTAAAAACTTCAGCTCCATCTGGTCCTGAACAAACTGGGGAAAATATTTTTCTAAAAACAATTTCTTAAACCTCTCCCAAGTAATAACATCTGTACCTTCCAATGTCTTCACAGTCTCCCACCAATAGGTGGCATTATTCTTCAAATAATAACTCGCAAATTCAACCATCTGTTCTTCCTTCACTTTAACTAAAGCAAACGACTTCTCTATTTCATTTAACCAAACATTTGCTTCAATCGGATCTAAGTTACCCTTGAATTCTGGTGGGTTTACTGCCTGAAAAGTTTTGAAAGTTACCCGGGGATTGGTCAGTTTCTGTTGTTGTTGTGCCAGGTGGACTGTTTGTTGGGCCAAGATTTGAAGAATCTGGGCTATTGCTGGGTCTATGGGTCCTGGGTTTACATTCTGGTTTGCGTCATCGTGGTTGTTATTGTTGTTGTTGTTGTTGGTTTCTTCATTCTGGGTGTTGGTGCGGGTATTTCTTCTGGGAGGCATTTTTCTATAAAGAATCAAACAACTTATTTAGCTTTTAAATCAAATCCTTTGCATAAAAGAAAAGTTTTGTAAAATAGAAATATCTCTTTTTTTAAACAGTTGAACTAAGTAAATTGCATGCTTCTTTACAGAATATAAACAGTTAAGGGAACAGGGTACATGGTATCACAAGGGTATAACTGGTGTAATAAATAAATAAGGTAAAGTAAAACAGGTGCAATAAAGTAAATGACAATGCTGGAAAGGAAAAGGTACTGATATATATAGATCAAAATTTTTAGGTAGTACAAGCGTAAAGACGCTTCAGAAGTAAAAGCAAAAAGGGTACAACAAACCTACTCACTAGTCAACAGATCTAGTCTATAAATACAACTCAAAAGTCTACTGATACATACTACACACTACTGTACATACTACACAACCATAACAGCTTTAATCATCATCTCTATCTCTGGATCTCTGACTCATCTCCAAGGAATCTCTGGTCCTCCCAGCCTCTCAAAGTCCTCCATCACCTCAGTAGCCCATCCCATAAGTGTATCAGGGCCTCGGCCAGGTAGTGTAGCTCCATGTAGCCTAGCCTCAAGAATCTTGCATGTCACATGGATCCCCTCTCGAAGCTCCCTCACACCACGATCAACATCCGTAGTCCTGATGATATGTTGCAGCTCTCGGATCTGGGCCAACAAGGAATCACGCTCCGATAAAAGAGCCTCATACCGGTAATAAGGAACTGGATGCAATGTAGACAGGAATGGGGCACTCGCAACTGAATGCCCAGTGGAATCTTAATCAGCTGGTGGGGGTCCTCTGATAGGTGGCCTCATGCCTGGGGGTGGAATAGCCTGTAGTGGTACGGGCTGCAACACAGGTGGAGGTAGAATAGCCAATACTGGTGGAACAACAGGACGTGGATCTGAAGATGGTACTCCAACTGAGGGCTCTAAGTGATCAGCTGATACGGGGATGAAAGATTCGGCCATCGCTGCTATCTGAAATTATATCGCAATATAAGAATCTCGAGCCACGACGTGAATCATATAATACCTATTATGCCGTAGCACTCAACCTCTCGACGTTCTATTTTTTTATTCCTTACTTCTAATCCTAACCCTTTACCCATTCCCGTCAACCTAGGCTTGTGTCAGTGACTTATAACCTGAAGCTCTGATACCAAACCTGTGGCGCCCTCCAAACCCGGGTCAGAAGTTTGGGGTCCACACACACACACACACCTTATTTATAACCTGCTTATAACAATAATAAAGATAATAATAATATGCAGATACCCTACTTACCAACTATCACGGACCGCACAGGTTAAAGTATGTACACAAGCCACACACACACACACTTTATATTACACGTCCAAATCCCAACTATTCAAACTCAGAACTGAGTATTAAACATTATTACAAACTTTTACAAACTTAAATTATCCCAAAAGATGCCTGCTAGCTTAACTCGATCAACCTGGACCCCTAGCTCTCGCACTGGTTTGGGGATCCTCGCTACCAACTGGTTCCTTCTTAACTGGAAAAGAACATAAACAACATTGCACAAATGAGCTAACTAGCTCAGCAAGTCTCAATGACAAGACTGAGAATAATGATCATCAAGTGAAAAGGGTTATGATATCAAGTGAACAATGAATTATGATTTAGAATTGGATATTATATTTTTATTTTAAAAACCAAGGTTAGGCTGCTGATCAATCATGCACTAACCCCGAGCAAAGCACACAACACTGCTCTAACTACTGGATCCAAGGCACACATTGGCCTAACTTGACCATTAATATGGTCTGACCACGAATCTGGTCCACAATTTTATAAAAACAATCCAATTCTAACATGATAACAGAATAAACAATGTAAAACAATAAATAAAATCATAAATAGCAATGGATGTTTGATAATAAAATAGTTTCAATCTTCACAAAGGATCAATATGGCAATTTCAAAGCTTAGTTGTTAAGTAATGAAAGAATTGGATAACAAAGGAATCAATGTTTCAAGGATTTGGTCTCTCAAAGTATAAGGTACAATGGTTTGAATATGTAAGTAATCTGGTTCAGTTTTTGGTATTTAGTTTGTATATATTTGTGGAGTAGTATCGTATATTTATGGTTCATATTTGGGTATACAACAATCAATGGTTTAGAAAGAATAAGGCTTACGGATCAAGATCAATAACTGGAATCAGGGTTTAGGGTTCAGTGCTTCAAAGCACTTGCAATTTAAAATAGGACTATCAAGCAACTACAATATATTTCGAGAAAGATTAGAACAATTGCCTGGTATTAGCTTGCTATACTGCACTAACTTCCAATTACAACCATCTATTCCTCGACTATCTGTTTCCCTTTCCTACACCTTGCCTCTTCTGCTCACATATCATAAGCATCTATCACTATTCAACTCATACAATTCTATTCGATACACATTTCTATCTACCCTTCGTTTTACCCAAATCCGATTAACGGATTGAAAGGTACGCAATAAACAAGTGAACACCGAACATATAGACCGATAATCAATCAACAAATCACATATAACACGTAACACGTCAAACAATCAATGATATATTATTTATAAAGGAGTCTTGGGTTGTAAACAGGCTTCCAGGTATTTAAAATGATTTTTCAAATATTTTTCGGAATTAAAACGGGTCGTTGGATAAATTTTAAAGCAATAAACAGGGTTCGGTTGGCCAAATCTGGCTCCAAAACAATTTTATAATAATTATCGAGCCTTGAAAACAATTTAAAATAATATTTTAAAGCTCGAAACTATTTTTAGGAATTTTTAAATCATTTTTGAATAATTAAATCTAATTAAATAATTAACTAAAATCAATTAATAATTAATTAAATCAAATAATCAATTAATTTTCGAATTAATTGACCAATTAATCAATTAATTATTAACTAAAATTAATTAATTATTAATTCAGATTTATTTTTGAATTAAAAATAAATTTTGGAATTAAAATAATAATTTTTGGAATTTTCAGAAATTAAAAACGAATTTTTATAATTAAAATAAATAGAAAATATGATTTTTAAGCATTTTCAAAACAGGAATCCTATTTTTGTAAACTCTGGAAACTTCAGGGACCAAACTGCATCGTCCCCAAAAGTTTAGGTATCAAACTGTAATTTAAAGGGGGGGTTCGCCGGAAAATGCCCTGTCTTGCCGGAGAAGGCGATTCAGGGATACTCACGCCACCACCACCTCCAGATATGATCTACACCACACCAGGAATCTAACCATGCCATCAAATCACACAACCCATCCCTGAGTTGGCCGGAATTTGGCCGAGAAGTTCGCTGGTTTCCGGCGAACTCGACGTGAACTTAAAATCACAACTCCCTTCGTATCACGAATCCTCTGTTAAAGAGCTATATACCAATCGATTGCAAATTTCATAAGGAACACAACCCACTATATATCAACAGCTAATAACCCCTAGATCAAAAAGCCCTAAATTTCAATTAAGAACATTCATACGGGTGACAAACCCTAATTTCAAAATTCGAAAATCAAACTCAATTTCGAACATGTTATTGAACTCCAAATCAGTCATATAATATATCAAAATCATCAGGAAAACAAGCTCTACAACATGCAATCATTAAATCATTCAAACAATCATCCAAACAAAAATTCATATTTTTAATTAAAATAATTCGAAAATAATAAAATTATAGAAAAATAACCTTGATTTCTGCAGGTGTATGGGTCACAGATTCTGAAAGTACTCCTCAAGACCTTCAATTTGGTTACTCGAGCTTTCCAAACAGAGATCACTAACACCTTGATTTGTTGGTTTGATTTTCAGAAAGGTTTATGAATATATGATTTTTCTCTGTAAAAACTATATAATTACTGTTTGCAAATGATTTTCGTACAGAATAAAATACGGTAAAGGCTATTTATAATTACGGAAAATTTGTATCTCGTTGGATCAATCAGGATATAAAATGGTACGTTTATTTATAAAAACTGATCCAAACGGTACCGGTTTTCGGGATAATTATCCAAATCAGTACAATTTGTACTGTGGTCTTGGTCTCAGCGCCTGGTTACACGTATTACGAGGTGATAATTGTGATAGTTTAATAAAAAGATCCCATTTATCAAAAATACGAGTTTTATTGATTTACCGAAACGAATAATGTATCGAAAATGTTGCGCCGGGACCCGCACAGGACAAACCGTACTCCAGATCGAAAAAGTCAAAACATGGAAAATTCTCGGAATATTGCAATAAGGTTAAGAAGGAGTTCTCAGAAGAGTTTTGGGTTATTAAAACGTAAAAACGGATGACGTCGGTTGATTCCCGATTGTATAAAATAGTTTTTAAATACTCGGAAAAAAAGATTTTATAAAATCTATATATTTCCTATAAAATCATAAATCAACATAAAAATAAATAGGAAGATATGAAAATTATTTATATTTTATTTTGGACATATAAAAATTAAAATACTCAATTAATATTATTTTTAAACATCCAAACACATTTAACACTTAACAAATAATTCACAGAATAAATACTAAACATACATAATAATTATTTATTAGCAAAATAATTACATTGTATGTCCAAGATATTACAGAAACAACATAGATAAAAAATAATGGCATATTAATTTGATATTGCTATGATAAGCAATGGCTTCGAATAAACGACATGGTTGCCATTTTGAGGACACTCAAAATTGGTTACTATATGAATAAGGATTGCCAGTTTAAGGACGCTTAAACTTGGTAATGATGCAAACTGAAATTGCTGGTTTTTGGGACGCTAAAAGCTGGTAACATCAATAACAAGTGGAAGCCTTGATTAATAACTGATAAAGTTATTTGATAAATGTGAAATATGTCAATATGAGATGTCAAACTGATTCAAATTAGAGAATTGACAAGTGTGCATGTGTTATTTACACATCATATGCAAGTCATAATTGATTGCATGTGAGTGATCTGATCATTACGAGAAGTAATGACAAGAGGATCATCTCTGAAAATCTTGATGAGATTAAAATGTTTTGATTTAAAGATTACAATCTTCGTGACTTTAAAAGTCTCAGATGATACATGTCACATGTTGGTGATGTGAAGCTTGAAGAGATCAACGAAGCTAAAGTTGCCATAACTAGAATGGATTTATATTTATCTAAGCGTAGACGAACAAGGATCTTTCAAGAAGGATTGCAAGTTTGTTGTACTTTTTAAAATTGTAAAAAATCATACATAGGCTACACAGTTGGTAAACTGAGTAGATGCACGAGTACAATGAAAATTGGTCATTTGGAAGTGATTGCAATGGGATTTAAGGTGTATGATATGTGCTCGTGAGTTTGGACTGTAATACGAAAGATATCTAATTGTACTATGTGAATGTAGCATGTAAATTAGATATTTGACTTTAAGAACTTAAAAGTCATTAGAGAATACATTTCAAGCTCAGCAGTCGTGTCATGGAAATCCTAAACTTAGCTCTATTTATGATGGAATACGAGTCTGGTGCATAAAATAAATGCAGTTAAAAGGCTGAATAGCCACTTTGTAAGGATATTCCTAAATGATACGGAAAACGTATCTTCAATATGCTTATATTGTGTAATCAATCTACAAATTGGGAGATCACATTGTTGTGTATGCAATGGTATGTCTCACATCTATGATGAGGACATAATACCATTAAACAACTATTTTCAATGAGAATTATCATGATTGACTATGTAAAGTCAAATGATAATGTTTGGATCCACTAACCAGATGGTTAAATGGAGCGAATCTATTTAAGCCAAGGGAATATATTTAGACCAAGAGATAGTTGTAAAATTATCGAGAGGAATGGGACTAGCCTATTTCTTAACGGCGTCATGATGAACATCCAACCTTGCTGACTGGAGATCCCAATAACTTGGTTCAATGGGACAACTAAATCATGATGACCAAATCACTGTGGGATAACCCCTGGCCTATTTCTATGATGATGAAACAGTGAGACCCGTAAGGTACGCGGTTAAACTTTATGCTTTTAATGATCTTTGATGAATACATGGATTTCAAGTTTGAATACATGGAATTCGGTTGAGTAAACATGGGTTACTCTATAAATAAAGATAAATTATGTGAGAAAGAAGTGGGGCCGCTTCAAAGGAGAATTGCGAGACACAATTCTTTAGAAACTCTTGCAAAACCAGGACGATGTTCTAGGGCCAAAATGGACATAATCATGAGAACTGAATGAGTCAGGAAAGATATAGTGATAAGTATATCATCGTCTACACGAACGGTCAAACAGATCAAGGACATCGCGTCATACTGTTTACCAGTAAAGTCGATATACTTATTCGATCGAAAGTTCAAGGAGCATTCTCTAACTACCTTATGCTATATTTGATTGCGTGAACTATCACCAAGTCAAGCTCCGCGTCTCTTTGTCTATGTGGTGCGTGCTACTAGACCATCAATCTCATTTGTGGGGGATTGTTTATAATATCCGGGACATGACGTGTAATTATTTTTATCAATAACTGATTATTATGTGATTTTTGGTAAATTATTTGATGATTGGTGATATTATTTGAATGTTCATATGTGGTAAAGTCTAGGTATGTTAATTTTATTATGTCCAGAATAAAATATAGAGAATTAAGGTATTTTTCTGGTAATTTTTGGAGTATTATATGATTTTATATTAATTTATGAATTATTAACTATTTTCTGAATAATTACAAAATTATTTTATAAAGCCGGGAATCGTCCAACCTCAACCGTTTTTACGTTTTTATAACCTGAAACTCTTCCAAAAAATCCTTCCTAACCTAGTCTGGTAATTCCGAACATTTTTCGTGTTTTGACTTTTTCGATCCGGATTACAGTTTGACCCGTGCACGGCCCAGCGCGATATTTTGGATACGCTAACCCTTTTCGATAACATTATCTTCGTACAATCGTTTTATAAAAGCCCGGTTTCAATAATTATCCGAAATAGGATAATGTTTATCCAAAACAAGATAGTGCTTATCCAAAACAAGATAGTGCTTATCCAAAACAGGATAGTGCTTATCCAAAACATGATAGTGTTTATCCGAAAAGGATAATGTTTATCCAAAATGAACGTATTTATCGATCCAACACGATCCAGAATGTACTAATATTCCGTAAATATAAATAGCCCTTTCTTATTTCATTTTCACGCTTAAAATCATAACCAGACAGTACAAACCCTGAAAAACCAGAGAAAATTTTATTAAAACACCGTATTCTTAAAAATCAATCGCACAAACGAAGGAGTTATCGAACTCCGATTCAGGTGTGTAATATATCAAAACGAAGCTCTCGAAATCTTCATTCTGAATCAACCATCTATTTTTTCCCAGAAATCAAGGTATTTTTCTGATTTAATTATTTAAATTTGAATTAATTATGGATTAAATTATGAATTTTTGTTCTTGATGTTTTTGATATGATTTGATGGGCATAATCGTGTAGATCTTTTCTTCCTGGTCAATTTGGTATATTATATGTCAAAATTTGAGTTCAATAACACATATAAATTGATGTTATATTCTGTTGAGTTTGGGTGAAAACCGTGACCACCAATGCATTTAGGAGATTCTCAGGAATCGAATCGTAATTTTTGTTTGATTTATAGAGTGTTGTTCGAGCAGATCAGGAAAATGAGGTTAGCGGCGGCGGAAATGTTCCGACGAGTTTTCAGGCCAAACGGTTGATTTATTGCACGATTTGATTGTGTAATTGAATTTCTGGAGGAGTAATTATGCAACCCTGTTGTTTTGGCTGAGTTCTGGGTTGTTCTGAAGGTGGCCGGAGAGCTTGGTGGCCGCCGTTAATGGCGGCCGGCCACCGGAGCTGTGGACGGGGAAGACGACAGGGGCAAACTGCAGTTTGACCCCCTGTAGTTTCCCTGTCTTGCAAAATCAGTACTTTAGTTTTTAAAATTTACAAAATTAAGATTTCTGTTTTAATTATTTTCAGAAATCATATTTATTTTTAATTTATTTTCAGAAAATCAGTTTTAATTATTTAAAACTCGAAAATTCATTAATTATTATTCTGAAAATCATTTTATTTAAAAATAAATCTTAATTATTTAATTAATTAATTTTAGTTGATAATTAATTAATTATTTAATTAATCAATTAATTTAAAAATTAATTGATTAGTTAATTTAATTAGTTATTAATTAATTTTAATTGATTATTTAATTGGATTTAATTATCTATTTTTGGTTTAAAAATTTCGAAAAACAGTTTCGAGCTTTAAAATATTATTTTAAATTATTTTCAAAGCTCGATAATTATTATAAAATTATTTTAAAGTCAAATTCGGGTGTTCGGACCCTATTATTTAATTAAAAAATGATTCGGAGTTCAATTTTAATTCCGAAAAATATTCAAAAATTCTTATTAAATACCTGGAAAATTATTTTGACCCCGAATCTTCTTTGGAAAATTATTTGGATTGAATAACTTACGTGCTATGTGTTATATGTGACCTGATTGCTGTATAAATGGATTGTTTGTGTATTATTTGACTGTTTTTTCTGTAACTTTCAATCCGTAAATCGGATTTGGGTAAAACGAAGGGTAGATTAAAGGTTATGACGACTATGTGATGATTAGAATAGTATGAGATTGAGTATTGATAGATGATTATGATGCCTAGCAGAGTAAGCAAGGCATAGAAAGAGAAAGTCAATGATCCGTAGATAGAATTGAAGCATAAAAAGAGAAGGCAAGTGATTGACGAATAGAAACAAGGCATAGAAAAGAAGGAAAGTGATTGATGAATAGAATTGTTAGATGAGTACAAGTAAAGTTGGGAATCATCTATGATAAGGCAAGTCCTTCTGAACCTTTCTTCGAGATATATGGCGAATATTTATGAACTTTTTCATAACATGTTACTATTATTCAAAATAAATCTTGTTTTATATTGCAAGCAATTTAAACTATTCAACCTTAAACCCTGATTATTATTGATCTTGAGCCATAAGCCTTATTCTTCATGAACCATTGATTGTTGAATTCTCAGATACGAGCCAAACATATACGATACTACTCCACAAATACATACACACCATAAACCAAGTATTTCAATAGAATTTCTTGAGTACGCAAAAACTTATACACCCTGGAATACCCTAACACATCAAAGGTCAATACCCTGTATTATCATTGAACCATTGTTCTTCCGATACTTGATTTTTCATTAGGCTTAAAGCCTTTCTTCATATTTACACCTTGATATACCCGGTGATACTTGTAAAATGTTTTATGTTCTGAGATAAATGTTTATCAATGTTAATTATGATTCTGTTTTATTGAATTACAATGGTTATCTTATTGAATTGTTTTAGAATTGGATGGTTTTATAATGTGGTTTTATAAATATGCACCAGATTCGTGGTCAAATCAGATTCGTGGTCATATTAGGCCAATGCGTGCCTTGGATCCAATATATAGAGCAAAGCCGGGAGTCTTGCTCGGGGTTAGTGCGTGACTGATCAGCAACCTAACCTTGATTTTTTAAAAATGAAAAGAATATCCAATTCTATCATTGCTTATCTAGAAACTTGATTCTTATGAATCATTTCAACTGATTATTGTTGAACCTCAATTATTGCTATTATGACTTACTGAGCTAGTTAGCTCACTCTTGCAAATTTGTTATGTAATTGGAGTCTTTGTTGACCAATAAAGGTAAAATGGACCCAATAAGGGGTATAGGGTATATGGAAATGAATGAGCTGTTATCTGAGTGTTTCTCCAATTTGATACTTGGTACTGAAGCATGACAACCAACTCATATAGTAATGACGATCAGGTGAATAATTTTCAAAATTATAAACAATTTTCAAAAGAAATTTTTATAATAATATTTTTCTAAAAAGTCCTTGGAACAAAACAAGTTTTAAAACTTGGTTGTCAAACTACTACTTGAGTTTGTTGTTTGTCATAAGATTCAGATTATCCAGGAGAATACTTGTCCTAGAAGTTAGTATGGTTCATTTAGAAGGCCAAGTGGACCCACTATTATGGAGAAGATTTGATTCTTCTTAGCAGAAGAGTGCAAACATTATTCGATAAGTTTAACAACAGGACCAATGTACGGAGAAATTGTTTATTCAAGTTCTGAGATGATTAGAGTTCGAAGAATATGTCGATTCACGAGAAACCAAGTACGAGCAAAGAAGATTAAGGAAATCTCCAGAATTTCTAAAGGAAGAATGTTATTAGCAAGGGAGTGGATATGATCCGTAGTGTACGCGGAATTTAAAGTTGTGATTGTAAATCTCGTAAAGAATGCAAATAGGGTCGAATTATAGGAATATTGAACGTGGAAGCATGATGCTAAAGATACAAGACCTAATAAAGGGGAAATTATCTTAATAATTGATTCAAGAAAGCCTTTCTGAGAACTTTCTAAAGTTGATATATGACTCGGAATGGGACCTATTGGTTGGATAAGCGTTGAAGCTGTAAATAGATGAAATGTGGATAACGACCAATGATATCACTCTTTTCCATATATATTCTTATACATCTTGAATAAAGTATGAATTTCTTTCATATTCAGCTCTATGAGGTAATAAGAAAATTGTTGAATCCCTTTCAGATCATTTCTTCTTCAAAATATTGCTTTCTGATTGAGACAAGCAGTGTTATGATGTGACGCTTTATCGAAATGATAAAGAGCCTGGTGGGATGCCACCTAATCATGTGTTGTATGCCATATAGTATGAAAGACTGGCCATCTTGAGTACAAATATGGTTGTCTCACTCATGTCTAAATCATCGTTCATTCTTTCTTCTTCAATTTTGATTTCTTTATGAACCCTTCCGAATGTTTCCTTGTACTGTTATCCCTTACAAAAAGTCTCCAATCATAATCATATACATAAATTCCTTCTTGTGTAATGTCTATTCTTTGAATGTTTTAAAAGGCAAGTGAAAGGAACCCGTGTAGCCGATGTAGTTATATGATAAGTGTGGATAACTGCAAGCCGATAAATGGTGGGCATTTACGTGTAGAGAAGAACCCTTATACCAATGACGTGGTTGTTATGAGGACATCAAATCAGAGGTGGAAATTTTGTATACATGATACGTTGCAAATATGAGATTTTGGCGTGACTTGAAGTAGTTAGCGAACCATATGAGAAAAATTAACTAGAGGAATAAAGAAGTAAAGTTGCGTATATTAGATAAGGCAAATGATTGATTGGACAGTAGAAACGAATGAAGAAATTCTTAATAATAACCAGATAATCGATTAATACATTATAAAAATGAAGCATACCTCAATCATGTGAGAGATAGTTGTCATGAAGATTCAAGATCGAAGAAATTCTAGTTACGAATAAACTTCAAAGGTGTTCTCCAAGGAACGGTTGGGTTTCCCCACTTAAGTAAATAAGTTATGGTAAATCTGATACTCGTAACTGAGCCAGTGAAAGAAGTTCAGTAAGAAAAGACATAAGAGGAGATGAAGATATGGTGATTCAAATGCAAGGATTTCTAAGAAGTGATGCTTTTAAGCCAAAGGAATTCATTCACAAGATTATGAAAGTGTTTGTTGAGATGTGTTAGTTATCAGGAGTTGAACGAGTTAACTAATAAGAACAAGTATTATCGAGGATGGACGAATTGTTAAAGAGAGAGCTCGAAAAGAAACATGAACTGGAAGAAATTTTAGAATAATTTATAGTTGTACTTGTTAGTGTAGGTGCCCTAGAGGCAATACATTATTCTTTTAAATCTTTATGTCAGTTGATCATTCAATAAATGTATTTATTATGACCTTAATTACTGCGATATTTTGTTAGCATAATAAATGTCCTTAGAATCATGATACACATTGTATAGTTTAAGTACATGACTTGAACTTGAGATTATATAATATATCATATTCTTAAAGGTCCCTAGTCGAGTATTATTATATAGGACAATAATAATACATAGATAGACTAGTATGTTTTTTGACAAGATAACCACATCTCATTGGTTATAAGTATGGTGATACTAAAGTCAATACATAGGTACATGTGAGAGTACATGGTACTGGACAGACCCACAGTGAGATTCTTCATGTTTAATAAAGTCATAAGAAAGACTCACATTGATAATGGTGTAACGATCCTTTGACTTGAAATCATTATATTTCTATACGAGGATTAATATACTTTGACTACATTAAAAGTTACTTTTGATCGGGTGATGATAAAAGTGGACATCGGGTATATCATGAGTTGTATGAGAAATATGAATGATAGATAAAGGATTTAACCCTCCTATAATTAGGAGAAATATTATTGGCCTCTTGATTGAGTGAGATTATAAAAGCATGGTCATGCTCAAATAATGATTTGTCTTGATAATCTACTCATGGATGAAGTAAACCCGGATTAAATGTTGAAGAGGATGACTAAATACATGTCTCGAGTTTAATCTATAATATGTATGGTTAAAGGGATTATATTACACGAAAAACATTAATCACGAAAGGTTTTATCTAATCACGATTTAATTATTGTTTAATTGGGTAACAATGATGTATTACTAGATACCGCTCATTGTTTATAATTTTATTAGAGAATAAAATTATTGCCAATTAAATAATAACCTAATGGAATAGTTAATTTAAATTATGGATTTAAATTAATTGATGATTATTCGAATTTTATTATAATTAAGTAAGACTTAATTGAGATAATATAAATTCGAATTAAAAGGAATGTTTTTGCCCATAATAATTAAGTATGACTTAGTTATTAATTAAATAATAGAAATTCGTTTTTATTATTTAATCCAATACCTACTAGGGTTGGGCTTTGCTGTTATGGGCCTTTTTAATCAGCCATTATAAATACATAATGATAGGTTAAAAGAGGCTTGTACGTTTTTTGAGAAAACCCTAGCAGCAAAGAGAGGCAGAGGCAATTCGGATCGTCAAGAAGGAGGCTAGTACATCCATTCCGTAGTCAAGTTCGGTAGACGTTCTTGAAGGTGCTCGTGTGGATACCATAGAGGTGTTTCTCCGAGAGGTAGACACAAAGCGTGATAGCTAGGATCTCCGTTGAGTTCGTGAAAGTTAAGCTCTTGAAAGGTATGATTCGTTATCTCCATAATCTGCCTATAATTATACATGGATCCTGTTTTTGGGTTTCAAATTTTTTGTTTTATTTACGTTTATCCGCTGTATTTTAAGCCTTCGGAACCCAACAGTACTCAGTAGTGATATTCGGTTATAATCAAAGGATATGGAAAATGATAGGGTATAATAAGAATTGTTCGCTATAATCATAAGTTGAACTAAAATATGGGTTGTACTGACTATAAGTATTATATGTGATGGTGAAATGGTGAGTTGATTGGTCTACTTGTGAGTTGATTGTTGGTTGTTTGATTAATTGTTGGTGTCGGCTTGAGTCCGGCTGATAGTCAATAATATAAAGGAGATGCTGCCCAAATTTTTGGAAAATACCCTGCTCTCAAAGATAGAAAGTATACTTTCGTGTGTTATTGATATTCATGTTAATATTCCAAATGATTGTGATCTCCGCTCTTGAAAGAGGTTGTTACTGCCAATCCGACTGTATGTAATTGGTCTTTGATTTCATTTAGCTAGTCATCAATTGGTATAATTGATCAATTAAGTAAGTTAATTGGTTAATTTTACCAATTAATGGTCAGTTAGATGGAAATCGATTCCAATTATATTAAGTCAAATTTTGATGTGACTTTCAAATCCGAAATCAAAGCAATGAGGAATTTGGGGAAGGTAAGGACACCAGTAGAGTTCAGAAGTTGCTGCAAGTGTGTAAGGCTTTACTTGGATGAATATGCCCTTAGTAATGGATATGAGAGATAGAAAGTTATTTGTATGGACATGAGAGAAGGATGTTTTTAAGAACAAAATATTTAAGATAGAGCAAAGGGAAGGAAGGGAGGAAAGGAAGAAGGGAGATGGAATCAAGAAGAGATTTGTACCTACACCAATATGGATTTTATTAACCAATCAAAGAAATTCTATCATCTGCAATAAATTTTTATCAAAGGGTGTCTTGTTTCTGAATTATTTTGATAATCATACAATAAATGATTTATCAAGTATTTCTGTTTTGGATAAAAGGTGAGCTACAGTTTTAGTTCAGTTTATGATTGATATTGATACTTAGGTTGTTGTTAAATATCAAAAGTGGTATTAATATAGATGATTGATGTTTACTTCAGTATGGGATGTTGTGAGCATCAAAGTTTGTATTGATATCTAATTTGATATGACATCAAAATAAGTATTAATATCAGGAGTTCGATTATGAATGAGCTATAAGAATGGAGAACGGAAATAGGAAAGAAAGTGGAATCAAAATGATGATAAAAAAAAATTACAGGTACGATATGGGTAACATGAGGGACAGAAGTAAGGTGAAAATTTTAGAAAATATTGGCAAATGAAGATAGGGAATGCATCCCAGGAGAACGATCAAGTATTGAGGCCTAAAAGAAGATATCTAGTGACCAGACATAAAGATAAAATGGGGAGGAAACATGTAGATAAATGTTAGACCTACCCAAGAGCTAAGGCGGGACATCAAAGATTAGATGGATACATTTCGTTAGGAAATGTCATAGTGAAGTCACCTGAGAATCAAAGTTGTCTAATAAGTGGGATAGTTGCTGCTTGAAGAAAGGGTGATACATCATCAGATCCAGAAATTGATTGTAAATGATCTATATTATTTGATTTGAGAACTAACAGGAGTATTCAGAATGTGAAGAATTATGTCAAACCGGAATAGTATATACCACTCCTAGATGAACGGGCAGTAAGTACGGAAGAACTAAAAGGGAGGAATTAGGCTACAATAATGCAAGGGATTCAAACTACTCCGAGAATATGATACGAGACATGAATGCTAAGGAAGACTTTCTGATAGTGTGGCACAAAGGAAGAATAAGCGTTATATGTGACTAGACGTCAAGGAAGAGCATTGCAGTCAGTTCGTATGAGAACTCCCTAAAACCAAAAATGATAATAAGAGTTAGAATATGCCGGTGATGCCTCCAGATTAGTATACTTTCTTCTAAGTAGTAAGAGAATTTCGCTCGACAAATCTACTCAATTGTGATTCAAGGAAATTAAGGTATGATGTTACGGCTGTGCGCCAATCGTATCCAATCGAGATTTTCTCACTAATTTTTACTCTAATATAATTTCGAGAATGTCAGAAATCGAATACGCCCAGGTTTTAGTATATCATTCGCAGGTGGATGAGAAGATTAAGAGAACGATTAAAGAGCCTCGAATGCGATTGGAAGCGATTACAAACTAGGTGAATTGAATAGAGAAACATGTGAGAATGAGATTCAGCAACCAGTAACTATTGAAAACGTCCATGAGTACGAATTTCTACAATTAGAAAGAAAAGAAAATTAATAGACGTTATGCTGGTCCTTTTGGAAACAGTAAAATAGAGAAGATAAGTGTAAGTGAGTTGGCTTCACCGCCACATGTATACATGGTTCATAGGGTGTTTATATGTGTATATTCACGAAAAGTAATTAAGCTCCATTATGGAGACTTGAATTGAGTTATAGGAGCAACTAATAGAATATGATGTCAGCAAGAGGCAGTTGAGTAATGAGTAATACTGCGAGCAAAAGTTTATGAAAGTGGTAAGGTTGAAAGATCAACCTAAGAAAAAAAATGGAAGTGAGATACTGGAATCACTACGCCATAAGTGTGTTACTGTAATGCAAGTGTTACAAGGAGCGTTACATTAGGTAAGAGATTTTTGGCCTATTGTAACACTTCGTTTGCAGTGTTACAATATGTATAAATCTACTGTTACAATGAAATGCTGGTGTTGCACAGCATGTAACACTAGCACCTGGTGTTACATTAGGTACTTTTTAATTTTTAAAAATTTTAAAGTGGAAATATTACTACAAAAGTAGTATTAAAACTATATTCTGAATTATTAATTAATCAGGAATGTAACATCAAATTACGAAATTTATTGTAAATAAATAAAAAAGTAATTTTGGTGGTTCATTGTTTAATAAATATTAATTTATTATTAAAATTATTTTGCATGAAAGTAATTTATTTTTTTTAATAATTAGGATACAAGTTAAATACTAGTTGGAATATTTATTTACTGAATTTAAAATAAAAGAAAATGAAATTTGCCCAAATAAAAAATTAATTGTACAGCCATGTGAATTATTAGAGCGGTAAAAGCCCCGCCCCCAGAGTAACTTTAATTTTTCTCGCCCCCCTCATTATTCACTCTAGTGCCTCTCCATCTCCTTACGAGGTCTCACCCCCTCTCTCAAAATCTCACCGGTAAACTCACTATATCCTGTCTGCAACCTGATAGTATGTATAAAGGGCTCGATTAATTAAGGGTTTAAACCTCGTTCTTTAAATTAGGGGTTCAATTTTGAGTTCAATTAGGACTTGTATTTATTTAAATTTCAACTAATTGCTCCTTATTGTTGTTTTTAGGGCTTGTTCATATCCTCGAATCGGGGGTTTCGATTTCAGGTATTTTAGCTTTCTTTTGTTGTTGTGAACGGGCATAATTAAGTATGTTAATACTTGTATTTGTTAACTCTTTTCCTCCTATATAATTTACCAACAATAATTTATAATTTATGTTCTGTTCTTTGTCAAATAATTGGAGTATGTTCTGGTTTCTTATCACTTGCACTTTATTTGGCCTACTATCCATTTCGTCGATGAACATTATGTCACCGGTGTATCCTTGCCCAGAGAGTCATTCCAGTGCTGCAAGAGTTCTTCAAGAGGTTTTGAAATCTTGAGCACCTATTTAGTAATGTGTTTTTTGTCAAATAGTTGGAGTATGTTTTGTTTTTATATATACACTTGGACTTGAATTATGTTATGTTGCTGCTTAGTTGTTGTCTTGCTGGGAGTTCAAATTGATTTTTTAATATTACATGTGACAATGTGTTAATTACCTTCTTTTGTTGTTTCTATTCTTTTGGTTATGCCTGATTCAATTTAACTCTGTTCACATGACGACGGTTTAGTTTAATTAGTGAAAAAGTATAACGGTCTTATATTCACATTGCTACTTTGTTTGATTGGCAGATAAGGTCCTCCACTTTGGCACTTACTATTACTAATATCCTGAGGTTATACTCCTCGTCAAGCCCTGGCTGAAACATGTGAAAGTGAGAGATCTGTGTTTGAGATGCCTTTACTGCTGTTTGTAGCGCTTGTTGGAGCCACTGCTGGAGGTAAGGTACCACTGATTTATGCTGATTTTTTCCTGTAGAGTTTGTTTCTTGTTGACTAAAGACATTGCACCTTAATGTAGAATACAAATTCAGTAGTTTCCTGGAAAGCAGTAACACTTCTTTTTTGTGAATTTTGTGTAATATAGGCTTCGTAAACATGTATGTACTTAGCACTAGTTGTCTTGTGATCAGTTGCTCGAATCACTCAAAACATGTATGTTTATTTTCTCAGTTAGTAATCTACTGTTCAACAAGATGTAAGTAATTATTATGTACAGCAAGTTAGTAATATTTAACTGCACTTTGTCCTAAATAGCCTTTTAACAATATTCTTAATTCTCTGTTAATATTCAAGTATATGTATAATTTTAGTGCTTTTTTAAATAGGCTAACATAGTTGCATTTGCCATATGGAGGCACAATAGAAGCGCCACATCCATTGTTATCATTTGATTATGAGGTTGAGCTGGCTATTGTGATTGGCCTTAATGCTCATGATGTTTGCGAGCCAACCATTGTACTGGAGGTGACTCATTCTTCACTTATGAAATTAACTTTCTCTTCTCTATTGTTACAGATACATTCTAGATACGCGGTACTTACATAACTTGTTACCTTCTTCTACAGAAATAAACATATTTTCATGTCCCCGATGCATGCACTGATGCACAAGTGTTAGTAATTTTATGAATTAATTTTGTTGTTGTGTCTTAGTTATAGCCTAAAGTGCTTTTCTGCTTCGTTTCTAATGCCAGCTTTTGATAGTTTTATCTCCCTATCCTATTTGTGTCCCTTGATACAGATTTAAAAGACAGTTTTATCCTGAATCAGAGTAACTTGTAGGTACTGCTTCTGCAGTGTTTAGTTTATTTAACCTTTTTATACAAGCTCTGTAGGTAATTATTGTATCCAGAGTTTTTCATTTATTTTATACAATCTATTTTTATTAGTTTTCTCTCTTCTAAAAGTAGAATGCTCAGCCCATATTAGCAAAAAAATGAAAAAAAAATTAGTTCATGCATTATTTTGACATTTACCAAAAAATAGAAATTTAAGCTGATCAGAAGAGAAAGAGTTGCTCAAGTTATATTTATGCAAAAAAAATCTGATGAAATCTAGCTGTACTGGATTTACCCTTGGTTATAAGATATAGCTTTATTTGATATTCTAGCTAGAGACTTGAAAATGTGTTGTACTATGCTGCTGTTGGCACTTTTTTGTTGCCAAGTAGTCCATTAAGTTCACATTTCTTTGTTTTTGGTTATTTTTTTCATATTATTTGATTACTTTTGGTTCTCTAGGCTATCTTCATGCAATACCTTTTGTTCCATCAAAAGGTAGGTACTTGAAAGATGATAGCATCGAAGTTTCGATTTTGGTCGATAGATCGGTGGGGGGTTCCAGCATTATTGATGGGCAAATGGAGCTGATGCTCCACAGTTAAATTCTCCTCTACCTCGCTACTCATGGCTTATTTGATTCAAATGAGAATTGGAAAACCGTATAATTTGTGGAAATCGGAGGTTCTGCACAACAAATTTTCATAATTTGGTTGTCGTGGTTTTCTATGATCCTTGCTAATTCTGACTTTATATGTGTGTGCATATTATGCATCTATGCTTCTCAGTTCTTCCATAAATTATTAAGTGTCATATTTTATAGCATTTTTCTTCTTTTTTTCGTTGTTGGAAAATTCAAGGACAACACCGGTCTTCTGGCTAAAAGAAATCAAATGAAATAAAAAGCAACCTTAATTTTAAGAATTTTTTTAATGACATTAAATTTAGAAATTCATTTTAGGACCTGGGATAATGAGAAGTAATTATGTAAGTCTTGCTTTTGAAATTTTAGTATTGCATTTTAGTACAGTTGCAATGGTACTCAATATCCGCATTTATGAAATCTTGTTTAACATATTTTGTGCCTCAGAATTTAGAGGAAACAAGGGAAGAGGTTTTTCTAGCAGGTACAATTGAGGTGCAGAAATGCTTTCGTTCTTATCAAGTTCGTCGCTACTTTCATGAGCTGAAGAGAGGGGCGATATCACTGCAATCGTGTAAGGATAACATACCTTTTGAATATTATTTTGTTTTGTTTAATGTTTAAGTTATTTTGTCGAATAGATATACTGTAGGTGGTTCTGTCATTCGAATAATAAACAATGTGCAGATTGTTGCTACTTTCTAATTTTTTGATGACCGGGCAATACATTTTTCCAGCCGCGTATGTCGGGTTTTCTACTTATATCATTTGGTCTGCTATAAGTAGTCTTCTAATATATATTCTTTTCTTTTAATTTGGCTGTAAATGATTTCATTTACAGTGTTTTTTATAAGTTCACATTCATAATTGCAGATACAAGGGAAGTATTATCTTAGAATTGATCCCCTTGGTGAGGGAGCTAAGTGGCGTCGAACTTATGGGCAGGAGATATATTCTCCATTTTTATTAGCTTTCACTGAACAGGTGAGATACATATAAATATATCATGTTCTCCTTTTTGCAAATAGCTGTGCAATTAATTGATGATTCACATGTATGCAGGATGGAGATACAGATCTCCTGTGAACAGTTAAAGTTTGCATGCTTAGTATATTTGATTATTTTAGTGCCCTGCGGACGGATTTGGAACTGTGCTTGTTATGGGAAGAAGGGAATCAACATAGCTGCAAAGTATTAATAACCTTCGTCGTAGATTGGATATGCTTGGAGTATGGTTAATTGATCGATCGTATATTGTTGTAATTTTATGCGGTGTTTGTAATATTTTGGATATGTATTGTAGATTTTAAACAAAACATGTATTTCAAATTTTAAAATTAAATGTTATATATGCCTATTATAGTGTAATGTATGTTTTAATTTAGTGTTAGATTACAAATGCTACTATTACTTAATTAAAAAGATTGGTGTTACAATTGATAGAACAGACTGTGACAATAAGTTATATGGGACCAACATGTGGTCCCACTTATGCAATCTTGATAAAGCTATTGTATCACTCATTTTGTGTTACATTTGGGCCTGTCAGTGTTACAGTAGGTGCCTATTGTAACATTTTCATCTCTGTTACAATAGATCAGTGAAGTGTTACATTAGGGTGTCTATTGTAATGCTCGTATACGTAACGCCCCCTGGTGTTACAATAGACCTATTGTAACGCTTTTAGGGACTATTGTAACACCATTTAGGCATTACAATAGCCCACTTATGGCTTAGTGAATATATCATTATCTGATCCTTAGTGCGATTCAGAGGACATAATCTTTTAGGGGGATGTAATATCCGGGACATGACGTGTAATTATTTTTATCAATAAATGATTATTATGTGATTTTTGGTGAATTATTTGATGATTGGTGATATTATTTGAATGTTCATAGTCTAGGTATGTTAATTTTATTATGTCCAGAATAAAATATAGAGAATTAAGGTATTTTTCTGGTAATTTTTGGAGTATTATATGATTTTATATTGATTTACGAATTATTAACTATTTTCTGAATAATTACAAAATTATTTTATAAAGCCGGGAATCGTCTAACCTCGACCGTTTTTACGTTTTTATAACCCGAAACTCTTCCGAAAACTCCTTCCTAACCTAATCTCGTAATTCCGGACATTTTTCGTGTTTTGACTTTTTCGATCTGGATTACGGTTTGACCCGTCCCGGCGTGATATTTTCGATACGCTAACCCTTTTCGATAACATTATCTTCGTATAATCGTTTTATAAAAGCCAGTTTTGATAATTATCCGAAATAGTATAACGTTTATCCAAAACAGGATAGTGCTTATACAAAACAGGATAGTGTTTATCCGAAAAGGATAATGTTTATCCAAAATGAACGTATTTATCGATCCAACACGATACAGAACGTACTAATATTCCGTAAATATAAATAGCCATTTCTTATTTCATTTTCACGCTTAAAATCATAACCAGACAGTACAAACCCTGAAAAACCAGAGAAAATTTTATTAAAACACCGTATTCTTGAAAATCAATCGCACAAACGAAGGCGTTATCGAACTCCGATTCGGGCGTGCAATATATCAAAACGAAGCTCTTGAAATATTCTTTCTGAATCAACGATCTGTTTTTTCCCAGAAATCAAGGTATTTTTCTGATTTAATTATTTAAATTCGAATTAATTATGGATTAAATTATGAATTTTTGTTCTTGATGTTTTTGATATGATTTGATGGCATAATCGTGTAGATCTTTTCTTCCTGGTCAATTTGGTATATTATATGTCAAAAATTGAGTTCAATAACACATATAAATTGATGTTTGATTCTCTGCATGAAGAACTAGGGTTTATGTTCTTGAATTTTATTAATTCGAAATTAGGGGTTTCTATTATGTTGAGTCTGGGTGAAAACCGTGACCACCAATGCATTCAGGAGATTCTCAGGAATGGAGTCGTAATTTTTGTTTGATTTATAGAGTGTTGTTCGAGCAGATCGGAAAAATGAGGTTAGCGGCGGCGGAAATGTTCCGACGAGTTTTCCGGCCAAATGGTTGATTTATTGCACGATTTGATTGTGTAATTGAGTTTCTTGGGGAGTAATTATGCAACCCTATTGTTTTGGCCGAGTTCTGGGTTGTTCTGAAGGTGGCCGGAGAGCTTGGTGGCCGCCGTTAATGGCGGCCAACCACCGGAGCTGAGGACTGGGAAGACGACAGGGGCAAACTGCAGTTTGACCCCCTGAAGTTTCCCTGTCTTGCAAAATCAGTACTTTAGTTTTTAAAATTTACAAATTAAGATTCCTGTTTTAATTATTTTCAGAAATCATATTTATATTTAATTTATTTTCAGAAAATCAGTTTTAATTATTTAAAACTCGAAAATTCATTAATATTATTCTGAAAATCATTTTTATTTAAAAATAAATCTTAATTATTTAATTAATTAATTTTAGTTGATAATTAATTATTTAATTAGTCAATTAATTTAAATATTAATTGATTAGTTAATTTAATTAGTTATTAATTAATTTTAATTGATTATTTAATTGGATTTAATTATCTATTTTTGGTTTGAAAATTCTGAAAAATAGTTTCGAGTTGTAAAATATTATTTTAAATTATTTTCAAAACTCGATAATTATTATAAAATTATTTTAAAGTCAAATTCGGGAGTTCGAACCCTATTATTTAATTATAAAATGATTCGGAGTCCAATTTTAATTCTGAAAAATGTTCAAAAATTCGTAATAAATACCTGGAAAATCATTTTGACCCCGAATCTTCTTTGGAAAATTATTTGGATTGAATATCTTACGTGCTATGTGTTATATATGACCTGATTGCTGAATAAAAGGATTTTTTGTGTATTATTTGACTGTTTTTGCTGTAACTTTCAATCCGTAAATCGGATTTGGGTAAAATGTAGGGTAGATAAAAGCTTATGACGACTATGTGATGATTAGAATAGTATAAGATTGAGTATTGATAGATGATTATGATGCCTAGAAGAGTAAGCAAGACATAGAAAGAGAAAGTCAATGATCCGTAGATAGAATTGAAGCATAGAAAGAGAAGGCAAGTGATTGACGAATAGAAGCAAGGCATAGAAAATAAGGAAAGTGATTGATGAGTAGAATTGTTAGATGAGTACAAGTAAAGTTGGAAATCATCTATGATAAGGCAAGTCCTTCTGAACCTTTCTTCGAGATATATGGCGAATATTTATGAACTTTCTCATAACATGTTGCTATTATTCAAAATAAATCTTGTTTTATATTGCAAGCACTTTAAACTATTGAACCTTAAACCCTGATTCTTATTGATCTTGAGCCATAAGCCTTATTCTTCATGAACCATTAATTGTTGAATTCTCAGATACGAGCCAAACATATACGATACTACTCCACAAATACATACACACCATAAACCAAGTATTTCAATAGAATTTATTGAG
The DNA here is from genome assembly GCF_009905375.1 of Apium graveolens. Lineage (NCBI taxonomy): Eukaryota > Viridiplantae > Streptophyta > Magnoliopsida > Apiales > Apiaceae > Apium > Apium graveolens. The sequence continues at coordinate 32,186,698 of NC_133657.1, read as the reverse complement.
TACGCAAAAACTTATACACCCTGGAATACCCTAACACATCAAAGGTCAATACCCTGTATTATCATTGAACCATTGTTCTTCCGATACTTGATTTTTCATCAGGCTTAAAGCCTTTCTTCATATTTACACCTTGATATACCCTGGTGATACTTGTGAAATGTTTTATGTTCTAAGATAAATGCTTTATCAATGTTGATTATGATTCTGTTTTATTGAATTACAATGGTTATCCTATTGAATTATTTTAGAATTGGATAGTTTTATAAATGTGGACCAGATTCATGGTCATATTAAGCCAATGCGTGCCTTGGATCCAGTATATAGAGCAAAGCCGGGAGCCTTGCTCGGGGTTAGTGTGTGACTGATCAGCAGCCTAACCTTGATTTTTAAAAATGAAAAGAATATCTAATTCTATCATTGCTTATCTAGAAACTTGATTCTTATGAATCATTTTAACTGATCATTGTTGAACCTCAATTATTGCTATTATGACTTGCTGAGCTAGTTAGCTCACTCTTGCAAATATGTTATGTTATTTTACAGTTGAAAAGGAAATTGTTGATAACGAGGATTCCAAGTCCAGTGTGCGAGCTAGGATTCCAGGATAAAATGGAACGAGTTAGCAGGAGCTTTATAATGTAGATGAGTTATGTAAGATTTTAAGAATGATATCATTATCAGTTGTAAGCGGAACTAGTTGGGATTTGGTACGATGTAATAAAAGTTAAGGTTGTGGCTTGTTTTCATACTTTAACCTGTTGCGATCCATGGTTATGGTAAGAAGGATCTTTGCATATATTAAATTCATAATCAGGTATTTATATATTGTGTGTGTGTGTGTTGCGAACCCCAAACTTATGACCCGGGTTTGAAGGGCGTCACATTGTTAGACAAACTTAGTATTTTACACTAAGTTGTGAATCATTTTGAGGCTCTATATGAGTGAGACACATTATGTGTTAGTGGTGTGTATTTATTGGAACGTAATCTCCTCTTCGAGGGGATTCCAACACATATTTATACACTCAATATGAGTAAAAGGTGAATGAGACCTGATGTTCCAAAGTGTGACCTTTTAATGTGAAAAGTGGATTTTGTACCACATCGAGAGTATCACAAACCTATTCCTTGGGTTTTCTTATAAATACCATGTACCACATCGAAAAGTAAAATAAGTCATTTCAAGTCTCTCTTTATAAATAGAGTCTTAGGGCACCGGTTTTATTAAGTCGAGAAAATAAGAGTTATCTCTTTAATTCTCAGTCTCTTCAGTCTTAAATTTTTCTAATATTCCGGTGATAGTTCTCGGGCTCAGTTCAAGCTCGCTGAGAGTATTTTCAATTTATCGATTATACTAGTATCTCGTTTTATCATGGGAAGTAGGTCGCTAAACACGGATGGTGCGGGGCGAAACTGCTTTAAAGAGATAGTTTTCTGGACTCTAGATTAAATCCAATCTCTGTTTGTTTTCTCAAATCCTTCTCCTATTTTAATTGTTAATTCATATATGCTTATATGATTTAAGAATTAGCAATGTTCTTGTGAATTAGTTATATATTCAATATATATAATAATCTCTATATCGTACAAGATTGATAACAAGAAATAGGTAAGAACAACCATCCATACTGAAATTGAGGAAAAAGTTCAATATTTGATCTTTTCTCTTTCTATATATGATCTACCTATTTATCCATATATATGTATGCCGGTGCACATCTTACCTACAAATACTGGAATTGGTAATGCAAAAACTCTTTAACAACATAGTAATAGTTGAATTTCAGAATTCAAATTAAGTTTGAAATTTTGGAACTGAGTTCAGAGGAACTGAATCATTTCAATATAAAGAAATTGTGCAGTTACAGTATTTTTTAAGATACAAAAATAAAGCACGGTTGCATTCTCTTATTTGGCGTGCATACAAAGCATCAACGTTATGGAAATAAAGCCAACAGGTAAGCAAAGAATTTAAATTGAAGTCCAGATTGTACAGGTTATATGAAGAAAAACAGTTTCAGAAGAAAATGAAACCGATAATTTACCTTCTGCCAGCAACATCCATGAATCTCATTGCAACAACTATACTAGGGGACATTAACAAAGTTATTAAAGCATGTTGATGGAGGAATCTGGTAACAACAAAGTTTGAGGTTTCTCGCCGGAATCAAGATCTGTGATGGTGGTTCTTTACCGGAAAATCAAGCGATGTGTGGTGGTTGTGTGTTAATTGGTGGATGAGATTGATTAGGGCAAGTTGTGGCACCTTTTCAGCTCTCAACTTCTTACCCCTCTCAATGTGTCTACGTACTCTTTATATAAGGATCAATCATGACGTAGTTCTTAGGGAATAAGAAATCTAATGAGCTTAGATTTCTCATTCCTAGGCCCGGTAGAAATCTTTCCAGAATCCATCTTCCGCTAGCTTTAGGAATGTCCAACTATGAGGCCCAACCGTGAAGGCCCAAAGTTTGTCCGCAATTGTAGGACTTCACGGATAGTGCATTTCCCTGCGTAAGGATAACACTTCGCTATAACTATCTCCCTTGATTTACGAACACAGGTATAACCACGGTTCACCCCAAATACCGGACGCGTCCCTATCCCCTGAATGAGGATAATCCACTAGATAGTTGGATAGGTGATCCCAAGCTCTTGGGTGAAAAGTGCAGGATGACTCTAAAGTTCTCCAACGAGGACATCCGTTGAATACAAGAATAGATTTCCCAAAGCACACACCAATGTTAACCCCGCATCCCCAACGTGGATACCTGTTGAATACAAGAGGAGGCCCTCAGTCATCAGGTATACCCCTGGAGGACTTCAAGCTTTTCACGGACATCCCCCTCCTTGACCATCTCAAGGAGGGAATTCTTCAAAGAATACCTGCAAAAAATACATTAGCAATAATAATACTCCATTGCTTCTATCCATGCTTGTCTTGCTCTTGAAATATCCCTAATCGCCTTGTCCTAGGTGAGGATAAGCCCAACTATTCAAATGAACTCAAAAGTATGCATTTCCAAAACACAAGACGCATCCGCCTCTTGTAGAATTCACACATTTCCCTTGTATTGCAATCCCAGCATGTAGACAATCCATCTTATTATCTTTCCTCAAGCAAGACACGCCTGTAGGCCTCGACACGTCCTCCACTCTTGAGATTTCCTCTTCATCCTTTGATATGACAACCTTAACCTCAAACAATCGCAATTGCACAGTCTACTCAACATTGGGTGCGTCATATAAACTGAGGGCGCATCCTCTCTTTGTTCATTACAGCCTAAAACCCAATTCTTCCTCTTTTTTGCCCTAATTTGAATCCAGTTGACCCGTTTCTGACCCGAGATAATTCGGTACCAAATTTTATTCATAACAACTATTCCCCAAATTCCATACGGAGTTGAAAACAAATCTGGAATTTTAATCCTTAGAACTATCAGCGAAATTTGGTTTGCTACCCTCCAAATCGTCAAGACGCGTCTAAGTAGGGGGACGCGTCCTAACTTCGTACGAACAAAACTCAACCACTTCATAGCCATTGCGCTAAAGCTGTCACATACATTATCATTACCATTCCTCTATAAATACCCTAAATATTTAACCACCCATTTACTCTTTTTTTCTCTCTCTCTCTCTCTCTCTCTCTCTCCTCAGAACGCCATCTCCGCCGCTATAAGAAGCTTTGCTCAAAAATCCGGTGATTCTACCGGTCATTTCCCAAGTTTTAATAGCCAATTGACCTCCCAAGTTTCAAGGCATGAATCTTCTTTTATTTATCTATTTCATTAATTAAATCGCCCGTAATAGGCAAAAGACCTTTCGTGTCCTTTTACTTCCACTCAACTGTTCTTCACTGCAAATTTGTATGTATGTGTATATATTGATTAAATCAATATATTTTGCTTCTTTGATTCCTGATTAAATGTTTCTAGGGTTATATATGTTTTTCCCCAAATCAATTATAATCGGCTAAAGTTCTACTGGAATTAAGAAGGTGGACGCGTCTAATTATGTAGGACGCGTCTTCAATCTACGACGCGTCACACAATGTTCTTAACCTTTTTAACTAACTTCCGTATTATTCATGATAGGCGTCTAGGACGCGTCTTCTCGTAAGAGATTTCCATCCTTTTATTCACATATCTTGTTTTACCTTTCTTATGGACTCGTCTTGTATTTTTATTATTTTTATTTTCCATATCGTATATTTTCTTCTTTAGACCTTGGATGCGTCCTCATCACCTTTTTCTTTCCTTTTTTAGCTGGAGGACGTGTCTTCATCTTCTCCATTCCATCCATTTAAGGTCCTCAACAAGCGCCTGGGAATTTATTCCCCTTCTTCCATTTCTTTCACACTTGAACCATCTGAGTTCCATAGGACTGCTTCATTTCTTGAGGTAGAGGCACATGTTTTTGAAGAACTTAGATCAAAGAGCTCTATTATGTCAAACTTGAGTACCGAGTTTATGGATAATATTCCTCTTAGCGCGAGGAGCAGGAAATTGAAATGTAAGAAAACTCCACAAGCCAAAACCAGCCTAGCTATAGAAGATTAGACCAATGATGAGATCATCCCCACGACCCACCAACCAACCTCTCGGGTGATCATCTCAGATGATGACACATCAAATGATCAGGGCACGTCCCCTCTTCATGACGCGTCTACTGATAGGACAGTGTCTCCTCACTGTAAGAGTGAGTTCGAGAAGAGGGTTCCTGATCATGACAAATATCCTGTATCTCCACAAAAATATGATTCCCCCCTGAATATTGGGAGCCATCTGATGCTAAATTGGATTTTGATTAGAAAGAGCTTGATTATCTCCCCGAAGCAGAGAAAAATATCTAGAGAAAGAAAGAACAGAAGTTAACATGTATTGGTCTTGATTCCACCGCAATAGACTTGGAGATAGGTCTGAACATGAAATATTATGACATGGAGGGCATATGGGCACGCCCCCTTTGCAAGATGAGGCTGCATATCTTTAACACAGGAAATTAAAGAATTCCCAGGATGGTTCTTACCCCCAAACTGGTTTCTCTGGGCGTGGACGCGCCCTTGCATCCTTACATCAAGAAGATGCTGAAATGGTTTGATGTATCATGTAGCCCAGTCCAACTATCCCCAAATTCGTACAAACTGGCATGGGCTTTGTACATCATGTACCATGACCTCGAGTTGGGTGCACCCTCTATGAAAGAATTTAGCTATTTTTTCAGCATCAGGAAATCCATTCCAGGATACCACTTCTTTGTTGTCAACAAATGATTAAATAAAAATGGTTTCAATGAAGGCAAAATCAGCAATGAACGAGATTTGAAAGAACCTTTCTTTTATCTTTATGATGTGAAGAGGGTCCGTGTGCTTTTGAACTTGGAGCCGAGTAAGTAATACTATCAGGGCGCGCTCTTTCTTACTTTATTTTCTTTTTTTGACCCTAATATCCTTGTTTCTCTTTAGACAAAAGAACTCAAAGAGAGTTAACTGGAAAGAGGAAGAAGAAGGCAGAAAAGGTGTTGAAATATGCTGAAAAGCATTTCAATCTCAAAGAGATGATTACAGAGTCCAACCTCAAATGGGTTGGTGCACTGTCTGCAAGAGTGGGTTCTCTCTACAAGTACCGTGACTTTCACAATGGTAAACCCGTCCTTACAGCTTCTGAAAAGGCTAGGGGACTTGATGCTATAAAGCTCGTTCAGCTCGACATTAGCAGACAAGTAGACCTAGAGCAGCGTAAGAATTATCATAACATGACGCATCATAGAGGCTATGACGCGCCATACATTTGCATGCGTGATCTTTATTCTTTCTAATATTCATACATACTTTCATAGCCCATATATTTGCTTTGGACGCGTCATAACGTCAGGACGCGTCTTCTTGTGATATGTGTAATTTTGATATTCATATAAATCTGTTATATTTATGTCTCCATTTTCTGCAAAATTTCATAATGATATTCATTGTTGTAAATTTGCTACCCATGATTTCCTTTTAATCATAAAAATAGGATGTGCCATGTACTTATAGCCCTTATTATGTCTAATAAGTATATAAGTTTCCATAGTTCACATAGGGCGCGTCATGGTAGCCAGGACGCATCCAAGCTTCTAATGCTTTGTGTTTTATCAAAGTCATAACATGCATGCTTGTCATTTTCCATATTGCTATAAGTTTATTTTCAGCAGGACGCTTCTCTTGTCTAGGCGCGTCCAGGACTAATGTGTACCATGTCATTCCACATATATGACTTCTCTTCCCAAGGGATTTGCTATTAGTGCCTACAGAAAGCTGAAAACTGGGAGGAGTAAGCCTGATGTTGTAAAAATTGATCCCAAAGCCAAGGATCCTCCAGCCACTGTGTGTTAGTGTGTGCCCTAGAGATAACATATTATGTTTATGTTATGAAATATTTGGATTATTAATTATGATTCTATAGATTATTCTGTTAGTAATTTATTATATCTTTATTTTCTGCGATAAAATGTTAGATTATAAATTTCCTTGGAATATGATATGTAAATCTATATCTCTAAGTACGTGACTTAGAAATGAGATTATGAGAATAGTATTGATATTCCTAAATATCCCTAGTCAAGTATTATTGTTAAGGGACGATAATAAATACGTTGAGACTAGTGTGTTTGTTGACTGATGATCACATCTCATTGATCATAGGTATGGTGATACTAAAGTAAAAAACACAGGCACATGTATTAGATACATAGTGCTAGATTGACCCATTGTGAGATACTACATGTTTACAGTGTCATAAATTAATCTCACAGTGATAATGATGTATTGGTCGTTAGACCTAAAATCATTATATTTCTATACGAGAATTAATATACTTTGATACTATTGAAAGTTATCCTTGACCGAGTAATAATAAAAGTGGACATTGGGTATATTATCAATCGTATGAGAAATATGAATGATCTAGATGGGATTTAGCCCTCCTATATTAAAGGGGTGATATTATTGGCCTCTTGATCGAGTAAGACTATAAAATGCATGGTCGTGCTCAAATACTGATTTGTTTAATAGTTTACTCATTGATCAAGTAAAGAAGGATTAAACGTTAACAGAGGATGACACAATGCATGCCTCGAGTTTGATCTATAATATAAGGCTAAAGGGATTATATTACATTGTACATTATTCACAAAAGGTTTAGTTGAATCACCAATTATTATTATTACTTGGGGAGCAATGATGTATTACTAGATGCCACTAATTGTTTATAATTTTATTATTAGAAAATAAAATTATTGCCAACGTAATAATAACCTAAAGGATCACACACAAAGAACGTTTAAAATGGAGTGTTATTTAAATTATGAATTTAAATATTTTATTATTGTTAATTTAAATTTAATTATTAAATTAATTAAGTGAGACTTGATTAATTATATATATATTAGAATTCGAATTTAATAATAATATAAATCCAAAATCAGAATGGGTCATTTTAGAAGCCCATTATGATTAGGATTAGGCCCGAATCCCCTCTCTCCCTATATATACATTAAGATGTATATTTTTAGGGTTGAGAATTTATTCACATTTTTGAGAAAAAACCCTCGCAGCTCTACATCTTAAAGAGGCTTGAGAGAGAGAGAAGGAGGAAACCAAATCGGCTAGTACCGGCTCTGGTGATTGTTGGACGATCGGACGTTCGTATGGATACCTTGGAGAGAAGATTTTCGAAAGGAGGCTCCTGTATTGGTTCATCAAAATTAGAACGTTCATCACAATCAGAAGGAAAGCTTTATTAAGGTAAACATCAATTCTCCATAATTATCCGGTCATTATATATAGATCCTGCGGTAGAAATTCGAAATTTTTGTTTTCTCGTTGCGTTTTATTGCTCGAATCCCTAATACTGTTGTCACACCCCCAACTTAACCAGCAAATTAAATATAACTATTACAATATTTAAAAATAAGTAAACACAACATAATCCCAGATCTTACAGTTTAGGGTTTGGAACAGCCCAACACCACCATCTATTACAACTGATTTTAATATCGAATCCTCACACATAACTATCTCTTATTCTACTTGAGCTCGAACATACGCATCAGCTTCACAGGTCTTACGGGCGGTCTGCTTGAATCTAACCATAGCTGCTAGCTGAAATATCAGGGTAAAGCAAGAAGTGAGCCAAATGCTCAACAAGTGCTAAACAATACGATACAAAACATAAATCGAGATATATATTAAAGAATGACAATGTTAAGACATAACCAATGATAACAAGAGATAAAAATTTGGGTGATGGCATCATTTGCTTGTATCAAAACAATTTCAAAATCATATCTTAATCAAAATCATTTTATGACGCTACGGATTACAGCCGGTGATCAGCCGCGAAGTAATCCCGAACCTCGCTGGGTTCTAAAATATTAATGGGATCCCTAGGCAACTTTTAAGCCTACAAAATAAGTGTGGAAAGGACTCGCCTCTCAGTCCAGATCCACTATTCAGAGAAAACATTTATCCCCATTTGGGACTAAAAATCCACATTTTAATCATTTTAAAAACTGATGCCGATTTATGACAAAATCTCTTTTGACTGTAAACATTTTTATCAAGGGATTATAGATCAACTTGAAATACTGGAAATATGTCACAAAATCTCAAGGCCATGATCCACTAGACTTTACTCTATTAGGGTAACTGAAAGGTTTCCATATACAAGAAATTGGACAAGGAAATTTAGCAAGGCTATTGGATATTATGAAAGAGTAATGCCAAACTAGGCTTAAAACAATGGTTTTCGATAAGGTACAAGTACTAGAACATCAAGAAGATAAGCTTCATGAATACTAAGGGTGTTAAGGTATGAAGAAATGATCTTTAACTCAGGATATATCAGAATTATCAAGCTTTAGGATATGAAAGAGGGGTATCAATCAATTAGGGACAACTTTGATAAATATCTGGCTTTCAGGTATCAAGGTAAGGTTCTATAGGGGTTCAAGTATCAGGATGAGATATCAAAACTTAGGAATCATTAGCATGGTAATCAAGAGGATCAACCAAGTGCTATAACAACTCTTTATTTTATCATGGCATTCAAATTACTTTAATATACTATCATGATAAGACTTTTGAACTACTTGCAATACGTACTCGAGGGTTCATGGCATTTCTATATGATTCAAAGATAAACCTAAGATACGCTTGATTCAAATATATCAAAATGACTCAGGATAGTTGGATCAATATATATGAACTATTTGTAGTGAATACGAAAGACAAGTTGAATCACTTGCCTTGAGAAAGGCTGGTATGGTCTGGCTGGTAGGAGCAACTGGAAGCTTCACTCGACCTTTATGGCAAGTTTACCCTCGTCTTGAGATCCTACATAATAATAATAATCCTCATTATAATATAATCTCACCAACTTAACCTATTTACAACAAATGGCACTTAGGCCTATATGCACGCAATTTATATTCACCTTATAAATATAATCGTACACATAGCCACATATACTCACATATCATATTTTAATACCAAATAATATCACACGCACCATAATGCAACACTAGGCTTGGATGATCTCGACTCACAACTTAAGTCACTTGGTCGCTATACTTAGACAAAGTCTCCAAATTTTGGCTTCCTAACTCGATGTGCCTTTACTAAACTATCCAAGACCTATTGACCCTCACTTGGGCCTTTTGCTCTACTGACTTTATAATATCTTACCACCATAGTGGTCAACCTAGATCTCACTCCTAAGTGTTCTAAAACTATGTGATAAGTGAAAGTGCTCACTGGTGTAAATTTCAGAATGACATCTATGGTTTCTTGAGTGAATTAGACACCCTTAAACTACTATTTTTCCTCCAAAACTCTTACAAAAGACTCTCCTGACCTTAGGGCATCTCCCAAACTTGATGTGGCTCAAGGGCCTAGCTTGGGCCTCCTTGGGCCTAAGCTTAAAGTCCATGGTTCCCCTGTTTTTTGGGCAGAAAAATGCCCTGACTTGAATTAACTTGTGACACATGGTTCTAACTCATATCCTATGAAATATGGTTGGAAAAACTTCTCTGACACGCCCTCTAACTAAGGCCCAACAGGGCCTAATGAGGGCCTACCCATGACATGGTAAAAACTTCCTATTTCTAAGTTGCAACAAAACTGTCCCCTGCTGGACAGATTTTGTGATTCCACTTGTGCACCTAACCAAACGACTTGGAAACCTCCAACCAACACCTAAAACCTTTCATATACTCATAATGCTAGCTTCTGGTGGCTTGAGACTTAAAGTGCACATCAATGACATGGCCAAAACTCAGTCTAAACCTCAGGGTACTAAACTGATTTTCTGCTGAAACTAAAACTCTCCTTTCTCCAAGGTTTTTACTTGACAAACTCAACCACCAACAATCCAAATACCCAAACCAAGACTTAAACATGGTGATCTACTGAACCAACTTCCTTTCACTCAAAATAATCTTGGTGGAGATCATCCTTACCTAAGGTGCAACATGGCAAAATAAAGGAAATCACATTTCACAACTTACAAGTCATCAAGTTTTTGAAAATAACAAGTTATGTATTTTTATAAAATATATACACGAATTATTTCCATACATCAAGGAGCACTAATCAAGATTAACACCTTATCCCTACTGAAATTAAAGCTTACTAAAAAAATCTTTCCAAATGATCAAAATCTTCCAACATTCCAAGAGAAATCCACATGCATGCATAACTTTGAGTTTTATAAACCAAAACAACATATTTTCTAAATATAATCTATCATGAAATTGACATGCAAGCCTAGAGTAAGATATATCTAGATGATCACTTAGCATGCAAAGAGTTTCATCAAGTTTTCACTACAAAATTCATGCCATTACAACATAAACATACAAGAATTGAACAAAGCAACAAGAATGATCTTAAGGACCATTCATTCGGCTCCCTTAAGGTCATGGCCGAATGAAATGGAAGGGAAATGACCATTCAACATCAAGAGTTTCCTTCTCAAGGCTTGGCACTTCACCATTCCTTGTAGTCCTCTCAAAAACAAACTTAAATCCATAAGAATCAAGGTTGTACTTTGAGTTCTAACTAATACCTTGACATGCAAACTTAAAACTTAAACTTTTTACTCAAAAGTCTTTGAAGTATATATGATCATGATATGGGATGTAGTATTTACTTGTATAGAAGGTGAGAGTTTGAATGAGGAATGAAGAAAAGGGGAGGGGGTTGGTTCTCGGCTAAAACCCGAGAGGAGAGGGGGAGGGCCGAGAGTGATAGGGAGGAGGGAAGGAGGAGAGAGTGAGGTGTGGGTGGAGTGTGAAATGATCATGACACTTTGCTTGTTTTATGGTTTTTGATTTGACAAAATATGAGTGGAAATGAGAATTGACAAGAATAACCTTCCAATTATACTTAGATCATTTTGCATGCAAGGACAAAGAAGGAAATTGGCTAGTAAAATGAGAGTTAGTGGGGTTGGAATTGTCTCTTTAGCCCTTTAAATTGAATAGAAAAAGATTTGCATGCAAGGGCAACCATGTAATTTAATAATTAATAAGCAACTTATTTTCAAAGATTTATTTTTATATAATAAAATAAAAGTTCAAAAATTATAAAATTTATACCATAATATAATTTGGATTTTTAGAGATTTTATAAAACCACTTTCAAGATTTATGAACAAAATATCTTTTAAAAGAAAATTTCTCCAAGGCTTAGAATATTCCTTATAAATCAAAAATAAAGGAAATAAATAAACTTTTACTTTGAAAAATCATGTTCTACACGTAAAAATTTTATAATGCAGAAATTCTCACTAACACATCGTGAAATCATTGATTATATTTACTTTTGACTTTAATATTATACCAAAATCACAAATAATATTACACAAAAATGTCGGTCGTAACATCCTCTCCCCCTTAAGGGATTCTGTCCCCATAATCTAAGAGAACAGATGAGGATACCGGAACGCATATCAGACTCTAACTCCCAAGTCGATTCTTCGACCTTAGGGTTCCTCCAAAGTACTTTTACTAACTTTACTAACTTGTTTCTAAGACTCTTCTCTTGCCAGTCGAGTATTTTGACAGGTTGCTCCACAAATGACAAGTCTGCCTGAATTTCTACAGGTTCATATTCTATCACATGGCGAGCGTCAGGATTGTACTTCTTAAGCAACGACACATGGAACACATTATGCACATGCTGATACTGAGGTGGTAAGGCTAACTCGTAGGCTACCTTCCCCACTTGACTCAAAATTTCAAAAGGACCTATATATCTAGGTGCTAACTTTCCTTTCTTGCCAAATCTAGACAACCCTTTTCTAGGCGACACCTTCAGCAAAACAGCTTCGCCAACTTGGAATCGAACATCCTTACGCGCTGGATCTGCATACTTCCTTTGTCTATCTTGAGCAGCAAGTAGCCTTTTCTGAATTAACTTGAACCTGTCATGCAACTGTTGCACCAATTCCGAGCCGAGAATCCTTCCTTCTCCTACTTCATCCCAACTTGTCGGTGATCTACATTTTCGCCTTACAAAGCTTCGTATGGTGGCATGCCAATACTGGAATGATAGCTATTGTTGTAAGAGAATTCAATCAATGGTAAGTGGTCATCCCAACTTCCTGCAAAATCGATTGCACAACTACGCAACATGTCTTCGATTGTTTGAATTGTCCTTTCGCTCTGACCATCAGTCTGCGGGTGGTACGCCGTGCTCATATTCAACTTCGTGCCAAGACTTTCTTGAAATTGCTTCCAGAATCTCGAGTTAAATCGGGGATCTCTGTCTGAAACTATCGATACGGGTACTCCATCTCTTAGTACGATTTCACGCACGTACAGATGAACCAATTTGTCCAATGACGACTTCTCATTAATTGGAAGGAAATGCGCTGACTTCGTAAGACGATCAACTATAACCCATATAGCGTCATGTCCGGATTTCGTTCGCGGTAGTCCCACTATAAAGTCCATAGCAATATTTTCCCATTTCTATTCTGGAATCTTTAGAGGCTGAATTAATCCGCTTGGTCGTTGATGTTTTGCCTTCACTTTCTGACAAGTATAACACTTCGCAACCCATTCCGCCACATCTCGCTTCATATTTGGCCACCAAAAATTCTGCTTTAAGTCCCGATACATCTTAGTGCTTCCCGGGTGGATTGAAAATTTTGAATTGTGGGCTTCTTGTAAGATCTCATTCTTTAATTCAAGTACATGAGGAATCCAAATTCTGGAGGAAACCCTTAGTATCCCTTGCTCATCCTTTTGAGTATTAATCTCCTCTCCAGTTAGTTGATTCTTCTCTTTCTCCACAATCACAAAGTTCCAGTTCAAATCTCTTGATCTCTTCAGACAATTCCTTTGGTGTTGCCATCATATTCAGTCTCTCCTTCCTGCTTAGAGCATCGACCACAACATTCGCCTTTCCAGGATGGTAATTTATCGAGCAGTCGTAGTCCTTGATCAATTCCAGCCATCTCCTCTGCCTCATATTGAGCTCCTTCTGAGTGAAAATGTACTTTAAACTCTTGTGATATGTGTAGATTTCACACTTTTCTCCGTAGAGGTAATGTCTCCAAATTTTAAGTGCGAACACTATGGCGGCTAGTTCCAAGTCATGCGTCGGGTACTTCAACTCATGCGGTTTCAACTGTCTTAACGCATACGCGATCACTTTACTGTGTTACATTAACACACAGCCTAATCCCTCATGTAAAGCGTCGCTGAATATTACAAAGTTTCCTTGGTCATCTGGAAGTACTAACACCGGAGCTGTTACCAACCTCTGTTTCAACTCTTGAAAGTTATCCTCACATTCTGCACTCCAATCAAACTTCTGATTCTTCCTGGTTAACTTGGTCAATGGCGTGGCGATTTTCGAAAAATCCTTGACAAACCTTATATAGTATCCTTCCAAACCTAGAAAACTTCGCACTTCCGTAGGAGTCTTTGGCCTCTCCCAACTCATAATTGCATCAATTTTTGCCGGATCTACTTTAACTCCTTCATTTCCAATGACGTGTCCCAAAAATTGAACTTCCTTTAACCAAAACTCACATTTAGAAAACTTGGCATACAACTTCTCTTGTCGAAGTATCTCCAATGCTATCCATAGATGCTGCTTATATTCTTCTTCCGACTTTGAATAAATAAGGATGTCATCAATGAATACCACTACAAACTTATCCAAATACTTCTTAAATACTCGATTCATCAGATCCATAAATACGGCCGGGGCATTAGTTAATCCAAACGGCATTACTAAGAATTCATAATGTCCGTATCTGGTCCTGAATGCTGTTTTGGGAATATCTTCTTCCTTGATCTTTAATTGATGGTATCTCGATCTCAAGTCAATCTTTGAAAAGCACTTTGCTCCCTTCAGCTGATCAAATAGGTCATCTATTCTTGGTAGCGGGTAGCGGTTCTTGATCGTTACCTTATTCAACTCCCGATAATCTATGTATAGCCGCATACTCCCATCTTTCTTCTTTACAAACAGAACAGGTGCTCCCCATGGCGACGTACTTGGCCGTATCACTCCCTTATCCAACAATTCTTGTAGCTGGCTCGCCAACTCTTTCATTTTTGCTGGTGCCATCCTACATGGGGCCTTCGAAACTGGTTCTGTGCCCGGAGCAAGGTTGATCTCAAACTCGATTTGTCGATCTGGTGGTAAGCCCGGTAGTTCATCTGGAAAAACATCTGGGAACTCGTTAACTACGGGGATATCTTCTATGCTGGGGCTGCCTTTTTCTGAATCCACTACATAAGCTAGGAACGACTCACAACCTTTTCTAAGCAACTTCTTAGCCTGAACGATTGTAAGAAATAGTTGCTCTTGCCTCTGCCCCTTAAATACTACCTTCTCTCCACTCTTCATCTTTAAATACACTTTCTTGGTCTTACAATTAATCTGGGCGTTATTTTTCCCTAACCAATCCATTTCTAAAATTATATCAAACTCTCCCAACTTGAAGAGTATCAAGTCGGCTGAAAACTTATACCCCGAAATATCAATCTCACACTTCGGACAGAATTGATTCACAGGAATCTTCTCTTGGTTCGCAATTACCACATTTACTACCTCGCTCATAACCATTTTATCACATTGAAGTTTATCAAGAAAATTTTCTGATATGAAAGATCTTGTTGCTCCCGAATCAATCAATACTTTAGATTTGACATTATTGAGTAAAAGTGTACCTGTTATCACCTCAGAATTCTGAACAGCATCCTTCATCTTCAGATCGAATGTCCTTGCTGTTGCTTGCAGGGTTGTTATAGGTGGTGGAGGTAATGCCAATACCTCGGCTGGCACGCTTGCACTGGTACTTGCCACATTCATTAGAGCTTTGGCTAGTCCAGTTGTCTTGCACTCCCTAGCTATGTGTCTAGTCTTTCCACATTTGTAACACGTAACTCCTGGCTTCGGCATCTTGCACTCATTTTCCAAATATCCCATCTGTTTACACCTATAGCAGGTCATGCTCAGTTTATTGCACACTCCAGGGTGCCTTCTTCCACAGTGCTTGCATTTCGGTCTCTGGAACCTGTTTTCTCCAACTTGTCCTTGGCTTGCCTGGTTGTTACCCCTTGATTCTTGCCTTTTGCCCAAATTCCCTTTCTTTTGGAAACTTCCGCCCTTATGGAATCCAATCCTCTTTACACTCCGATCTTGTGAACTTCCGGCTTCAGACTTTTCTCCATAAAATGGAACCTTCCTCTTCTTGTTATCCCTTTTCTTCCTTGACTGCATCCCATTATTCTCAATCAGAGCAGCTTTCTGTACTACTTCCGCATAGGTTTCAAGCTCAAACATAGCCACTCTATCTCTGATCCAAGGCTCCAATCCTTGCTGAAATTTCTTTGCTTTTTCCTCCTCAGTGCTGGTATACTTTATCACAAACCTTGACAACTCAGTGAACTTCTTCTCATACTCTAGTACAGTCATGATCCCTTGCTTCAACTCAAGAAATTTAAGCTCCATCTGATTCTGCATGTACTTAGGGTAATACTTTTCCAGAAATAACTTCTTAAATCTCTCCCAAGAAACCTGCTGAGTTGCTTCCATAGCTTTTACTGATTCCCACCAATAGATGACTTCGCCCTTCAAGAAGTAGGTAGCACATGGCGTCTTCTGATCGTCTCCTAACTGTACCAACTCAAAAGCCCTTTCCATTTCCTTAATCCATGTGTTAGCTATTACTGGATCAGTGGTATCATGAAATGCAGGTGGATTCACATTCTGAAATGCCTTGAAAGTGACAACTTGTCTAGGTGGTACTGGTGGTTCGGGTGGTTGGTGTGGTTCACGATTATCTTGGTTTTCAATTCGTTGTTGAAGGGTTAGTTGTTGTTGAGCTATAGCATTGGTTTGCTTTTGCAAAGTTTCCAATAGTCGAAGAATATTTGGGTCTGGGGTAGATGTGGTTGTTGGGTTCTTCTTTTTGGGAGGCATGATCCTGAAATAAGAGTTATGTCAAAACATATATGAATGATAGAGTAATTTGAAGGTATCGCATGGCATTCTTATTTACATATGAGGTCAACTTTCAAATTAAGCAGATATGGCGATGCAGATAAAAGCGTAAAATAACAGTTGAGAGCATATGGAACAATAGTGCATGATTATTGAAATTTAAAGGTCACAATACATCTGGATTAGGACAAAGTCTGATTCTGAGATCAACAGGCTTTTTTAAAGGAAACAACTGGGAATTCTACGAAGTCTGATAGTACAACAACATGAAAAGGTAAATGGAAAGAACTAAGGCTCCACTCCATCTGAACGGGGCTTGGTAGTCTTCTCCTCTCGAAGCATCTTCACAATACTCTGGAGCTCATCTGCCACCATCTGGATGACATACTGGCTGGTGCGGTCTCGGTGCGATGGCATCTCCTCAAGCTTAGTGTTGACGTACTGAACCAAAGTCTCAAGTCTCGCAGTCATCTGCTCCTTGGGCTTCCCTTCATAGTTTCGGCTGTCCAGGTACACGCTCTTTAGTCGGTCTATCAGTCGGTCGTACTTGCCCTGAAGCATGTCAAACTCGCGCCTCAACTCAGCATACACAGAGAAAGCAATAGTGTCGTCCGACCCCGAGGATGACGAGGAATGCGCTCTTTGCTGACAAGCCAATAAGAGGGGTATTAATAAATTTACTTAACCTACTCTCTCGCATATTATCTATAGCATATACATAAATCTTATAACCTATTTGGGCTATCCAGGGACTCTAAACCGTAGCTCTGATACCAAAACCTGTCACACCCCCAACTTAACCAGCAAATTAAATATAATTATTACAATATTTAAAATAAGTAAACACAACATAATCCAAGATCTTACAGTTTAGGGTTTGGAACAGCCCAACACTACCATCTACTACAACTGATTTTAATATCGAATCCTCACACATAACTATCTCTTATTATACCTGAGCTCGAACATACGCATCAGCGTCAAAGGTCTTACGGGCGGTCTGCTTGAATCTAACCATAGCTGCTAGCTGAAATATCAGGGTAAGCAAGAAGTGAGCCAAATGCTCAACAAGTGCTAAACAATACGATACAAAACATAAATCGAGATATATATTAAAGAATGACAATGTTAAGACATAACCAATGATAACAAGAGATAAAACTTTGGGTGATGGCATCATTTGCTTGTATCAAAACAATTTCAAAATCATATCTTTATCAAAATCATTTTATGACGCTACGGATTACAGCCGGTGATCAGCCGCGAAGTAATCCCGAACCTCGCTGGGTTCTAAAATATTAATGGGATCCCTTGGCAACTTTTAAGCCTACATAATAAATGTGGAAAGGACTCGCGTCTCAGTCCAAATCCACTATTCAGAGAAAACATTTATCCCCCTTTGGGACTAAAAATCCACATTTTAATCATTTTAAAAACTGATGCCGATTTATGACAAAATCTCTTTTGACTGTAAACATTTTTATCAAGGGATTATAGATCAACTTGAAACACTGGAAATATGTCCCAAAATCTCAAGGCCATGATCAACTAGACTTTACTCTATTAGGGTAACTGAAAGGTTTCCATACACAAGAAATTGGACAAGGAAATTTAGCAAGGCTATTGGATATTATGAAAGAGTAATGCCAAACTAGGCTTAAAGCAATGGTTTTCGATAAGGTACAAGTACTAGAACATCAAGAAGATAAGCTTCATGAATACTAAGGGTAATTAGGGATGTTATTCCCAGTGGACTAACAATGAGATTTACAGAAGGGGGGTTGAATGTAAATCTCAAAACTTTTTCAAGTTTTGAGCAGTTTGTAAGACTAAGTGTTTGAGTGATCAAATGTGTGTGAATTGCTTGGAGCTGATGCAGACAGATATATATTCAAACACAAATGTAATGAACACAAATAACTTAAAAACTTTTCTGGTGGATTTGTTGTTCCACCAGAGATGTGTTATTCCAGAAAATCTGTGATTCAAAATTAAATCACAGCTGCTTCCTAGTACAAACTAGATGATTTTCTCTCTTGATATTTCTAAACAGCTCAGGGAAAATTCACATCTAATTACTAGCTACTACTTGGTTTATATTTCACCAAGTTTACAAGTGAAGACAAAGATAAAGTACAATAAGAAAATAGTTCTCCACTTGTTTCTATTCCATTTTTATCCAGTGTAATATGGAATTATCTGTTGACTTTCCATTTTGAACCAGACTAAAAATGGCTACTTTTTCTGCTGTTCCTGAAATAGGCTACCACATCTCTGTCAATCCATGTGCCTCTGTCAGCTTTGTTAACTGTCACTATCAACTACTATAAGACTGAGCATCCGTTGAAGCTTTCATCCGTTGATGGCTTTATCCGTTGATGCTCTAGCAGTTGAAGCTTTATCCGTTGAAGCACTTATCCGTTGATGGATATTATCCGTTGAAGCATTAGAGACATCCGTTGAAGCTTTGTTTCTTATCCGTTGAAGGTCTTCAATATCCGTTGACACTTCTTCACTTATACAAAATTACAAGGCATAAAATATTTACAATTAGCCCTCCTATTTGTACATCCATTAGTAGTCAACATGACTGATTATTTCCTAACAACATCTAAGAATTACAGCTTGAAACCAGAGAGTGAAATGTTCTACAATACCAAACTTATTGCTAAGTAGGGCTACTCCTTCAACGGATAGCCAAGATGGTCTTATCCGTTGAGGCTACAAACACTAGATTTCTACTTAAGTATTTTGCTTAACTTATCATCAAACTAATACACATATTCCTAACAATCTCCCCCTATTTATGTCTACTAGAACTGTAGGCATAAATTTGGGTTTAGCTTGATGATATCAAAACACTTAACAAATATATAAACTGTAACAAAGCAGAAATTCAAAAGTGCTACAAAAGTGTATATGCTGAGATGAAATTGAAGAATTACATTATTTCCAAGGGTGCTCCTTTAGCCTGAGCAAATTACTTTCTTTTCCTTTGATCCCTGGTTTTCTTTCCTAG
The DNA here is from genome assembly GCF_009905375.1 of Apium graveolens. Lineage (NCBI taxonomy): Eukaryota > Viridiplantae > Streptophyta > Magnoliopsida > Apiales > Apiaceae > Apium > Apium graveolens. Next base: position 32,167,172 of record NC_133657.1, on the reverse strand, counting down.
CCTCCTGTCATTTTCCTCTATTTGAAGTTGAAGTTGTCTGTAGAATTCAGCTTCATCTTCTTCATTGATATCTAACTTAGACTGCATATCCCTGAGAGTTTCATTACTGGAAATCTTTAGCTGATCTTCAATTCTGAAAAATCTTCTGACTCCTTTGTTGTCTCTGAACTCCATCAACCAATGAGGTGATTTGTGAATTGTAATACCTCTCTCTTGAATGAGTAAAGTTCTAGGCAAGGCATTGGGCTCCCTCCAAGTTTTCCTTATGTTGGCAATCTTGTTGAGAATCTCAGTCCTGGTAGTCCTGGTAAAGCCAGAATACTTTTGTATGGCTGAGTAGACTCTAATCAAGGTAGAGTAGCCTTCATTCAGAATTCTGTGAAGAGGCCATGTTCTTTCCCCAGCTCTTTTGTATTTGAACACTAGTCTTTCTGGTAGCTGTCTGTAGGCAGCTATTCCCCTTACATCCTCCAGCTCATCTAGATAGAGTTCAATGTCTGAAAATTCTTTTATGTCACAGATGTGAACATAATCATCTTTAGAGGTTTGAGGTTTAGGCTTAGGCTTCTGTGTGAATTTGATTGAGGCTTTAGAGGGTGTTGATTTGATTCTTCTTTTCTGCTTCTTTGATGGTGTAAAAGAGGTTAGGAAGGTGGGCAATTTGATGGTGTCCCAATCAATTGGTTCCTCCTTAGGAATGATTGGTTCACCATGAATGTTTATGAAGGGGTCAGGCACAATGGGTTCAGGAATAGAGGGTAGTGGTTTGGATATTGATTGGTTTTCTTCAGTCTCATCTACCATCTTTCTCTTTGCATTGACCTTCTTTCTATTCCCTTTCTGCCATTCTTCCTTACTTCTTTCCTCCATCTCAGTACCAACCATGTCCCCCATAGCTCTATCTTCACCTTTGTCTTCAATTTCTTTCTGTTCTTCAGCCTGACTTAACTTTAGCTGTTTTTCAAGCTTTGCTTGTGCTCTTTTGTTAGCCTTTAGCTGTTTGGCTTCTTCCTTCAACCTCTTGGTTTCTTCCCTCTTGGCTATTGAGAATTTGGGATGTCCTTGCATCACATAGATGCTCTTTCCCTCTCTAAAGATAACAGCCATGTTCCTCCTTACAGCCTCATCCATGTTCTCTTTGAGCTTTATGATACTTCTACCCAAAAGCTTGTCTTCATTAGGCTTTGGAAGAGGAAAATCCACTCCTTTCATTTGAGCAAGGCTTAGAGGGTTCTTTGTAGAGTCCTTGTTGAAGCTGTTGTTGGGCTTGAGAACCATAGGTTGCAGATCTTTGGAAGAAGTTTCTCCATCCTTATGCCTCCCTACTGGCTTGAGTTCCATAATAATTGATTCCACTTTTGTGCTATGCTTCACAGATTGTGATTGAGAAGTTGTAGAACCAAATATTAGTTGCATTTTTTCATCAATCTTCTTCCTTTGCTCTTTGACTTGCAATTCAGCTGCTGCTATCTGGATTAGATCAATTCCATCTAGCTTTCCTTTGACTTGAATTGGTGGAGAAGTTGTGATGACAGGAACTAGCACTTGAGAAATCTGAACTGTTGTAGATGGCTCTCCTTCCCCTTCCCCTTTATTCTCCCCCTTTTTGTTATCATCAAGGGTAGGGGTCAAGCCTTGTGCTTTTGCCAGCTGCATGAGTAGATTTGTTTGAGTTTGTTAATTCTGAAGAATGGTGACCATAGAGTCTTTAATGATTTGAACCCTATCTTCCAATCTGGCCAGCCTCTTGTCAGCATCAAATGCTTTCCTCAGTCTCCCCAACAAATTTTGCATAGTACCATAGGGTATAACTGAATCCAATTTCTCAGCATTGTAGGATTTCAGATCAGCAATGTCCTGCTTGAGCTCATCCACACTTAGATTTTGCTGGTAATGCTGCAACTGCAAGAGATGCAGAGATTCCAGATGAGCTTGAAGAATTGCCTTAGTA